>NC_057814.1:66150018-66750018 GCF_018294505.1 Triticum aestivum | reverse complement strand
TCCTCCATCTTCTTTCTTGCACGGGTCCTGTAGTCGTCGTTCCATTCCGAAAAGCCCTCATACCAGGGAATAACGCCCTTGCCTCATGTTCTTCCCGGGTGTTCAGGATTTCCCAGGGCGCGCATAAGCTCGTCGTTCTCTCTGTTGGGCGTGAACACCCCCTTTCGAGCATCTTCTATTGCGTCAAGAAACTTTTGTTCTGCTCCTTTTAGACTTTCCTTCTTCGAAACCAGGCCTGTCTTCAGGTCCAACGCCCCCTCATGCGCATAGAACCAAGTTCTGCACCTGGGGGGCCAGCTCCTAGTAACCGGAGTGACCCCTGCATCCTCCATCTCTTGCTCAGACTTATCCCACTTGGGCATTGCCACCGCGTAGCCACTTGGACCCAGCCTATGGAACTGCATCTTTTTTGCGGCATTGGCCTTGTTTTTTCTCGACTGTTCCTTAGATAATTCTGATTCCTTGAATTTCGCGAAAGCGGGCCAGTGTTCTCTTTGCTTCTCCAGTGTTCCCTTGAATTCTGGAGTCTTCCTTTCTACAGCGAGGTAGTTGGCCCATACAGTTTTCTTGTGGGTGTTGAATGCAATTGCCATCTTCTTAAGAGCAGCGTCCTTGACTTTCTGCACATCTGCATCAGTGAAATAATCTGGTAGGGTGAAATGTTCCATCAGAGATTCCCAAAGCTTTTGTTTTGCTCTGTCGTCGACCCAAGTAACATCTGGGCGTTTAGTTTTTGGCTCTTTCCATTCTTAAATGGAGATCGGGAGTTGGTCCTTCACAAGAACTCCGCACTGACGAATGAACTTGTTTACAATGTTCTTAGGCGTGAGGGGTTCGCCACTAGCTTTGATGGAATCGATGTTGTACTTTACACCCTCCTTCAACTTTTTGCCCGGGCCGCACTTTGTCCTGCTGTCTGTAGAAGCAGATTTGCTCGATCCGGAGGGCTGAAAGAAGAAAGATCGATTCGTTAATATATCTTCAAATAAAAAAACATGTGATGATCACTAGATGCCTGCTTATATAAATATACCTTGCCGGTAGTCTTTGTTATTTCAAGATCAACATTGTATTCGTCATCATAATCATTGTCTGCGTCATCATAATCATAATCATAGTTCATGACTTCATCAGCTCGGTCGTCGAGATCGAATATCTTATCATCACTCTCCCCGATATTGTTCAGATATTGGGAGTCGTCATTTGCTTCATTCAGATCATCTGGCCGGCTAGGGCTGCGTATGATCTCGAACAGGGCCTCTTCTCCCTCTCTGCCGGTATTGTCCGCCATAGCTTTTATTTAACTAATACAGAAGAAATATAAAACAATTTAGTATTCAAATTACAATGCATGGATGCAATCAATAAGGAAAAACTGAATCATATAGTACATAATATGCATCGTCTCGAATAATATATAATCTCGAATACATCGTCTTGAATAATATATAATCTCGAATACATCGTCTCGAATAATATATAATCTCGAATACATCGTCTCGAATAATATATAATCTCGAATACATCACTGGCTAGGTAGCTAATAAAGATCGAATACTATAGAAGAATCTAGGCCACTCGCGGTTCCTGGGGCGCGGGCGGTGGACACCCAAAGACAAGGAACCATCACAGGATCATATCTCCGGTCATCTGCCCAAAGAACCTGCCAGGTATTGGAGAACCTGACGTCCATAGCAGCCATGTAGCGATGGACGTGCTCGTCCTCCTCCCTGACACGACGACGCACCACCTCCGGCGGGGCCGACTCCCTCTGCACCGAATGTGGCCCACGCGAACGCCACCAAAGGAGATCAGGGTCGACGACGGGACCCGAGGCCGGGTTCCTCACCAAGCGTCGCGCCCCTCCAGGTAGCACCTCCCAGTGCCAGCCCGGCGGAGCCCAATCCCGGACATGGGTCCTCTGAAGCAGGACGTCGTCGCGAACGGGTCGACGGCGAGGATGCGGGCCGGGCATCGTCGACAACAAATACTATATGCCGCAAAAGTAAAGTAACATTTTTTAAATGATTGGATTGTGATTTCTTATATGCAAATTCTAAATGTTATAACTAAAAATATAATAAACTAAAAAACATCGACCATATCTAAAACTAACATTTCTAACATTTCTATAACTAAAATTGTATAACTAATTTTGCTTTAACATTTCTATATAACAAACATTTCTATAACATTAATACAGAAAAACTATCATTTCTATATATAACTAACATTTCTATATAACTAACATTTCTATAACATTAATACAGAAAAAACTAAAAAAACTAAAAACTAATAACTAAAAACAGAAAAACTAAAAACTAAAAACAGAAAAACTAAAAACTAAAAACAGAAAAACTAAAAACTAAAAACAGAACAAAAATTGTGTATGTGTGTGTGTATGGTGTGTGTGTGTACGTGTTGTGTGTGCAGGCGACAGCGACGGCGAGCCAAGGCGACGGCGCCGGCGGCTTCGAATGGAGGAGAGGAGAGGAGAGGGGGGGGGACAGAGGCTCACAGCGCGGGCGAGGTCCAGTCGACGGCGACGCGGGCCGGTGCGGGGATGGGGATGGGCCGGCGACGCGGACGGCGCGACGAGGACGGGGGCGGCGTGGAGTCGACGGGGACGGCGCGATGGCGGCGGCGACGGCGCGGGACGGGGCGGCGGCGATGAAGCAGAGAGAAGTGGGAGGAAACTGACGAAATTTTCGTAAGTGTTGTTTATATAGGAGGGCCTTTAGTACCGGTTGGAGCCACCAACCGGTACTAAAGGTCGCTT
This sequence comes from Triticum aestivum, assembly GCF_018294505.1. Taxonomy (NCBI): domain Eukaryota; kingdom Viridiplantae; phylum Streptophyta; class Magnoliopsida; order Poales; family Poaceae; genus Triticum; species Triticum aestivum. Next base: position 66,747,239 of record NC_057814.1, on the reverse strand, counting down.
TTGGCGAGGCCAAGCGGCAGGAAGCGCACCCCTTTAGTACCGGGTGGTGGCTGCAACCGGTACTAAAGGCCCCCCCTTTAGTACCGGTTGGAGCCACCACCCGGTACTAAAGGGGGTGCGCTGGTGCAGGTGCGGTGCGGGCAAGTTTAGTCCCACGTCGCTAGCCGAAGGGCGCCCGCACCTGCTTATAAGCCCCATCGCGGCAGCTGTCTCGAGCTCCTCTCTATTGCAGGCCTTCTGGGCCTACCTGTTCTGTGCTGCCCTGTGGGCCTATTGGGCCTTTGCGGGCCTGCATCCTGGCCCAACAACAAGTTGGGTTTCTAGTCGTATGCAGGCCGCTTTGGCCCAGTAGGCGGGCTTTTTTATTTTCTTATTTTTTTTGCTTTATTTATTTTTGTTTTATTTATTTTTGAGTTGTTTTTTGCTGTATTTAGAGTTTCTTTGTGAATATTTTTGCTTTAGGTACAAAAAAGTACACACTTTCAATTAGTGCCGGTAGTTTAGAAATTTGAATAGTTTACATTTTGAATTATTTGAAATTTGTGTGAATCACTAGTTTGTGAATAACTTCACTTTGAAAATAGATTTTTCAGTGATTCTTTTATCTTATGTTTAATATTAGTGTGTTTTATCATTATATTCAATTTGGTAATGCTTAGGTTATTTAAAAAATGAAGTGCCTTTGTAACGGATGAGTTTTCGTCCGAAACCCTGATACTTCGAAAGAGATTGTCCATTTTGTACACGAAGTGCATCCAGTTTTTGTGGTAACCATCTCTACTTTTTTGCACATGCTATGTGGGTGAAATTATGATACCATGCCAACTTTCAACCTTTTCTGAGTTCATTTGAAATGCTTTTCAATTTCAGGGTCATTTAGCTGAAAAAATCAGTAAATGCATGAAAGAATTTGTTTGCACATAAAATTTCTTCGCGTTTCAAATGCCAAAACACATAACTACCCTAACTATTACAGAGATTCCCTCCTGGGTGTGAAACACAAAAGAAAGTGATGATAGTGAAGCCGATCACTTCCCAGATCTTTGGGTGTGAAACTTTTTCTTCGCGTGTGTCCCTTTGCGCCGTAGCCATGGAAAATCTTCATCATTTAACTGGATGCTCGGGTCAATATTCACTGGGAATGGAGCAATTTCATCAAACTTTTCATAATCTTCTGACATGTCTGTCTTGTCATCCACTCCCATGATGTTTCTCTTCCCAGAAAGAACTATGTGGCGCTTTGGCTCATCGTATGATGCATTCACTTCCTTATCTTTTCTTTTTCTCGGCTTGGTAGACATATCCTTCACATAGAAAACCTGTGCCACATCATTAGCTAGGACGAATGGTTCGTCTGCATACGCAAGATTGTTGAGATCCACTGTTGTCATTCCATACTGCGGGTCTTCCGTTACCCCATATCGTGTCATATTAGCCCATTTGCACCGAAACAAAGGGACCTTCAAACCACGTCCATAGTCAAGTTCCCATATCTCCTCTATGTAACCATAATATGTTTCCTTTCCCGTCCTGGTTGTTGCATCAAAGCGGACACCATTGTTTTGGTTGGTGCTCTTCTTATCTTGGGCGATCGTGTAAAATGTATTACCATTTATCTCGTACCCTTTGAAAGTCATTATATTCGAAGATGGTAACTGGGACAGCGAGTACATGTCATCTTCAATAGAGGCGCCATGCATGGTACGTGTCTGCAACCAGCCGGCGAAACTCCTGGTTTCTTCACGTGTAATCCAGTCATCAGACCGCTCCGGGTGTTTGGAGCGTAGAAAGTTCTTGTGTTCGTCCATATACGGAGCCACCAAGGCGGAATTCTGTATAACTGTGTAGTGTGCTTCAGTGAGAGAATGTCCGTCCATACATATTTTTTGATTCCATCCTAGCGTGCCTTTTCCATCCACTCTGCCCTTATGCCGCGATTCAGGAACACCAATCGGCTTAAGGTCAGGAATAAAGTCAATACAAAACTCAATGACCTCCTCATTTTCATGGCCCTTGGAGATGCTTCCTTCTGGCCTAGCACGGTTATGAACATATTTCTTTAAGACTCCCATGAACCTCTCAAGGGGGAACATATTGTGTAGAAATACAGGACCCAAAACGTTAATCTCTTCGCATAGGTGAACTAGGACGTGCGTCATGATGTTGAAAAAGGATGGTGGGAACACCAACTCGAAACTGACAAGACATTGCACCAAATCATTCTCTAGCCTTGGTATGATTTCTGGATCGATTACCTTCTGAGAGATTGCATTGAGGAATGCACATAGCTTCACAATGGCTAATCGAACGTTATCCGATAGAAGCCCCCTCAATGCAACCGAAAGCAGTTGCGTCATAATCACGTGGCAGTCATGAGACTTTAGGTTCTGGAACTTTTTCTCTGCCATGTTTATTATTCCCTTTATATTTGACGAGAAGCCAGACGGTACCTTAATACTGAGCAGGCATTCAAAGAAGATTTCCTTCTCTTCTTTGGTAAGAGCGTAGCTGGCATGACCCTGATGTATGCCGTCTTTTCCATGCATACGTTGTTGGTCGTCCCGTGCCTCAGGTGTATCTTTTGTCTTCCCATACACGCCCAAGAAGCCAAGCAGGGTCACGCAAAGATTCTTCGTCACGTGCATCTCGTCGATTGCAGAGTGGACCTCTAGATCTTTCCAATAGGGCAGGTCCCAAAATATAGATTTCTTCTTCCACATGGGTGCGCGTCCGTCAGCGTCATTCGGAACAGGTTGTCCGCCAGGACCCTTTCCAAAGACTACCTTCAAATCCTTGACCATATCATGTACATCAGCACTAGTACGGTGGCGAGGCTTCGTCCGGTGATCCGTCTCACCTTTGAAATGCTTGCCTTTCTTTCTTACGGGATGCCTGCTCGGAAGAAATCGACGATGTCCCAGGTACACATTCTTCCTACAATTGTCCAAATATATACTGTCGGTATCATCCAAACAGTGCGTGCATGCGCGGTATCCCTTGTTTGTCTGTCCTGAAAGGTTACTGAGAGCAGGCCAATCATTGATGGTCACGAACAGCAAGGCCTTTAGGTCAAATTCTTCCCCCATGTGCTCATCCCACGCACGTACACCTGTTCCATTCCACAGCTGTAAGAGTTCTTCAACTAATGGCCTTAGGTACACATCAATGTCGTTGCCGGGTTGCTTAGGGCCTTGGATGAGCACTGGCATCATAATGAACTTCCGCTTCATGCACAACCAAGGAGGAAGGTTATACAAACATAGAGTCACAGGCCAGGTGCTATGGTTGCTGCTCTGCTCCCCAAAAGGATTAATGCTACCTGCGCTTAGACCAAACCATACGTTCCTTGCGTCATCTGCAAACTCCTTAACATACTTTCTCTCAATTTTTCTCCACTGCGACCCCTCAGTGGGTACTCTCAACTTTCCGTCTTTCTTACGGTCTTCTCTGTGCCATCGCATCGCTTTGGCATGCTCTTTGTTTTGGAACAAACGTTTCAACCGTAGTATTATAGGAGCATACCACATCACCTTGGCAGGAATCTTCTTACTGGGGCGCTCGCCCTCGACATCACCAGGGTCATCGCGCCTGATCTTATAGCGCAATGCACCGCATACCGGGCAAGCGTTCAAATCCTCGTACTCACCGCGGTAGAGGATGCAGTCATTAGGGCATGCATGTATCTTCTGCACCTCTAACCCTAGAGGGCAGACAACCTTCTTTGCTTCGTACGTACTCTCGGGCAATTCGTTGTCCTTTGGAAGCATATTCTTTATCATTACCAGCAACTTTCCAAATCCCTTGCCAGATACACCATTCTCTGCCTTCCATTGCAGCAATTCCAGTGTGGTGCCCAACTTTTTCTTGTCAGCTTCGCAATTCGGGTACAACAATTTCTTGTGATCCTCTAACATGCGCTACAACTTCTTCTTCTCCAAATCACTTGCGCAGTTTCTCTTTGCATCGGCAATGGCCCAAACTAGATCATCAGCGGGCTCATCTGATGCCTCTTCTTCAGCTTCTTCCCGCATTGCCAGCTCAGCTTCTTCCCCCGTTGTTGTATCATCGTATTCAGGGAACCCATGGCCAGGATAGCTATCGTCGTCCTCTTCTTCTTCATTGTCTTCCATCGTAACCCCTCTTTCTCCGTGCTTGGTCCAAACATTATAGTGGGGCATGAAACCGGACTTAAACAGGTGGACGTGAATGGTTCTTGACGTAGAGTAATTGTGATCATTCTTACAGACTAAACATGGACAAGGCATAAAACCATCCGCCCGCTTGTTTGCCTCAGCCGCAAGCAGAAAAGTTTGCACGCCATTAATGAACTCGGGAGAGCATCGGTCATCGTACATCCATTGTCGGCTCATCTTCATTACACAACACCAAATAGACCAAATTAATACAAGTTCATACATAAAGTTCATACAAGACTTAAATGCAACAAACAAATAACTCTCTAACTAAAGAATTTAAATGCAACAACAAATGCGATCAAGATCGCAACTAAGGTAACAATTGATCCAACAACATAATGATACCAAGCCTCACTATCAATGGCATATTTTCTAATCTTTCTAATCTTCAAGCGCATTTTCTCCATCTTGATCTTGTGATCATCGACGACATCGGCAACATGCAACTCCAATTCCATCTTCTCCCCCTCAATTCTTTTCAATTTTTCTTTCAAATACTCGTTTTCTCTTTCAACTAAATTTAACCTCTCGACAATAGGGTCGGTTGGAATTTCCGGTTCACAAACCTCCTAGACAAAAATATCTATGTCAACTTGATGGGCATTATTTGTCATAAACACGAAATGCAACAAGTAGTTTTAAAAGAGAATATACCACATCCGAATCATAACAAGGACGAGGGCCGACGGGGACGGATATCAAAACCATGGCACTATGTATAACAAACAACGTACGAGTAAGATAATTATACGAGTAACTATATATCCAAATCACACAAACATCAATTTGGTAATGTAAAACATTCATGAACAAGAGGCTCACCACAAGGTGGTGCCCGCGACGGAACGATGCGGGCGATCGACTGTGGTTACGGCGAAGATTTAGAAGGCACTAAGTAAACCACACCTACATATGCAAACTAAGTGTTAGTTTTGACCACAAATTGCATATAAATCAAATAGTAGCACATATATTTTCTACCAAATTACTAAACTCATAAATTAATCACTATACAAAGCATTGCAAGAGCTAATCTAGCAATGAGAGATGAAAGGACAAAGTTGCTAACCTTTGTGATCATTTGACTGGATGGGGGCCTTCAAATCTTGACAAATTTTGGGCAAAATGTGTGATGAGCTCGAGAGGAAGAGGGGAAGAACAGAGAGGAGAGGGGAAAGGGGAAGAATAGAGCGAGCTTGGGTGGACGAAGGGTTTATGTAGGACGACCTTTAGCACCGGTTCGTGCCATGAACCGGTACTAAAGGTGCTGGAGGGGCCCCAGACTGACAACATCCTGCCACCACTCACTTTAGTACCGGTCCGTGGCACGAACCGGTGCTAAAGGTCGGCCACGAACCGGTACTAATGAAAGAGGCTGGCTAGCCGTTGGAACCAGCACTAATGCACACATTAGTGCCGGCTCAAAAGCAAACCGGCACTAATGTGCTTGACATTTGACCCTTTTTCTACTAGTGTATTGTGCAGTAAATCAGAGACCCTATTCAGCCGACACTAACGTTTTGGTGTAATGCAATCCGATGGGCCTCTAGGGATCCACGAATCCCACCATGTCCGTATAGAGGTGTCATTACCAACCCAATACATAATACCATTTTAGAACAGTTCAAACCAAGTTTCCCTCTCACACTTGACACATAATTTTTTCAAAACGACTATGAATGTGAATATGGTTAAATGAATAACGAAAGCTTTGTAAGGGGACGGAGCAGGTTACCATGAGAAACATAATCTTTTCTGAAGATATTTGATTCGGAACTCTTATAAGGTCAATATTGAAATTCTTTCAGAAGTTTTCCCTAATACATTTTTGATCGGATACTAGTGTGGATCAGATGTTACTCAAATACGGATACATATCGATGTTTACTCAATTCAAAATGGATATAAATAATAGTGACATATTGGCTAAAGGAAATAAGCAATAGCTATGTGAAAAATGTTTATCAATTTGCAACTTGTAATAAGTCAACGATGACACGTTTATCAATAAATACTGCTATAATGCATAATAACCATAAGTTTAGCCACATCGAAAGTAAAATTTGACAACTCTTTAAGCTTTTATGTTGGATAATTGGCATATTGGAGCTAGAATTGCTTAAATTAGCGCACTATTTTTTTCGGGTACAGATATACCCACTTCCATATTCATATTTGTGTTAAATACCACACTCTATTTTATTTCTAAAATAAACCCGGATATCTTTCATTTCCATTTTAGTTTGAATGTGCATGGTTTAGATAAGAATAGACATTTTCTCAAATACGAATATCAGATATTCCCGATTATCCACTCCCACTTTCCACTCTTGTTTTTTTTGTTGAGGGACACTTTCCACCATTAGATTTTTTAGAATCATTTTTTAGGGTAGGAATCATTAGTTTTTTGTCGGGACACTTTTCAGGGAGTAACTAGTTGACCAGCGCTCCGTTGGGAGCCTCGCAACGATCACCTGCGGGTGGGCTGAGAGTGCGCCCGCCGCCACATGTCGCGCCCAGGGCACTCCCTTCGGGTTTTGTTTTTATTTTTATTTTTGCGCGCGTGTTTTCGGGTTTTTATATGTTTTGTTGGTTTTTTTAATTTTCAGTTTTCCACTGGTCTTTCTTAGCATTTCGACCAAAAAAATTGTGCTTAAAGCAAGTTTTCACTTTTTTTTTCTTCCGTGAGAGGCACGGTTTTGCTTTCGCGAGAGGCATGGTCGTGTCTCTAGTAAACCGGAAAAAACGTGTTTTCACTTTTTCCTTCTTCTATGAGAGGCATGGTTTTTCTTCCGCGGGAGGCACAGTTTTGCTTCCACGAGGGGCACGGCCGTGCCTTTCGTAACGGGAAAAAACACATTTTCTCTTTTTTTTTTCTTTCGTGAGTGGCACACTTTTGCTTCCGTGAGTGGCACGATTTTGCCTTCCAGAGAGGCATCGCCGTGCCTCTCGGAAACAAAAAAACTCGTTTTTTTAATGAGAGGCACGGTTTTGCTTCTGTGAGAGGCACGATTGTGACTCTTGGAAACGGAAAAAGACGTGTCTTCTGCCCTTTTCTCCGCGAGAGGCACGGATTTATTTCCGCAAGAGGAACGGTCGTGCCTCTCAGAAACGGTTTCCAGAAAGGGAAATAAATGTGCTCTTAGTTCGGTTTTTTCATCTGGTTGTTTTCATCCATTTTTTTAAAATGTCGAAATCTATCAGCATGGGATCTAGTTTTGAAGATCTTGACGCGAGAATCCAATGGTGAAAATGGTTCGAGATTTGAACGCACGGCTTAAGAGATAAAAGGTTTTGAATAAATGAGTGTACAAAAAAAGAAAACTCTCCGGTTGTGACAAGTGACGCGCATGCAGCGCGCCACTTGTCACAACCTAGAAAGGCGGGAGTGACCTTTGGAAAGAGTACTTCTTAATTAGTGATTTCACACTTTCAACCCTTAGGTTCAAGGCGTTGGCTACTGTTATGGAGTAGTAGCTGGCCTCATCTCGTATCAGTGTTTTTTTGTCCCGAAAACTGTAGAACAATAGTTCTACGGGAAAATTATATTAAAATACAATTATGTTACAAAAGACATGGTGAACCCCAAAGGGTCTAGCCAATGCCAGCTCTAGGAAACATGATCATTATATTACAAGTTGCGTCTAATCTAGTCTAAGAGCTCCTGGAAATATTTCTCTTTCACTATGAACCTGAGAAATTTAAGATCTTTCTTTAAAAAGAAGCGCCAAGCTTGCACAGACTGATGTTGCTGTCTGAAGATCTTGTCAATACGTTGTGTCCAGAGGTTCCAACATCCCAACATGACTATTTTTGAGGCAAAATGCTTGGGTAGCTGGAGCTTTGCAAGATTTATGTCTTCAAAGATAGAGGTGCCTCTTTTCCTGCCTGGAATAATAGTATTCTAGCATTCTTGTGCAAAGTGACAATCCCAGAACAAGTGCATTGGTGTTTCTTCAGCACCCTGGTTATAGTTAGGACAGGATGCATCATCTAGGTGCATGCCCTTTCTTTGAAGCGAAGGCCTAGTATTGATTCTGCAATGTGCAACCAGCCATAGGAAAATCTTGTGTTTGAGCCTGCTGGAGCTAGACGAAATCATCTTGAAAATTGGATGTCCTTCATCTTCTCCCATCAATTTATTATGCATACTCATGGATGAGTACTTGTTAGCTACGCCATTGGTAATCCATATGTCCTTTCCATTTTCATCAATCTGTGGGAGGATTTCTTGCAAGAGATTGAACTGCTTATATGCTCTAGTTGACATTGGCAAATGGAAATGCTCTGTAAGGTCTTGTGGAAGGTTAAAATTGTGCACAGAGATGGAGTCATCTATTGCAAATGAGTGCAGTTCAGGAAACTTGTCTTGAATTGGTTCTCCTGCCCAATTATCTTTCCAAAAAAGAGTAGATGTCCTTGAAGAAACTTTGCATGTGCTTACTTCTTTGAATTCTGTCCAGAGTGCCAGGTGTGCCCTCCACCATGAAGATCCTTCCATCTTCCCCAATGGCATGTTCAGACTGTAATATTTTTCCCAAATCATTTTAATCCAAGGAATCTCTTCTTTGTTAAAAAATTTGAAAATATTCTTCATGAGAAGGGCTTTATTGTGTGTGCCAATGTCTAGAATTCCAAGGCCTTCTTGCTTCTTAGGCTTACACACTTTTGACCATGCAATTAGGGCAGTACCTCTGTCTTCCATCCCAAACTTTCTCCAGAATAAGTTTCTGAGATACTTATTAATCCGATCAATCACTCCTTGTGGCAAAGCTAAAGTGCACATGAAGAAGGTTGGAAGGGCTGAGAAAATAGACTTGATCGACAGAATTCTGCCATCATATGAAAGCATGGTGGAGCACCCTGTCAGTCTTCTTTCAATCCTCTGCATGATGGGATGAAAGTCTTCTATTCTTAGCCTGTTAGTGCTCAAAGGTAGCCCCAATTTAGTGAAAGGTAAAGATCCCCTTGAGTACCCTAAAATACCCAACATAAGGTTTGTAAGCTGCTCAGGAACATTGATGGGGACCAACATGGATTTCTCATAATTGACTTTAAGACCAGTGAATGCTGAGTACTGCTGATGAGATTTTCGACTTGAGAGATCTATGCTGCAATTGCAGGAAGTACTAAGAGAGTATCATCTGCATATTGGATTACAGGGCATTGTGGACAAGCTTGACAGCTTATTGGGGCTGAAATAATATCATTCTAATTGGCCTCATTTAGAATAGACTGTAAAAGATCTACTACCAGGACAAAGAGAAGGGGGGGGGGTAAAGGATCTCCTTGTCTTACCCCCCCCCCTTTTTGCAATGAAACACCTTTCCAGGCACTCCATTAAGCAAAACAGCAGAAGAAGCAGATGATAGAATCATATGAATCCAGTGAATCCATCTGTTTCCAAAGCCTCTAGATTTCATGAGAGCAATAATAGCATCATGCTCAATTAAATCAAAGGCCTTGGCAAAATCCAGCTTAAGCACCACCGTAGGATTTTTGGATTGCTGACACATATGCAGATATTCAAAGGCCCACCTATACAGTCTTGTATTGTTCTTTTCTTGAGGATACCATATTGGTTAGCATGCATAATTTTTAAAACAATGCCTTGCAATCTGTTGGCCAAAAGCTTCGTAATGATTTTGATTGTGCAATTCAGCAGGGAGATGGGTCTGAAATCATTTGGACTGGTGGCGTTATCCTTCTTGGGTATAAGTGTGATGTAAGAAGAATTTATACTTTGAAGAGAAATATGCCCTTCATAAAAGTCCTCAATAAGCTTGTAGAAGTCCTCAAAAATTACATCCCAACAAGCTTTGATGAAATCCCCATTAAATCCATCAGGCCCTGGTGCTTTATCAGATGGTAAATGCTTCACCACATCATCAATTTCCTTTCAAGATCACTCAGACCATCCATTCTTTTAATGAGCGAAATGATATTGAGGTGGTCATTTGTGGGGTCAGATTGCCCTAGTCTTTCTTTATAGGATTTCCAAAGTATAGCAGCCTTTGATGGTGCTCAGTATGCTCAGTGCCTTGCTCGTCATGTAGCATATGGATGTAATTGATTCTGTATTTGATTGTGGCTTTAGCTTGAAATTTTTTGGAAATTCTCATCCCCAAATTTGACCCATTTAATAGTTGATGTTTGTTTCCAGTAGATTCTCTGGAATGAAAGTAGTATTAGAAGGTGTTCTTTTAACAAATCTCTTCCATTTTTCTCAGTCACTGTCAGGGCTCCGTATTCCTAAAAAATGTCCCACATTAAAATTGCAGCATTGGTAGCTTGAATGTTCCCAGCAAGATTTGACAAATGCTTGCTCCAGATCTTAAGTCCCTTCCTAAGTCGCTTGAATTTTGCTGTGTTTAATTTAGCAGTATCACTCCCCTGTAAGGGTTGACTCCAAATATTCTTGATTGTGTCTTTGAAGTTGATGTGCTGCAACAAAAAATTCTCAAATCTGAATAGACTAGATTTTGGGATATTTGTGCCAATGGAGATTACGATGGGAGAATGATCAGACACTGGTTTTGCCAAAGAAGTGACTATTGTGTTAGGATAATCATTTGACCATTGCTCTGAGGTGAAAACCCAGTCAATCTTTTCCAAGAGAGGAGCTTTCTGCATATTGCTCCAAGTGTACTTTCTGCCTTTGAGAGGGATCTCCACTAGTGCCAGTGAACTAATGGCCTCATCGAAATGCATCATATTGTAAGTATCCCCTGCTCCATCATTTCTATCAGTGGGATATCTTATATAATTGAAATCCCCTGCAATGATCCATTTAGTATCATCTAGCATGTGAATGTCTTTGAACCAATTTATAAAATTGATTCTGCCTATACTGTGACAGGGCCCATAAATGTTTGTGAGAATCCAAGAGCTTCCATTGTGCACTGAAGTAAATCTGATAGATATGGAGAAATTGTTTTTAAAAAGGCACTCTCCCTGGAAAACATTATCATTCCAAGCAACCAGCAATCCTCCGGAGGCACCAACAGATGGGACATACTCAAATTTATTTATTCTCTTGGGGCAGAAGTTCTTGAGGTAAGGGCTATCAAAATGTTCCGTTTTAGTTTCTTGTAGACTGATTATAGCACACCCTGATTCTTCTAGTTTATTAGAGATAGCCAACCGCTTATCACTGGAATTAATGCCTCTCACATTCCAATTCAGTATACTCCAATTTATACTCATAATGGAAAAGGTAATCTAAACACTGGTCCACAAGATGATTGAAGCCCCAAACAGATAAGGAAGAAAAGCAGAGAATACTGGAAACAGCAGACCCATTGTCATGATAAATTGCACCAGCCCCACTTAGCAAAATAGTAGTCCACAGAAAGTAAAAGTTCACTGAGAGGAACAAGTAGATAGAAGTGCCTAGTACAGAACCAGTTCTAGAGGAAGTACGAGCTTCCTTCCTAGCTCTATTGACAAAATATTGCAGCATTTGCAGTTCTCTTCTTCTCTGTTGCAAAGCTTTTTCTAGTCCTTCCATGCTGGCTACTTCCCTCCTTTCTTCACCTTTTTCTCCTGAAGAATTTCCTCTGTGCAATTCTTGGCATCAACCTTGCAATAAGAGATGTTCAACTTTTTAATGACTTTGCTATTGCAAGCTGGAGGCTGAGCTAGACAGGCCATACAATTAGCAGCTTGACAGGTTTTCTTTTTGAAACCTTTATTAATATGCAGCAGTCTCTCATTCCTTCTTACCTCAGATTCAACCATATGGGGGGCGTTCCTTTCTCTTGCCTTTGGGTTGCTGCACCACAGGAGATGAGGATACTCCATCTTTTACTGGAGTGGAGATAGGGCTCTTGCTGCTCTCTAAAGATTCCTGAGTATAGAAAGGTGGCTGGTTAACAGGACAGGCAATAGGAATGACAAAATCAAGGTGTTCCTTGCAGATGTTTCCTTCCTGTATGATTTGCCAGATTGAAGATTGAAGAAAAGATTTTGCCCACTCAAATCCGTCTGGAGTTAACAGAATGGAGCTAATAAAGTTGACCCAGTCTAAAGGTACCTTGATGACAGGCAGGTCAGCATCAGTAGTGGCAAAATACTTCTTCCAAGCTTCCAGACTTGAAACAACAATACTTGGGGAAGCTAAAACATTCATGAGTGGGCCACCTGAATTATATTTGCCTTTGGCAGAAAACCCAGGAGGAGGGGAGCAGCTAGAATTAGAACATGTTTGGGGAGAATCATTGCTGTCAAGATAAGTAGATATTTTGGAGAAAATCCCAGGAGCTTCATCTATTTCAATCTCTTCTTCCCAGCTTCACTTTCTTCAGACTGAATTCCCCCATTTGCAGGAACAGGAGAATAGTCAGCAAGTTGAATCACAGGGTCATCTCCATCAGCTAAATTAAGAGCAAAGAATGTATTATCCACTTCAGCAACAGAATCAACTATCTCCTGGTAACCAGCTGGAAGAATTTGAGGCTCCAAGTTGAGATCCATAATGATGTTGTCTTTAAACCCCAGAGATGCAGAAATCTCTGCTTGCATGTGAGAGCTAGCAAAAACTTGAGTTAGAATGTCCTGTGGTGGGAGCTCCTATTGAATATTGGGGCTGACATTTTGGGGTGGGAGCTCATTTGGATGGACTGCAGGCCCAACCTAGAGGTTGAGATCAGGAAGCCCATCAAGGGCCTCATGGGCGTGGCCCAAGAGATTTAAAGGAGCATTCCCCTCCGAAAGAGGTGGCGCAACCTTTTCTTGGTGATCAAACTGAACCCCATTTGAGCCCACAGAAATGGTGAGCTCACTGTGCGCATCCATATCAGGCATGTCATCAAGAATCTATTGCTCCTCCATTGGCTGCATCAAATCAGCAAGTTCCATGAATTCACCTTCTTCAGTTTCCTGGTCAATCTCAGCACCCATTGCCCAATGTCCCCATCCAGGCAGATCCTCCTCATCTTATTTAGGATTTTCTTCCCCTGCAATATCATCTTGCATAGCTTGCTGGTGAAAATTCCCCTCATTTTGAGGCATGACATCTTGAGCTTTATGCTATTCCACTGGTCCCAAAAAATGATTTAGCTGGTTTGGGTGGAAGAAAGGATTTGCAGGTTGTGGATGGGGGTTTCCATCAATGGGGATTGGATCTTCATCTGGAGGACCCTCTCCAGCTGCAGCTTGTTGCACAATAACTACAGGAACTGTCCAAGATTCAGAGTTGGGATTTCCAGATTCTCCCACCACAATGCTTATTGGAACATCCCTTAGTTCATCCACTCTGATCTGAACCATCAATGCAGCTTTAGTACTTCTAGCTCTATTCCAAAGCAACATTTTCCCAAAGCTCCTAACCGCATTAGCAATCTCATGTAAGTCTCTCTTATCAAATAGGAATCCATCAAGCAGCACCCAGATATCTATGCTCGGAGCAAGATTTCTCCAATTGAGCCCTTGATTATGTCTTTGAAATATGACATGCATGTCTCCATACTGATGAGGGCTTTGAAGAACCATAGCATCCCGATCAAAAGGAGAGTCAAAATGCATGTATGCTTGGCCAAACGGACATGAGCAGATTTCAGCAAAGGCCAGATGCTTTTCTTGCGTAATGAAATCTCCTATAACTTGCCTGACATTGGGGAAGAAAACCTGTTGATTGGGCATCGAAACCATCATAGCAATGGCCCAATCTTCATGCCGAGGCGCTCCAGCAGAAGTGATGACTCGAACTCTTGCAGGTCTACCATCAACTTGGATGGCTTGATGGTGCGGAGGGAGAACCGGAGCAGGGTCAAAGGGGAAGTTCGCCATGGTTGGATTGAAGAGCTCTCCTCGGGCAACTACTTGTTGCAGGATGAGATTGGAAGTGAGGGCCGGAGGGGGCGGGAATGGGCAATGCAGGAGCTTGTTCTTGGCTAGTCACCGCGGCGTTTGGTGAGGGAATAAATTGCAATCCTCTGTTTCCTTCTAACTCGAGTGCATTTCTCTAGGAAGGTGCAACAATTGCTCCATTGTCAGGGGGTTGCAGCTGGTGCAGATAGAGATGAAGACCGTTGATTTGACGTACCAAGGGGCTGGAATGCCGATCGACAGCCACTGGCGATGTGGTCCCACCTCTTGCAGTTTCTACACCGGATTTTGTTAGTACATGCCAGCCTTTCTGGCCCACAGAAAGACAATGGATACAGAAAACTTTGGGCTGGGCTGATTGGACTATGCTGGGCTCAACCGGCTGAGAATTGGGAGGATTGGCATGGGCTGGGTTAGCGACTTGAGTTTGAATGCGTGTGGTTCCCGCTCCCGACGAGCCAGTAAATGGAGGGAACTGAAGTCTATTAAAGACCGAGGTAATTGCCACCGTTGATGGAGCCAGCGCTGAGGATGCCTGAGATCTTCGATTATGAGGATTATTGTTTCTGATTGGGACAATGAATGCGCACAGATTGCACTAGCATATGAATTTTGCCGTCGCGATCTAGAGACTTGCGTCCAGCCATCATCTCTCTCCGGATCAGGAAGAGAACAATGTTTAGGCCCATTTGCGTCCCAAAGTAGGAAACCCAAATTGAATTCCAGAATTGATATGTTCCCTCCATGTAAATAGCAAAACCAACATCCAGAGATGAGACCGAGAACTTGGACAGATGATCTTGGAGTTTACGAACCTTGAAAAGCAAAGCACCCCCCCAAACATGAGAGAATGATTGTACCAACAGATTCCTCCGTAAGTCTGATCATAGATCGAGTGAATTCCGCACCAAGAAGAATTCCCTCATTCCTCTGCCCTCAGTGAAGTTGATTGGAAGATGAAGAGAATTCCATATGCCATCTTCAACGCATGCCCTTTGTTGAAGCGCAGATAAGACACTAGTAGAAAAAGGGCCTATTGTCCCGGTTGGTAAGGGCCTTTTGTCCCGGTTTTTGAACCGGGACTAAAGGGTCGTTACTAATGCCCTGACCCTTTAGTCCCAGTTCTTACACGAACCGGGATAGATGGGCCTCCACGTGGCCGGTGCGGCGAGCCTAGGCAGGAGGGCCTTTGGTCCCGGTTGGTGGCACTAACCGGGACCAATAGGCATCCACGCGTCAGCATTTCAGGGGCTGGGGTTTTTGTTTTTTTTGAAAGGGGGGGGGGGTTGGGGGTTTTGGGGGGTTAATTTAGGTGTTTCATATATTGTGTTAGCTAGCTAATTAATAGAGAGAAGTGTCCTCTCTTATCTCCGTGCTTGGTCGAAGCTACGTACTATATACGTATGGAGAGGACTAGACACGCTAGCTAGTAAGCAAATGAAGGAAACAGAAGATCATCATGAACATATGCATACAGAGAGAAGTGATATCGACCACCTCTCCTTCTCCGAGAGATTGGTTGAACAACAAGTTCTCGTATATCTATCCGACACTACCGGCTACATATATACAATAATTATCTCTTACAATATAATCTCCTAATTAAATTGTAAGAACACAGGGTCCACATAGTATTCTCCGTTTTCAGCGATCACGTGGTCAAGGAAGAATGCCGCCAATTCCTCTTGAATTGCTCGCATACGATCTGGTGCTAGGAGTTCATCCCGCATCCGAAAGATCTAATTTGAAGAAGGGGGTCAATACATATATATGAATAAATGAAACTCGACACAAATGATGGTAATAAAATAAAATTGTGAATATTATTGCTTACGCACTTCATATTGTTCGTCAGAGTAGCCCCGCTCACAGGTCGTGTAGCGGATGGACTCGCAAACGTAGTATCCACAGTAATTATTCCCGGGTTCCTGCCACGACCACTTTACAAGAAATAGAGGTCAATCAAACTGATAAGCAAGCATGCTAAATGGTATTGATGAAACTAGCGCTTGAATCACTAGGAGATGCGCGGAACATGCTACTATAGTACTTACTTTCGGGTGTCTAAATTGCAGCTTCTTCGGCAGTCCCGGAGCTTTTTTGGTGAATTTTCTCCAAACCCTGCCAGACAAAGAAAACAATTACTTGATATCAGGAAATGAACAAAGTTGCTGATATGGTGGATAATGATCGATTTAACTTACTTCTCGAGCATTTGAGTCATGTCCGCATAGTCCTGGGGATCTTTTCGTCTCGAGTCTAAGACGGTTACTACTCCCTGCTCAAGCTTAATCTCTAGGAGAATATAGTGGAAGCTGCGCACGCATGCATAAGTCATCAATTACATTACTATAACCTGGACTAATAAGGGAAACCGAATATGCACAAGACAGTAACACTCACTTGAAGTTGTAAGGAAAGAGTATTATATCTTTGTTTTCATTTATTACCAACGATCGTAGCAAGTTGGCCTCGGTATTTTCGGCATGATATTTAACCTCAGTTGCATCTATGAGATTTGTGTTAATGAACCCAATATCACCGATTTGTCTTTTCTTCAATTCGGCGATCTTCAATCTGCATAATATAGTGAGGATAATTATAAATACATGCAATGAAAGAGCTGACCTATATAGAGAGACTTAATGACAGAAGTAGTACTACTTACAGACAGTAGCAAGTGATCGTTGATTTATCGAGGGCCTTTTGATTGAAAAACTGGAAGAACTCCTCAAATGGAACATTCAACAGTTCAATTCCAACGAGGTCATGCTCCGGTTTAACTCTCAGCGTCAAAGTATTCCTCCCCCCAGACTCTCTGCAGGTTTTCATGTACCAATCATGTAATCTTCGCATCATCGTTGTTAGAGATCTTTCATCTTTGATGAGAGGCTTCCCGTAATGGTATTTGTGTTTGTCCACCTCCAAGAAATCATAATGTACATCGTCGGGCAGGTAATCTCCAAGATTGCTATAACCGGGCACCATCCTCGGATCATGCAGCGACGATGTCGCTAGACACCTTGAGCGGGGGGCACGATTGGTTCGCTTGTTCGCCGAGCTGGGCAATTTTTTCCCAGCTCGTCGTTCTTTTAACCTTTGATCACTGACAGTACTTCCCGACCGCTCCGCTTCTGCAAATGTCTTTGCAATAATGCGCTCATAGTTGCCTCTCGACGGAGACTTTGGTGGTTTTGTCAGGGCAGCCAGAGTGCGCTTCGCTTTCACCGGATCTACCTTCTCCTCCGGAGGTGGATGTTTCTTTGCTTTCACCCCTTCAAAGAAGTTCGTCACTTCGGCTCGCACGATCTTCGTGGTTTCCTCCTCGGTCCTCTCGTATGGTAACTTCTCTGGAGTCTTTAGAGAAGGACCGAATCTGTATTGCCTCCCTCTGGCTGTACCGCTAGACGCCGGCAGAGCAGACGGAGCAGCTGCGGCTGTCTTCTTTCCTTGCTTACGAGGCGGAGGAGAAGGACTACGACGCGCCGGAGCAGCCGGAGTGGCGGCGGGTCTCTTCCGCCCTTGCTGACAAGGCGGAGAAGGAGGAGGCTGGCTGCTCTGGCGAGCCGGCGCAGGCGGAGAAGGAGGCGGAGTGCCGCCACGCGCTAGAGAAGGAGGCTGAGTGCCTTGATCACTCGCCGGAGGAGGAGGCGGAGTGCCGCCACGCGCCGGAGAAGGAGGCTGAGTGCCCTGATCACTCGCCGGAGGAGGAGGCGGAGTGCCCTTACTCGCCGGAGGCGTCCAGTTCGGAAGGTTGATGAGCTCCTTCCGCCATAGGCATGGAGTCTTCAGAGCAGAACCCAGCCGAGTCTCCCCTTCACCGGTAGGGTGGTCAAGCTCGAGGTCCTCAAATCCGTCTGTTATTTCATCCACCATCACCCTAGCATATCCTTCTGGAATCGGCCGGCAGTGGTAGGTTGCGCCAGGTTCAGTAGGTAAAACAGAGCCAACAGCCGCCTTGACTTTAAATTTCATCCATTGCGTCATAAGGTGGCAATGTTGAGACTCCGTGATAGCATCCACGGTGTAGCTAGCAGGAGCCGTCAAGACATGCTCCGGCTGAAGCAGCTCAGTGGAAGCCACGCTGCTTCTCTGCTGAGATGGCGGGGTAACTTCGGGGGTAGTTTCGGCATGTCGATTGCCGTCTCGTTCCTCTAGCGCTTGAACCCTTTCGTGCAGCTTCTGAATTTGGGTCTGCTCCACTTTTTTCCTCCTCTCCTGGCTTTTGTAACCGCATGCGTCCAGAAAACCAGCCTTCCACGGAACGGAGTCTGGCGTGCCTCGTGTCCGTCCAGGGTGCTCAGGATTCCCGAGGGCCATTGTGAGCTCGTCGTTCTCTCTGTCTGGAACGAACGTCCCTTCCTGCGCTGCATCGATATAGTGCTGAAGCCTCTTGACTGGTATTCTCAAAAGCTCATCCGTCCAAACGCACCTCCCTGATACAGGGTCCAATTTTCCGCCAGCCCCGAAGAACCAGTCCGGCAACGGTCTGGCCAGTTCATTGTCTGTGGTTCGATCCCTTTATCAAGCAGATCATTCTCAGCCTTGGCCCACTTAGGCCGGGCTTTGAGGTAGCCACCTGACCCCGTGCGATGGTGAAGCTTCTTCTTCGCAGCATTCTTCTTGTTTGTCGCTGACATCTTCTTACTCTTTTCCGATGTCTTGTGGGCCACAAATGCGGGCCAGTGATCTCTGATCTTCTCATACCGGCCGATGAATTCTGGTGTCTCTTCTTTGTCGACAAACGTTTTCAGCTCATTCTTCCACCTCCTGAATAGGTCTGCCATCTTCTTAAGAGCATGAGACTTGATTAATTGCTCTTTAACTGGCTTCTCCGGATCCTCCTCTGGCGGTAGGGTGAAATTTGCCTTCAGCTCAGTCCAAAGATCATCTTTCTGCATATCATTGACATAAGACACCTCAGGGTCTTCCTTCTTAGGCTTATACCATTGGTGGATGCTGATCGGGATCTTGTCCCTAACAAGAACCCCGCACTGAGCAGCAAATGCTTCCTTTGTCCGGATGGGTTCAATCGGTTGGCCGTCGCGCGCGATTGCTGTGATCTCAAACCTTTCATCCGAGCGCAACTTTCTCTTCGGGCCTCGTCTCTTTACCGAAGTTGTGCTCGATCCGGAGGGCTAGAAAAAAGAAGAAAGACGAGAGTTAATTAATATGTGTACATACCAAAACAATGAATGCATCAATTAGCTAGTCAGCACAGGCTTAACTAATATATTTACCTGGCCGGACTCTGTTCGGTCACCGGAGCCGTCACCACGGGCTCCTTCTTGCACCAGCATTGGGTCACCGGAGCCATCATAATCATGTCTTTCCTCCTCCACTCTTCGATCACCGTAGCCTGCTTCTTCACCCTGTTCTTCCAGACCATCATTGTCGTTAAGATACGACAAGACATCACCTCCGGCTAAGATTATGTCCCCCAACACCTTTCTGCTTCCTCGTCTCGTCCGTGCTCCATTGTTTCTGCAAATATTACAACATGGCAATTATTACACAAACATGACAGCAGGTGGATATATTAGTGCAAACGTAGACCTAGCTTATTCCGGGTTTGGGGTGGCCTCGGCAACGCTTCAAGGGTAGGGGCGCGGCGGGAGGGGGTAGGAGACCGACATCGTTTTTTTCTACGGTTTGGGTGTCCTCGAGAGTTTTGGTCGAGCGAGAGGGCCGGGGGGTGCTCCCGTGGTATAAGTTATCACGGTCGAGAGGGGGTATATATATCGACCGCCCATCATGTCGAAAGTTATTTTGGAATGGAGTTCCCGATAAAAATTAAGAAGAGGAAGTAGAAGATAAAAAAAGAGGAGAAGAAAAAAAAAGGAGAAGAAGAAGGAATAGAGGAGAAGAAGAAAAAATAGACTCTATTTTTCTTGTTCTCCTCTATTCCTTCTTCTTCTCCTCTTATTTTTCTTCTTAATCCTCTTCTTAGTTCATTCCTTCTTCCTTTCTTCCTAGCTAGATATATAAAACTTTTCTAAAAAATGTTATCGAGGAGGGGGTATCGACCTCCCCTCATGTTGAAATTATCGGGGAGGGGGTATATCGACCCCCACCCCCCTCATCATGCATATATAGCTACCACATACATATATACATTGAAAAAATTACATATATACAACAAAAACATTAATACACATATGAACAAAAAAATACATATATGAACAAAAACATGTTGTGAACAAAAAATTAATGTAATAAATCTAATAAGAAATTAATCTAATAAAAAACATGCTCTGAACTTACATATAGCCACATACATACAAATATACATTTCATATATATGAACAAAAAATTAATCTAATACAAAATAAAAACATAGCCGGACCGGCGCGGCGGCTCACAGCGGGGGTGTCTGGCGATGGCGACGGTGGGGGAGGCGAGGGCGCCGACGCGCAGGGGCAGGCCGCGGGAAGGGGCTCGGGCGCGGGGCAGGGGCCGGTGCGGCGACGGCGTGGTTGGGGACAGGGCGGCGCGGCGACGGCGTCGGAGGCAGGGGCGGCGCGGCGACGGCGTCGGAGGCAGGGGCGATGACGGCGACGGCGACGAGGAGCAGCGCTGGGGCGTCGGGCACGAACTGACGGTGAAGTTGTGAAATTTCACAAGTCCAGTTTATATACAAAGAGCATTGGTACCGGTTGGTGGGATCAACCGGGACCAATGCTACCTTTAGTCCCGGTTGGTGCCACCAACCGGGACTAAAGGGGGGGGCATTGGTACCGGTTCGTGGCACCAACCGGGACCAATGCCCCCCTTTAGTCCCGGTTGGTGCCACCAACCGGGACCAAAGGACATGTGCTGCCCGCGTCGCGGCCAAAGTTTAGTCCCACCTCGCTAGAGAGCTCGAGAGTGGTTTATAAGCGTTGCTGCGCCAACCCTCTCGAGCTCCTCTCCATTGCAGGCTTACAGGCCTAATTGTCACTGCTATGCCTGATGGGCCTACTGGGCCTTCTCCGGGCCTGAATCCTGGCCCATGGATGGGTTTCTAGTCGTATTCAGGCCGTGGTGGCCCAGTAGGTGGCATAATTTTTATTTTTTGCCTGTTTTTTGTTTTCTTTTTTGCTTTATTTATTTTGTTTTTTTTCTACTTACAACAAAAAACTTATTTATTTTATTTTATTTTGTTTCTAATTACTTATTTTTTTACTTTATGATAATTCTTTTTGCTATTAAAGTTTCTAACAAAAAAGTTCTTTATGAAAATTCTTTTTGCTTTCAATGATTTTGAACAGAAAATACTTCGATAATTTTAGTTGCATCAATTTTATATAATTTTAGTTTCAATAATACTAGAGGTTGCTTATAATGTTTTGAACAGAAAATACTTTGATAATTTTAGTTTCATAAATTTTATTTATGTTATTAAAGTTTATTTTATTTTGTTTCTACTTATATATTTTATTAAAGTTTATATTATTTTGTTTCTAATTACTTATTTATTTTATTTGTTATTTTTCATGCACCATTTTTCATGCATTTACTGATTATTTTGAGCTATAAGACCCTAAAATTGAAAAGCATTTCAAATGAACTCTGAAAAGGTTGAAAGTTGGCATGGTATCATCATTTCATCCACATAGCATGTGCAAGAAAGTTGAGAGGGTTACGGCAAAAACTGGATGCACTTCGTGTACAAAACGGACAATCTCTTTCGAAGTATCAGGATTTCATACGGAAACTCGTCTGTTACAAAGGGATTTCATTTTTTAAAACTTATTTGAACTCCTGACTTTTTGTGTGTTCAAAATGCACCATTCAAAGCCACATCATCAATTTTCAACCCTTTCTGACTTCATTTGTTATTTTTCATGCATTTATTGATTATTTTGAGCTATAAGACCCTGAAATTGAAAAGCATTTCAAATGAACTCTGAAAAGGTTGAAAGTTGGCATGGTATCATCATTTCATCCACATAGCATGTGCAAGAAAGTTGAGAGGGTTACGGCAAAAACTGGATGCACTTCGTGTACAAAACGGACAATGGTATCATACTCGTCTGTTACAAAGTTGGCATGGTATCATCATAATAGTTGCGGGAGAAAGTCTTCACTTTTTCTTCGCTTGTGTCATTTGCTTATTGCGCCGTAACCATGGATAATCTTCATCGTTTATCAGGATGCTTGGGTCAGCCTTGACTTTGAAGGGAGGAATTTCATGAAACTTTTCATAATCTTCAGACATGTCTGTCTTGCCCTCCACTCCCACAATGTCCCTTTTTCCTGAAAGAACTATGTGGCGCTTTGGCTCATCGTATGATGTATTCGCTTCCTTATCTTTTCTTTTTCTCGGTCTGGTAGACATGTCCTTCACATAGATAACCTGTGCCACATCATTGGCTAGGACGAACGGTTCGTCAGTGTACCCAAGATTGTTCAGATCCACTGTTGTCATTCCGTACTGTGGGTCTACCTGTACCCCGCCTCCTGACAGATTGACCCATTTGCACTTAAACAAAGGGACCTTAAAATCATGTCCGTAGTCAAGTTCCCATATGTCCATTATGTAACCATAATATGTGTCCTTTCCCCTCTCGGTTGCTGCATCAAAGCGGACACCGCTGTTTTGGTTGGTGCTCTTTTGATCTTGGGCGATCGTGTAAAATGTATTCCCATTTATCTCGTATCCTTTGTAAGTCAATACAGTCGAAGATGGTCCCCTGGACAACGAGTACAACTCATCACAAACAGTGGTGTCACCTCTGAGACGTGTTTCCAACCAACTGCTGAAAGTCCTGATGTGTTCACATGTAATCCAGTCGTCACACTGCTCCGGGTGTTTGGAGCGCAGACTGTTCTTGTGTTCATCGACATACGGGGTCACCAAGGTAGAGTTCTGTAGAACTGTGTAGTGTGCTTGAGACCAAGAATGCCCGTCCCTGCATATTATTGAGTCCGCTCCTAGCGTGCCTTTTCCAGTCAGTCTCCCCTCATACCGCGATTTAGGGAGACCTATCTTCTTAAGGCCAGGAATGAAGTCAACACAAAACCCAATGACATCCTCTGTTTGATGGCCCATGGAGATGCTTCCTTCTGGCCTAGCGCGGTTACGGACATATTTCTTTAGGACTCCCATGAACCTCTCAAAGGGGAACATATTGTGTAGAAATACGGGCCCCAGAATGACAATCTCGTCGACTAGATGAACTAGGACGTGCGTCATGATATTGAAGAAGGATGGTGGGAACACCAGCTCGAAACTGACAAGACATTGCGCCACATCACTCCTTAGCCTTGGTATGATTTCTGGATCGATCACCTTCTGAGAGATTGCATTGAGGAATGCACATAGCTTCACAATGGCTAATCGGACGTTTTCCGGTAGAAGCCCCTCAATGCAACCGGAAGCAGTTGCGTCATA
Source organism: Triticum aestivum (assembly GCF_018294505.1). NCBI lineage: Eukaryota > Viridiplantae > Streptophyta > Magnoliopsida > Poales > Poaceae > Triticum > Triticum aestivum. Next base: position 66,723,839 of record NC_057814.1, on the reverse strand, counting down.
ATCACGTGGCAGTCATGAGACTTTAGGTTCTGGAACTTTTTCTCTGGCATATTTATTATTCCCTTTATATTCGACGAGAAGCCAGTCGGGACCTTCATACTGAGCAGGCATTCAAAGAAGATTTCTTTCTCTTCTTTCGTAAGAGCGTAGCTGGCAGGACCTTCATACTGCTTCGGAGGCATGCCGTCTTTTTCGTGCAAACGTTGCAGGTCCTCCCGTGCCTCAGGTGTATCTTTTGTCTTCCCATACACGCCCAAGAAGCCTAGCAGGTTCACGCAAAGGTTCTTCGTCACGTGCATCACGTCGATTGAAGAGCGGACCTCTAGGTCTTTCCAGTAGGGTAGGTCCCAAAATATAGATTTCTTCTTCCACATGGGTGCGTGTCCCTCAGCGTCATTCGGAACAGCTAGTCCGCCGGGACCCTTTCCAAAGATTACGTGTAAATCATTGACCATAGCAAGTACGTGATCACCGGTACGCATGGCGGGCTTCTTCCGGTGATCTGCCTCGCCTTTGAAATGCTTGCCTTTCTTTCGACATTGATGGTTGGTCGGAAGAAATCGACGATGGCCCAGGTACACATTCTTCCTGCATTTGTCCAGGTATATACTTTCAGTGTCATCTAAACAGTGCGTGCATGCGTGGTATCCCTTGTTTGTCTGTCCTGAAAGGTTACTGAGAGCGGGCCAATCGTTGATGGTTACAAACAGCAACGCGTGCAGGTTAAATTCCTCCTGTTTGTGCTCATCCCACGTACGTACACCGTTTCCATTCCACAGCTGTAAAAGTCTTCAACTAATGGCCTTAGGTACACATCAATGTCGTTGCCGGGTTGCTTAGGGCCTTGGATGAGAACTGGCATCATAATGAACTTCCGCTTCATGCACATCCAAGGAGGAAGGTTATACATACATAGAGTCACGGGCCAGGTGCTGTGATTGCTGCTCTGCTCCCCGAAAGGATTAATGCCATCCGCGCTTAAACCAAACCATACGTTCCTTGGGTCAGCTTGCAAACTCAGCCCAGTACTTTCTCTCGATTTTTCTCCACTGCGACCCGTCAGCGGGTGCTCTCAACTTCCCGTCTTTCTTACGGTCCTCACTGTGCCATCGCATCAACTTGGCATGCTCTTCGTTTCTGAACAGACGTTTCAACCGTGGTATTATAGGAGCATACCACATCACCTTCGCAGGAACCCTCTTCCTGGGGGCTCGCCGTCAACATCACCAGGGTCATCTCGTCTGATCTTATACCGCAATGCACCGCATACCGGGCATGCGTTCAAATCCTTGTACGCACCGCGGTAGAGGATGCAGTCATTAGGGCATGCATGTATCTTCTGCACCTCCAATCCTAGAGGGCATACGACCTTCTTTGCTGCGTATGTACTGTCGGGCAATTCCTTATCCTTTGGAAGCTTCTTCTTCAATATTTTCAATAGCTTCTCAAATCCTTTGTCAAGCACAGCATTCTCTGCCTTCCACTGCAGCAATTCCAGTACGGTACCGAGCTTTGTGTTGCCATCTTCGCAATTGGGGTACAACCCTTTTTTGTGATCCTCTAACATGCGATCAAACTTCAGCTTCTCCTTTTGACTTCCGCATTGCGTCCTTGCATCGACAATGACCCAGCGGAGATCATCATCATCGGGCACTGGTTCCTCTTGATCTTCAGCAGCTTCCCCCGTTGCAGCATCATTGGGCACATCGTCTGGTTCCTCTTGATCTTCAGCAGCTTCCCCCGTTGCAGCATCACCGTATTCAGGGGGCACATAGTTGTCATCGTCCTCTTCTTCTTCGCCGTCTTCCATCATAACCCCTATTTCTCCGTGCCTCGTCCAAACATTATAGTGTGGCATGAAACCCTTGTAAAGCAGGTGGGCGTGAAGGATTTTCCGGTCAGAGTAAGACTTCGTATTCCCACATGTAGGGCATGGACAACACATAAAACCATTCTGCTTGTTTGCCTCAGCCACTTCGAGAAAATCATGCACGCCCTTAATGTACTCGGAGGTGTGTCTGTCACCGTATATCCATTGCCGGTTCATCTGCGTGCATTATATATAATTAAGTGTGTCAAAAACCATTACAGAACATCATGAATAGATAATTAAGTGACCAAATTAATAGAAGTTCATCATCACATTAAAACCAAAGTACATACATAGTTCTCATCTAACAACATATAGCTCTCGAGAGCATCTAATTAATTAAACCATACATTGAAACTATGTAAAACATTTCAATGCGAAAACAAATGCGATCATAATCGCAACCAAGGTAACAATTGATCCAACGGCATAATGATACCAAGCCTCGGTATGAATGGCATATTTTCTAATCTTTCTAATCTTCAAGCGCATTACATCCATCTTGATCTTGTGATCATCGACGACATCCGGAACATGCAACTCCAATATCATCTTCTCCTCCTCAATTTTTTTATTTTTTACTTCAAGAAATTGTTTTCTTCTTCAACTAAATTTAACCTCTCGACAATAGGGTCGGTTGGAATTTCCGGTTCACATACCTCCTAGATAAATAAAATCTATGTCACGTTGGTCGGCATAATTTTCATAAACAATAAATGAACCAATAGTTATAAAGATAATATATACCACATCCGAATTATAGACAGGACGAGGGCCGACGGGGGCGGATACCAAAACCATCGCACTATATAATAACAAGCAATACAATAGTAAGAAAATTAGACAAGTATCTATATAAAGTAAGTATTTTTTTCTTTCAGAAAGAAGATAAGAACAAGAGGCTCACCACGGTGGTGCCGGCGACGAGATCGGCGCTGGCGATCGACGGCGATGAAGACGGGAATGGGACGTGACGGGCCGCTAAACCTAGACAAATCTCGAGGAAAATGGAGCTTTGAGGTCGAGCTTCGAGAGGAGAAAGCTTAACTACTGTGGCTCGGGCATTTCATCGAACACCTCATGTGCATAGGAGGTGAGCTAGAGCACCACAAAGCCCTCCCCTCACCGGCCAGAGAAAAACAAAGCACTGGAGTGCTCTGCTCGCGGGCGAGGGGTGTATATAGGCACCTCATTGGTCCCGGTTCGTGGCATGAACCGGGACTAAAGGGCAGCCTGTGGTCCCGGTTCAAGCCACCAACCGGGACCAATGGTGGTGGGCCAGGAGCGAGGCCCATTGGTCCCGTTTCGTCCCACCAATCGGGACCAAAGGGGCCAGACGAACCGGGACCAATGCCCCCACGAGGCCCGGCAGGCCCCTGGCCTCACGAACCGGGACCAGTGCCCCCATTGGTCCCGGTTCTGGACTGAACCGGGACTAATGGGCTGACCCGGCCTGAACCAAAGCCCTCTTTTCTACTAGTGAGAAAGAGACATGGTGACCTACTTGTGAATGATGGATCGCGGAGGAGGACGGAGGACGACGAGCTTTTTGGTGGCTGCCAAGGCCGGAGTGACCTGCGGCGTGGCTAGGTGGCCGCTGCGGCGGGAGTGGCCAGCGGCGTGGCTAGGCGCAGGCGAGACTCCTACAGATGAGTTATACGTTTGTCAGTGTTGAAATTATACATCAGATTTTGGTTATTTCGTTTTGTGGTTTGAGATGCTATCAAGATTTCGTATCTTATATGTGTCCCATAAATTATCGTGATGCAAATTATCTTGTACAATATAGCTAATTCTTAAATTAAAATACCTGAACTATGAAGAGAAAACACGCCAGCAAACTAGATTAAGACTCATTCATTTTGTGAGCCAGTTGCTTCAGGTTCTCAATGCACTGGATTGTTAAGGAGGATGATGTGCAAGTTCTCAACCTTGTTCTCTATAATATTTTTAGAACAATTTTTTCCTATCTACTTGGCTTTGTCCCCCTATACCCAAATTCTGGCTTCGCCCCTGGGTACGATAGAGGTATCCATCTAGCTAGCTAGATTCGTCGTGGAATGCTAGGCTGTATAGCTACCTCACGAGCTCTAGACTGTGCCGGTGTTGGTGAGTTCAGTACGTAGCTGCACGACGCTGGGCTGGGTGTTGGTGAGTTCGGTGAAGCCAGGCTGATTTATAGGGGCGCGCCCGGGCAAGCATTGCTTTGGTGGAGACTGGCTGTGCCGCACTGGCTGCGACCAACAAGCGCTGGAGGAGGAGAATGACCTCATATTATTCTTAATTTTACTTGAGGAGGCTGCACCGTTGGCCGAGGACATGTCCACCGACGTCCGTCCCATGCAGTCTGGCGCTACTCGTCAGAGGAAGACTGACGACGAGCTGGCTGAAGAGTTTTGGGCGGATATAGGATACCCAACGCCCGCGTCTAGGGTGTGGGAGAAACCGCATTCTCGACATTCAGGTGAGGTGCTCTCTGTGTGCAGGTCGGACGCGGTTGCAGTCTCGTCACCGGAGGAGGCAGAGGGCGTCGTGCTTCCCGTCCCGGATGCAGACAAGACGGCGCTCGGCGAGGTGGATAGTCTAAGGTCTCATACTCCGGCAACTCGCGGCGTCCACAGGGTGGCTGGCTTGACTAGGCCTCTCGTCAAGCCGTGGGTCGGACCCATCCCGCCTCCTCGGATGTCGCCACCGAGGACACGGGGCCATCTTCTGCCGCCGGAGTGGCTCGCTGCTGGGGCGTCCTCGTCGTAGTCTACAGCTGCGCCGCTCACGTCGGGCTTGGCCGTGCAGCCCGCTGAGCCTACCGCGGTTCAAACCTTCGATCCGACTTCTTCGGCAGCTCCAAGTCTGACTCGCGATCCGATGCATCTTGGACGTCCATTACGGATGGCCAATCTCGGGCGTTGGCTAGGCCACATGTGGAAACGGGTGCAGCCAGAAGAAAACCCTAATCCCACTCGTTCGTTCGCGGCCGTCGTTCGCTCTCCTGTGATGTCGCGTCGGGACGCCTCCTCCGCGCCGTCGGGGGCCGCCGCCGGCCGCCAACCTCCGAGCTCTGCGCCGCCGCCGATCGCCCGCTCTCCCTCGGGTGGGGCTCCCGGCTTCGCACCAGGCGTGTATCAGCCAATTGGGGCTGTCCAAACGCCTCAGGCCGTGCTTACGCCGTCGCAGCCCGCGCCGGTGCAGCCGCCGCCACGCAGCCACATCAGTTTGCTGGTTACCATCCTCAACAACCGCAGTTCATCCTTCATGCTGGAGGCGGGTATGTGCAGCAACAACAACACATGGCGGCTCCTTCACAGTACCATGCATTGCCTGATGTGACGCAACAGCAGTTTCAACACCTCGCCGCCGGTCTGCCTGTCTATGGCACAGCAGCCGCCGGTCCGCCAATCTACGGCAATGTAGTCGCCGGGGTTCCTGCCGCAGCCCGGCCATGCAAGCAGAAGGGTGGTAAGGGCGGCCGCATCAAGCCCCGCCAAGGTGCAGCTACTCAACATCCTGCTCCCCCGCAAGTGGTCGCCGCTGCTCCTATTTTTGCTTCTGCCCAACCGGTGCAATCCTTGGCTCAGATGCCCAGCTTGCCCGCTGTGACAGCAACGCAGATGCAGTTTGCAACTTTACCTTTGGACGCCCAGCTTATTCAGTCTGCAGGTGCTGTTCAAGAGGCATCAGTACCCAAAAAGCTTTGGTGTTCCAAATGCCAATCTGCTGGACACAAGGCGGACGACTGCGAGACGCAGCAATATTGCTTCATCTGTAACAAGACCAATCACCCGATGACCATGAGACGGTGCCCTGCCTTAAAGCTACCAAAGCCGGCGGCGATGCTATGTGGTTATGGAACTGAAACCATGGCGTTTTTTCAGATGCCTGATAATGTTTGTAGGGAGGATCTCTCACAGCAGGACTCACGGATAGCTTTGGTTTCGATTTCTGGTGGTTCACTTTCTGCCAATATTGTGGAGGTGGAGGTGGCTAAGATTGCTCAGGTTCAGCATGAGTGGAATTGGGAGGCGGTGCCACATGGTGAGGATGCATTTCTGATGTCGTTTCCTAGTGAGGAGGTTTTGCAGAGGGTGACCGGTTTTGCAGTTTTCCTCAAGTCTCACAATGTCACCATCGAGTTCAAGCCTTGGAAGTCAGACGAGATACCACATCGTTTCGAGCTTATTCCTATTTGGGTACATGTGCACGGTGTGCCTCACGCTCTTCGTCATTTCTTGGGTCTTTGGGCGGTCGGCTCGGTTATTGGAGCTACTCTGGATGTCGATCTTCTATGTTTGCGTCGCAGAGGAATTGTTCGTATTCAGGTAGCGGTGCTGAACCTAGATGCTTTCAAGAGAAGCACAATTGATTCTCTTTCTTCTGACGTGGCCGTTCAGAGGAAGGGTTATGAGTTCCGGTACAGCCTGGAAAAAGAGGACTTTCGTGTTGATGCTGATTTTGTGCCTCCAGTATGGGAGCATGGGGATGATTCAGGAGGCGATAAGGGACATGAGAGGGATGACACAGTGGGGGGCAATGATACCAGTAAAAGGCCCAAACCCACTTCTTCATCATCCAACAACACCTCGGCCCCTCCTACCTCGGGCGGAGTGGTACCCATGCAGATGGCCATTGACGTCACACCGCCGAACCCTCATCGAGGCTTACCTGCCACAGCTGCTTCTTCGTCACTCATGGGGTCTTCTTCGTCGGTGCCGGCTACTTCGTCTAACATTGCTTCTCCGACGACGCTGGCGCCCCGGTCCTCGACGCCGCCATCACCGACTCACTGGTCGGCGCCGCCGCACCTCGACGACGGGGGTCACATGCGTCCCATACCGGAGGGGATGGCAACCTCGGTGGTGAATGCGAGCGCTCCATCGCCACCACCATCGCCTACACCTGTCTCTCCGACTCGACGGGGAGTGATCTTCTCCCCGTCCATTCGTGCTAGCCAGGAGTCTGCCAGGGCGGAACTCCGCGCGTTATCATCTACACCTCCGTCACCAGGGGGGCGTCGGCTTCCGGTCCCGAGGAGGCTGAGGAGCAGCCCCTGCGATCTTCTTCTTCACCACCACAACAGTCTACTCCGCCTCTCGGAGTCGTCGGGACAGGCTCAGCGTCCGATATTACTCCTTCGCTGCTGAGGCGCAGCGGGCGTCATTACGTCGGGACTGACGGTTCAGCAGCCACCGACGAGGACTCTATGGTGAAGGCCATGCGTAGGACGGCTGCGCGCAACCTCGACTTCGAAGGTACACCCTCTCGCAAATCTTTTATGTCTTTTGATAAATCCAAAGTATCTTCAAATATCACTAGACTTGGAGTGTCACTAGGACGTAATGAGAAAGAGATAGACTTTTCGGTTAGGGCCCTTAAACAAGTGGAGTTCGACCGGCTTACGGTTGCTCCTAAGTTGTCGAGCTTTGTTGACCCTCTCGTGTCAGATGAGGAGGATGAGGATGCTGATGCCTATCATGAAGGCAAGCTTCTCTCTCATTCGGTTAATGACACGACTGAAGTAGACTTTGACGATACTGTACGCGACACTACGCTTTGTGAGCTTGTCGCGTCGGTACGTAAAAATAAGTCTAACTCAGGAAAGAAAAGAGGGCGCTCTTCTAAGAAGACAAAGGTCTCTAAACAAAAAATTGGTTCAGCATGAGAGGCATGTTTTGGAATAGCAGAGGTCTAGGTGACTTGGCTAAACACAAACACATTGCCGATTGTGTAAAGGATCATGCGTTGGACTTTGTGGCTATCACTGAGGCGGGCAAACGTGACTTTCCAACACGTGATCTGGACCACTTCTCATGTGGTTTGGACTACGAATGGCACGTCTTACCGCCGACCGGGAGGTCTGGTGGAATATTGCTAGGTATTAACTCTACGTACTTGCAACTATTGTCCATGTCAAAGGGGGAGTATCATATCAAATTCCACCTTCGAAACAAGTCTGACAATTTCCTTTGGAGCCTGGTAGCTGTATATGGCGCCGCTCAAGAGGAGTTTAAGTCTGCATTTCTAAAAGAACTTGTTAATACCTGTCGAGACAATCCCCACCCCATGTTAATCGGGGGGGGATTTTAATATCCTTCGATATCAGCAGGAAAAAAACAATGACCGGTTTGATACAAGGTGGCCTTTCCTCTTTAATGCTGTTATCGACAGTCTGGATCTGAGGGAGATCACGATGTCTGGTCGTCAGTATACCTGGGCCAATAACCGATCGGTGCCAACCTTTGAAAAACTTGATCGGGTGCTAGTTACCACCGACTGGGAATATAAATATCCCCTAGCCTCGGTTCGGGCATTAGAAAGAATTGAGGCCTTATCGGATCACGCTCCATTGCTCACCGATTTTGGACAACCAATCCCAAGCTCTGACCGTCACCAATTTAAATTTGAATTGGGATGGCTCACTAGAGAGGGATTTCATGACCTGGTTAAGAAAGTGTGGGCACGCCAGCCTCGCGGTAACACACCCATTCAACGATGGAATAATCGAATTCGCGCATTGCGTCGATTCCTTCGTGGATGGGCCAAGCATACTGCTGGCATCTACAAAAAAGAAAAACTGCGACTATCTACCTTAATTGATTCCCTTGATAAAATAGCGGAGGTGAGGCCTCTGTCTGCAATTGAGATCGAGCAAAAAAGCAATCTAAACGAGCAGATAGCCCGCCTACTACGTGAGGAAGAGATTAAATGGTACCAACGTTGCAAGGCGGATTCGCTTGTGCAAGGTGATGATAATACGAAATACTTTCAAATGCTTGCCAATGGCAGACATAGAAAGAAACGCATATTCGCCCTTGACCAGGAGGAAGGCCGAATTGAGGGGGACGTACCACTTAGAACTTTTATTACTAAGTATTACAAAGAGCTTTTTGGACCTTCAGCTGAATCAAATTTTCAGCTGGATGAATCCATTACTCATGACATTCCTCAAGTTACGGAAGCGGAAAATGAATTCCTAACCTCCCCGTTCTCTGAGGAGGAAATTCGAACCGCGGTGTTTCAAATGGAACACAACAAGGCTCCGGGTCCGGATGGCTTTCCCGCAGAGTTCTATGTTTGTCATTAAGGCAGACTTGGTTCAGTTGTTTAACCAACTGCATGCTGAAGACCTTGACATTTCTCGTTTAAACTTTGGGGAAATTATCCTATTGCCTAAGATGAAGGAGGCTAGTCGTATTCAACAATATCGTCCGATTTGCCTTCTGAATGTAAGTTTTAAAATCTTTACGAAGGTCGCAACTAATCGGTTGAACGGGGTGGCTGACCATGTCGTGAAACCCACTCAAACAGCATTTATGCAAGGCCGCAACATATTAGATGGAGTGGTCGTCTTGCACGAAACTGTACATGAGCTTCACCGAAAAAAGTTGAATGGTGTCATTCTTAAAATAGATTTTGAAAAAGCCTACGATAAGGTTAAGTGGCCCTTTCTGTTGCAAACTTTGCGCATGAAGGGGTTTTCACAAAAATGGTGTCGTTGGGTAGAGAGGTTTGTCTCTGGAGGCAGTGTGGCTATAAAAGTTAATGATGACGTTGGCAGCTATTTTCAGACAAGGAAGGGGCTTCGCCAAGGGGACCCCGCTTCTCCTATTTTGTTTAACATTGTGGCCGACATGCTAGCTACCCTTGTTGAGCGGGCTAAGCTGGACGGTCAAATTAGTGGTGTCATTCCACACTTGGTAGAAGATGGTCTATCTATTCTACAATATGCTGATGACACTATTCTATTCATGGATCATGATCTAGATAAGGCAAGAAATCTCAAGTTGCTCTTATGTGCTTTTGAGGAACTTTCTGGTCTCAAAATTAATTTTCATAAGAGCGAACTTTTTTGCTTTGGCGATGCTGCAGAATCAGCACCTGAGTATGCTGAGATTTTTGGATGCCAGCTCGGGCAGTTTCCGATTCGATATCTGGGTATTCCCATACACTATCGGCGCTTAACTATCGCTGAGTGGAAACATGTGGAAGAGAGACTTGAGAAACGCTTAGCCAGTTGGAAGGCCAAGCTCTTGTCTTACGGGGGACGATTGATCTTGATCAATTCAGTTCTAAGCAACATGGTTTTATATATGTTGTCATTCTTCCACCTACCGAAAGGGGTTCTCCAGCGACTAGACTACTTTAGATCCAGATTTTTTTGGCAATGCGATAACGAATCCAAGAAATATCGACTGGCTAGGTGGAGCGTATTATGCAGACCTAAAAGTCAAGGGGGGCTGGGAATCCAAGACCTTGAGATTAAAAACATTGCTCTTCTCAGCAAGTGGGTTTACAAACTACTCACTGAGAATGGAGTATGGCAGGAAATCATTCGCAACAAGTATGTGGGATCCAATGCCATTTCTCAAGTTCATTGGAAACCTGGGGATTCGCATTTCTGGAGTGGTGTGATGAAGGCCAAGGAATTCTTTTTCCAATTTGGGACCTTCTCAGTTAGGGACGGTTCTCAGGTTCGATTCTGGGAAGATATCTGGCTAGGGAATAACCCACTAATGGTGCAATATCCGAGCTTGTATAGGATTGTTAGACATAAATTCGTCACAATCAAACAAGTTTTAGGACAAGAAAACCCTGATATTTCTTTCCGTAGGGACCTTTTTGGCCCTCGCCTGGCAGCATGGAATGAATTACTCACTCGCCTGGAGGACATTCAACTGTCAGGTGAGCCGGACATTTTTCGATGGAACTTGCATCAGAATGGCAAATTTTCAGTAAAATCCATGTATGATGCAATGGTTCATTGTGATGTTCCAGTTGATAACAGGAAATTGTGGAAGCTCAAAATCCCTCTAAGAGTGAAGATTTTCCTCTGGTTTCTTAACAGAGGAGTCATCCTAACTAGAGACAATCTGGCACGACGAAACTGGCATGGTTCCAAGACATGTGTCTTTTGCCAACATGACGAGTCTATTAAACACTTATTTTTTGAGTGCAAGTTCGCTCGGGCAGTTTGGGCCATAGTTCAAATAGCTTCGAATCTATACCCACCACGTAGTGCACGGAACATGTTCGGCAACTGGTTGCGGGGTATTGATAAACAATTTTCTGCACATATTCTTGTGGGAGCGGCGGCCTTATACTGGGCACTGTGGCTTACCAGGAATGATGTGATTTTTAACAACAAATGTGTCTCATCTCCTATGCAGGTTATTCATGTGTGTACACGATGGCTCCGTACTTGGTCTATCCTGCAGAGGCCGGAGGACAGAGTCCTTTTTATGATGGCGTCTACACGGCTGGAGCATACGGCCAGGGAGGTTTTCTACCCCCATGGATGGCAGTGTGACCTACGGATAGGATCTGCCACTCCTTAGGCTGGACATGTTTTTTTGATTGGCATTGTATCAAATTATTTTTTGCTTTTAGGGTACTCTGGACTTTTTTGGCTGTGTGCAGCTAGCTATGCAGAGGCCGGGCTTTCTTTCGATGCGGTTGTATCACCTCGATATATCTATTCAATGAAATGTCCATTATCGAAAAAAAAATAAGTTGGACATTTGGGGCAACCATAGTATAAAAACCGAACCGGTAATTGAACCGGCATGGCTGTCGTTTCAGGTTTTTACTGGTTGGGCCACCGGTTTACCGGTTCGTAAATAGACCAATCATCATAGATAAAAAGTGTGTAATCGGAGGTGACCGTCGGGCATCCTGGTCCTCCTGTTCGGCTGCTCCTGGTCTAGATTCGGGAATGGAGGTACGCAACCAGCGGGAGGCCTGGTTGATTTGACTGGAGCAGAGGGAGATCGCAGATGGACAGGCGAGTTCGGCTAGGCAGCAACGTTCCCACTCCCCAGCTGTAACTAGAGATGGTACTGGACCGCGGGACCCAGGAGTGGCTGCGCGGGCAAGTGGCCTAGTGCCGCCACGCGGAGCTACGAGTGAGAGCTGGTGTCGCTGCACCACGGCGCACAACAAGGGTGGCGCCGGAGGGGCCGGCCGTGGTCAATAGGGTTTGTATGCGGACAAACTCGAGATAAATGCTCCCAATTCGGCCAGAACACCACTAAAAGACGAGTTTTCTTCATTTTTCAATTCTACCCCGAGCTTGTTCGCACAAAAACAAGTGAATTGAGGGCCTTGTCAGGAAACGACATTGAACCGTCCGGTTCACCGATTTTAGAAAAACCGGCCGATTCAACCGTTTTTTCCGGTTTGATTGCTCGAACGGTCCGCTGCGCTTAAAACACCGTTGTGATCGCCGGTTCCGGCTGTTTCCAGTCCGACCACTGGTCCGGTCCGATTTTTAAAACTAGGAGAGCAACTGGCTGGATCATGAATGTAATACATTATTTGAGCAAAGAGTATTGAGTTCAAGATCCTGCCAATGCAATATTAGAAAAACAGATCCTATCTCCTACACGGATCTCACTATAAAGACTAAAAAAACCTAGACCTGAGGGAGAGTGTATTGACCGCCTACCTCCATCAATCCAGAGTTTTTAGAGCAATTGACTGAAGCATGAATGCAATACGCATCAAGGGACAACTTTCTACTCCAATACAGGGAAATTACAAGTTGTCTAGTCTTTCGGTATAAGCCATGTGTCTACCTTTGGCTGACCCCTCGTTGCGGAGAATACCTAGCATGAAAGCGGCTTACAGACATGCCACATGGCATCATTATCTCCCTCTGACGGCTGTCACATGCCTTTATTGTGTCGAGAATCCCCATTTAGCACTCAACAAAGTTTAAGCCATGTGTCCGTGAAAAAGCTCTCGGCTTACGGCACTTTACTGACATTGTGTGAGCCGAGCTGGGGAAGCCGATTGCAACACTCGGCATACGATTCATCAAGTTCAATATTATCTTCACCATGTATTTTTAATACTCAGCGCATTATGATTTTCCTCTAGTGGGTCATGGCCCAGTGTAATCATATAAATGTCGTGTTGCGAATGGAAGCGGGGAACTGGCGATCGATTTCAAGGAGAAATCTCCCGCGCATGCATGTTTTAGTGCAAAAAACTTTTTTTTTCCTTTTTGCAGAATCTTCTTCTTTTGTGTGGGGTAGAAACGACGACTTTTTTCTAGAGATAGCTCATTACACGCTAAATGGTGGTAGAAACGACTTTGTTTGTTGGACCAACCATCATTATATCTAAAAGAACATTATTATCAAAGGTTCTTCTTCATGGTACCGTTGTATGATATGAGCAACAAAATATATCGACCCAAAAAAGAAAAAAACTATCCTCGTCCCTACTTAAGTACTCTTTTTTTTTTGCGAGATGCTATAAGTACTCGCATGACACTTTGCCGGCCCCCACTAGGTCCACTACTTCTAATTCTACTACGTACGTCAAAGAGGTTGTGTGATCCACGCAGGCACCCATTGAAAATTGATAACTCGATCAACCTTATCATATTGAAGTTGAGATGGATCGAGCCATCGAGATTCTTTAGGAGTTTCCCATTGCAAAAAGAATGCATGTGTCTACTGGCTGCTCGTAAAGGCAGTAACCACCCTACACGCACCACACGCAGGCAAATATACAATGTTACTGCACATACCGGCCGGTCGCTCGTTGGACGTCCGTGCATGAGTGCAGTGCAGCATGAAATTACCTTCCCAGCGCTAGCTAGCGATCAACCTTGATCCATAGCTATATATAGCTTATAGGGCGTTCCGTGTCACATTCCACTCGCCCATTCTATAGGTACGACGGAGCAATAGATGCCAGTTATAGTAGGTATCACACAAAATAAAAATAAGAAGAACCAAGAACGGGTAATCACACAGGACCATGTAAGTAATGAAACCTCACTATGAGTAGCAGATGGACAAACAGCTCCTCATCCATCAAAGAAGAAGCCTCGATGCGTACATGGAGTATCTACCCCCGAGCTGAAATGCTCCCTTATAAACAGTAAAATAAAAAAAATATAAACAAATAAAAAAATCTGACTTTTTTTGTCCTAAACTTTGACAAATGTTTTGAATGCTTGCAAAATTTTAGCACGAAATAACATTCGTGGAAATCGGAAAAAACAAAACTGTTGTTCCAAAAATGCTAGTTTTGAAAACATTTTGGAGTGCTGGTTTTTTTTACCGTGCCTTCCACAAATGTCATTTTGTGCAAAAAAAACAAAACATTTGTCAAAGTTTATAAAAAAAAGGATTTTTTGATTTATTTAATATTTTTATCGATTTTATTGTTCATAAGGGAGCATTGGAGCTCGGGAGCAGCATAGGAATTTCGCCTTGATGCCCTTCTCGTTTTCACGCAATTTTCATCAGCTCTACCTGCTGCACTGATAGAACAAGCACACAAGAAAAAACAATTAACCGATCTAAAATGCATAAGTCAAAACAGAGGATGAAAGAATGTCAGCTCAATCTCATCCGACTAGAAGTAGATTTCCTTTGTTAAATTTTCCTTTCATATGTTGCTTCACAAGGCTGAGACTAAACCGGAGCTTAGAAAATGAAACCGATGCACCATCAACCAGCAGACCAATCCAGCCCGGAGTTAGGCCGGTAAGACGGTTTCAAGCAATGATACCATGATTTCTTTTGCAGCGTGATTCAAACAAAAATGCCTGTGGCAGCTCACGAAATAGATAAGAAAGCTTGGGAAGAAAGGAAAAAGAAGTACTCCCTCCGTCCCATAATGTAACACGTTTTTTGACACTGGTGTAGTGTCAAAAAACGTCCTATATTATGGGACGGAGGGAGTAAGAACAAATGAATAAACACGAAAAGAAGCAGGTAACCTCAAGCAGCAATAAAAGCGTCCCACAATGACAAGAAAAAGCTCGTAGGACCCGAAAGAACGAAGCTAAACGGAGAGCACCACTAGGCAAGAAACAAAACCAGAGAGACGAAAGAGGAAAACTAGATCCGAGCCTCAGCTACCACGAAGGACGAATGCCACCGGACGTTAAACAAGGCAGGAAGACTCAGCCGGGCAGCATAGGTTAGGCGGTTAGCTTGAAGAGAACCTCCAGCAGAGCAAAGCGAGGGAAGCGTAATTAAGGCGGCGCCAGCAAAGAGAAAGCAAAACAAGAAGAATAAACGAAATGCAGAAGCAGATGGGATGAAGACAATGGCAGTAGGAAGATAAACAAACTAACAAAACCCACCACATAGGCTCACACACGTTGACACGGGTCCGAAAATTGAGAAAGTCAAGGCGATGAATGTCGTGTAACAATAGCGACAACACACGACACAAAGCTGGAATGAGCACATGCGTTTACCGAGTGGAGTAAGAGGATGTTTGTTTCCAGGGACTTATTGGTTTAGGGACTTTAAAAAGTCCCTATAAGGTATTTCTAAACCAAATAGCAGGGACTTATAAGAACTTAAAGTGGGCATTTGAGACTTATGAAATAAGACTCTCAAGGAGAGTCTTATAAGGACTTATAGTTGTAATATGGTCTTATAGGGACTTATAAGTCCCAGGAACCAAACAGGTAGGGACTTTTTAGGGACTTGGGACTTATAAGTTCGGATAAAAAAAAGTCCTAAGACTTATGAACCAAACAGGGCCTAAGTACTACACCTATTAGACCAACCGCTATCGGGGCCCACAAGTATACAACCACCTTATACCGACCGGACGAAGAAGGACGGAAAGACCACAACCCCATGCGGCCACGGGACGGATTGGCAGGAAGGAAGCAAACTGACCACAAAGAAACAACCGAGCAACTATATCACACCAACCAACAACGTACCGATAAAGCTAAGGGCGGTAATAGGCGCCGGCGCCCCGGCCCAAATTTGGGCCGGTTGTAGCGCGACCGTTCGATCTGGTGCCCCATAGCCGTGGGATCTGATCCCGCACCTTCTTCTTTGAGTCTTCTTCTTCCTCTGAATACATCCCAGAAAAAATCCCCCGCCTCTGCCCGACGCGACTCTGCCTCCGTCTGCAACTCCTCGAGGGCAACGACCGCCGGCCTCCAGTCGCTCGCGCCCCCACTTCCTCTCCTCGCGCCGCCGCTCCTCGCCGCAGCTCCCATGTCATAGCCCCTTCTGCCGCCAACTCTTTTATGACCATGGCGACACCCGCTAATCGTCGTTTCGTGGTGCCTCGTTTGTAGCATCCCCACGCCCCGGTTGCAGCAGCCCCCCAGCCTCCGTTCTCCCCTCTTCCCAGCACATCGTCGCGCCATTGGCCGGCGACAGTCACAACATCCAGCCCCTTATGCCGGTTCCAGCACATGGGGGCGCGGTCGCAGCTTCTACGGTCGCCGGTTGTAGCATCCCCGGACGTCGGTTGTAGCATCCCCGATCGCCGGTTGCAACTTTTCCGATTTTCCAGTTGCCGATCACCGCCGTGAATGGTGGTAACAATTACCGTCTCTAGTAGTAGCAGAAAATCTATGTGGTGGTTACAGCAAAACGGTGTCGCCGCCGTCAAGGGGTTGCATTCTTCTTCATGAATGATGTAGCAAAATCCTGTAGTCGGTAGTAGCAAAAATCTGTGTGGTTGCAGCAAAAATACATTGTTGTTGCCTGGGTCACATCATCTTCACGGATAATGTAACAAATTTCGTCGCTGGTAGTAGCAATTTATGTCGCTGATAGTAGCAAAAACACTATGCGGTTGCAACAAAACGTTGTCGCCGTCGTCAGGCGGTCACACCATAGGCGCATAATGGTTGTAGCAAATTCCACCACGGGTCGCAGCTCCTCCATCGCCTGGTTCTAGCAACTCACATCAATGGTTGAAACATCCCCTGTCGCGCCGTCGTAGCATTCCGCAGTCGAGGTCCCCGCCGTCGCAACTCCTCGCAGCGCCCCAGCCTCCATCCTCGCTCTCTTTTGCAAGACGGCGTGGATGAGGGAGTCGCCCACAAAAAGGAAGAATTAGCGGCGGGGGGAGGAGGACTTGGCAGCCATGTCCGCTGGCAAGCTCATCTCCGGCGAGACGCTGTCAGGCCTGGTCGAGGGGGTCGCAGCGAGAAAAAAGCTGCAGCGCAGCGCGAGTTGGTCTCGGTCGAGAAGATAAGGGAGAAACAAGACGAGGGATGGTGTGGGCCTCTGTATCCTATGTGTAACGCTTGAATTCGTTGAGAGGGGATGCGAGCCTGGGACGCGACCGGCCGAAGCTTCGGCCGGCGCACCGTTCCCAATCGTTTCCCTAAAGCTAATGCTAATCTTATACCGTCTGGCCAGAAAGTACCAAAAGACCACAACTCCACGCCGCCACAAGCTCGATAGGCAGAAAAGAAGCAAACTAACCTCAGGGAAAGAGTCGGGCACGGATGAAAAGAGTGAACCCACCTTAGCCGCCCGACAGGACACCGGCTCCGTACCGGGTCCATCACCAACGCACGTACACACACACACGCAGGGCGATGGCAACGGGCGGCAGACGAGGCGGCCCGTAGGTGATGAACCCCCGAGGCCGTTGGCTCGGTGAAGAATGATCAGGACGGACCGGACGGCGAGGAGGACGCCAAGCAGGCAGCGGTGCGAGGCGCGCGCGAGCGCAGATGACCCAAGGAGACAATAGATCCGTCTGGTTGTGCAAAGAGACACAGTTAGCTATCTTGGCCTCGAGTTATCCTAACGTGTCCATCGCAAGCCCATCTACGAAATAGCCCAAACTCCGTGTTAAAAAAATTGTCCAAACTCTAAAAGAGGAGACAGAGAAAACAAGCGAAATCACTAGTTAATGAGTACTCTTTGCAAAAATCACTCCCATCTTCTCTGCGACAAAGGCGCACTACATGTGCGCCACTTTTCGCCACTGGGATTTTCCCATTTTTTCGTAGACTCGTTTATTCAAAACATTTTATCTCTCAAACCGTACGTCCAAATCTTGAACGATTTTTATCATTGGATTCCTCACATCGAGATGTTCAAAACTAGATCTCATATTGATAGATTTCGAAAAACTTTTTTTTAAGAAAAAACCCGGACGAAAAGCCCGGATCGGGAGCACCTTTTTCCTTTTTGAAGAGGCCCAACAATGTCTCTCGCTAAAGCAAATCTGTGCATCCACAAGAAGCAAATCTTGAACCGTTTTCATCGTTGGATTCCTCGCGTCGAGATCTTCTAAACTTGACCCCATGTTGATAGATTTCCACGGAACTTTTTTCAAGAAAAAAACAGGCGAAAAAATCCGAATTGGGAGCATGTTTTGTTATTTTCCGAAGAGGCAAAAACGTGCCTCTCGCGGAAGCAAATCTGTGCCTCCCATGAGAAGCAAACTGTACCTCTCATGGAAGAAGAAAAACACATTCTTTACCTTTTTCCTAGAGGCATGACTGTGCCTCTTGCGGAAACAAATATGTGCCTCCACGGCAAGTAATATGTGGCTCTCTCAGAAGGAAAAAAAAATGCATTTTTCATTTTTCGGGAGGCACAAGTAAAACCGTGCGACCATGAGAAGTAAATTTGTGTCACTCGTGAAAGGAGAAAAGGAAAACACTTTTTTTCCTTTTCCGAGAGGAACGAATGTGCCTCTCGCGTAAGCAAATCCGTACCTCCTTCCTCAAGAAGAACATTTGTGCCTCTCATGGAAGGAAAAAAAAACAGTTTTTTTCCTTTTTCGAGAGGCGCGAGTGTGCCTCTCATAGAAGTAAATCCGTGTCTCCACGAGACGTAAATATATGGGTCTTGCGGAAGGAAAAAAAGAATATGTTTATTCGTGAAATTTTTATTTGAAAAAGTTTTTTTGTCCAAAACGTAAGGAAAACTAGAAAAACAGAAAACATATCATTTAAAAGCCGAAAACACCCACAAAAATTTAAAAAAGTGTCCGAAGGAAGCGCCCAACACGCAGCACGTGGCGGCTGCTAAGAGCACGTCACATGACGCACTCCCAGCCTACCAAAATTAACCCTTGCTGGGCTTCCTAAGAAGTACTCGCTAATTAGTTGCTCTCGTGAAAAAGAACCAGGCGGCGCTCGAACTTGTCTCCTGCTTCCTGGACTCGTGTGTCCATTGTCAGGAATCACAGGTTTCCGGGCAGAGAGTCTCACTTCTCAGTCTGTTTCACTTCTCCGGGTGTCTGTGCCATCGGCGACTAGCCGGCATGTCAAGGGCAAGTACTACAACCGTAGGGCATCTCCAAGGAGACCTGCAAGACACCGGTATATGTCCGACATAACACATTCGTTTATTTTTGCAATCTAGTGGGGACCTATATCAATGCGCCAAGCTGTTCGGACGTCCAATTTCCGGCATTTTGGAGACAAACGAGAGGAGCTTTGCCAGAGTCCGAACATGCAATTGACCAATCACATGCATGATCCCTCTCTTCTCTCTCTCCTCCCATCCGCATATGCATGGTCCCGCTCTTCTCTCTCCTCCCAACCGCACCCTAAACCACAAATATCCCACCACATGCATGGCCCCCACCTACTTTTTCTCCCCCCTCCGCCTCCAACCGGATACCTTGTAATTGGCGTATGATTGCTCTCTCCCGTGTCATGTCTGCGGACCACGTCTGGACATATACCGGAGAAATTTAAAAGTCAGCATTGGAGATGCCCTTACTGGCTTACTCCCTCATCTTTCGGAAAACCATCCGCCGACCCGGAAGAATATATGTCACTCCAATGCATGCATATTAATGTAACCGCCGAAATGCCTTTCACATGCATGCTACCAGGATTATGGTCAGTGGCGGAGCCAGGAATTAAAGACTAGGGGGGCGAAATGACACAAACTTTGGGTTACAGGGGTCAAACTACACTAATGCATGTATTATTCTCTAAATTCTGCACTGTTCATTGCTATATTAATACCAAATCAGTGATGTTAGGGGGGGGGGTGGGGCAGGGCCCCTGCTCGTCCCCCTGTCTCCACCACTGATTATGGTTACCAGTCGAAGTTTTCAGTTTCCGAGTGATTAGTATTGCAGTGTCCCCAGTAAAAGAGCGTTTCGAGCAAAAAAAATGCAAACTTATTGAATTTGAACGGTGCATGTTTAGTTAGCTAAAGCAGAAACTCTGATATAACATGGAATGATGGAAGCCACGATGGTCTGCTGGCAAGTGATGCCGTCCTAAGCATGCAACATATAAGGTCTTGTGTTTGTGCGTTCGATTCATGGGGTTTTAGTTTTTTTTTTTGCACTGAGCAATAAATATATACTGTATTCTAAAAATTAATGGATCCATTTTTTAACACAATACAGAAGCAAGCGCTCATACATGTGGGCATAGACTCACCCCCTATAAACGCACACACGCACACCCTACCCCTGTGAGCACCTTTGAGAGACCGAGCCGGCATATCATCTTGAGTTTTACGAAATCACCGTAAGTGCCTCATTGTCGACAAAAACATATCCTCCCTCTGAAACTGCATCGCCGGATATCCTGAAATAAATCCAGGAATAATACTGATGGCCCACAAGTCTAGGGGATCTATCGTAGTCCTTTCGATAAGTAAGAGTGTCGAACCCAACGAGGAGTAGAAGGAAATGATAAGCGGTTTTCAGCAAGGTATTCTCTGCAAGCACAGAAATTGTCGGTAACAGATAGTTTTGTGATAAGATAATTGGTAACGGGCAACGAGTAACAAGTGTAAATAAAGTGCAGCAAGATGGCCCAATCCTTTTTGTAGCAAAGGACAAGTCTGGACAAACTCTTATATAGAGAAAAGCGCTCCCGAGGACACATGGGAATTATCGTCAAGCTAGTTTTCATCACGTTCATATGATTCGCGTTCGGTACTTTGATAATTTGATATGTGGGTGGACCGGTGCTTGGGTGCTGGCCTTACTTGGACAAGCATCACACTTATGGTTAACTCCTATTGCAAGCATCCACAACTACAAAAAAAG
The DNA here is from genome assembly GCF_018294505.1 of Triticum aestivum. Taxonomy (NCBI): domain Eukaryota; kingdom Viridiplantae; phylum Streptophyta; class Magnoliopsida; order Poales; family Poaceae; genus Triticum; species Triticum aestivum. The sequence continues at coordinate 66,703,201 of NC_057814.1, read as the reverse complement.
TATTAAGGTAAACCTAACCATAGCATGAAACATATGGATCCAAATCAGCCCCTTACGAAGCAACGCATAAACTAGGGTTTAAGTTTCTGTCACTCTAGCAACCCATCATCTACTTATTACTTCCCAATGCCTTCCTCTAGGCCCAAACAATGGTGAAGTGTCATGTAGTCGACGTTCACATGACACCACTAGAGGAGAAACAACATACATCTCATCAAAGTATCGAACGAATACCAAATTCACATGACTACTAATAGCAAGATTTCCCCCATGTCCTCAGGAACAAACGTAACTACTCACAAAGCATATTCATGTTCATAATGAGAGGGGTATTAATATGCATAATGGATCTGAATATATGATCTTCCACCAAGTAAACCAACTAGCATCAACTACAAGGAGTAATCAACACTACTAGCAACCTACAAGTAACAATCCCAGGCTATGAGACAAAGATTTGATACAAGAGATAAACTAGGGTTTGAGTGGAGATGGTGCTGTTGAAGATGTTGATGAAGATGGACCCCCTCCCGATGAGAGGATCGTTGGTGATGACAATGGCGATGATTTCTCCCTCCCAGAGGGAAGTTTCCCCGGCAGAATAGCTCCGTCGGAGCCCTAGATTGGTTCAGCCAAGGTTCTGCCTCGTGGCGGCGGAGTCTCGTCCCGAAAGCTTGCTTATGATTATTTTTTCGGACGAAAGACTTCATATAGCAGAAGATGGGCACCAGAGGGCCACTAGGGGGCCCACGAGGCAGGGGGGCGCGCCCAGGGGTAGGGCGCGCCCCCACCCTCGTGGCCAGGGTGTGGGCCCCCTCTGGTATTTTCTTAGCTTAGTATTTTTTATTATTTCCAAAAATAACTTCCGTGGAGCTTCAGGACTTTTAAAGTTGTGCAGAATAGGTCTCTAATATTTGCTCCTTTTCCAGCCCAGAATTCCAGCTGCCGTCATTCTCCCTCTTTATGTAAACCTTGTAAAATAAGAGAGAATAGGCATAAGTATTGTGACATAATGTGTAATAACAGCCCATAATGCAATAAATATCAATATAAAAGCATGATCCAAAATGGACGTATCAACTCCCCCAAGCTTAGACCTCGCTTGTCCTCAAGCGGAAGCCGATAACGATAAATATGTCCACATGTTTAGAGATAGAGGTGTCTATAAAATAAAATACGGACATGAGGGCATCATGATCATTCTTATAACAACAACATAAATGGATATTGTCATATGATTTTTTATGATAAAGTAACAATCTATCCACAATGTCAAGTATGAATCAGAAACTTTATTGAGAACTAACAAACAATAATCTCAGTCATTGAGGCAATTGCAATTTATCATAACATCGGAAAGAGTCAATATAAGAGCTTTTCAGCAAGTCCACATACTCAACTATCATTTAGTCTTTCACAATTGCTAACACTCACGCAATACTTGTGGTTATGGAGTTTTAATCGGACACAGAGAAATATCGGGGCTTATAGTTTCGCCTCCCAACCTTTTACCTCAAGGGTAATGTCAACAATAATAGTTCGTGCTAACTTACATCCAATTAGATATATATATATATAAGGATCTTTCCAACACACTGTGCTTGCCAAAGGATAAAATGTAAAAACGAAAGGTGAAGATCACCATGACTCTTGCATAAGGTAGAAAGTAAAAGTAAAAGATAGGCCCTTCGCAGAGGGAAGCAGAGGTTGTCATGCGCTTTCATGGTTGGATGCACAAAATCTTAATGCGAAAGAACGTCAATTTATATTGCCACTTGTGATGTGGACCTTTATTATGCAGTCCGTCCCTTTTATTTCTTCCACATCACAAGATCATATAAAGCTTATTTTCTCCCACACTAATAAGTCATACATTTTTAGAGAGCAATTTTTATTGCTTGCACCGATGACAACTTACTTGAAGGATCTTACTCAATCCATAGGTAGATATGGTGGACTCTCATGGCAAAACGGGGTTTAAGGGTATTTCGGAAGCACAAGTAGTATCTCTACTTGGTGCAAAGAATTGGCTAGCATGAGGGGGAAAGGCAAACTCAACATGTTGGATGATCCATGACAATATACTTAACCTCAGATATAAGAAAACATGACCCATTACGTTGTCTTCCTTGTCCAACATCAACTCTTTAGCATGTCATATTTTAATGAGTGCTCACAATCATAAAAGATGTCCAAGACAGTATATTTAAATGTGAAACCTCTCTTTCTTTATTACTTCCGACTAATTGCAATGATGACCAAAACTATGTTTGTCAACTCTCAACAACTTTTAATCATCATACTCTTTATATGTGAAGTCATTACTCTCCATAAGATCAATATGATCTCTTTGTTACTTTTTATTTTTTTTCTTTTTTTCCCTCAAGATCATAGCAAGAAAATCAAGCCCTTGATTCAACACTATCTTTATTATATAGCTCACGGACTCGATTACATAGAAGGATCATAAAGCAAAACTCAAAACTAGATCATACCAAAAACTTTTATTCTACTAGATCAAGATATTACCAAAAGGATCGAACTAAGAAAAACGGTAAAGATAGGAGTGTGATGGTGATACGATACCGGGGCACCTCCCCCAAGCTTGGCAGTTGCCAAGGGGAGTGCCCATACCCATGTGATTATATCTCCTTCCTTCGGAGGGTGCGATGATGGAGTTGTTGATGATGTAAATTGTGCTTTCAGCTTCTTCATGTTGTAGTTGAGAAGAGCAATTTCCTCCTTTAAATCATCGACCTCCGACTCCAGCTTCAAGATCTTGTCACATAAATCTCCTTTGCTTTTCTGCCAAAAACAAGAAGGAATAGATCGATTGTTAGATAGTTTAGCCCTCTTAGGGAGACTAGACTTCTTGAACTGCACGTGCATATCCCCAGGTTGAGTTAGAGGGAAATCCTCCTCCTCTGAACTTGAATCGTTGATCCTCATCAAATGAGAATCCTCTTCCTCATCAGTAGTTCGGCCACAAGGAGATAGATTCCCATAGGTCTTTGGGTCAGCAATGAGGTGTGAGACATAGCTCTCTCCATCAGAATCCTGAGATGACATCTCGCTCCAAATCTGCGGCGGAAAACAACTCGAAACAAAAACAGAGGATATTTGCGTGATACGGTGGTCAAAACCTTGGGGAGATTATATAATGAATTTTTACCGACCGAAAGAAGTATCGTGCAAGAAAACGGAGTCCGGAGAGCACACGAGGTGCCCACGAGGTAGGGGGCGCGCCCAGGGGGGTAGGGCACGCCTCCCATCCTCGTGGAAGCCTCGTGTCATTCCCGGACTGCTTCTTATTTTCCTATTTTTCTAAATATTCCAAAACGGAGAAAAATTGCCATTAGAACTGTTTTGGAGTCGGTTTACTTACTGTACCACAAACCTATTCCTTTTCGGAGTCTGAAACATTCTGGAAAGTGTCTCTTATCTATTCCTCCGGTGTTACGGTTTCAATAACATTAGTTTCAACATTTATACACTACTAGGGAAAAGCCTATACACAGAATCTTACCAGCAGCGCGCTTTAAAATAAGGCGCTACTGCTAACTAGCAGTAGCGCGTGCGCACAATCCTCGCTGCTGAAATAAACGTATCCGTAGCGCGCCCTCTCCAAGACGCGCTACTGCTATAATTGCCACGCCGCCGCCGCGAGGCTAGTTCTAGCAGCAGCACGCTAATATGAAGAGCGCTACTGCTACGGACCATAGCAGTAGCGCATTTACACAATAACCGCTACTGCTAAGTTTACTAAAAAAAATTAGTCCCACCTCGCTCCGTGAAGAGAGTTTGTACCACCTTAAATATGTTACTTCTCAAACTTTCACAACCACTTGGTCTTCATTGAACTCTATGTGTAGAATTTATGGCCGCAATATGAGTCTTTACCAGTTCCTAAACTGGTGAGGACTCATATTGACAGATTATACACAAAAAGATCATTGATGATCAATGTATTTTTGATGTCTATTTTTACATGTTGACTCATAGCAGTAGCGCGCTCTTTGTGAAAGGCGCTACTGCTAGGTCGTTTAGCAGTAGCGCCATCTGCTATAGAGCGCTACTGCTAAGCCATTCCATCTCCCCCCTTCTCCAATCTATCCGATCCACTCACACTCACACTCACTCGATCTCCCCCTCAACCCCCCACGCCGGTCCTTCCCCGTCGCCCCTCCTCCGATCTGTGCCGCCGCTGTCGGTTCAATATCCGGCGTATCTCATAGTAGGGGTCCTAAGCTAGGCGTCTTGGAGCGATGGTAACATGGACACGGAGTTTTACCCAGCTTCGGGCTCTCTTGATGAGATACGCCAGATATTGAACCGACATTGGTGCTTTCATTGAGAGCCTGCTGGGTGATCGCCACGGATCGGTGGGACGATCAGGTGATATTTTTTCAGTTCAATCTGTTCCATGCAAATTATGTTTTTTACAAATTACTGCTACTGCTGTGTTCTGGTTTATTCGCAGAACGATTTGAGTCTCGCTGTAGAACAGGATTCGAAGGAATATTTTATTGTCGTACGGGACATGGACGATGTCAAAACGTCAGATCACATATGGGAATTGTCCGGACATGGCTGCTCGATGATCCTGCGGCCGTACACAATACGGAAGTAAATCCGGTCTCCAGCAACGGGGCCGCCCAGGAAGTTTTTTTTCCTTTATCATATTAAGTGTTATGGCGTGAGCCATTACCTTCTACGTATTAAATATGATTAGGGCATTCAGCCCCATACTAATAATACTAACCTTGAACGTGGTTTCAAGGATCGGTTGGTGGACAGTGCGGATAGTTTCGAAAACTTTTTTTTTCACGGCGCAATCATCATCGGACCGCCGAATTCTTCATCCTGTGGATTCCTATCCATGTCAAAATTGATCCTCGTGGTTTGACCGGATCTTGACTGACGGCACAAGTCATATATATACACATTTTCTTTGAGGAGATAATCCCCGTGCAAGTCCCGTAACCGAGCTAGCAAAGTAAAAGCGTGAGCATGGATATACTAGCGAGGGAAGTACTACTAGTGCCAAATTGGGTACATTTGCCATACCTAATTGATAGATATTCTGCCTTTTTATTTGGTTTTACTAATCCATCTTGAATTACTTATTTAGTATTCCTTTTTTTCACTGATCGTTGTTGCGATCACGCTATGGTCTGGTTGGCCCCGGCTCGACGACCTCTCAGCGGCACACGGGCAGCAGTGCATACATGATGCGGCGCCAGGTCCCGAACGACCATGTCGATAAAGGACCTCCAAGCACAACATCAGGGAGATTGCTTTTCTTTCTCCTCCTTTTTTTTCCAGCTCCTAGTCGTTGGTCCTCTCCTAGTCCTCTACTACTTTTTTGTTGACAAGTACGTAGACCTATAACCCAATTGACTATTAATTTTGTAGCACGGCACCTCAGATTTGGTGAGTGGATTCTAGTAATTCAAGTACTACTACTCCACGTAAACATCAAAATCAATATATTCTTGATATATGGTAGTACCAGTTCTGTACATATGGTTTCTTTTTTGCCTTGGTCTGCTACAACCTTCGCTGCAACTATGTTTTATTTCATCAGGCTATTTGTTTGGCTCATAAAATTATTGCACACAGAGTTTTTTCTTTCTGTTGGTTTGTACTACATTATTTTTTTGCAGAGATATTTTGTCGACACATGTACCTAGCGTCGGTCCGGCCAGCAACTCCCTGTCACCTGGGAAGGCTGACCCTCGTCAACATCACCGTGCCACAAAGCCATCGCCGTGCCTCAGCGCTCATGCCATATTTCCCAAACTTTTTCACTTCGCATAAATTAATTATGCACCTTTTTTCATCATTATTATTATTTCTCGGTTGCGCTACTTTGTGCATGCAGGCAATCTATTTAGGTTGGGCCGCGCTAACACTTCGGCAAGCCGACGTCGTCGTCCCAAACGGCATAAATCGGCTCGCGTGATCATCTTGTTGGTCGAATTGCCTTACCGACATGTCCGGTTGCCCCGGAGACTTCGGCATCGTTGAAAGAGCTCTACCTCATCGAGTGTTCGGCACACGGGCCATATTTCTTTTATTACTCACTTTGCATAAATTATTGATTATGCAATGAATTTTTAATTTATTATTATTATTACCTCCGGCTTGCACTATTTTCTGTGCACAGGTAAATGATTCGGGTCGGACAGCGCTGTCACTTCGGTGCACCGACGTGCTGACGTGGCGTTTCCGTCGTCGCCTTACCGACCTACCTCGTCACCTCGGCTGGACCGGGGGCTTTGCCATTTCTTCATCAAACCTACTCCGGGGACTCCGGCATCATCAGCCGACCAGCTTCGTCAGCTCAGCTGGACCTGGGGCTGCTCCTCAACACGCTAACCGCGCTATGTCGCCACTTCGTCAAGCCGAGCTCTTTTCTCGGACACTTCGGAACCGGCTTGGGAGCTGGGACCTCGGCCATGCCGAGGACTACGAACCTTGTTGGATCTGTCACAGATCAATGGGCGTCTTCGTCCCGCCACAAGCCCGAATCACGTCATCAACACCGAGCACATTAACCAGCTAAGTCGCTTTCATGCTCAAAGACTTTCAGTTTTAAATTTGTTCGGTTCCACCAAGCATTATTCCTTTTTGGCAAAAAGTTGCGTGTGAAAAACTTCCTCGTCAAAACTTTGTTTGTGACACACAAATTCAAATACCCCGTTTACTTGGGGGCTTACTTTGTGAAGCATTTCCTCTTGCAAATGATTGTACTTGTATGCCTTCATTCCTTGTTCGTGTATTACGCCACAATATGCACCATGTTGACTTAAGCGATTTGCAAGCTGGGTTGCCTTGTTCCTGTGTTTACCCCTACGTTCCCGATTGTTCGGCTAGGGAGTAAAGGGAGCACCTCTGCGATTGTCACGATCGGGTCATCCGAGCCGGACCTCAGACAGGGTGAAGCCGAAAGCTAGCGCTCTTATTGTTTTCAATTATGGTCGGCACACAACGGAACTCATGAGTACAAAAAATCTATTGCACAAGTCTCATAGTAACAATGAGCACCGAAGAAAGGTATCGGTGGGGGTACTATTTTCTTCGAAGATGATTCTTACACTTCGTCAGTCATATAGCATAAGTTCCCTGAGCGCGCTTTGTCTGTTACAGCCTTATGGCCTGATTGCCTGGTTATCGGAAACACCGTCGATATTCTCGACAGGTAGAGTACATAACACTTTTCGGCCCTTGACCGAAGAGGGAGAAGCCGACGGTCAGTTAAGACGCGTATAAAGTTCGGGTGAACACAGATATGATATAAGTATTTTGGTACATACAATCATTATACATAAAATTCTTTTACCCAAGTCACTTGGGGGCTCTCAAATTTGCATGAGCCGTTTTACAATAAATTTTTCTTCTCAGTCGCTGCAAAGTCTTTTTCTATCACTCCTTTTTCGACGCGAGTGTGTGCTCAATAGCCGGGTAGCCTGATTTTTTCTCTCTCAAACCGCTCGAGTTTTAGTTCGCTGAACTGGCCTAACGAGAAACACCCCGCCTTCGGGATAGGGAGGTTGAAGCCGAAGGCTGACCCGCTTGACGTCTTGAGACGCGTCATGTTAAAGCATGACACAAGCACTTTTTTCTCTAAGACCAATTTTTTGGATTGGCACCGAACACTTGATCTAGTTCAGACGTCAAGTTTTTCCTGAGGCTTTTTGGTTTTCCAAGACTATGGCACTTTTAAACAATTTGTGTATTTCCAGCATAAGTCTCGCAGTGCAACGCCGGACACCTTTAGAGATTCGGCAAAAACATTCTCGGATATTGCTATATATGCATTGGTTTCGAATTGTGTCTTCGGTCAATAGTTGGGTTGCCCGGCTCCTGTGCTTGCCACCTACGTTCCGCTTTGTTCGGCTAGGTGTGCAAAGGGACAACCACTGCGATTGTGCTTCCAGCTCGCATGGTTACGCACCTCAGTGGAGAAAGCCGAAAACTGATTGTCACAATAAGCGTAAACTGGTCAGCAATCCGATGACTATGTTAAATGACGGGCCATGGCCAAAGTGTTTACGGCTTGACCTCGGCTGTCGCCGAACACTAACCGGGGGCTCGTAGCTAGCTTCCCCATATTTAAAACTCCTATGACTAAGTGAAAGTTATAAAGCCCGCATATCTGATTGCCTCGTTTTCGCTAACACAACCGCCTTCGCGCACCGAGACGTCGGCTAAGTGTTGTCTTGTTATTGCGGAAACACCATGCGTAGTATCTACAAAGGGATAGAAGCCGATGATGGGCCACTTTCAACTGATAAACGGTCGCAACGGAGTCAAAATAAACATATCATCGGCGTTTGTATTTAATATACGAGGGCTGCCCCGCAATCATCGTTATAAAGCCATCAATTTGACTTAAGATTTTGGCCAAACTGGGTTGCCTGGCTCCTGTGCTTACCCCTACGTTCCCGATTGTTTGGCTAGGCGGTAAAGGGAGCACCTCTGTGATCGTTACTGTCGGGTCATCCGAGTTAGTACCTCAGACTGGGTGAAGCCGAAAGCTAGCAATCTTAAAGTATCACATTGGTCGGCAACGACGGAAGTGAAATTTTTTGATTCATTAATACCATAGAATTCGGGAACTTTCACCGAACTAAATCCTCAATATTTTTCTCCTGCATTGATCGGAGGTAAGGTTCCATGATCATGGTTGGCATGACAACCCAAAGGAAGTAACCGATAGCGTGACTATTTTCTTTGGAAGATGTTTCTTACATTAAACAGTAATACACCATATCTCTCTGCGTACCTTTATTTATAAAACCGTATGGCCGGATTGCCTTGTTTGTCGTCAATCTTTGCCCTTGTAAAGGCTTTATAAAGTAGGACAAACACTCCTCGGCTACTGGCCAAGGAGGTGGAAGTCGATGGTCGGTCAACAAAGTTTTGTACAATGCGGATCCGAGCATTGATGATGAAAAGTATTTGGATACATAGAATCATTACACATAATTTGTGATCTTACTTTGGATATCGATCCTTAATTTGGCCACCCGTGCCCACATTAAGGCTCGGGGGCTACTGGGCTTCGTGCTTATTATTTACAAACATTAAAGGGGTACATCGATCCCCTGATCTGGTGTTGCCACCCGACCAGTGTCTCGGGGGCTACTGCATTGACAATCCAATGCAGAAATTTTAAAGTGCAATATAGTTTTCGAGGAGATTATTATCCTCAGGTTGGTCGGTCGCACCCAACCTGAGTCTCGAGGACTTTGCACACCGCGTTTCTATTTCTAAATATGCTGCCGAGCTGGGAATTGATCCTCAGGCTGATTTTATGAATCGACCTGAGTCTCAGGGGCTACTAGGGTCAGCTGTTTGATTTTTTCCTTCAGGTGCATCCCGGATATTAGGCCAACATGCACCTTGAGGGCTACTGGCTATACATCTCAGCAGAGATTACATTGCACAATTCGAGATTAAATTCATAAAAATCAGCCCATGGACGAGGTGGTGTACTACCTCGGATATAGTACGGCGTTGGTGCTCGACTACAATAGACACCCCGGAAGCAGTTCGGCATAAAGCTCGGATGCCAGTGGTTGGCTCCGTAGAGGGAATTTCTGGCATTAAGCTCGGCTAAACTCCTTCGACTTTTTTGAGCCAAGGTGATCTATGACACCTCGGATATAGTCCGGCGTTGGAGCTCGGATGCTCTCCGGCGTTGGAGTTTGGATTCAGTCCGGCGTTGGAGCTCGGATACTGTCCGGCGTTTGTGCTCGGCTGCAAAAGATACCTCAAATGCAGTCCGGCGTTGGAGCTCGGATGCAAGAGGACACCGCCGCACGGGGACAACTTCAAACCCGAGGTGGGCGTGAAAATAACAAGGCATTGGAGCTCGGATGCAAGAGGATACCCGACGTGTAAACTCTTCGGATGCACTTTGGCGATCCTCAAGATCGAAGATGGGAAGATTTGTTGAACCAGTTTTCAAGACCGACGACCGAAGATGAAGAACAGTTCAGAAGAATTGAGGAGCGTCCCCAACTTGAAGACCAGGGGGCTACTGACGATGTCCTGGACTAGGGGGTACTCACCACGTCGTCTCCCGATCAGTTAGATTGGGCCAAGGACCCCATGGACGAATACTCACAGGCCAGTTCGGACAACCCCTGCCGCATACAAGGAAGACTCCAGAAGACTTGGCGCCCAAGACAAGGACTCTCCTAAACCCTAGGCCTCCGGTGTCTTATACAAACCGAGGCCAGGCTAGTGAATAGACGATCTCATATTCATTACTACAATCTCGTGGTAGATACGTGTACTCTGTACTACACCCATATGAATACAATCAAAAGCAGCATGTAGGGTATTATCTCATCAAGAGAGCCCGAAGCTGGGTAAAACCCCATGTCCATGTTACCATCGCTCCAAGACGCCTAGCTTAGGACCCCTACTACGAGATACGCCGGATATTGAACCGACAGCCGCTACCTCCTCCTCCTCGCCGGACTCGGGTACCGGCCTCCTCCTCCGTCCTCCCTCTAGTCGCCGCTGGCCAGCCCCTCCTCGCTCCGCCTTCGTCCTCCGTCCTCCCTCCACTCACCGCCGGCTGACCCCTCCTCGCTCCGTCTTCCTCCTCCGTCCTACTCTCTTCTCCCTCCTCGAGTCGCCCCTCCTTCTCCCTCCTCCCTCCTCCATCCACAACCCCTCCTCCCTGCTACATTATGATTTAGTGGGGTAGTTGATTTAGTTGATTTAGAACATTTTGATTTAGTTGATTTAGTATGCTAGTTGATTTAGAACATTTTGATTTAGTTGATTTAGTAGGCTAGTTGATTTAGTTGATTTAGAACATTTTGATTTAGTTGATTTAGTATGCTAGTGGATTTAGTAGGCTAGTTGATTTAGTTGATTTAGTATGCACCATTTTATTGTTATTTTTTCTGTACATGGATAGGTAGATGCTTTTGTTTTTTGTAATAAGTTATTTTTTGGCAAAATGTAGGTGCCAATTTAGTTAAATTTTCCACTTGTTTTTTAATCAATTATCTTAGGCAATAAGGGCCAAATGAGATGAAATGTCTTGGTAGGTGGTACCCTTATCTGGTAGATATTTGTGAAAAGTTTTTTCGGCAATAGGTGCCATCGAAATGCTTTGTCCATAAAATTGCTTCTCGTGGAAGAACCAAAAATATCACATGCTACTGTTTTTCTTTCCTGTGAGGTGAATCGTTAATCCTTTGCTCATATTGCTTTAGGAAAATGGCGCCGCCACCACCACCACTATGTCGACTGTGCAAGTCAAGGTGCGCCAGCAGCCTTGCAACTGGCAAGCTGTTCGGCATCTACTTCCAGCCGTGTTTTCGTCATGCGGCGGTAAGAAATTAGATGAAATGTAACAACTATTTTATTTTTAGTGTTGGCATTACTGCATTATGTCATTTTGCTTTTTTTACACAGATCGTCCCATGCATTGTGAGGTTGAAATTCAACAAGCTGACAGGTGACACTGTGACATTTGAGGCTCCTCGGGGGCCGTACGCTATGGAGGTCGAGAAAGGACGCAATATGTCACAGATTGGAGGAGATGGATGGGCCCGTTTCCTTGCCCACATGTGTCTTACTGGTGGTGAGTTGATCAGCTTCTCCTTCAGAGCAGAAAGACCCAAACTGGCTGTCATTTATCTCAACCTCGTGGAAGATGACGAAGGTGATGAAGATGACGAAGATGATGAAGATAATGAGGACCCACTCGATGAAGATGATTAGAACCCACTTCGTGAAGCCATCGTAGCTCAAAGAATGAGGCTAAGCGAGGAGGAGGTGTGCAACCTATGGGACATAATTCCGCCACGTGATGATTTTGTCGGGGTGCCATTCGTGACCCGCCTGACAAGTACCATGGTCGATCGGCATGAAATGGTATGTTATACGTACTGACTATAGTAATTTGATGATATATATATATGCTTTATTGTTATACTTACAAATGCAAATTATTCGATGATATGCTTAGTGAGTCCGATGATATGCTTAGTGTAGAGTCCAATGATATGCTTTGTGGAATCTAGTCGATGATATGCTTTAGTGTAGAGTCTGATCACATGCTCTTATTAGTGTAGAATCCAAAGAACTATTAATAGTGTAGATAATCCATATATACTTATTAGTAGAATTTATGATTAGTTAGTACAAATGCGTAGTACTGTGTCTTTTGATAGTGTAGAAATCTAGACTTAATAGAAATATATTTTAAAGAGTATGTGCGAGGCTATTTATTAATTGATATGTTTTTCTTATTCAGAAATTGCCAAAGAACCTATATGTGAGTTGTGGTATCGAGCCTGATGAAGAAGGCTCAGCTGGACTACGCCTTACCGCAAGGGGCTCCGTCACCACCTGTACTTACCGCATGGACACAGACGGTCGCACACAGTTAAACTCGGTTGGGTGGAAGAGATTCCTCATTGGCAAGAATCTTCGTGTTGGACAGGCCATCCTAATTACTATCAGGAACACCCACCGCCCGGGCTTGAGGATGATGATCGTCGTCGATATCATCTGGAACCAAAATGTGTATGTGGCTATATCATCTAGAACTACATATGATGATCGTCATCGATATCATGTAGAACTACATATGATGATCGTCATCGATATCATCTAGAACTACATATGATGATCGTCGTCGATATCACCTTGTACTGCTTGAGGATGCATGTTGAGTATATATGGAATTGTTATGTAGTACTCCCTCCGTTCCAATTACTCGTCGTGGTTTTAGTTCAAATTTGAACTAAAACCATGACGAGTAATTTGGAACCGAGGGAGTACTACCTAGTACCTATAATGCTTTATGAAATTGATATCTAGTAGTACCTAGTAAAAGTTGCAGTTTATTGAAGCTGAAACGGGTAGGAAGTCAGGGGGAATGATGAAAGATATATCAGTAGCGCGGGGCCAGGAAATCGCTACAGCTAATTAATAGTAATGCGTTCCGGAAACGCGCTGCTAATATAGTCCATAGTAGTAGCGCGGGTGCCGACCGCGCTACTACTAACAGTTAGCTGTAGCGCCTTATTGGTAGCGCGGCTGCCCGCGCTGCCGATAGCCTCAAAACCCGCGCTACTACTAGGGTTTTCCCTAGTAGTGATAGGGTTACCTGAGATATAATGTTTGATTCTTTGACCGTTCACCACCTTCAGATTTGTGCCTTCAAAGTTGTTGATTTTTATGGCACCGGAACAATAGACCTCCTCGATAACGTAAGGACCTTCCCATTTAGAGAGAAGTTTTCCTGCAAAAAATCTTAAACGAGAGTTGTATAACAATACATAACCACCTACATTAAACTCACGCTTTTGTATCCTTTTGTCGTGCCATCTTTTAACTTTTCCTTTAAACAACTTGGCATTCTCATAGGCTTGGGCTCTCCATTCATCAAGTGAGCTAATGTCAAATAACCTCTTCTCACCGGCAAGTTTGAAATCATAATTGAGCTCTTTAATGGCCCAGTATGCCTTATGTTCTAGTTCGAGAGGTAAATGACATGCTTTTCCATAAACCTTTTTATACGGAGACATACCCATAGGATTTTTATATGCAGTTCTATAGGCCCATAATGCATCATCAAGTTTCTTGGACGAATTCTTTCTAGATCTATTAACAGTCTTTTGCAAAATTAATTTGAGCTCTCTATTACTCAATTCTACTTGACCACTAGACTGTGGGTGATAAGGAGATGCAATTCTATGATTAACATCATACTTAGCAAGCATTTTACGAAAAGCACCATGAATAAAATGTGAACCACCATCAGTCATTAAATATCTAGGGACTCCAAACCTCGGAAAAATAACTTCTTTAAGCATCTTAATAGAGGTGTTATGATCAGCACTACTAGTTGGAATAGCTTCTACTCACTTAGTAACGTAATCAACAGCAACTAAAATATGTGTATACCCATTAGAGGAAGGAAAAGGTCCCATATAATCAAAGCCCCAAACGTCAAATGGTTCAATAACAAGTGAATAATTCATAGGCATTTCTTGATGTCTACTAATGTTACCAATTCTTTGACATTCATCACAAGATAAGACAAACTTACGAGCATCCTTGAAGAGAGTAGGCCAATAAAAACCGGATTGCAATACCTTATGCGCAGTTCTATCTCCAGCGTGGTGCCCTCCATAAGCCTCGGAGTGACACTTGCGTAGGATCTGTTCCTGTTCATGCTCAGGTACACAACGCCTACTAACACCATCTACTCCTTTATAAAGATGTGGGTCATCCCAGAAGTAATGTCTTAAATCATAGAAAAACTTTTTCTTTTGCTGGTATGTGAAACTAGGTGGTATAAATTTAGTAGCAATGAAATTGGCATAATCAGCATACCATGGAGCAATACGAGAAGCATTTATGACATTTAATTGTTCATCAGGAAAGCTATCATCAATAGGTAGTGGGTCATCAAGAACATTCTCTAACCTAGACAAGTTGTCTGCAACGAGGTTCTCAGCTCCCTTTCTATCAATAATATGTAAATCAAATTCTTCTAGCATCTTAATAAAAGCGTTATGATCAGCACTACTAGTTGGAATAGCTTCTACCCACTTAGTAACGTAATCGACAGCAACTAAAATATGTGTATATCCATTAGAGGCAGGAAACGGTCCCATATAATCAAAGCCCCAAACGTCAAATGGTTCAATAACAATTGAATAATTCATAGGCATTTCTTGACGTCTACTAATGTTACCAATTCGTTGACATTCATCACAAGATAAGACAAACTTACGGGCATCCTTGAAGAGAGTAGGCCAATAAAAACCAGATTGCAATACCTTATGTGCAGTTCTATCTCCAGCATGGTGTCCTCCGTAAGCCTCAGAGTGACACTTGCGTAGGATCTGTTCCTGTTCTTGCTCAGGTACACAACGTCTAGTAACACCATTTACTTCTTCTTTATAAAGATGTGGGTCATCCCAAAAGTAGTGTCTCAAATCATAGAAAAACTTTTTTTTGCTGGTATGTGAAACTAGGTAGTATAAATTTAGCAACAATTTAATAAGCATAATCAGCATACCATGGAGCAGTACGAGAAGCATTTATGACATTTAATTGTTCATCAGGAAAGCTATCATCAATAGGTAGTGGGTAATCAAGAACATTCTCTAACCTAGACAAGTTGTCTACAACGGGCTCCTCAGCTCCCTTTCTATCAATAATGTGTAAATCAAATTCCTGTAGCAAGAGAACCCATCTAATAAGTCTAGGTTTAGCATATTTCTTTTCCATAAGATATTTAATAGCAGCATGATCAGCGTGAATAGTTACTTTAGAATCAAGAATATACGGTCTGAACTTATCACAAGCAAATACAACTGCTAAGAATTTTTTCCAGTAGTGGCATAATTTCTCTAGGCATTGTCTAGAGTTTTACTAGCATATTGAATAACATTTAATTTATTATCAACTCTTTGCCCTAGAACAGCACCTACAGCATAATCGCTAGCATCACACATAATTTCAAAGGGTAAATTCCAATCAGGTGGCTGAACAATAGGTGCAGAAATTAATGCTTTCTTAAGTATTTCAAATGCTTCTACACAATCATCATAAAAACGAAAGGTATATCTTTTTGTAAGAGATTAGTCAGGGGCCGAGAAATTTTTGAGAAGTCCTTAATGAACCTCCTATAAAAACCGGCGTGACCGAGGAAGCTTCTTATACCTTTGATGTCCTTGGGACACGGCATCTTTTCAATAGCATCAACTTTAGCTTTATCAACTTCAATGCCTCTTTCAGAAATTTTATGCCCCAAGACAATGCCTTCATTAACCATAAAGTGGCACTTCTCCCAATTCAAGACAAGATTAGTTTCTTCACATCTCTGCAGAACTCGATCAAGGTTGCTCAAGCAATCATCAAAAGAGGATCCATAAACGGAGAAATCTTCCATGAAAACCTCACATATCTTTTCAAAAAAGTTAGAAAATACAGCCATCATGCATCTTTGAAAGGTAGCAGGTGCATTACATAAACCAAAAGGCATACGTCTATAAGCAAAAGTACCGAAAGGCAAGTAAAAGTGGTCTTTGCTTGATCATCAGCTGACACAGGTATTTGAGAGAAACCAGAATAACCATCTAGAAAGCAAAAATGTGTATGTTTGGATAATCTTTCTAGCATTTGATCAATGAATGGCAAGGGGTAATGATCTTTTTTAGTTGCTTTATTTAATTTACGGAAATCAGTTACCATTCTATAACCTGTAATAATTCTTTGCAGAATCAATTCATCTTTATCATTAGGAACGACAGTAATACATCCCTTCTTAGGGACACAATGGACATGACTTACCCACTGACTATCAGCAACGGGATAAATTATACTTGCCTCAAGGAGCTTTAGTATTTTCTTTCTTACCACTTCTTTGATCTTAGGATTCAGCCGTCGTTGATGATCAACAACGGGTTTGGCGTCTTTTTCCAAGTTTATTTTGTGTTGACATAGAGTGGGACTAATGACCTTAAGATCATCAAGAGTATATCCAATAGCAGCACGGTGCTTCTTCAGAGTTTTCAATAATTTTTCTTCCTCCTTCTCTGAAAGGTTAGCACTAATAATAATAGGGTATATCTTCTTTTCATCAAGATAAGCATATTTAAGAGTATGAGGTAGTGGTTTAGGCTCAAACACGGGATCACCCTTGGGTGGAGGAGGATCCCCTAGGATTTCAACAGGCAAATTGTGTTTCAGAATAGATCCCTGTTTAAAGAATACTTCATCTATTTCCCTTCTTTCATTCATAAACATATCATTTTCATGGTCTAGCAAATATTGTTCTAAAGGATCATTAGGAGGTACGTCAATAGAAGCAAGACCAATAATTTCATCTTTACTAGGCAATTCCTCATCACGAGGTTGTCTACGAAATTTAGAAAAATTAAACTCATGAGACATATCGTCCAAACCAATAGTAACAACATCCTTTTCGCAGTCTATCTTAGCATTAACAGTGTTCAAGAAGGGTCTACCAAATATAATGGGACAAAAGCTATCTTGTGAAGAACCAAGAACAAGAAAATCAGCAGGATATTTAGCTTTCCCACACAGGACTTCAACATCTCTAACAATCCCAATTGGTGAAATAGTATCTCTATTGGCAAGCTTAATGGTAACATCGATATCTTCTAACTCAGCTGGTGCAATATCATGCATAATTTCTTTGTATAAGGAAATAGGTATTACACTAGCACTAGCACCCATATCACACAAGCCATGATAACAATGATCTCCTATTTTAACAGAAATAACAGGCATGCCTACAACAGGTCTATGTTTATCTTTAGCACTAGGTTTAGCAATTCTAGCAGTCTCATCATAGAAGTAAATAACATGCCCATCGATATTATCAGCCAAGAGATCTTTAACAATAGCAATATTAGGTTAAACTTTAACTTGCTCAGGAGGTGTATAAGTTCTAATATTACTTTTACGAACCACAGTTGAAGCTTTAGCATGATCCTTTATTCTAACAGGGAAAGGTGGTTTCTCAACATAAGCAGTAGGAACAATAGGATCATTATAAGTGATAGTCTTTTCTTCAACTTTAATAGGTTCAACTACTTTTACTTGTATGGGAGGATGATATTTAAACCACTTCTCCTTAGGGAGATCAACATGAGCAGCAAAAGATTCACAAAAAGAAGCTACTATCTCAGAGTCAAGTTCATATTTAGTGCTAGATTTACGGAAAACATCGGTATCCATAAAAGATTTAACACAATCAAACTTAGGTGTTATACCTGACTTCTTACCTTCGTCGAGATCCCAATCTTCAGAGTTGCGTTTACTCCTTTCCAATAAATCCCATTTGAATTCAATAGTCTTCATCATAAAAGAACCAGTACAAGAAGTATCGAGCATGGATCGATTATTGTCAGAAGGCCGAGCATAAAATTTTTGAATAATCATTTCTCTTGAGAGCTCATGATTGGGGAATGAATATAACATTGACTTAAGCCTCCCCAAGCTTGAGTGATGCTTTCTCCTTCGCGAGGCCAAAAATTATATATATAATTACGATCACGATGAACAAGATGCACAGGATAAAACTTCTGATGGAATTCCAATTTCAACCGTTTGTAGTCCCATGATCCCATATCATCACATAGCCTATACCATGTCAATGCATCTCCCTTCAAAGATAAAGGGAAGTCCTTCTTCTTGATAACATCATCGGGCATACCTGCAAGCTTAAATAATCCACAAACTTCATCCACATAGATTAAGTGTAAATCGGGATGTAAAGTTCCATCTCCTGCAAAAGGATTAGCCAGCAGTTTCTCTATCATACCCGAAGGAATTTCAAAGTAAACATTTTCAGTAGGTTCAGTAGGTTGAGAAGCAACTATTTTCTCTACCGGTCAGGGTGAAGATACCCCGAACAAGCCCCTCAAAGAATTACTTTCCATACTAACAAGTGACAGTAAATTTCAGCACACTATATAAAATTTTCCTTACCAAATTCCACCTACCAAAGGCGCTTCACTCCCCGGCAACGGTGCCAGAAAAGAGTCTTGATGACCCACAAGTGTAGGGGATCTATCATAGTCCTTTCGATAAGTAAGAGTGTCAAACCCAACGAGGAGCAGAAGGAAATGATAAGCGGTTTTCAGCAAGGTATCCTCTGCAAGCACTAAAATTGTCGGTAACAGATAGTTTTGTGATAAGATAATTGGTAACGGGCAACGAGTAACAAGTGTAAATAAAGTGCAGCAAGATGGCCCAATCCTTTTTGTAGCAAAGGACAAGTCTGGACAAACTCTTATATAGAGAAAAGCGCTCCCGAGGACACATGGGAATTATCGTCAAGCTAGTTTTCATCACGTTCATATGATTCGCGTTCGGTACTTTGATAATTTGATATGTGGGTGGACCGGTGCTTGGGTGCTGGCCTTACTTGGACAAGCATCACACTTATGGTTAACTCCTATTGCAAGCATCCACAACTACAAAAAAAGTATTAAGGTAAACCTAACCATAGCATGAAACATATGGATCCAAATCAGCCCCTTACGAAGCAACGCATAAACTAGGGTTTAAGTTTCTGTCACTCTAGCAACCCATCATCTACTTATTACTTCCCAATGCCTTCCTCTAGGCCCAAACAATGGTGAAGTGTCATGTAGTCGACGTTCACATGACACCACTAGAGGAGAAACAACATACATCTCATCAAAGTATCGAACGAATACCAAATTCACATGACTACTAATAGCAAGATTTCCCCCATGTCCTCAGGAACAAACGTAACTACTCACAAAGCATATTCATGTTCATAATGAGAGGGGTATTAATATGCATAATGGATCTGAATATATGATCTTGCACCAAGTAAACCAACTAGCATCAACTACAAGGAGTAATCAACTACTATAAAGTGTACAACATCCATTGTCCGTTTTTTATAAAGAGTGTTCTTTATTAACTCAAAATAAAGCATCAAGGTGATATTCTTAGCTAAACAGGTGGAAGATCTATCCAACTTGGTTATATATCATGGATTTGACTGAAATGCGTGGTCTTTAGAGGTACCAATCCCAGGCTATGAGACAAAGATTGGATACAAGACATAAACTAGGGTTTGAGAGGAGATGGTGTTGGTGAAGATGTTGATGAAGATGGACCCCCTCCAGCTGAGAGGATCGTTGGTGATGACGATGGCGATGATTTCCCTCTCCCGGAGGGAAGTTTCCCTCGCAGAATAGCTCCGCCGGAGCCCTAGATTGGTTCCGCCAAGGTTCCGCCTCGTGCCGGCGGAGTCTCGTCCCGAAAGCTTGCTTATGATTTTTTCTCGGACGAAAGAGTTCATATAGCAGAAGATGGGCACCGGAGGGCCACCAGGGGGCCCACGAGGCAGGGGGCGTGCCCAGGGGGTAGGGCGCGCTCCCCACCCTCGTGGCCAGGGTGTGGGCCCCCTCTGGTATTTTCTTCGCTTAGTATTTTTTATTATTTCCAAAAATAACTTCCGTGGAGTTTCAGAACTTTTGAAGTTGTGCAGAATAGGTCTCTAATATTTGCTCCTTTTCCAGCCCAGAATTCCAGCTGCCGGCATTCTCCCTTTTTATGTAAACCTTGTAAAATAAGAGAGAATAAGCATAAGTATTGTGACGTAATGTGTAATAATAGCCCACAATGCAATAAATATCAATATAAAAGCATGATCCGAAATGGACGTATCAAATGCGAGCACCAGGACTTGAACCTTGGTGCGATGGGTACAAACAAAACTGTATTTTAGTAGTATTTGCTTGCATACAAACAAAATAAGATTGTACACTTATCTACTCTATCAGTTTTTTCTTGTTTGAGGATGTATTATCTTTTTCTGTGAAAACTTTCGATCAATTCATCTTCAATCATGGTGGTACAACGAACACCAAAAATAAAAAAAATTACATCCAAACTCATAGACCACCTAACGACGACTACAAGCACTGAAGCGAGCTGAAGGCGCGCCGCCCCCATCGCCCTTCCCACGCCGGAGATGGGCACAACTTATTGTAGCAGACAGTCGAAAAGCCATCGTGCTAAAGCCCCAGAGGACCAACACACTAGAACAACAACCACCGATGAAGAGAAGGTTAGATCGGAAGGATCCAACTGAAAACACATGAAGGAAAACGAGTAGAGGCTGGATCCGAGTAGATCCACCAAGACAACCACCGACCGACTTTCGTGACGTCAGCTAGAGACACACCTCCACGCGCTCTCCGACGATGCTAGATGCATCACCGGGATGAGGGCTAGGAGGGGAGAACCTTATTGCATTTTCAGGGAGCCGCGATCGTCTCATCTTCCTGAGGAAGAACACAAACCTTAACAAAGCTTGAAAAAGTACCAAAAACGGAGCCCTCCCGCCAGCAAGGGCCAGCAACCACCGCGCACCCATGGCCATAAGGCCACAGGAGACGTGCCAGATCGGCGATGCCACCGACAGGAGGCAGAAACCCTAGCCGCCTTTCGACGAGAGACGTAGGGAGGAGAGACAACGTAGCAAAACAACTAACTTGGTGGGGCCACTAAGTGTCTTGTAATTGTTTTATCTCATACCACTTAATCAATTCCAAATGCACGAATGTACAACACAATCGTCGGTGGCTTAATGTAGGCTATATATATAGCAATATAATGTTTGGTAGAAAGACCACTCCCGTTGTATCTCTATCGATCAATGAGTCGGAAAACGTAAGTGAAAGATCAAGTATACCATTTCTTTTTCTTGCGGCATTAGTAACGCGTAGTACAAATCTCACGTTTGAGTGACATGCAATTTTTCTTGGTAGATTCCAACTTACCACGTATATCCTCCTTAAGACCTTAACCCGCACAAGCTACTTGGCAAGAGCTTGCACGTTCGTGCGAGCTTAATTAATTAGTGGTGCTCAGGGTTCGGGCCGCCAGGACTGGACCTCTTCGACTCGGAGTACGGCATCGCCGCCTTGCCAGCGGCTGGCTGCTGCGTGGTACTCGCGGCAGCCTTAGCCGGCGGCGAGAAGACATTACTCCCGTTGGCTAGCATTCTTCGAGCGCCCCCCACAAGCTGCAGGACGCCGGCGTCGCAGCGTGGGATGGCAGACAGCAGCAGCAGGATAAGCACAGCGCACACCGCGGGCATCCTCAACGTGCTCGAGCTGGACGCCATGAGGGAGGTACGATCGAGGTATCGGTCTAGCTAGGCTGTGTGGTTACCTCGCGCGCTCTAGACTGTGCCGGTGGTGGTGAGTTCGGTACGTAGCTGCATCAAACCGAGCTTATTTATAGGGCCGCGGCCGGGCAAGCATTGCCTTGGTGGACACTGCCTGTGTCGCACTGACTGTGACGGACGAGGACGCAATGACCTCACATACCCTCACTCACCGAAGAAAAACAGGGAAACCTTCTGCTCATGGCCCGGTGCCATGCTGCAAATACAAATGGATAAGCTGGCCCTCATGATCGAGTTTTCAGGTAGAAACGTCGCGCGCATGCTTGTCTTAGTGCACAACTGTTTTTCATTTTCGAGAATTCTGTGCATCAACGACGTTTTTGTTTTTGCGCGGGAGAAACGACTTTCTTTGTTGGACCAATCATCATTATAAAAATGTTTTTTTTTCTTTGGCGGTGCATTATAAAAGGTTCTTCATGGTATCCTTCTTTGACTTGAGCAACAAAAAATCTGCTCGCCGTAATGTTCATCCGGGTACTTAACTACACTCGCATGAACTTTGCTGGCCGCCACTATGTCCACTACATCCAATTCTTCTCCATTAATTTGTCAAAGAGGCTGTGTACTCCACGTTCACAACCATTGAAAATTGATAAATCGATCCACCGTATCGAACCGAAGTTGGGACGGATCAAATCATCGAGATTCATTAGGAGTTTCCCATTGCAAAAAGAATACATGCATCCACGGGCTACCCGTAAAGGCAGCAACCACCCTATGAGGACAGCATATAGGAGTATATAATGTTACTGCCCATACCGGCCGGTCGCTCGTTGGCCGTCCATGCATGAGTGCAGGGCAGCATGGAATTACCCTTCTAGTTAGTTAGCCAGCTAGCCCGATCGACCATCATCCATAGCTATACCTATCGGGGCATTCCTTGTCACCTTCCACTTTGTCCATTCTATATGTAGAACGGATCAACTTGGATGCCGGTTATAGCAGGTCCAACTCCCATGGTTGCCACGCACGTTAAGCAACTTCTTCCACTTTAAGGGCAAATGCTAGGAGGCGTTAGAGCTTCATCGCCTCGCTCGAGGGGGACGGTGTCATGGCGTCTGACCAGCAGCTTAAGTCTGATGTTGTGGGGAGCTACTTCCAGCAGCTCATCGGATCGCCCGATCAGCGTGATCCGCGCGACGTTTGATTGGGAGGGCCTGGGTCTCTCGTGGGTAGCCTTGAGGAGGTCGATGAGCCTTTCTCCCCGGAGGAGATTCTTGCAGCCATGCCTAGTGACTGCGCGAGGAGATTCTCGCATAGGGCTTCTTCAAGGCCAATGCGACGGTCATTCTCCCTTACCTAGTGTTGGTTTTCTGGCAACTTTGCCTGGTGAACAAAGCCAGCTTGCACCGGCTCAAGTTGCCAATATCATCCTACTCGCGAGGAATGATGCCGCTGCTTCCTTGGCCGACTCATAGTGTTGCAAAATTGTTCATGAAGTTGCTCGTCATGCGCCTCACCAAGTGGAACGACGAGCTCATCTCTCCATCTCAATCAGCCTTCCTCAAAGGCCTCTGTATTCAGGATAACTTCCTGTTTGCTTAAGGGATGGCACACCATCTCCACTCTGGCAAACATGGCCAATTTAGGTTATTTCTAACTTGTTTTCTTGTTCCTATCGTTTCAGCATCGTACTTCAAGCTCATCGGTAGCACCCGTACGTGTCGCCAAGAGCATCTACGCACGTGACGGAAGTGGTGGGTGACTCTAGGTTTGTGATGGCGTGCGACACGCGTATTCGGTGTGACTGTGTCACCGACCTCTGGGACGTGAGCCTGCTGGAATTCCGAAAAATCGTCATGTAGGCGAGGCGAGGCGAGCATCTGGCTCGCTAAAGGCGACATATAGACGCGCCCCCTCAATGGGATTTTCTAGACATTGCCGCGAACAGAAGGGATGCTGCGCTTGAACATGTTTCCTATTTCAATTACTCCCGTGTCCGCCTTTGAAGAGGCATAGTCTCACTTCTCCTTCTACCGCAAACTAAGCTTAGCTTGGTTTTTTTTTTTGTTTTTGTTTTTTGAAAACAAACCAACCCCTTTATTTATTAGAAATATAAGTTACATCGTCAGTAAGAAAATTTACAATTTCATTCATAGCTTCCTCAAACCAATCCCTAGTCACAGAAAATTTAGCTAACCTAGCAAGCTTAGCTTGGGTGTTGGTTTTTATGGTGGAACCAGCCCATCCACATTCAATTTCTAGACTTAACATAGATGCCCACATCTTTCCTGGATTTATATCAGGCTCCCTGATGCTACTCTTTTAGTGGTATGACGTGCTTGTCAACTATGAGGGGCATGTGTCAACTTTGGCAATCTCAAGATGTACCGGCTTAGTCTCTCAGACATGATCATATGGGCTAGGGTCATGTGTGTGTGTTTATAGGGATTAGTATGCATGCATATGTGTTGTGAGCGTTTGAGTCTATACTATGTTTAAACAAAGGTTTCCTTCTGTTCTCTGGGTGCCTATGTCGCCGCAAACAAAGCCTTTGCTTGAAAGACAGGCAAAATTTCTTTCTTATTACTCCCTCCTCTTCCGAAACAAAGAGACATATCAGTCGTAAATTTAGTTGAGATCAGCTGTCCACAAGCGCTGAGCTGGCCCAGCATCACATTCATGAAATTTGAAGGGAAAATGCATTTCAATGCAATGAATGTGTAGCAGTGTATCTGTCTTTTTCTTTAAAAAAAGAGAGTAGTGTATCAGGAGAAATGACTTTCGCATGCTTGCTATACAGTGTGCGACATCCATTGTCCGTTTTTCTTAAAAGAGTGTTCTTTATTAACTCAAAATAAAGCATCAAGGTGATATTCTTAGCTAAACAGGTGGAAGATCTATCCAATTTGGTTATATATCATGGATTTGACTGAAATGCGCGGTCTTTACAGGTATCACTTTTCATGATACCTAAAAAGTGAATAGCGATTTTGGAACCATTTCTATAAAAGAATGGTTTCCATTACTTTGAGAAATGAATTCTTATATCAAACTATAGCTATTGCATTAAAGAAAAAAGGAAACTAATAGAAGTCGGAGACGTGGAATGATAGTGAATAGAGAGAAAGATTCTTCTGATTTTCTTGTTCGTGAAAATATTCTATCTATCTACTGGACGCCGTAGAGAATTGAGAATTTTCTTGTCTTTCTATTCTCGTACTCGTAACCGGAAAGTTATTGAAGGAGACCCATCATTTTGCAATGGAAACAACAGATAAAACTCTAAACAATTTCGAAATCAGGCTCAGCGTCTTAATACATAAACAAAATAAACACAAACCCATTGTCATTCGAGCCACGTTTTCTGTTTTGCCAGAGCCATCGTCTCGCAGCAAAAGAAGAAGAAGAAGAAAAGACAAAGCAATCACCCCTCTTTCATGATGTTACGTTGTGTGCCAGGAAAATAGGAGTGCACTCAGGATTTTAATCTTTATTATCAAGCTTCTTGTTTGAGAATGTATCTTAGTATTTGTATTGTTTCAACTTATGTAAACCATTAAATTGAAGATGCACCAATCTATACCACATTTAACGGTAGTATCCATGTACATTATACAGCCAGCTGCATGGTAGAAAAGTCACTTGTTTTATATTTGTTCACTACTGGAATACTGGGCTACGCCGAGTGCCACGGACACTCGGCAAAGGGCCGAAAACCGCCGGCAAAGCCATTGCCGAGTGTCACCGTCGGCGAAAGCCACCCGGCCTACACCTTTTCGGCAAACAGGATTTTTCCGAGAGCCAGAACACGGGCACTCGGCAAAGACTTTGCCGAGAGCCAAACAGTACTACTCGGCAAAATAAAATAGCTAACGGATAGCAGACGGTGCCCGCGGTTCCTGACACGTGGGACCAGGGGAACAGGCCGAGGGGCTTCTTTGCCGAGTGCCACTCTCGGCAAAGCCACCCAGTAGGTGGCTGACACGTGTCAGCTCCTGACATGTGGGACCAGGCGAACAGGCCGAGGGCCATCGTTGCCGAGAGCCACTCTCGGCAAAGCCACCCAGTAGGTGGCTGACACGTGTCAGCTCCTGACATGTGGGACCAGGTGAACAGGCCGAGGGCCAACTTTGCCGAGAGCCACTCTCGGCAAAGCCACCCAGTAGGTGGCTGACACGTGTCAGCTCCTGACATGTGGTACCAGGCGAACAGGCCGAGGGCCAACTTTGCCGAGAGCCACTCTCGGCAAAGCCACCCAGTAGGTGGCTGACACGTGTCAGCTCCTGACATGTGGGACCAGGCGAACAGGCCGAGGGCCAACTTTGCCGAGAGCCACTCTCGGCAAAGCCACCCAGTAGGTGGCTGACACGTGTCAGCTCCTGACATGTGGGACCAGGCGAACAGGCCGAGGGCCATCTTTGCCGAGAGCCACTCTCGGCAAAGAGAGCCAGTAGGTGGCTGACACGTGTCATCTCCTGACATGTGGGACCAGGCGAACAGGCCGAGGGCCAACTTTGCCGATAGCCACTCTCGGCAAAGAGAACCACTAGGAGGCTGACACGTGTCACCTCCTGACATGTGGGACCACGAGAGCAGGCCGAGGATCAACTTTGCCGAGAGCCACCCTCGGCAATCCTTTTCCCTTTACCGAGAGCCCTCTCGGTAAAGTTGTCAGGGGCACCACAGGTTATTATCCTTTACCGAGAGGCCTCTCGGTAAAGGTGTCAGGTTCTACTGGTTGGTACATGTTTACCAAGAGGCCTCTCGGTAAAGGGTGCATTCTGGTCCAGTTTCACAGTCATTACCGAGAGCCACCCTTGGTAATGGTGTGCTCAGGAGCCTTTTTTTCCTGTTTCTGTTTCTTTCCTGCAGCGAAACATATACAGTAGCAGCATATAGTTCATCACACATAGAACATGTCGCATATAGGCATCATTGAAAAAAAGAAGCAATGATTCTGAAAAGCATTCCACATAAAAGCAATAGTGCATAAAAGGTAAAATAGTAGTGAAGACACTCGACTACCACAAGTTTACAAGTCTCAAGATGCAAGAGTTCTCAACATACAAGGAACAGTTTCAAACTTAACATAACATGAAGTTCACGCAATTTTGGAGATCGGAGTGATAACATCAACATTAGAAGGCATCATTCCGTTTGCTGCCCCAACTCCATCAACCGGAGTGATAATATCAACATTAGAAGGCATCATTCTTTGCTGCCCCAACTCCACCAACTTGAGGTGGAACTACCAGAACATTGTTCGACCCTTGTGATTGGTTGAGCTGTGATGGATTGACCCAATAGTGAGATGAATGCATATGGTAATGCCGAAAATGGTGATAGAAATAGTTTGAACAAAACTCACAATGTTCCACTCTGCCGTCGGTGGCATCTCTGGCACTAGTTGGCCTTGCATGGAATAAAGATTGGCCACCATATGTTGTAAAGACTTCACTAGATCATCTTGTGCCTTCAGCTTGGCCCGGTTTTCATCTCGTTCTTTCTCGGTGTCAATCAGTCGACACTAGTAGAAAAAGGGGCATTGGTTCGGCCAGAAAAGAGCATTAATACCGGTTGCATTACGAACCGGGACTAATGTGAGCATTAGTCCCGGTTCGAGCGGCGAGGGCAGCGTACAGGCATTACTCCCGGTTCAAATGGGACCTTTAGTCCCGGTTGGTTCCACGAACTGGTACTAAAGGGTGCGTGCCCATTAGTACCGGTGGCATGAACCGGTACTAAAGGTCTAACCTTTAGTATCAGTTCATGCCACGAACCGGTACTAATGGGGTTGAGACCTTTAGTACCGGTTCGTGCCACGAACCGGTACTAATGGTGCAATTTTCAAATCCCTACCCCCCCCCCCTCCCCCCGTGTATCGCTTTTTCAGTTTTGTAAAAAGCAAAAGAAAATGATAAAAACTTCAAAAGTTAAAATCCTTCGACATGTAGTTATGTTACCACATCTACTAGTTAGGAAAATTTAAAAACTTCAATTTGGACATGTTTTGCAAAAAGTGTAGGGAAAATGTAAAACGGCTATAACTTTTGCATACGATGTCAGAAAAAATGTATAATATATCAAAATGTTCAGCACGAAAATACGCATCCGTTTTTGATGGCCTACGGCCTGTTTACAAATTTTTAGAATCCTCAAATTCCAAAAGGAAAAAAAGTTATGCTCAAATTTCAGTTTTTTTTAAATTTTCGTTAAATCTGTTCAAACTATGGTCAAACTACTTATTCAAGAAGTATTAGTGTTACTAAATAATTATTCAAGAATATTAGTGTTACTAAATAATTATTTTAGTTTTTTTTGAATTTTGGTCAAATCTGGTCAAACTGTGGTCAAACAATGGTCAAATTACTTATTCCAGAAATATCAGTGTTACTAAATAATTATTTTTTTAGAACAATAGTTTCAAACTCAAACAGTGAAATATGTGACTTCATGCTCAAGCTAAACTCCTGAGGGTTAATAGGATTGACATCTTACTATTGTCAGGAAAACAACAAGTGCAGACTTGGAAACGAGGGAGAATAGAACCCGGAAGTTAAGCGTGCTCAGGCTGGGGGAGTGGGAGGATGGGTGACCGTTTGGGAAGTTAGATGATTTGGAATGATGAGGGTTGATTAGAGATTAAATTGAGCAGTGATGAGGGGTGATTAGAGATTAGAGGTTAAAAATTCAGAAATTGGAAAATCGGGAAAATATTTCAAAAAAAATCCTTTAGTATCGGTTGGTGTTACCAACCGGGACTAAAGGTGGACCTCCAGGCAGCAGCCACGTGGAGAGCCTTTAGTCCCGGTTCGTATAAGAACCGGGACTAAAGGGGGGAAGGCCTCTAGAACCGGGACAAAAGGCCCTTTTTCTACTAGTGCGAGTCTACAATATGGCAATGCAAATGTCATTCATGTTGAAATGCAAATATGCAGGACCATGAAGGATCAATGAAGAAGCACTGACCTGAATATCCTCAATAATGCTCACGGAATGTGGTACGTGACGCTCTACGGTAGGAGTAGAGCCAGTACTCATAGCACGGAGCGTGTTGACTCTCGGAAGGGAGGAGGTTATGACAGAATCGAGGTGAACCGCCATCTGGCCAGTCGGTCTACCGCCTGCCGCGGCAATGGCCACAACAGGGTCAAACGGTAGCACGTGAGGATCAGCGTCAGGCCCGTATGTCTCCTTCAATTTTTTGGTGTAGTTCTCTCCATCTGACCGGGCTTTAGAGGGTCCTTGTCCTTGTCGTCTTTGGTACTTTTGATGGTCCATGCCTCGAAGTAAGTGATATGCTTGCCAGTGTCTTCTTTTTGCAAAAGAAAGCGATCCAAACAATCAAGGGAATGCTCACAAATGAAAGAGAACATGATGAAAAGGATGTGGTTGCCTACATGTTTTGAGACGACACCTGGGATGGTGAAGTTGCCTTGACGGTGTCCTCGACCCCCCATCAACTTACGCCGTTCAGATATTACTTTGTGTTCATCCTGCCACCCTGGATCTGTCCACCGTTCGACGATCTTCTCCCAGCACGGACGTTTGTCAGCGCACCACCGAGGAATCACCTGTAAATTAAACAAATACATCTTAGTAAGGATTCTAATTTTGCGGTAATGTAGGGAATAGCAAGCATCCATCGTCACTTGCCTTGAAGTAATTGTCCCGTGAAAGATGCGTCCCTCGAGCCTCCTGTTTGGAAATCCTATGGTTGAGATAGTCCGCGTGATACTTGACCACTAACCAGACATGCTCCTCATAGTGCATGTCGTGGACTAGTTTCTTGGCAATATTCTCGACCACCACATTTGCACGATCCTTCTGACCCTCAACGCATGTATAGAAATCCTACAAACATGCATACATGTGAGAAGGGTTAAATCATGACTATGGCAAATTTAAACCTTTTGGTATTGACATTTAGGTGTTTGAAAGGACTTACCCAGAAATCGTTGACCACTCGCATGGCTCTGTTATCATAAACCCTTTGACGCATATCCAGGAAATCCGGTGCAAGTTTGTAGTGATCCATGACCAAGCTGGCTCAATGATACCGTTCGGCAAAGTGACCAGTCCAGGATAATTTAACCTACAAAGACCCCCAATGATGCCACTCGGCGACCGTGGCAGACGCCTCTCACCACCTTTTACTAAGCTTCTGCATTTCGAAGAGTGAAGTCATATTATATGTGAGGAAATGACAAAAGGTACAATTTATATGGGATGAGTCGAGATAACCACTTACTTCTCTCCCATTGGTTTAATCAACACGTCTCTATGCACATATGGACGTCTTGGAAGCTTTGAAGGACCACGCAGCCACACTTTCCCTCCGGAAGTAGTGCTGATAGTCGAACCGCTCTGTTGCGAACTGCTCACCTCGTGGTGCTCTGTCACCCGTGAGGGTCCATCCCCACCCTCAGAAACCTGACGAACAACCAGCCTCCTCTCGGCGGCGTCGTCCTCCACCACCTCCTCCTCCTCATCCTCCACCACCTCCTCCGCAAAATCCTCCTCGTCCTCCTCCTCACACGCCTCATCCCCATCCTCTGTTTCCTCCTCCTGAGCACGGTGAAGCACTGCATCAGAGGGTCGAGGAGAAGAAAGAGTTGCTCTACTCCATGCTGCTTTATGTACTCCTCCTCCTGCCTCACATACTCCCCCTCCTCGTCCGCCTCCTCGTCCGCCTCCTCCTCCTGCCTCCCTACTCCCCCTCCTCGTCCGCCTCCTCCTCCTGCCTCACCTACTCCCCCTCCTCGTCTGCCTCCTCCTCCTGCCTCACCTACTCCCCCTCCTCGTCGGCCTCCTCCTCCTGCCTCACCTACTCCCCCTCCTCGTCCGCCTCCTCCTCCTGCCTCACCTACTCCCCCTTCTCGTCTGCCTCCTCCTCTTGCCTCACCTACTCCCCCTCCTCGTCTGCCTCCTCCTCCTGCCTCACCTACTCCCCCTCCTCGTCCGCCTCCTCCTCCTGCCTCACCTACTCCCCCTCCTCGTCTGCCTCCTCCTCCTGCCTCACCTACTCCCCCTCCTCATCTGCTCCTCCTCCTGCCTCACCTACTCCCCCTCCTCGTCCGCCTCCTCCTCCTGCCTCACCTACTCCCCCTCCTCGTCCGCCTCCTACTCCTCCCCCGTGTGGTACTCGACCTTGTTTCGCACGTTTTGCCGGACGGGTGTCTAGACCCGCCAATCCTTTGGCCTTCTTGGCGGTTGTGGCAACCGCTGAAGGAGCGGCCACCGCTTTCACTGGTCGAGCAGGTTGATCATTGTACAGATCATTCACTTTTTTCAAACTTTTCTTTGGAATCTTCTTGCTACCTGTCATGTTTCAATCACCTGATACGAAGAAGAACAAACCAGTTAGTACAGATGATACAACTTGATGTAAATACAATAAATATATCACATATGAATAATAAATGGAATTGTCACAATAATACATATAGTTGTTACACACACAAATACATAGAGTTGTTGCACACACGAATACATAGAGTTGTTGCACACATGAATACATAGAGTTGTTACACACACGAATACATAGAGTTGTGACACACATACATAGAGTTCTCACACGATTACATGGAGTTGTTAGAAATAAGGGTCAATATTAGGTGCAACATTTGGATCAGGGCTTTCATCATCGCTATCACGCCCGTTCATACATTCATCCTCGAAGTGTTCAGGGGGGCCCTCATCCTCATCTAGCCCCATGTGCCATCGCATAAGTAATGCCAAATCTCGAGGGTCAGAAACATCCTCGTATTCGTCCTCTGCATTATCTACTTCCATGTCATCCATGGCCTCATGTTCCATAGCATCATGTTCGTGATGCACGCCATCATCTTCCTTTGCATCATCCTCGTCTTCGTCAGTGTCTGCTTCTTGAAAGAACTCTCCCTCGTATGTGTTAGGGTTTATATGGTAATCGTCCTTGTTTGGGGTAGGTATCTTGATACGCGGGGGTACCTTGTACACGACATCCCACTTCAAGAGATCGATATATTCCGTAGATGTGCACGCGTATGGGAGGAAAAACACTTGTGTAGCCTGTTGAGCCATAATATAGACATCATTTCCTGCATATTTCGATGCTCGTTCAACTTCGACAAAGCCAATACTAGGGGTTCGTCTCACTTTCTCAGGATTGAGCCAGCTGCATCTGAATACGATGGGCTTCACTCCTTGTAAACCACAATACTGCAACTCATAAATTTCTTCGATGGTTCCATAGTAGTGACGTCCATCTGTCCCTAGACAATATACCGCACTATTTATTGACCTTCGGTTGGGCCTCTCACGCATGTGTTTATCAGTGTGGAAGCGTACCCATTCATGTCATAAGCCTTAAATGACTTGGCCTCGTATTCAAAACCTTTGGCTACTTCTCTCACTTTGGCGTCCATATCAACCTCCTGATATGCCTACAAGATTAATAGGAGATTGTCTGGTTCATTAGTGGAAGCATTACAGGCAAGTAAGATCAACTTGAAGTAACATAAAGTTAGAAAAGTTACTTTTCTTGAGAACCAAGAAATGAAACCGCCATCAGCATTAGTATCTTCAAGAAGGTCTGCTGATTCTTCGTCGCTAGGAGGTCGTGGTAGCTTCCAGAATTCGTTCTGGAATTCCCTAGCAATAGGAAGAATTCGAGTTAGAACTCAAGACTTGTGAGTAGTTGTCAATAAAGGTGTTCTACACTTACTTTATGTACGGTTGCACTTCTTCCATGTTGGTCAAGACATAGATCATAATAGTCGACCACTCAGTAGGTGAAAAGTTCTTGGGCTTCGGTCCACTTGCTTTGCCACCTTGGCCTTCGAAGAGGCTAAGGTCGGAAACATTACTGGCAGGTTCTTCTTTGTAACGAGGAGCTGGATTTAACCTAGTCTAAATACCGTCATGATAGTACTTTGTCGTGGTCGTGGCCACCTCCTCATTCAGGTATGCCTCGGATATGGAGGCTTCAATGCGGGCTTGATTCTTACATTCCCACGAAGATGCTTGAACTCCCGTTCAGGTGCATACTGCCATCGGAACTGCACAGGTCCTCCCATTCTAGCCTCATACGCGAGATGTAAGATCATATGTTGCATCGGATTAAAGAAACCTGGCGGAAATATCATCTCTAAGTTGCATAGCAACTCACGTGCTTGTTCCTCCAACTTTGCAACCACTTCATAATCTAGTTCTTTGGCACAAAGCTGACGGAAGAAGTAGCTCAACTCCGCCAGCACTCGCCAAATATCCTCTCTGACATACCCTCGAATCATCACAGGCATTATCCGCTCAAGCCATACATGGTAGTCATGACTCTTGAGGCCTCCTATTCGCTTTGTAGCCATATTCACTCCCCTCATGATATTAGCTGCATATCCATCAGGGAAGTACAAGTTGTTCACAATCCATTGGAGAATTTCCTTCCTTTGGGGCATTGAAGGGGTGAAAGGGGCTGGTGGCTTCTTCCAAGAATTACCTTTTGCACGAGGCACCAAATTTAATTTTGGCCTGTTGCATAGTTTGGCTTGATCGATCCTATCCTGAATGTTATCCTTTGACTTCTCGGTGTCGAGGAGCGTGCCGAGTAAGGCCTCCGCAATATTCTTTTCAGTGTGCATTACATCAATGTTGTGTGGAAGTAGAAGATCTTTAAAGTAAGGGAGCCTCCATAAGTTTGGAATGTGAGTCCACTGGTGTGTCTCTCCATATCCCACAAAACCATTCCCATCGAGCTTTTCCTCGAGAGCATCTAACTCATCTTTAAGCTGGGCACCGGTCATAATAGGTGGTGGCGGGTCATCAACAATAACACCTTTTTGGAAGTGCATAGCGTCTTGCCTGTATGGGTGATCAAGACGAAGGAACTGCCGATGTTGGTCAAAGCATACATACTTGTGACCCTTAGCCAGCCAAATGAAAGTCACACGCTGTCGACACACTGGGCAAGGCCACTTCCCCTTTACACACCAACCACAAAATATTGCACGTGCTGGTAGGTCATGTAGCGATATGTGGTACCAGATATGCATATTGAAGTGCTTCTTTGAAACGGCATCGTATGTCCGGACCCCGTTGTTCCAAGCAACAAGTAAGTCGTCCACCAATGGCTCCATATACACACTCATATGCTTCCCGGGATAGTTAGGACCTGGAATTATCAACGTCGGGAACATGTGATGTCGTTGCATGCAAACGCCAGGGGGCAGATTCAGGGGGATAACATATACTGGCCAACAACTGTATATGGCAGCCATCAAACCATATGGATTGAACCCGTCGGTTGTTATCCCAATAGCTACACTCTTCCAGTCATCTGTTTTCTTATGAATTTCAACAAATTTCTTCCATGCTTCACTATCCCGTGGATGTTGCGTCTTTTTTGTATTATACATCTTCCCTTCGGCGGCCCATCTCATATATTGGGAAGTTTCCTCGGTCATATAAAGCCTTTGGATCTTTTCTGTGAATGAAAGATATCGAAGGATATTGACGGCAATTGTGAGCTGCCTCTTGCTACCATCATCATCTATTACCTCAATATACCTAGAGGATTTGCACTTGACACAATAATTCGTATCTTTATGTTCATTTCTAAATAACATGCATCCGTTTGGACAAGCATGTATTTGCTCATATGGCATCTTAAGTGAACCGAGGATTTTGTTCGACTCGTACATGTTCTTTGGCAATATATTTTCTTTAGGCAACAGGCTAGCAATAACTGACAATAACTCATTGAAGCAAATTATGCTCATGTTATGGTTTGCCTTCAGGGCCATTAGGCGTGCAATGCCATCTAGTTGAGTAACCTTTGTATGGGCGTGAAGGGGTTTTTGTGCCGCAAACAAAGCTGCATGATACTCTTCAGGGCTTTCCGGCGGCTCCTCGGAGTTCGGGTCCTCCCGCGAATCCGCACAGCGGATGTCATCTAACAGGTTTTCAATCCGAGTATCATATTCGCCGGTGCGTTGTCGCACCACCTCCGCCCTGGAATGTTCTGTCTCACCGTGAAAGATCCACTGGTAATAGCCTGGCGTAAACCCATATTTGCCTAAGTTTTTACTCATAGTAATCTTATCTCTTTCAGTCTGGTTATCACACTCCGTGCATGGGCACCAAATTCTACGAACTAGCGTTTCTCCAGCAAATACTAATTCTAGGAAATCATTGGTCTTCGACATCCACTCAGGGGTCATACCCTCCATGCTGGGATGTCCGGTGTACATCCACTCACGTTCTTCCATCCTCTGATATAAAGTGAAACACACACATGATTTTTTTATGTAACAAGTGGTTCCATCAAGTTTTATGACATGCACTGAGCTATGTAATAGGTAAAGATAGGTCCTAATCCCACCCGAGAATATGTAGGCTGGGTCCGCTTTCATGACGTACTCCGACCCGAGACAAAATTTCGGCAGCACCTCCCCGCTGTTCTCCAAATACACGTCTCAGCAATAAGCCAAGAGGATGTGTATCTAGAGAACAACAAGGAGACACTGTCGAAATTCTGTCTCGGATCTAAGTACATCATGAAAACGGCCCGCCTACACATCCTCGGGTTGTCCATGGAAAACGTGGACAATCCGAAAGAGTTGAGGTTATAAATATGCAAAGACTTGCATATTTATAGATACAACCCTTCTGAACGGGAGACACCTAGGTTACGCGACTATTTAGGTGATCTACAAATAATGAAAACCTACACATGAACGGGAAGAGATTACCCTTGAAGCGTGCAACGGAATTCACTCTCTCTATTGTCAAAACAGATGCATGTCCTGCATGAAAGAATGAAGTTGTGTCAATCATATGTCAGACACACAAACATCAATAACACTCACTCACACACCCCCCAAACACAAACACACTCACATATCCATACACACACATCACACACTCACTCACACATGCACACACACACACACACACACATCAATAGCGCCCCTCTCCCACACACACACTCACATACACCATTCATTATATATGCACATATATACACACCTAAATATAAAAAAACCATTCATTATATATGCACACATACACCAACATCACTCACTGACACAGACACATACAAAGCACACACTCACACACATTATTCACTATGCATATATATACACCTTTTGTTGTAATGGAGAGGGGGGAAACCCCTTTTATTTAAAAAAAACGAGATTGAGTAGGGGCTCACCAACGGGGCAGGGGGCGGCGGGGGAGGTGGATGCCGGACGAGGTAGAGCTCAGTGGAGGGGATGCCGCGCCGGTGGTGCTCGGTGAAGCTTGGCCGAGATGGTGGCGGTGGACGAGCTCGGTGGAGGTGGCAGTGGGGGGGCTCGGTGGAGGGGTCGGGGGAGGCACTCCCGGTGGCGGCGGCTCTGGCACCTCTGCAAATCCCTGCTTCCCTCTGCGAAGGGCCTATCTTTTACTTTTATGCAAGAGTCAGTAGTATTCCTTCTCATTCCAACCTACTCTTTAGTTGGCAAGCATCATGTGATGGAAAGATCTAAGCATATATGGCCATTCAAATATATTTGAGCATGAATTATTATTGTTGACATTACCCTTGAGGTAAAAGGTTGGGAGGCGAAACATTAAGCCCCTATCTTTCTCTGTGTTCGATGAATACTATTTGTTCTAAAAATATGCTTTGAGTGGTAGCAATCATGGAAGACTAAATGATAGTTGAGTATGTGAAGTTTGCTGAATCAAAGCTCTGACATAGACTCTTCCTGACAATAAGATGAATTGTAATTGTTTGATGACTAATAACACGGTTTGTTAGTTTTCAAGAAAGTTTATGATCTATACTTTAACATGTGAATAGTTTGTTACTTGATCATGCAAAGTTCTATGAGCTGAGCTACTTTTATATAATGATGCTAGAAAAGGTGACTGAAATTATCATTGATCAAACTTGTGCACCTGCTAGCATTCACACTTCATAAATTATTTCTTTTATCATTTACCTACTCGAGGACGAGCAGGAATTAAGCTTGGGGATGCTGATACGTCTCCAACGTATCTATAATTTATGAAGTATTCATGCTATTATATTATCCATCTTGGATGTTTAATGGGCTTTACTATGCACTTTTATATTATTTTTGGGACTAACCTATTAACCCAGAGCCCAGTGCCAGTTTCTGCTTTTTCCCTTGTTTTAGTGTTTCGCAGAAAAGGAATATCAAACGGAGTCCAAACGGAATGAAACCTTCGGAAAGGTTATTTTTGGAACGGAAGCAATCCAGGGGACTTGGAGTGCACGTCAAGGAATCAACAAGGAGGGAACGAGGCAGGGGGCGCCCCCACCCCCCGGGCGCGCCCTCCACCCTCGTGGGCCCCTCGTGGCTCCCCTGACGTATTTCTTCCTGCTATATATACCAATATACCCTAAAACCATCGAGGAACAGAATAGATCGCGAGTTCCGCCGCCGCAAGCCTCTGTAGCCACCAAAAACCAATTGGGACCCTGTTCCGGTGCCCTGCCGGAGGGGGGGGAACCCTCACCGGTGGCCATCTTCATCATCCCGGCACTCTCCATGACGAGGAGGGAGTAGTTCACCCTCGGGGCTGAGGGTATGTACCAGTAGCTATGTGTTTGATCTCTCTCTCGTGTTCTTGATTTGGCACGATCTTGATGTATCGCGAGCTTTGCTATTTTAGCTGGATCTTATGATGTTTCTCCCCCTCTACTCTCTTGTAATGGATTGAGTTTTCCCTTTGAAGTTATCTTATCGGATTGAGTCTTTAATGATTTGAGAACACTTGATGTATGTCTTGCGTGGGATAACCGTGGTGACAATGGGTTGTTCTATTGATTCACTTGATGTATGTTTTGGTGATCAACTTGTGGGTTCCGCCCATGAACCTATGCATAGGGGTTGGCACATGTTTTCGTCTTGACTCTCCGGTAGAAACTTTGGGGCACTCATTGAGGTTCTATGTGTTGGTTGAATAGATGAATCTGAGATTGTGTGATGCATATCGTATAATCATACCCACAGATACTTGAGGTGACATTGGAGTATCTAGGTGACATTAGGGTTTTGGTTGATGTGTGTCTTAAGGTGTTATTTTACTACGAACTCTGGGGCCTTTTGTGACACTTATAGGAATAGCCCAATGGATTGATCGGAAAGAATAACTTTGAGGTGGTTTCGTACCCTACCATAATCTCTTCGTTTGTTCTCCGCTATTAGTGACTTTGGAGTGACTCTTTGTTGCATGTTGAGGGATAGTTATATTATCCGATTATGTTATTATTGTTGAGAGAACTTGCACTACTGAAAGTATGAACCCTAGGCCTTGTTTCCTAGCATTGCAATACCGTTTATGCTCACTTTTACCACTTGTTACCTTGCTGTTTTAATATTTTCAGATTACAAAAACCTTTATCTACCATCCATATTGCACTTGTATCACCATCTCTTCGTTGAAATAGTGCACCTATACAATTTACCATTGTATTGGGTGTGTTGGGGACACAAGAGACTCTTTGTTATTTGGTTGCAAGGTTGTTTGAGAGAGACCATCTTCATCCTACGCCTCCCACGGATTGATAAACCTTAGGTCATCCACTTGAGGGAAATTTGCTACTGTCCTACAAACCTCTGCACTTGGAGGCCCAACAACGTCTACAAGAAGAAGGTTGCGTAGTGGACATCAAGCAGTTTCTGGCGCCGTTGCCGGGGAGGTGAGTGCTTGAAGGTATATCTTTAGATCTTGCAATCGAATCTTTTTGTTTCTTGTTTTAGCACCATTTTAGTTTATAAAAGAAAACTACAAAAAATGGAATTGATTTTGTCTCATACGCTTCATCTTTTTAATATCTTTCGTGAGTATGATGGAAAGGAAAATTGTGCCAAAGTGTTAGAACAAGAATGCATTAAAATGTTTGGCACTAAATCTTTGAATGATGAGCATGATTGCAATGTTGTTAGTATGAATTCCCTGAATATCCATGATGCTAATGATATGCAAAGCCACAAGCTTGGGGAAGCTATGTTTGATGAAGATGATATTTTTTGTCCCCCAAGTTTTGATGAGCAAATTTATTATGATAAAAGCATGCCTCCTATATATGATGATTATTGTGATGACACATATGCTATAAAGAATAATGATAACCATGAAACTTGTCATCTTGATTTCAATTTTCAATCCCATGATAGTTATTTTCTTGAATTTGCTCCCACTACTACGAATGAGAAGAATTTTGCTTATGTGGAGAGTAATAAATTTTCTATGCTTGTGGGTCATGAAAGGAATGATTTATGTGATGGTTATATTGTTGAATTCGTTCATGATGCTACTGAAAATTATTATGAGGGAGGAATATATGCTTGTAGGAATTGCAATAATATCAAGTTTCCTCTCTATGTGCTTAAAGTTTTAAAGTTATGTTTGTTTTGCCTTCCTATGCTAGTTGATTATTGTTCCCATAAGTTGTTTGCTCAAAAAATCCCTATGCATAGGAAGTGGGTTAGACTTAAATATGCTAGTCATATTCTTCATGATGCTCTCTTTATGTTTCAATTCTTATCTTTTATGTGAGCATCATTGGAATCATCATGCCTAGCTAGGGGCGTTAAACGTTAGCGCTTGTTGGGAGGCAACCCAACTTTATTTTAGTTTCTTGCTTTTTGGTTCTGCTTAGGAATAAATAATCTATATAGCCTCTGGTTAGATGTGGTTTTATGTTTTAATTAGTGTTTGTGCCAAGTAGAACATTTGGGAAGACTTGGGTGAAGTCTTTATGATCATTCTGTAAAAAACAGAAACTTTAGCGCTCACGAGATTAGCTAAAACTTTTTAATGTAGAGTGATATTTAGTTGATTCTTTTTGCATATAATTACTAGACAAATTACTCAGGTCCACCAATTTATTTTAGAATTTTTGGAGTTCCATAAGTATACGTTAGTTACAGATTACTACAGACTGTTCTGTTTTTGACAGATTCTGTTTTTCGTGTGTTGTTTGCTTATTTTGATGACTCTATGGCTAGTAAAATAGTTTATAAACCATAGAGAAGTTAGAATACAGTAGGTTTAACACCAATATAAATAAAGAATGAGTTCATTACAGTACCTTGAAGTGGTTTTTTGTTTTCTTTCGCTAACGGAGCTTACGAGTTTTCTGTTGAGTTTTGTGTTGTGAAGTTTTCAAGTTTTGGGTAAAGATTCGATGGACTATGGAATAAGGAGTGGCAAAAGCCAAAGATTGGGGATTCCCAAGGCACCCCAAGGTAATATTCAAGGACAACCAAGAGCCTAAGCTTGGGGATGCCCCGGAAGGCATCCCCTCATTCGTCTTCGTTCATCGGTAACTTTACTTGGAGCTATATTTTTATTCGCCACATGATATGTGTTTTGCTGGGAGCGTCATTTTCTTTTGTTAGTATTTCCTTGATGTTATTTAGAATAATTTTTTGCATTTTTATTTTCAATAAAATTGTCAAGGATAGCCTTTACCATGCTTATTTTGCAAGTATACATGTTGCTGTTTCAAAACAGAAAGTTTACCGCTGTTGCAAAAATTCCCTAGAAAAGTCAGAAGGTGATAAAATGTTGAAACCTTTTGCATAATAAGATTTGATAAATTTACTACTGTGGTAATTTTCTTTTATAATTTTTGAGTTAGGGAAGTATGATGAATCTTGCATTCTTTACAGACTGTACTGTTTTGACAGATTGCTGTTATGTTTGCATTGTTTGCATATGTTTGCTTGTGTAATGATTCTATTTGAGGATAGGACTATTAAATATGCAGAGGCATTTAGTATGCAATGTTGAATAACAATTTTAGTGATTATCTACAGTATAGTATGATAAAGTTTTTGCATTGGTTTATACTAACCTATCTCACGAGTCCTTGTTGAGTTTTGTGTGGATGAAGCTTTTGAGATTTTGGGAGATCGTGATATGAGAGGAATTAAGGAGACACAAAAGCTCAAGCTTGGGGATGCCCAAGTCATCCCAAGATAATATTTAAAGAAGTCTCAGGCGTCTAAGCTTGGGGATGCCCCGATTGGCATCCCACCTTTCTTCTTCGACAACTATTGGTTAGTATCGGTTGATCCTAAGTTTTTGCTTCTTCACATGATGAGTGCTATCCTTGAAATGTCATGTTATTTTGTTTTGCTTGCTGTTTGAATAAAATATCAAGATCTGAAATTCTTAAATAAGAGAGAGTCTTCACATAGTTACATAATTATTCGACTACTCATTGATCTTCACTTATATCTTTTTGGAGTAGTTTGTCATTTACTCGTGTGCTTCACTTATATCCTATGAGTAAATGGTTGAATGATTTGAATGTCATAAATCTGAAATTATATATGCTTCTTATGTTTATCCTATGGGGAGTAATGACTTCACATATAAGAAGTAGAGGTGGTAAATTTTTTGAAGGTTAGCAAACATTGTATTGGTCACTTGAACAATTCATGAAAGAATATTGAAGGAAGAGAGATTTCACATATAAATATACTATCTTGGACATCTTCTATGATTGTGAGCCCCATTAATTATTTTCAAACCTGAGCAAATTAGTTGAAGTTGGACAAGGAAGACAACATAATGAGTTATGCTTGGGTATATTTGTATAGAAGTTATATTGTTATGGATCCTCTAACATGTGGTGCTTGCTATTTAGAATCCTTTGCTAGCCAAAATATCTGTACTAAGCGTGAATACTGCTTGTGCATCCAAAATCCTTGAACCAAGTTTCTTCCATGAGTGTCCACCATATTGTTGGGAAACGTAGTAATTTCAAAAAAAATCCTACGCACACACAAGATCATGGTGATGCATAGCAACGAGAGGGGAGAGTGTTGTCCACGTACCCTCGTAGACCGACAGCGGAAGCGTTATCACAACGCGGTTGATGTAGTCGTACATCTTCACGATCCGATTGATCAAGTACCGAACGTAAGGCACCTCCGAGTTCTACACACGTTCAGCTCGATGACGTCCCTCGAACTCCGATCCAGCCGAGTGTTGAGGGAGAGTTTCGTCAGCACGACGGCGTGGTGACGATGACGATGTTCCACCGACGCAGGGCTTCGCCTAAGCTCCGCAACGGTATTATCGAGGTGTAATATGGTGGAGGGGGGCACCGCACACGGCTAAGAGATCTCAAGGATCAATTGTTGTGTCTCTGGGGTGCCCCCTGCCCCCGTATATAAAGGAGCAAGGGGGAGGCAGCCGGCCAAGGGGAGAGGCGCGCCATAGGGGGGAGTCCTACTCCCACCGGGAGTAGGACTCCTCCTTTCCTTGTGGGAGTAGGTGAAGGGAAGGGGGAAGGAGAAAGAAGGAAGGGTGCGCCCCCCTTCCCTAGTCCAATTCGGACCAGACCATGGGGAGGGGTGCGGCCACCTTTTGAGGCCTTTCTCTCCTTTCCCGTATGGCCCATTAAGGCCCAATACGAATTCCCGTAACTCTCCGGTACTCCGAAAAATACCCGAATCACTCGGAACCTTTCCGAAGTCCGAATATAGTCGTCCAATATATCGATTTTTACGTCTCGACCATTTCGAGACTCCTCGTCATATCCCCGATCTCATCCGGGACTCCGAACTCCTTCGGTACATCAAAACTCAATAAAACTGTCATCGTAACGTTAAGCGTGCGGACCCTACGGGTTCGAGAACTATGTAGACATGACCGAGACACGTCTCCGGTCAATAACCAATAGCGGGACCTGGATGCCCATATTGGCTCCCACATATTCTACGAAGATCTTTATCGGTCAGACCGCATAACAACATACGTTGTTCCCTTTGTCACCGGTATGTTACTTGCCCGAGATTTGATCGTCGGTATCTCGATACCTAGTTCAATCTCGTTACCGGCAAGTCTCTTTACTCGTTCCGTAACACATCATCCCGCAACTAACTCATTAGTCACAATGCTTGCAAGGCTTTATAGTGATGTGCATTACCGAGTGGGCCCAGAGATACCTCTCCGACAATTGGAGTGACAAATCCTAATCTCGAAATACGTCAACCCAACAAGTACCTTTGGAGACACCTGTAGAGCACCTTTATAATCACCCATTTACGTTGTGACGTTTGGTAGCACACAAAGTGTTCCTCCGGTAAACGGGAGTTGCATAATCTCATAGTCATAGGAACATGTATAAGTCATGAAGAAAGCAATAGCAACATACTAAACGATCGAGTGCTAAGCTAACGGAATGGGTCAAGTCAATCACATCATTTTCCTAATGAGGTGATCTCGTTAATCAAATGACAACTTATGTCTATGGCTAGGAAACATAACCATCTTTGATTAACGAGCTAGTCAAGTAGAGGCATACTAGTGACACTCTGTTTGTCTATGTATTCACACATGTATTATGTTTCCGGTTAATACAATTCTAGCATGAATAATAAACATTTATCATGATACAAGGAAATATATAATACTTTATTATTGCCTCTAGGGCATATTTCCTTCAGTCTCCCACTTGCACTAGAGTCAATAATCTAGTTCACATCGCCATGTGATTTAACATCAATAATTCACATCACCATGTGATTAACACCCATAGTTCACATTGTCATGTGGCCAACACCCAAAGGGTTTACTAGAGTCAATAATCTAGCTCACATCGCTATGTGATTAACACCCAAAGAGTACTAAGGTGTGGTTATGTTTTGATTGTGAGATAATTTTAGTCAACGGGTCTGTCACATTCAGATCCGTAAGTATTTTGCAAATTTCTATGTCTACAATGCTCTGCACGGAGCTACTCTAGCTAATTGCTCCCACTTTCAATATGTATCTAGATCGAGACTTAGAGTCATCTAGATTAGTGTCAAAACTTGCATCGACGTAACCCTTTACGACGAACCTTTTGTCACTTCCATAATCGAGAAACATATCCTTTTTTCCACTAAGGATAATTTTGACCGTTGTCCAGTGATCTACTCATAGATTACTATTGTACTCCTTTGCCAAACTCAGTGGTAGGGTATACAATAGATCTGGTACACAGCATGGCATACTTTATAGAACCTATGGCCAAGGCATAAGGAATGACTTTCATTCTCTTTCTATCTTCTGTCGTGGTCGGGCTTTGAGTCTTACTCAATTTCACACCTTGTAACACAGGCAAGAACTCTTTCTTTGACTGTTCTATTTTGAACTACTTCAAAATCTTGTTAAGGTATGTACTCATTGAAAAACCTATCAAGCGTCTTCATCTATCTCTATAGATCTTGATGCTCAATATGTAAGCAGCTTCACCGAGGTCTTTCTTTGAAAAACTCATTTCAAAACACTCCTTTATGCTTTACAGAATAATTCTACATTATTTCCGATCAACAATATGTCATTCACATATACTTATCAGAAATGTTGTAGTGCTCCCACTCACTTTCTTGTAAATACAGGCTTCACCGCAAGTCTGTATAAAACTATATCCTTTGATCAACTTATCAAAGTGTATATTCCAACTCCGAGATGCTTGCACCAGTCCATAGATGGATCGCTGGAGCTTGCATATTTTGTTAGCACCTTTAGGATTGACAAAACCTCCTGGTTGCATCATATACAACTCTTCTTTAATAAATCCATTAAGGAATGCAGTTTTGTTTATCCATTTGCCATATTTCATAAAATGCGGCAACTGCTAACATGATTCAGACAGACTTAAGCATAGATACGAGTGAGAAATTCTCATCGTAGTCAACATCTTGAACTTGTCGAAAACCTTTTTGCAACAATTCTAGTTTTGTAGATAGTGATACTATTATCAGCGTCCATCTTCCTCTTGACGATCCATTTATTCTCAATTGCTTGCCGATCATTGGGCAAGTCAACCAAAGTCCACACTTTGTTCTCATACATGGATCTCATCTCAGATTTCATGGCCTCAAGCCATTTTGCGGAATCTGGGCTCACCATCGCTTCTTCATAGTTCGTAGGTTTGCCATGGTCTAGTAACATAACCTCCAGAACAGGATTACCGTACCACTCTGGTGCGGATCTTACTCTGGTTGACCTACAAGGTTTAGTAACAACTTGATCTGAAGTTTCATGATCATCATCATTAACTTCCTCACTCATTGGTATAGACGTCACAGGAACCGTTTCTTGTGATGAACT
Organism: Triticum aestivum; assembly: GCF_018294505.1. Classification (NCBI taxonomy): domain Eukaryota; kingdom Viridiplantae; phylum Streptophyta; class Magnoliopsida; order Poales; family Poaceae; genus Triticum; species Triticum aestivum. The sequence goes on along the minus strand of NC_057814.1, from coordinate 66,658,383 downwards.
ACTTTCCAATAAGGGAGCAGGTACAGTTACCTCATCAAGTTCTACTTTCCTCCCACTCACTTCTTTCGAGAGAAACTCCTTCTCTAGAAAGGATCCATACTAAGCAACGAATGTCTTGCCTTCGGATCTGTGATAGAAGGTGTACCCAACTGTCTCCTTTGGGTATCCTACGAAGACACATTTCTCCGATTTGGGTTTGAGCTTATCAGGATGAAACTTTTTCACATAAGCATCGCAACCCCAAATTTTAAGAAACGGCAACTTTGGTTTCTTGCTAAACCTCAGTTCATAAGGCGTCGTCTCAACGGATTTTTATGGTGCCCTATTTAACGTGAATGCAGCTGTCTCTAATGCATAACCCCAAAATGATAGTGGTAAATTGGTAAGAGACATCATAGATTGCACTATATCCAATAAAGTACGGTTATGACGTTCGGACACACCATTATGCTGTGGTGTTCCAGGTGGCGTGAGTAGTGAAACTATTTCACATTGTTTTAACTGAAGGCCAAACTCGTAACTCAAATACTCTTCTCCACGATCAGATCGTAGAAACTTTATTTTCTTGTTACGATGATTTTCCGCTTCACTCTGAAATTATATGAACTTTTCAAATGTTTCAGACTTCTGTTTCATTAAGTAGATATACCCATATCTGCTCAAATCATCTATGAAGGTCAGAAAATAATGATACCTGCTACGAGCCTCAATATTCATCGGGCCACATACATCTGTATGTATGATTTCCAACAAATCTGTTGCTCTCTCCATAGTTCCGGAGAACGGCATTTCAGTCATCTTGCCCATGAGGCACGGTTCGCAAGCATCAAGTGATTCATAATCAAGTGATTCCAAAATCCCATCAGTATGGAGTTTCTTCATGCGCTTTACACCAATATGACCTAAACGGCAGTGCCACAAATAAGTTGCACTATCATTATTAACTTTGCATCTTTTGGCTTCAATATTATGATTATGTGTATCATTACGATCGAGATCCAACAAACCATTTTCGTTGGTGTGTATGACCATAGAAGGTTTTTATTCATTTAAACAGAACAACAATTGTTCTCTAACTTAAATGAATAACTGTATTGCAATAAACATGATCAAATCATATTCATGCTCAACGCAAACACCAAATAACACTTATTTAGTTTCAACACTAATCCCGAAAGTATAGGGAGTGTGCGATGATGATCATATCAATCTTGGAACTACTTCCAACACACATCGTCACCTCGCCTTTTACTAGTCTCTGTTTATTCTGCAACTCCCGTTTCGAGTTACTACTTTAGCAACTGAACCAGTATCAAATACCGAGGGGTTGCTATAAACATTAGTAAAGTACACATCAATAACATGTATATCCAATATACCTTTTGTTCACTTTGCCATCCTTCTTATCCACCAAATAGTTGGGGTAGTTCCGCTTCCAGTGACCAGTCCCTTTGCAGTAGAAGCACTTAGTCTCAGGCTTAGGACCAGACTTAGGCTTCTTCACTTGAGCAGCAACTTTCTTGCCGTTCTTCTTGAAGTTCCCCTTCTATCCCTTTGCCCTTTTCTTGAAACTAGTGGTCTTGTTAACCATCAACACTTGATGCTCTTTCTTGATTTCTACCTTCGTCGATTTCAGCATCGCGAAGAGCTCGGGAATTACTTTCGTCATCCCTTACATACTATAGTTCATCACGAAGTTCTACTAACTTGGTGATGGTGACTAGAGAATTCTGTCAATCACTATTTTATCTGGAAGATTAACTCCCACTTGATTCAAGCGATTGTAGTACCCAGACAATCTGAGCACATGCTCACTAGTTGAGCGATTCTCCTCCATCTTTTAGCTATAGAACTTGTTGGAGACTTCATATCTCTCAACTCGGGTATTTGCTTGAAATATTAACTTCAACTCCTGGAACATCTCATATGGTCCATGACGTTCAAAACGTCTTTGAAGTCCCGATTCTAAGCCGTTAAGCATGGTGCACTAAACTATCAAGTAGTCATCATATTGAGCTAGCCAAACGTTCATAACGTCTGCATCTGCTCCTGCAATAGGTCTGTCACCTAGCGGTGCATCAAGGACATAATTTTTCTGTGCAGCAATGAGGATAATCCTCAGATCACGGATCCAATCCGCATCTTTGCTACTAACATTTTCAACATAATTTTCTCTAGGAACATATCAAAAATAAACAGGGAAGCAACAACGCGAGCTATTGGTCTACAACCTAATTTGCAAAATACTATCAGGACTAAGTTCATGATAAATTTAAGTTCAATTAATCATATTACTTAAGAACTCCCACTTAGATAGACATCCCTCTAATCCTCTAAGTGATCACGTGATCCATATCAACTAAACCATGTCCGATCATCACGTGAGATGGAGTAGTTTCAATGGTGAACATCACTATGTTGATCATATCTACTATATGATTCACGCTCGACCTTTCGGTCTCCGTGTTCCGAGGCCATATCTGTTATATGCTAGGCTCGTCAAGTTTACCTGAGTATTCCGCGTGTGCAACTGTTTTGCACCCGTTGTATTTGAACGTAGAGCCTATCACACCCGATCATCACGTGGTGTCTCAGCACGAAGAACTTTCGCAACGGTGCATACTCAGGGAGAACACTTATACTTTGATAATTTAGTGAAGGATCATCTTATAATGCTACCGTCAAACAAAGCAAGATAAGATGCATAAAGGATTAACATCACATGCAATCAATATAAGTGATATGATATGGCCATCATCATCTTGTGCTTGTGATCTCCATCTCCGAAGCACCGTCATGATCACCATCGTCACCGGCGCGACACCTTGATCTCCATCGTAGCATCGTTGTCGTCTCGCCAACTTATTGTTTTTACGACTATCGCTACCGCTTAGTGATAAAGTAAAACTATTACATGGCGATTGCATCTCATACAATAAAGCGACAACCATATGGCTCCTGCCAGTTGCCGATAACTCAGTTACAAAACATGATCATCTCATACAACACATTATATCACATCATGTCTTGACCATATCACATCACAACATGCCCTGCAAAAACAAGTTAGACGTCCTCTACTTTGTTGTTGCATATTTTACGTGGCTGCTACGGGCTTAGCAAGAACCGTTCTTACCTACGCATCAAAACCACAACGATAGTTTGTCAAGTTGATGCTATTTTAACCTTCGCAAGGACCGGGCGTAGCCACACTCGGTTCAACTAAAGTGAGAGAGACAGACACCCGCCGGTCACCTTTAAGCAACGAGTGCTCGCAACGGTGAAACCAGTCTCACGTAAGCGTACGCGTAATGTCGGTCCGGGCCGCTTCATCTCACAATACCACTGAACCAAAGTATGACATGCTGGTAAGAAGTATGACTTATATCGCCCACAACTCACTTGTGTTCTACTCGTGCATAGCATCAACGCATAAAACCAGGCTCGGATGCCACTGTTGGGGAACGTAGTAATTTCAAAAAATTTCCTACGCACACGCAAGATCATGGTGATGCATAGCAACGAGAGGGGAGAGTGTTGTCCACGTACCCTCGTAGACCGACAGCGGAAGCGTTATCACAACGCGGTTGATGTAGTCGTACGTCTTCATGATCCGACCGATCAAGTACCGAACGTACGGCACCTCCGAGTTCTACACACGTTCAGCTCGATGACGTCCCTCGAACTCCGATCCAGCCGAGTGTTGAGGGAGAGTTTCGTCAGCACGACGGCGTGGTGACGATGATGATGTTCCACCGACGTAGGGCTTCTCCTAAGCTCCGCAACGGTATTATCGAGGTGTAATATGGTGGAGGGGGGCACCGCACACGGCTAAGAGATCTCAAGGATCAATTGTTGTGTCTCTGGGGTGCCCCCCTGCCCCCGTATATAAAGGAGCAAGGGGGAGGCAGCAGGCCAAGGGGAGAGGCGCGCCATAGGGGGGAGTCCTACTCCCACCGGGGTAGGACTCCTCCTTTCCTTGTGGGAGTAGGAGAAAGGAAGGGGGAAGGAGAAAGAAGGAAGGGTGCGCCCCCCTTCCCTAGTCCAATTCGGACCAGACCATGGGGAGGGGTGCGGCCACCTTTTGAGGCCTTTCTCTCCTTTCCCGTATGGCCCATTAAGGCCCAATACGAATTCCCGTAACTCTCCGGTACTCCGAAAAATACCCGAATCACTCGGAACCTTTCCGAAGTCCGAATATAGTCGTCCAATATATCGATTTTTACGTCTCGACCATTTCGAGACTCCTCGTCATATCCCCGATCTCATCCGGGACTCCGAAATCCTTCGGTACATCAAAACTCAATAAAACTGTCATCGTAACGTTAAGCGTGCGGACCCTACGTGTTCGAGAACTATGTAGACATGACCGAGACACGTCTCCGGTCAATAACCAATAGCGGGACCTAGATGCCCATATTGGCTCCCATATATTCTACGAAGATATTTAGCGATCAGACCGCATAACAACATACGGTGTTCCCTTTATCACCGGTATGTTACTTGCCCGAGATTTGATCGTCGGTATCTCGATACCTAGTTCAATCTCGTTACCGGCAAGTCTCTTTACTCGTTCCGTAACACATCATCCCGCAACTAACTCATTAGTCACAATGCTTGCAAGGCTTTATAGTGATGTGCATTACCGAGTGGGCCCAGAGATACCTCTCCGACAATTGGAGTGACAAATCCTAATCTCGAAATACGCCAACCCAACAAGTACCTTTGGAGATACCTGTAGAGCACCTTTATAATCACCCATTTACGTTGTGACGTTTGGTAGCACACAAAGTGTTCCTCCGGTAAACGGGAGTTGCATAATCTCATAGTCATAGGAACATGTATAAGTCATGAAGAAAGCAATAGCAACATACTAAACGATCGAGTGCTAAGCTAACGGAATGGGTCAAGTCAATCACGTCATTTTCCTAATGAGGTGATCTCGTTAATCAAATGAGAACTTATGTCTATGGCTAGGAAACATAACCATCTTTGATTAACGAGCTAGTCAAGTAGAGGCATACTAGTGACACTCTGTTTGTCTATGTATTCACACATGTATTATGTTTCCGGTTAATACAATTCTAGCATGAATAATAAACATTTATCATGATATAAGGAAATATATAATACTTTATTATTGCCTCTAGGGCATATTTCCTTCACATATCTACCTATATGCGGTATTTACCAGCCGTTCCAAGTAAATTTGCATGTGCCAAACTCTAAACCTTCAAATAATAATCTGTTTTGTATGCCCGAATCGCTCATGTAGCAACTAGGGGCTAGCAGTATCTTCCATGCTAGGTGGGTTATTCTCACGATGAGTGGACTCCACTCATCATTCACGAGAAAATGGCTGGTAACTGGGATGCCCAGTCCTATGATCAAAAGATCAAAAACAAATTCGCAAATAATTTAAACAAAACTCCCCCAGGATTGTTGAAAGTTGGACGGCACCCGTTGTTTCGAACAAGCCGTGGAGTGTGATCGTTGGTGGAGGGGGAGTAAAATCTTTACCTTTCTGCGTGGTAACCGCCTATGATGTATCTAGTATGGAAGATATTGGGAACTCTTGGTCGTTATGTTGACAATGAAAGCATACCTCTCAAAATTATTTTCATCTCTGTTTTTGCTTCGAGCTCTGGCACCTCTGCAAATCCCTGCTTCCCTCTGCGAAGGGCCTATCTTTTACTTTTATGCAAGAGTCAGTAGTATTCCTTCTTATTCCAACCTACTCTTTAGTTGGCAAGCATCATGTGATGGAAAGATCTAAGCATATATGGCCATTCAAATATATTTGAGCATGCATTATTATTGTTGACATTACCCTTGAGGTAAAAGGTTGGGAGGCGAAACATTAAGCCCCTATCTTTCTCTGTGTTCGATGAATACTATTTGTTCTGAAAATATGCTTTGAGTGGTAGCAATCATGGAAGACTAAATGATAGTTGAGTATTTGAAGTTTGCTGAATCAAAGCTCTGACATAGACTCTTCCTGACAATAAGATGAATTGTAATTGTTTGATGACTAATAACACGGTTTGTTAGTTTTCAAGAAAGTTTATGATCTATACTTTAACATGTGAATAGTTTGTTAATTGATCATGCAAAGTTCTATGAGTTGAGCTACTGTTATATAATGATGCTAGAAAAGGTGATTGAAATTATCATTGATCAAACTTGTGCACCTGCTAGCATTCACACTTCATAAATTATTTCTTTTATCATTTACCTACTCAAGGACGAGCAGGAATTAAGCTTGGGGACGCTGATACGTCTCCAACGTATCTATAATTTATGAAGTATTCATGCTATTATATTATCCATCTTGGATGTTTAATGGGCTTTACTATGCACTTTTATATTATTTTTGGGACTGACCTATTAACCCAGAGCCCAGTGCCAGTTTCTGTTTTTTCCCTTGTTTCAGTGTTTCGCAGAAAAGGAATATCAAACGGAGTCCAAATGGAATGAAACCTTCGGAAAACTTATTTTTGGAACGGAAGCAATCCAGTGGACTTAGAGTGCACGTCAGGGAATCAACGAGGAGGGCACGAGGCAGCGGGGTGCACCCACCCCCCCTGGGCGCACCCTCCACCCTCGTGGGCCCCTCGTGGCTCCCCTGACATATTTGTTCCTCCTATATATACCAATATACCCTAAAACCATCGAGGAACATAATAGATCGGGAGTTCCGTCGCCGCAAGCCTCTATAGCCACCAAAAACCAGTCGGGGCCCTGTTCCGGCGCCCTGCCGGAGGGGAGGAACCCTCACCGGTGGCCATCTTCATCATCTCGGCACTCTCCATGACGAGGAGGGAGTAGTTCACCCTCGGGGCTGAGGGTATGTACGAGTAGCTATGTGTTTGATCTCTCTCTCGTGTTCTTGATTTGGCACGATCTTGATGTATCGCGAGCTTTGCTATTATAGTTGGGTCTTATGATGTTTATCCCCCTCTACTATCTTGTAATGGATTGAGTTTTCCCTTTGAAGTTATCTTATTGGATTGAGTCTTTAATGATTTGAGAACGCTTGATGTATGTCTTGCGTGGGATAACCGTGGTGACAATGGGTTATTCTATTGATTCACTTGATGTATGTTTTGGTGATCAAGTTGCGGGTTCCGCCCATGAACCTATGCATAGGGGTTGGCACACGTTTTCGTCTAGACTCTCTGGTAGAAACTTTGGGGCACTCATTGAGGTTCTATGTGTTGCTTGAATAGATGAATCTGAGATTGTGTGATGCATATCGTATAATCATACCCACGGATACTTGAGGTGACATTGGAGTATCTAGGTGACATTAGGGTGTTGGTTGATGTGTGTCTTAAGGTGTTATTTTACTACAAACTCTGGGGCTGTTTGTGACACTTATAGGAATAGCCCAATGGATTGATCGGAAAGAATAACTTTGAGGTGGTTTCGTACCCTACCATAATCTCTTCGTTTGTTCTCCGCTATTAGTGACTTTGGAGTGACTCTTTGTTGCATGTTGAGGGATAGTTATATGATCTGATTATGTTATTATTGTTGAGAGAACTTGCACTACTGAAAGTATGAACCCTAGGCCTTGTTTCCTAGCATTGCAATACCGTTTACGCTCACTTTTACCACTTGTTACCTTTCCGTTTTTATATTTTCAGATTACAAAAACCTTTACCTACCATCCATATTGCACTTGTATCACCATCTCTTCGCCGAACTAGTGCACCTATATAATTTACCATTGTATTGGGTGTGTTGGGGACACAAGAGACTCTTTGTTATTTGGCTGCAGGGTTGTTTGAGAGAGACCATCTTCATCCTACGCCTCCCACGGATTGATAAACCTTAGGTCATCCACTTGAGGGAAATTTGCTACTGTCCTACAAACCTCTGCACTTGGAGGCCCAACAACGTCTACAAGAAGAAGGTTGCGTAGTAGACATCAGAACTCTCGGTAAAGCATCCTTCTTTTTTGTATTATATTTTTTTGTTTTCTTCCATGCTTGGCAAACAACCTTAGCACATCATAATTACCGTCTTGTGTTTTCTTTTTCAAATGATGGGCCTCGCCCGGTTCTAGAGACTGGCACCCCTCCAGCGGCCCCGACAGTCTAGGGCGTTGATCGGCACCGAGAGGGTGTAGTCCACGGTGAATAACTGCTTCTCCGTGTTAGTGCATGTCATCGCGAGATGACAGACCAAGTCTAGGCCAAATCCACAGCAAGATCCCATCCGTGTGGACCTGACGCGTCCGTTTCCCCCCTCCAAGTGTCGGCGGTGGCGCCGTCCGTGAGGGGGGCACACCCCGGAGACGCATGTCGGGCGTTTGCAATCACCACAACACTTCCAGACTTGTGATAGGCCGCCTACCCAAGATTTGGCGGCATGTGCTAGCCCCCGGAGGCCGCCGGCCACAGTCGTAGACACGCGAAGAGCAATCCGCGGAGAGGGAAGTGTTTAGATACTTCTCCATCACCAAAAATTATGAAAAATTACCATCAGTCCTATAGCACATGTGCCCACGTCGTGTAAAAAACTCATGATTTTATCGCGCTCCGGGTATTTAATAATATTCACGCCACATCGTTACCGCAGAACGTTTACTACTATGTCATCGCCGTCCGTGAGGGGGGCCACACCCCGGAGACGCGTGCCGCCTCTTCGGACAAGCCACCACACCGTACGGCATGTATGAGGGACCGGTGCGATGCTCCAGTGGCATTGCTACCCCCCTCCCAGGGCCCCGTCCCGCCTAACCCTGTAGCGTTTGACCAAGGGATCTATCCCTTTGACTTTGCACGGACGGGCTTTGACCAGTGGAACTCTCCACCCGGTTGTGCTAGGTCATCCCATAGGAACACTTTGGAGCAACATCCGGGCCAAAGCCACAGCAAGACCCCATTCGTGTAGACCCGACGCGTCCGTTTCCCCCCTCCAGGTGCCGGCGGCGGCGCCGTCCGTGAGGGGGGCACACCCCGGAGACGCGTGTCGGGCGTTTGCAACCACCACAACACTTCCAGACTTGTGAGAGGCCGCCTACGCAACATTTGGCGGCATGTGCTAGCCCCCGGAGGCCGCCGGCCACAGTCGTAGACACGCGAAGAGTAATCCGCTGAGAGGGAAGTGTTCAGATACTTCTCCATCACCAAAAATTATGAAAAATTACCATCAGTCGTATAGCACATGTGCCCACGTCGTGTAAAAAACTCATGATTTTATCGCGCTCCGAGTATTTAATAATATTCACGCCGCATCGTTACCGCAGAACGTCTACTACTGTGTCATCGCCTCCGTGAGGGGGGCCACACCCCGGAGACGCATGCCGCCTCTTCGGACATGCCACCACACCACACAGCATGTATGAGGGCCCGGTGCGATGCTCCAGTGGCATTGCTACCCCCCCCCCCAGGGCCCCCGTCCCGCCTAACCCTGTTGCGTTTGACCACGGGATCTAGCCCTTTGACTTTGCACGGATGGGTTTTGACTAGTGGAACTCTCCACCCGATTGTGTTAGGTCAGCCCATAGGAACACTTTGGACCAACATCCGGGCCAAAGCCGCAGCAAGACCCCATCCGTGTAGACCCGACGCGTCCGTTTCCCCCCTTCACGTGCCGGCAGCGGCGCCATCCGTGAGGGGGGCACACCTCGGAGACGCGTGCCGGGCGTTTGCAACCACCACAACACTTCCAGACTTGTGAGAGGCCGCCTACGCAAGATTTAGCAGCATGTGCTATCCCCCGGAGGCCGCGGCCACAGCCGTAGACACGCGAAGAGCAATCCGCGGAGAGGGAAGTGTTCAGATACTTCTCCATCACCAAAAATTATGAAAAATTACCATCAGTCCTATAGCACATATGCCCACATCGTGTAAAAAACTCATGATTTTATCGCGCCCCGAGTATTTAATAATATTCACGCCGCATCGTTACCGCAGAACGTCTACTACTGTGTCATCGCTGTCCGTGAGGGGGGCCACAACCCAGAGACGCGTGCCGCCTCTTCGGACATGCCACCACACTGTACGGCATGTATGAGGGCCCGGTGCGATGCTCCAGTGGCATTGCTACCCCCCTCCCAGGGCCCCGTCCCGCCTAACCCTGTAGCGTTTGACCACGGGATCTATCCCTTTGACTTTGCACGGACGGGCTTTGACCAGTGGAACTCTCCACCCGGTTGTGCTAGGTCAGCCCATAGGAACACTTTGGAGCAACATCCGGGCCAAAGCCACAGCAAGACCCCATTCGTGTAGACCCGACGCGTCCGTTTCCCCCCTCCAGGTGCCGGCGGCGGTGCCGTCCGTGAGGGGGGCACACCCCGGAGACGCGTGTCGGGCGTTTGCAACCACCACAACACTTCCAGACTTGTGAGAGGCCGCCTACGCAACATTTGGCGGCATGTGCTAGCCCCCGGAGGCCGCCGGCCACAGTCGTAGACACGCGAAGAGCAATCCGCGGAGAGGGAAGTGTTCAGATACTTCTCCATCACCAAAAATTATGAAAAATTACCATCAGTCCTATAGCACATGTGCCCACGTCGTGTAAAAAGTTCATGATTTTATCGCGCTGCAAGTATTTAATAATATTCAGCCGCATCGTTACCGCAGAACGTCTACTACTTTGTCATCGCCGTCCGTGAGGGGGGCCACACCCCGGAGACGCGTGATGCCTCTTCGGACATGCCACCACACCGTACGGCATGTATGAGGGCCCGGTGCGATGCTCCACTGGCATTGCTACCCCCCCCCTAGGGCCCCCGTCCCGCCTAACCGTGTAGCGTTTGACCACGGGATCTAGCCCTTTGAGTTTGCATGGATGGGCTTTGACCAGTGGAACTCTCCACCCGGTTGTGTTAGGTTAGCCCATAGGAACACTTTGGACCAACATCCGGGCCAAAGCCACAGCAAGACCCCATCCGTGTAGAACCGACGCGTCCGTTTCCCCCCTCCAGGTGCCGGCGGCGGCGCCGTCCATGAGGGGGGCACACCCCGGAGACGCGGGCCGGGAGTTTTCAACCGCCACAACACTTCCAGACTTGTGAGAGGCCGCCTACGCAAGATTTGGCGGCATGTGCTAGCCCCCGGAGGCCGCCGGCCACAGTCGTGGACACGCGAAGAGCAATCCGCGGAGAGGGAAGTGTTCAGATACTTCTCCGTCACCAAAAATTATGAAAGATTACCATCACTCCTATAGCACATGTGCCCACGTCGTGTAAAAAACTCATGATTTTATCGCGCTCCGAGTATTTAATAATATTCACGCCGCATCGTTACCGCAGAATGTCTACTACTGTGTCATCGCCGTCCGTGAGGGGGGCCACACCCCGGAGACGCGTGCCGCCTCTTCGGACATGCCACCACACCGTACGGCATGTATGAGGGCCCGGTGCGATGCTCCAATGGCATTGCTACCCCCCCCCCCCCAGGCCCCCCGTCCCGCCTAACCATGTAGCGTTTGACCACGAGATCTAGGCCTTTGACGTTGCACGGACGGGCTTTGACCAGTGGAACTCTCCACCCGGTTGTGTTAGGTTAGCCCATAGGAACACTTTGGACCAACATCCGGGCCAAAGCCGCAGCAAGCCCCATCCATGTCGACCCAACGCGTCCGTTTTCCCCCTTCAGGTGCCGGCGGCGGCGCCATCGGTGAGGGGGGCACACCCCGGAGACGCGTGCCGGCCGTTTGCAACCACCACAACACTTCCAGACTTGTGAGAGGCCGCCTACGCAAGATTTGGCGGCATGTGCTAGCCCTCGGAGGCCGTCGGCCACAGTCGTAGACACGCGAAGAGCAATCCGCGGAGAGGGAAGTGTTCAGATAGTTCTCCATCACCAAAAATTATGAAAAATTACCATCAGTCCTATAGCACATGTGCCCACGTTATGTAAAAAACTCATGATTTTATCGTGCCTCGAGTATTTAATAATATTCACGCCGCATCGTTACCGCAGAACGTCTACTACTGTGTCATCGCTGTCCGTGAGGGGGGCCACACCCCGGAGACGCGTGCCGCCTCTTCGGACATGCCACCACACTGTACGGCATGTATGAGGGCCCCGTGCGATGCTCCAGTGGCATTGCTACCCCCCAGGGCCCCCGTCCCGCCTAACCCCGTGCGAGAACAGGCGGCGCAATCGATCCCCCCGCTTGTTGTGCCAACAACACATGAGAGTACGCGCGCCCAATATTATCGTGGGCAAACCGTTTACGTTTCCGAGCTGGGCGATGTGGTAATAACCGAGGAGCATATAATGCAGGCTGAAATGCTCAAGATCACTATTGGACAACTTCTCGATATCGAGCCCATGTCTCCGCTTAGAGAGGAGGAAATAAAATGGAAATATGTCCGGGGCCAACCTTTGGTCGAGCCCGAGGAGGTCAAGAACTTCCCCACGAGAATATATGAATTGCATGATTGGTACATGAAAATTACCAAGAGTTCCAATCGAGAGTCCCTCATGGTGCAAGTCGAGGAAGATCATTACTTCAATAAGAAAGCTCTGTCCATTGAGTATTCGGAACTATTTCAGTTATTCAATCAAGATGCACTCGACAAATCTATCGTCAGTTGCTATTGTCTGTAAGTGATTTCTTTCTGTAATTGAAGTCTCAAGCTAGCTCTCGTGCTCATTGATTGATCATTAATTATCTGTAATTATATACCCTCACTATATATTCTTTTCTGTGGTATTATGCAGGATGAAGATGTATGAAATGAAAAAAGCTGGACGCTATGGCATTGGGTTCATTGACCCAAATACCGTTAATGAATACACATGGAAATTGAAATGGTGTACACAAGATGTAGAGAAAAACATGCTAGAGTTCTTGAAGCGCCTCAATAGCAATGAAGATATACTACTTCCTTACAACTTCGAGTGAGTCACACTGTCTTGTACTACAAATTCTGTTTTTGCTTACTAGCTAGATGTTAATAAGTGTATAGGGTTTAGGGTTATAGTTGATTAGTGTTATGCACATGCCCGCTTAATTTATACATGCAAACGTATGCGCATGCAGGTTCCACTCGATCTTGTTAGACATTAAAGTTGACGAAGAAAAGTTGAAGTACTGGACTCACTACTTAAAAAAGAAAGTGACTACAGCATCGTGAAGGGGATAGTCAACAGGTAATTTGAATCATTATTACCTATATCTCGGCCTATTTAGTTCGTCATTTCCTGATATGAACTATTTTTAATAACCCCTTTATTAATTTTCTTTGCCGGCGGGCAGGGCTTGGCAAAGTACATCAAGGTGACTCCAGGAAAATGGCGACAAAAGCTATTTTGGTATCGACCCAAGGTATGTAATTAAGTAGTACTAGCTAGCTAGCTACCATCTCTTTCATTCTTGTTTCAATACCATTAATTAATTATCATGTTTGATTAATTATTATCTGATTAAATTCTATTCTCGTAAAGGCCCTGAAGCAGGCGCCGGGGACTGAAGTGTGTGCATACTATGTTTGCGAGAACATTCGCATGATGGCGTCCGAATGGAGCAGATCTGATAGACAGCAATGAGTACGTTTGCCAGAACACTATTCATAAATCTTACATGATTGTCGATATCTAGTCACACAACTAATACACATGCATATTGATCTCCTTCTTAACAGTTCAAAGACGTGCGGGACCAGCTCCTACCAACAAAGCGCATACGAGCACTTCAAGAGGAAATAACGGGATTTTTGCTCGGCCAGGTCATAGATCCCAAAAAAGAATACTATTACCCGCGACCGCCCTCATGAACCACTTGTCATCGTGCTCCGAAGGCACCAAGGCAACATGTAGGAGAAATTATATATATATACATGTGTATGTGTGAATAGTTAATGGTGGTTGTGAGACATTCGATTATATATATATATATGATCGGTTCTACGAGAAAATCTATTTATATATATGCATAATGTGTACAATATGTAGTATCGTAAAATACCAGCAAACAAAAAAGAATTAAATGGAAAACACAAAATTAATGGAAAAATAAAAATTAAAACCAACCCCCAAAAAAAAACATTTAGTACCGGTTGATGCTACCCACCGGTACTAATGGTCTACCAGCACCCGGGCCTGGCTCGTGCCACTTTAGCGCCGGTTCGTGCCGAACCGGTAGTAAGGGGGGGCCTTTAGTCTTCACTCTTTAGTGCCGGTTGCAGAACCGGCACTAAAGGCCCTTACAAACCGGCGCTAAAGCCCGATTCTGCACTAGTGACACTCGGCGTACATGAAAATTCCAGTAGTGGTTGGATCGATATATGAGTCGGAAAAGGTGAAAGATCAAATGTGCCATTTATGTTTCTTGCTTGCTTCAGAGACACGAATTACAAAACTCAAGTTTGAGTAAGTAGTATACTATATACTACTCTTTAGAAGTCGAGGGACTTCACTATTCCAGCTTACCAAGTACTCCGTACGTACGTCCGTCCTCTTAATCTTAATCAGTATAAGCTACTTCAGGATAGGTTGCACGTACGTCGGGGGCGAGAATACTTCGTTAGTGGTGCTGAGGGTCCGGGCCGCCGGGGCTGGACCTCTTCGACTCAGAGTACGGCATCGCCGCAGTCGCCCTCCCTGCTGCTGCCCACCGCATGGTACTTGCGGCAGTCGTCTCCGCCGGCCGCGAGAAGACTGCGGCCGCATTGCTCCCACCGGCCAGCATTCTCCGCCCTCCCACCGTCACCTGCAGGAGGTTGGCCTCGCAGCGCGAGACGGCGGTCAGCAGCAGCAGGATGAGCACGGCGCACAGTGCCGGCATCCTCAACGCGCTCGAGCTGGACGCCATGAATGGAATGCTACCTCACAGCTCGCACTAGAGTAGAATGTGGCGACGGTGGCGAGTTCGGTACGTAGCTGCAGGACGCTGTGCTCATTTATAGGAGCTCGAGCAAGCGGTTTGCCGTTTGGCGCCATGGGTGGAGACTCGCCTGTGTCGCACTCGCACTGACAGCGACCAACGAGCGACGAGATCTGTGGCCTCATTACCCTCATTCGTCGATCGAAAAAGGGGCAACTTTCTGCTCATGGCCCCGTGTGATCCATCACATATATATACGCCATGTTGCAAATACAAATAGGCAAGTTGGACGTAAAAAGAGGCCTTTCTTTTCTATGACCCCCCCCCTTCCGATCAGATTTTCAGGACGGAGAGAAATCGCGCATTATAGTCAGATATCCACGCAAATCTCGAAAAGAGAAAGATATCCATGCATGTTTGACATTGTTTGTTGGACCAACCATCATCAACTGTCTCATTGCACCGTCGTATGACATGAGCAACTAAATCCGTGGGAATGATATCTTTGGCCAGATCACCACGGGCGAATCACCAATCGCCGCAATATTCGTCGACCCGGATATATACATATCTCCCACCGCCACGTGAATTTTGTCCACACTACGCAGGCCGGCATCCCATTGATATGTCAAAGAGGTTCCTTCCATTTTTTTCCAGGGAAACGTTGCTACTTTATTCGTTGTTCATAGCCTCCTCTGCGGAGATCTCCGAACTAACTGAAAGCTGAATAAAACTGTTGCTTATATATGATTTGGTGCGGCATACAAGAGTATATAAGAGGGTATAAACCGACTTGGGGTAGGGGTACAAAACTGACTTGGACTAGAAGTCGTATACCATAATGACTACTCTAACATCCCCCCGCAGTATCAACGGCAGGCTCGACGACATTGAGACTGAAACAGATATCTTGAAACGGCTTAGTAGGCAGTGCCTTGGTGAAAATGTCAGCAAACTGAGCCGTAAAGGGAATATGAAACACCCGAACTTGACCAAGAGCAACCTTTTCACGAACAAAATGAATATCAATCTCAATATGCTTTGTGCGTCGGTGTTGAACTGGATTGCTGGTCATGTAGACTGCTGATATGTTGTCACAGTAGACAATAGTGGCCTGCTCAATAGGCCTGTGTAGCTCGGAGAGTAACTGCCGAATCCAGATTGTATCTGCAACGGCATGTGCCACAGCGCGATACTCAGCCTCGGCCGACGAACGTGAGACTGTAACCTGTCTTTTCGAAGACCAAGAAATCAAATTGTTACCAAGAAAAACACAAAAACCGGAAGTGGACCTTCGAGTGTCAGGACAACCAGCCCAGTCTGCATCAGAGTATGCGGTAAGCGAGTTTGGAGAAGAATTATTGAGGTGGAGACCATGATTGAGAGTTCCTTTTAAATACCGAAGAATGCGTTTAACATGATTATAGTGAGGAACCCGGGGATCATGCATATAGAGACATGCTTGTTGAACAGCAAAAGAGATTTCAGGACGAGTAATGGTGAGATATTGGAGAGCACCTGTTAGGCTACGATAGAGAGTAGGATCGGAAAAGGGTTCACCGGTAGCCGAAAGTTTAAAACTAGTATCGACAGGAGTGCGAGATGATTGACAGTCAAGCATACCAGCACGATTAAGAAGATCAAGAATATACTGGCGTTGGGAAAGAAAAAGGCTGGAGGAATCTCGAACAACAGCAATGCCTAAGAAATGATGAAGGAGTCCTAGGTCAGTCATAGAAAATTCAGATCTAAGAAGAGAGACAATATGATCTAAGAACTTTTGAGAGGAGGCGGTAAGAATGATATCATCTACATAGAGAAGTAAATAGGCAGTGTCAGAAGTTTGATGATACACAAAAAGAGAGGTGTCGGAGAGAGATGGAGTGAAGCCTATTGTTTGAATGAAGGAGGAGAAGCGTTGAAACCAAGCTCGTGGGGCCTGTTTAAGACCGTAGAGAGATTTCTGAAGAAGACATACATGAGTTGGAAAGGATGGATTTTCAAAACCCAGAGGTTGCTGGCAGTAGACAGTTTCTTGAAGGGAACCATGGAGGAAAGCATTTTTAACATCAAGTTGGTGAATGGGCCATGAAGAGGAGACAGCAACACTAAGAACGGTGCGAATGGTGCTAGGTTTAACAACAGGAGAGAAGGTTTCTTCGTAATCAATTCCTTGTTGCTGAGAAAAGCCACGACAAACCCACCTGGCTTTATATCGTGAGAGGCTCCCATCGGAGTGGAACTTTTGGCGAAAAATCCATTTGCCAGAAACAATATTTGTATTGGGAGGACGAGGAACAAGTTGCCAGGTGTTGTTTTGAAGTAAAGCATTATATTCTTCTTGCATGGCAGCGGCCCAATTGGGATCAAGTAGAGCAGTTTTGTAATTCTTTGGAAGAGAAGTGAGAGATACGGAGGTATGAAGGTTTAGGCGGTCTTGGGGTTGATGAAATCCTGATTTGGCCCTAGTACGCATGCGATGATCATTAATCGGGGCTGCTGTAGGAATAGCACGAGGGGGTAAGGTGGGTACTGGTGAGTCCGGCGCAGCGGAAGAGTCGGACGAAGGAGTAGGGCTGGGTGGTGGAGTGGGAGCAGGGCTGGGTGGTGGAGTGGGAGTAGGGGCCGGGGGTGTTGGGGAGGGAGCAGGGGTCAGGGGTGTTGGGGACGTCTCGGGTGGGGTGAGTGTATGGTTGGGATTGGCTATGGTGGGTGTTAATGGTGGTGGTGATAAGTTGTGTTCGGCAGGTAGGGGAGTATATAGTTGGAAAGGACGGGGAGAGGGGGTGTTTGCGGAGCTAGGGGTGTTGGATGGTGTAGTAGTGCGTTGTGAGAAAGGAAAAATGTGCTCAGCAAACGTGACATGACGAGAGACATGAACGTGTCCGGTGTGAAGGTCGAGACAGCGATAGCCTTTGTGCTCGTCAGAGAAGCCGAGAAAAGCACATGGGATAGAGCGTGGTGACAATTTATTTGCAGAAGTGGCGTAGGCATTGGGAAAACAGAGACAGCCGAAAACACGAACCGCGGAGTAGTCGGGGTGGGAAAGAAAGAGGGAATAATAGGGAGTAGTGTTGGGTTTAGTTTTAGAAGGTCGAATATTTAGAAGGAAGGTGGCCATGTGTAGGGCTTCAGCCCAAAACTTGGGAGGCATAGATGATTGAATGAGGAGAGTGCGAACTATATCATTGAGGGTGCGAAGAGAGCGTTCTGCTTTACCATTTTGAGGGGAGGTGTAGGGACATGAGAACCTAAGCAGGATGCCATGTTGTAAGAAGAAAGTACGATTTTTAATGTTATCAAACTCGCGACCATTGTCACATTGGATAAAGCGAATTGGGAGGAAGAAGTGAACAGACACATAGCGTTGAAAATTAAGGAAAAGAGAATGGACCTCGGATTTGTTGCGTAGAGGAAAAGTCCAGACAAAGTGGGTGAAATCATCTAGGATAACAAGGTAGTATTTAAAACCCGAAACACTTGCAATGGGAGAGGTCCATAAATCACAATGTATTAATTCAAAGGGATAAGTGCTACAAGAACTAGAGGAACTAAAGGGAAGACGCACATGTTTGCCTAATTGACAAGACTCGCAAAACACAGAATTATGAGAGTCCCTATTACATGGTATGGTAAATTCACTAAGCATAGAAGCTAAGACGGCGGGGTTGGGATGGCCCAAGCGACGATGCCAGAGATCGACGGAGGCCAGCATGGATGTTGGAGGGGTGGCGGCAGGAACTCCATTAAGAGAATAAAGATCACCGGAGCTATTGAAGCGAGCGATCTCGGCCTTGGTCAGGTAATCCTTCACAGATAAACCAAAAGGGTCAAATTCAGCCGAAACTAGATTGTCGCAAGTAAATTGGCGAACAGAGATAAGATTTTTAATGAGGGCGGGTGCAACTAGAACATCGCGAAGTAAAAGAGGTTTGGTGGAAGAGGGAAGTTGAGCCTGACCAACACAATATATAGGAATAGATGATCCATCTCCAAGGATAATGGAAGGGAAAGGAGATTTAGTGCAAGAAGATAACCAATTACTAGATGCAGACATATGACTAGAGGCCCCTGAATCAAAGATCCAATCCGTACCTGAGTTTCCTTGTGCAGCAAAGTTATTCATGGCCTGGAGAAAGGCAGCTTGATCCCAGCTCGGCGTCGCAGGTGAGGGTGGCGTCGGAAGCAGTGCCGGCGGATACGATGGTGAAGGCAGTAGGGCCGGCTGGGGAGTGTAGTAGGCATTGGCCGGCTGTGGTGGGGGTGGCGTCGGGAGCAGGGCCGGCTGAGGTGTGTAGTAGGCGCCGCCGTCGGTGGTGTAATGACCATAAGGAGCATACGTCGGGGCGGCGTGATAGGCATTGGCCGGCTGTCGGGGGTTGAGAACCCCGGGAGCACCAGTAGGCGGCCGAAGGCCGGGTTGCCAGGCACCTGAGTATGCCGGCGGAGCACCGAGGGTGGACGGAGCGGACCAGGGCATGGGCCATGCTTGAACAAGCCCCGTCCAAGGATCATGAGGAGGCCGCCATGCAACCGCAGATGGAGCACTGGTGGGTGGTGCAGGACTCGGTGCTGGTGATGTCGTAGGCGGAACCGAACGAGTCGACGGCGGCCTGTAGATAGGGTTTTTGCCGCGGTAGTTCGGACTAGGACGCCAGCCTGGGGGCGGTTGAACAGATGACGATGCGGACGGCCCGGCGGCAGGAGCCGGCATGGAAGGCGGCGCTGGTGTAGACGACAGAGGAGGACGAGCCGCAGCATGAAAGACCTTGGGGCGAGAGTCCTTGCGAGCTTGTGTTTCCGCCGCGAGTTGTAGCAAGGAACGAACTTCAGCGAAGGTAGGAGGGGGCCGTATCATCGGTATGAACGAGGCTTGCTTGTCAAAGTCTTCGCTGAGGCCGACGACGACGATATTGATTAGCTGTGAGTCGCTAACTGTATCGCCGAGTTCGCGGAGCTCATCACCAATGGTCTTAACGCGCTGGCAGAACAGGTTCACCGGGGCGTCTCCTTGCACCATATTGCGAAGCTCGGTGTGGAGAGCGTTTTTCCGAGCGTCGGTGTTGCTTTGGAAGAGCTGACGGAGGGAGTGCCAGATGTTGGCAGCGGTGGCGCCGTCGTGATCGAGCATGTTGAAGATCTCGGTGGTGATGCGGGTGTAGAACCACTGGACGATCGCGAGATCGTCTTTCAACCATTGCGGATCGTCGGGGCGGGGAAGACAGTTGGCGGCGACATGCGAGCGCAGGTTGCAGCGGCCGAGGTGGAGATCGAAGAGATGTCTCCAATGGTAGTAGTTGTGGGCGGCGAGATCAAGAACTATGGGGATGTAGGGGCTGACGTCGGAGATTGTGTCAGCAAGAGATATTGGTGCGGCGAGGATGGGTGCAGGGTAGTTTTGTGGAGCTATGGTGAGGGCCGAGAGAGAAGCGGCCGCGGCGTTGGCAGCCTTGGCGATGAGTGCGGCCCGGCGCTCGAAGTAGCCGGGCGGCGGCGACGGCGGTGGTGTTGGCGGAGCCATACCCTAAACCCTGGGACCGGTATCTGATACCATGAAAGCTGAATAAAACTGTTGCTTATATATAATTTGGTGCGGCATACAAGAGTATATAAGAGGATATAAACCGATTTGGGGTAGGGTACAAAACTGACTTGAACTAGAAGTCGTATACCATAATGACTACTCTAACACTAACACATTCCGAATCCATATGAAACCAAGTTTTACATACGACTTACAACAACCTTCCCTGGCTAGGATATGCGCAATTTTATTCGCGGAACGACGCACCCAGACCACCATAGAATCTTGAAACTGGGCTAGTAGTTCCTTAATCTCTCGGACAACTTGTCCGTTCGTCGATAAGTCCCGTTGTTGACTGGTGATCTTTCCTAGAGCAGTCTGCGAGTCCATCTCCACCATCACCTTTTGCGTCCATTTATAACCGTCGATCGACCTTACCAAATTGGAGCGTGAGATGGATCGGTCGAGTCATCGAGCTTGGCAGGCGGAGTACCGTTTGTTTGAGAGTTTCCTGTTTGCGAAAAGAAATACATCTACGGGCTACTCCTAAAGCTAAAGGCGAGTAACCACCCTAGCTAGTCTTCTACTAGTACGACGCACACCAGTTGCTCGTTGGCCATCCGTGCATGAGAGACATTGCAGCATGCAAACACCCCCTCCCGGCAGCGAACTCCTATGGCGCTCCGTGTCACTTTCCACCGGCCCGCTAATTGTATAGTACTAGTACATACGTTTTCTTTTTGAAACTACTAGTAGTAGTATATACGTAAGACGGAAGTTCAGGTATGGCGGCCTAGTTAAACTACCGTAAGGAGACCCCCACGACATGCACTATGGGTCTATGGCAGTACCATGCATGCACCAAGGTCCCCGGCTATTGGAAGCTTAATTTCCCCCATACATAGGCCGCGCGACTCTCGGGCAGCCAGAGGAGCCAGATGCGCGGCAACCAGGGGAAAGCGATCTCTGGCTTACTCTTTTTCTTTTAGCAATGCTATTCTTTCTTTTCTTTTTTTGAGGGTACCAATGCTATTCTCACGTAGTAGTTTTACAACAAAAAAAGATTACGTGCTAGTAGTTCATTTATGGGACGGTTAGAAAAAAAAATCAAGGGGTAGTTATTACAAGCTGAATCAACATAGTATGTAATGATCGAGTAGAAGCCGTACGTAAGAATTGGATTTTCGTTATTTTTTGCAGGGTCAAGGTCTCAAGGAGTTTATTCCATAAATGAAGAGTAGTGTGCTAATGCAAGATCATAAATGAGAGGAAGGTCTTGTTGTAACCAACAAGTGGTGCTACGAGCCATGCCAGCATAATTGGCTAGACAATGTGAAACCGTATTAGGGGATCAAGCATTCTTGGCCGGAACAAACTCCTGCTCAACCATTAATGAGCGTCGATTGCCAGGTGACCATCCCAAAGAGTAGATAAAGCCTCCAAAGAATCGGATTGCACAATGTCTGGGAGGGTCGACCATTGGAGAGAAGGGAGACATCCCTCCCAGGATTGTAGTAGAATAACACTTAGTAGAAGGCAATGATTACCTCTCCTGCACGATTCCTTAACACCATCCATGCGCCTGTCGAGCCATCCTCGGGAGCATAGGAGGCATCAACAAAGAGCGCTAGCCAGTCCACCGGTGGCGGCGACCAAGGCAGATCCGGTGGGTGCTCAAGTTGTTCCGTCCGAACGCATGGACCATCAGCAGGGGCTTTACCTTAGATAATTTGTTTAGTTGTCAGTTGTTGTCCATTCTGGATGGAGCTACAGTAACTTGTTGGAGTGCAAAGAGAGTAAATGTTGTAGCCACTCATCCCCAGTGTACACGACCTTCTCAATCGGGCGGATAGGTTAGGTTTCCCCCACAACATTCCACAATTTTGAGGCATTATCACATGCAACCATGGAACGATAGGTATCTTCATCAGTAGTACCGCACAAGGGACAGGTCGCTAGTGCCCGAGATGGTGATCTAGCTTGTATTTCATAGTGGCCAGTGCACCTGAAGCCACCTTCCATGCAGTCATATGCATCTTGTGTGGTAGATCAGCTTGCCAAACTAGGTTCCAAATCTTCCTTTCACCATCCGGCCTCAAGCTTGAGGCACCCGACGTGAATTTCTCTTCATGTTTCCACTGCCAGCTTATAAGCACTACAGACAGTGAAACGACCCTTTGGGTTAGCTTGCCAAGCGAGGAAATCATGTTGCTAGGGCGGTGTTGTGTGAATTCTCCGTACGAACTCAACATCTACAGCCTCAAAGTGTTGTTGCAACAAATTGTATCGCCACACCCCATTATTGTGCAGTAAATCAGAGACCATATTCAGCGGACACTCACGATCCAGTGGAGTTCAAGGGAGAGTTTCGTCAGCACGACGGCATGATGACGATGTTGATGAAGTTACCGACGCAGGGCTTCGCCTAAGCACCGCTACGATATGACCGAGGTGGATTATGGTGGAGGGGGGCACCGCACACGGCTAAGAGATCAATGATCAATCGTTGTGTCTATGGGGTGCCCCTGGCCACGTATATAAAGGAGTGGAGGAGGGGGGAGGGCTGGCCTAGCTATGGAACGCCCTGGAGGAGTCCTACTCCCACCGGGAGTAGGACCCCCCCCCCCCCCCCTCCATGTAGTAGGAGTAGGAGAGAAGGAAAGGGAAAAGAGAAGAGAAGGAAGGAGGGGGCGCCGCCCCTCCCCCTAGTCCAATTCGGACTAGGCCTTGGGGGGCGCGCAGCCTCCCTTCTCTCTTTCCCCTAAAGCCCAATAAGGCTCATATACTCCCCAGCGAATTCCCGTAACTCTCTGGTACTCCGATAAATACCCGAACCACTCAGAACCTTTCCGATTTTCGAATATAGTCGTCCAATATATCGATCTTTACGTCTCGACCATTTCGAGACTCCTCGTCATGTCCACGATCTCATCCGGGACTCCGAACTACCTTCGGTACATCAAAACACATAAACTCATAATATCAATCGTCACCGAACGTTAAGCGTGCGGACCCTACGGGTTCGAGAACTATGTAGACATGACCGAGACACGTATCCGGTCAATAACCAATAGCGGAACCTGGATGCTCATATTGGTTCCTACATATTCTACGAAGATCTTTATCGGTCAAACCGTATAACAACATACGTTGTTCCCTTTGTCATCGGTATGTTACTTGCCCGAGATTCGATCGTCGGTATCTCAATACCTAGCTTAATCTCGTTACCGGCAAGTCTCTTTACTCGTCCTGTAATGCATCATCCCGCAACTAACTCATTAGTTGCATTGCTTGCAAGGCTTATAGTGATGTGCATTACCGAGAGGGCCCACAGATACCTTTCCGACAATCGGAGTGACAAATCCTAATCTCGATCTATGCCAACTCAACAAGTACCATCGGAGACACCTGTAGAGCACCTTTATAATCACCCAGTTATGTTGTGACGTTTGGTACCACACAAAGTGTTCCTCCGGTATTCGGGAGTTGCATAATCTCATAGTCATAGGAACATGTATAAGTCATGAAGAAAGCAATAGCAACATACTAAACGATCGAGTGCTAAGCTAACGGAATGGGTCAAGTCAATTACATCATTCTCTAATTAATGATGTGATCCCGTTAATCAAATGACAAGTCATGTCTATGGCTAGGAAACTTAACCATCTTTGATTCAACGAGCTAGTCAATTAGAGGCGTACTAGTGACACTTTGTTTGTCTATGTATTCACACATGTACTAAGTTTTTGGTTAATACAATTCTAGCATGGATAATAAACATTTATCATGATATAAGGAAATATAAATAACAACTTTATTATTGCCTCTAGGGCATATTTCCTTCAGTCTCCCACTTGCACTAGAGTCAATAATCTAGTTCACATCGCCATGTGATTTAACACTAACAGTTCACATCATCGTGTGATTAACACGCATAGTTCACATCGACATGTGACCAACACTCAAAGGGTTTACTAGAGTCAGTAATCTTAGTTCACATCACCATATGATTAACACCCAAAGAGTACTAAGGTGTGATCATGTTTTGCTTGTGAGAGAATTTTAGTCAACGGGTGTGCCATATTCAGATCCGTATGTATTTTGCAAATTTCTATGTCAACAATGCTCTGCATGGAGCTACTCTAGCTAATTGCTCCCACTTTCAATATGTATCCAGATTGAGACTTCGAGTTATCTGGATCAGTGTCAAAACTTGCATCGACGTAACCCTTTACGACGAACCTTTTGTCACCTCCATAATCGAGAAACATATACTTATTCTACTAAGGATAATTTTGACCGCTGTTCAGTGATCTACTCCTAGATCACTATTGTACTCCCTTGCCAAACTCAGTGTAGGGTATACAATAGATCTGGTACACAGCATGGCATACTTTATAGAACCTATGGCTGAGGCATAGGGAATGACTTTCATTCTCTTTCTATCTTCTGCCGTGGTCGGGCTTTGAGTCTTACTCAATTTCACACCTTGTAACACAGGAAAGACCTCTTTCTTTGACGGTTCCATATTGAACTACTTTAAAATCTTTTCAAGGTATCTACTCATTGAAAAAAAACTTATCAAGCGTCTTGATCTATCTCTATAGATCTTGATGCCCAATATGTAAGCAGCTTCACCGAGGTCTTTCTTTGAAAAACTCCTTTCATCAAATACTCCTTTATGCTTTCCAGAAAATTCTACATTATTTCCGATCAACAATATGTCATTCACATATATTTATCAGAAATGTTGTAGTGCTCCCACTCACTTTCTTGTAAATACAGGCTTCACCGCAAGTCTGTATAAAATTATATGCTTTGATCAACTCATCAAAGCTTATATTCCAACTCCGAGATGCTTGCACCAGTCCATAGATGGATCGCTGGAGCTTGCACATTTTTGTTAGCACCTTTAGGATTGACAAAACCTTCTGGTTGCATCATATACAACTTTTCTTTAAGAAATCCATTAAGGAATGTAGTTTTGACATCCATTTGCCAGATTTCATAAAATGTGGCAATTTGCTAACATGATTCGGACAGACTTAAGCATCGCTACGAGTGAGAAAATCTCATCGTAGTCAAAACCTTTTTTGACAAGTCTAGCTTTGTAGATAGTAACACTACTATCAGCGTCCGTCTTCTTCGTGAAGATCCATTTATTTTCTATGGATTGCCGATCATCGGGCAAGTCAACCAAAGTCCAAACTTTGTTCTCATACATGGATCCCATCTCAGATTTCATGGCCTCAAGCCATTTCGCGGAATCTGGGCTCATCATCGCTTCCTCATAGTTCGTAGGTTCGTCATGGTCAAGTAACATGACCTCCAAAACAGGATTACCGTACCACTCTGGTGCGGATCTCACTCTGGTTGACCTACGAGGTTTGGTAGTAACTTGATCTAAAGTTATATGATAATCATCATTAGCTTCCTCACTAATTGGTGTAGGAGTCACAGGAACAAATTTCTGTGATGAACTACTTTCCAAAAAGGGAGCAGGTACGGTTACCTCATCAAGTTCTACTTTCCTCCTACTCACTTCTTTTGAGAGAAAACTCCTCTAGAAAGGATCCATTCTTATCAACAAAGATCTTGCCTTCGGATCCGTGATAGAAGGTGTACCCAATAGTTTATTTTTGGGTATCCTATGAAGATTTACTTCTCCGATTTGGGTTCGAGCTTATCATGTTGAAACTTTTTCACATAAGCATCGCAGTCCCAAAATTTAAGAAACGACAGCTTAGGTTTCTTGCCAAACCACAGTTCATACGGTGTCATCTTCATGGATTTAGATGGTGCCCTATTTAACGTGAATGTAGCTGTCTCTAATGCATAACCCCAAAACGATAGTGGTAGATCGGTAAGAGACATCATAGATCGCACCATATCTAATAAAGTACGGTTACGACGTTCGGACACACCATTACACTGTGGTGTTCCAGGTGGCGTGAGTAGTGAAACTATTTCACATTGTTTAACTGAAGGCCAAACTCTTGACTCGAATGTTTTACCTCTGCGATCATATCGTAGAAACTTTTATTTTCTTGTTACGATGATTCTCCACTTCACTCTGAAATTCTTTGAACTTTTCAAATGTTTCAGACTTGTGTTTCATCAAGTAGATATACCCATATCTGCTCAAATCATCCGTGAAGGTCAGAAACTAACAATACTTGCCGCGAGCCTTAACACTCATTGGACTGCATACATCAGTATGTATTATTTCTAATAAGTTAGTAGCTTGCTCCATTGTTCCAAAGAACGGCGTTCTAGTCATCTTGCCCATGAGGCATGGTTCGCAAGCATCAAGTGATTCATAATCAAATGATTCCAAAAGCCTATCAGCATGAAGTTTCTTCATGCGTTTTACACCAATATGACCTAAATGGCAGTGTCACAAACAAGTTGCACTATCATTATTAACTTTGCATCTTTTGGCTTCAATATTATGAATATGTGTATCACTACGATCGAGATCCAATTAAACCATTTTCATCGGGTGTATGACCATACAAGGTATTATTCATGTAAACATAACAACAATTATTCTCTGACTTAAATGAATAACCGTATTGCAATAAACACGATCAAATCATATTCATGCTCAACGCAAACACCAAATAACATTCATTT
Source organism: Triticum aestivum (assembly GCF_018294505.1). NCBI lineage: Eukaryota > Viridiplantae > Streptophyta > Magnoliopsida > Poales > Poaceae > Triticum > Triticum aestivum. The sequence continues at coordinate 66,631,433 of NC_057814.1, read as the reverse complement.
AGGTTCAACACTAATCCCGAAGTTAAAGGGAGTGTGCGATGGTGATCTTATCAACCTTGGAATCATTTCCAACACACATCATCACCTCGCCCTTAACTAGTCTCTATTTATTTTGCAACTCCCGTTTCGAGTTACTACTCTTAGCAACTAAACCAGTATCAAATGCCGAGGGGTTGCTATAAACACTAGTAAAGTACACATCAATAACACGTATATCTAATATACCTTTGTTCACTTTGTCATCCTTCTTATCAGCCAAGTATCTAGGGCAGTTCCACTTCCAGTGACCATTTCCTTTGCAGTAGAAGCACTCAGTTTTAGGCTTGGGTCTAGCTTTGGGCTTCTTCACGGGAGCATCAACTTGCTTGCCATTCTTTTTGAAGTTCCCCTTCTTTCCTTTGCCCTTTTCTTGAAACTAGTGGTCTTGTCAACTATCAACACTTGATGCTTTTCTTGATTTCTACCTTCGTCGATTTCAGCATCATGAAGAGCTTGGGAATCGTTTCCGTTATCCCTTGCATATTATAGTTCATCACGAAGTTTTAGTAACTTGGTGATAGTGACTAGAGAACTCTGTCAATCACTATCTTATCTGAAAGATTAACTCCCACTTGATTCAAGTGATTGTAGTACTCAGACATTCTAAGCACATGCTCACTAGCTGAGCTATTCTCCTCCATCTTGTAGGCAAAGTACTTGTCAAAGGTCTCATACCTTTCGACATGGGCATGAGTCTGAAATACTGATTTCAAATCTTGGAACATCTCATATGCTCCGTGGCGCTTCAAAAACATCTTTGAAGCCCTGATTCTAAGCCGTAAAGCATAGTGCACTAAACTATCAAGTAGTCATCATATCGAGCTTGCCAAACGTTCATAACGTCTGCATTTGCTCCTGCAATCGGTTTGTCACCTAGCGATGCATCATGGACATAATTCTTCTGTGCAGCAATGAGGATAATCCTCAGATCACGGATCCAATCCGCATCATTGCTACTAACATCTTTCAACTTAGTTTTCTCTAGGAACATATCAAAAATAAAATATGGGAGCTAAACGCGAGCTATTGATCTACAACATAGATATGCTAATACTACCAGGACTAAGTTCATGATAAATTAAAGTTCAATTAATCATATTACTTAAGAACTCCCACTTAGATAGACATCCCTCTAGTCATCTAAATGATCACGTGATCCAAATCAACTAAACCATGTCCGATCATCACGTGAGATGGAGTAGTTTCTAATGGTGAACATCACTATGTTGATCATATCTACTATATGATTCATGCTCGGTCTCAGTGTTCTGAGGCCATATCTGCATATGCTAGGCTCGTCAAGTTTAACCCGAGTATTCTGCGTGTGCAAAAACTGGCTTGCACCCGTTGTAGATGAACGTTGAGCTTATCACACCCGATCATCACGTGGTGTCTCGGCACGACGAATTTGGCAACGGTGCATACTGACCAGGGAGAACACTTGTACCTTGAAATTTAGTGAGAGATCATCTTATAATGCTACCGTCAATCAAAGTAGAATAAGATGCATAAAGGATAAACATCACATGCAATCAATATAAGTGATATGATGTGGCCATCATCATCTTGTGCCTTTGATCTCCATCTCCAAAGCACCGTCATGATCACCATCGTCACCGGCGCGATACCTTGATCTCTATCGTAGCATCGTTCTCGTCTCATCAACTATTGCTTCTACGACTATCGCTACCGCTTAGTGATAAAGTAAAGCAATTACAGGGCGATTGCATTGCATACAATAAAGCGACAACCATATGGCTCCTGCCAGTTGCCGATAACTCCGTTACAAAACATGATCATCTCATACAATAAAACATAGCATCATGCCTTGACCATATCACATCACAACATGCCCTGCAAAAACAAGTTAGACGTCCTATACTTTGTTGTTGCAAGTTTTACGTGGCTGCTACGGGCTGAGCAAGAACCGTTCTTACTTACGCATCAAAACCAAAACGATATTTCGTCAAGTTAGTGTTGTTTTAACCTTCAACAAGGACCGGGCGTAGTCACACTCGGTTCAACTAAAGTTGGAGACACTGACACCCGCCAGCCACCTGTGTGCAAAGCACGTCGGTAGAACCAGTCTCGCGTAAGCGTACGCGTAATGTCGGTCTGGGCCGCTTCATCCAATAATACTGCCGAACCAAAGTATGACATGCTGGTAAGCAGTATGACTTGTATCGCCCACAACTCACTTGTGTTCTACTCGTGCATATAACATCTACGCATAAACCTGGCTCAGATGCCACTGTTGGGGAACGTAGTAATTTCAAAAAAAAATCCTACGCACACGCAAGATCATGGTGATGCATAGCAACGAGAGGGGAGAGTGTGTCCACGTACCCTCGTAGACCGAAAGCGGAAGCGTTATGACAACGCGGTTGCTGTAGTCATACGTCTTCACGATCGACCGATCCTTAGTACCGAACGTACGGCACCTCCGTGTTCAGCACACGTTCAGCTCGGTGACGTCCCGCGAACTCACGATCCAGTAGAGCTCAAGGGAGAGTTTCGTCAGCACGACGGCGTGATGACAATGTTGATGAAGTTACCGACGCAGGGCTTCGCCTAAGCACCGCTACGATATGACCGAGGTGGATTATGGTGGAGGGGGGCACCGCACACGACTAAGAGATCAATGATCAATTGTTGTGTCTATGGGTGCCCCCTGGCCACGTATATAAAGGAGTGGAGGAGGGGGGAGGGCCGGCCTAGCTATGGCGCGCCCTGGAGGAGTCCTACTCCCACCGGGAGTAGGATTCCCCCCCCCCCTTCCATGTAGTAGGAGTAGGAGAGAAGGAAAGGGAAAAGAGAAGAAAAGGAAGGAGGGGACGCCGCCCCTTCCCCTAGTCCAATTAGGACTAGGCCTTGGGGGGGCGCAGCCTCCCTTCTCTCTTTCCCCTAAAGCCCAATAAGGCCCATATACTCCCGGGCAAATTCCCGTAACTCTCCGGTACTCCGATAAATACCCGAACCACTCGGAACCTTTCCGATGTCCAAATATAGTCGTCCAACATATCGATCTTTACGTCTCGACCATTTCGAGACTCCTCGTCATGTCCCCGATCTCATCCGGGACTCCGAACTACCTTCGGTACATCAAAACACATAAACTCATAATACCGATCGTCACCGAACGTTAAGCGTGCGGACCCTACGGGTTCGAGAACTATGTAGACATGACCGAGACATGTCTCCGGTCAATAACCAATAGCGGAATCTGGATGCTCATATTGGTTCCTACATATTCTACGAAGATCTTTATCGGTCAAACCGCATAACAACATACGTTGTTCCCTTTGTCATCGGTATGTTACTTGCCCGAGATTCGATCGTCGGTATCTCAATACCTAGCTTAATCTCGTTACCGGAAAGTCTCTTTACTCGTTCCTTAATGCATCATCCCACAACTAACTCATTAGTTGCATTGCTTGCAAGGCTTATAGTGATGTGCATTACCGAGAGGGCCCAGAGATACCTCTCTGACAATCGGAGTGACAAATCCTAATCTCGATCTATGCCAACTCAACAAGTACCATCGGAGACACCTGTAGAGCACCTTTATAATCACTCAGTTACGTTGTGACGTTTGGTAGCACACAAAGTGTTCCTCCGGTATTCGGGAGTTGCATAATCTCATAGTCATAGGAACATGTATAAGTCATGAAGAAAGCAATAGCAACATACTAAACGATCAAGTGCTAAGCTAACGGAATGGGTCAAGTCAATCACATCATTCTCTAATGATGTGATTCCGTTAATCAAATGACAACTCATGTCTATGGCTAGGAAACTTAACCATCTTTGATTCAACGAGCTAGTCAAGTAGAGGCATACTAGTGACACTTTGTTTGTCTATGTATTCACACATGTACTAAGTTTCCGGTTAATACAATTCTAGCATGAATAATAAACATTTATCATGATATAAGGAAATATAAATAACAACTTTATTATTGCCTCTAGGGCATATTTCCTTCAATGACATGGGAGCAACCTGAGTACTAGCTATTGGTGCAACTTGTGGGCTGGGCGCCGAACAATAATTCAGCGAAAGACCAAACATGCTTGCGCCTATGGGTGGTGTGACAAAGTGATTCGGCGTTGACGCCGAATTGGGCACACTCATAATAGGATTAGGATATGCAGGTGCAGCCATAAGCTAGTTGGTTTGACTAGGTTAAAAATTCAACGGCATACTATATTGTTGTTGTATAGTAGGTGCTGATGAAGTAGGTAAAGTTGGACTAGTGTTTTCAGATACACCAACAGTACCACTAGATGATGGAGGTATATTTTTCTTAGCATTAGTATTTGCCACAAAAGAATTGTACGTCATCACATTACCCTTTCTAACAAGACTTTCAATCACATCCACTTGCTCTGGAGAAAAAACTTTACTCACAGTGATTACATCTTGTTCGTCGATGCGGGGAGGAAAATTGACGTTCCCAATCGGAGTGATGTTGCCTTGACGGTCCTTCTTGAAACTTGCAAGAAACGCCTCCAAATCCTCCACCTCGTGCTTCTTCTTTAGTGCTTCAAAAGCCTCTTCACGTTGCTTCTTGCGCGTTTCATAGGCTTGTCGATGTTCCTCGGATAGTTCATCAAGACGGGGCTTAATTATGTTATCGGCGTCAACTTCTGAGGGCTTGGGGAGATTAGACATGGTTGATGATGATTCTTGATCTTTCATCCCCAGCGAGTCGCCAAAAAATGTGTTCGCACACGAACACGTCATCGTGTACCTCCAATGTCGAGGGTGATGCACCGCAGCTCACGTTGAAGGAGACCCATCTGGAAGCGCGGTACGCAAGCAATCCGACGGGCGCTTTTTAGCACCCGAAACCCCACGCGCCCGGGAGGGACCCCGTCTGCACGTGCGGCGGCTATGGGCTGCCCTAGGTCGGTTCGCCCGCCCCTAGAGCCTCGAGAATCGCTGCCCTTCAACGAAGAACGAACGAAGAACGAGAAAGAACAAAGAAGAGATGTAAAACTAGGGTAAAAAGTAGATTGATTTGTTCGATTGTGTGTTGTTCAATCGGCCGTCACCCATTAGGTATATAAGAGGCGGATGGACTTCCCGTACAAGAAAAGGACTCCAAATCTCGTCCAAATCTTTCCAAAATTAACCGAACTCGGATTTAGGTAAGTCTGGAACATCAGTTCGGTTTTTAGGTCCCATAGGCCACAAGACCTCGAATGAAGATGAGCCCAAAAGCTAATTTGACCGTTTCGACGAGACGAACAACTTCCGTGTTGAACGTTTTTCTATTCGAGGTCATCTTCCGGGCCGAATCACTCGCGCTACCCATCAGACATGGCGTCTGGTGGAGCGTGCTATATTTCGCCTCCTGACAGGGCTGCATTCCGATAGCTCTAATTCTCGCATAGGAACTCGGATTGGGATGATTTTTATATCAAAATCGATCGTTCGACCAGATGAAGACAATTTGTGTAGATCATTGTTCCATACGAATCCGTCTTGGGGGCGTAATCAGCGGCATAGTGTTCTGAATACAAAATCTCAGTACTTCAAACACAACTTCGGTCTTAGAGATGAGATCGGATGGCTATAGCCAAATATCAAAGTTTCTTCTTTTGACGATACAGAACTTTCTCGCTTTGAGGACTTTTTCATTTGAGGCCATCTTAATTGTGTGTTTGACCATGCCAAAATCTGGTGTCAACAGTATGATGTCACCCATATATATATGGCATGATATTACGCTTTATTTGTTTTTGCATGCCGCAAACGCACGAACTACAAAACTCATTTTTGAGTAACTTAACATTCCCTAGAAGTCGAGGGACTTGTAGATTCCAACTTACGGCGTACGTCATCCTTAACCGACAACTTTACAAGGCGAGTTTACTTAATTATTAGTGGTGCTGAGGGTCCGGGCCGCCGGGGCTGGACCTCTTCGACTCGGAGTACGGCATGGCCGCCGTCGCCCTCCCAGCTGCTGCCCGCCACGTGCTACTGGCGGCAGTCGTCTCCACCTGCCGCGACAAGGCGGCGGCATTGCTCCCACCGGCCAGCATTCTCCGGCCGCCAGACACTATTACCTGCAGGAGGTCGGCCTCGCAGCACGGGACGGCGACGGACAGCAGCAGCAGGATGAGCACGGCGCACACCGCGGCGGGCATCCTCGGCGCGCTCGAGCTGGACGCCATGAGATCGGTATAGCTAGGTAGATTCGTACGCTGTGGAATGCTAGGCTCTGTAGTCTGTTGCTACCTCGTGCGCTCTAGACTGGCGGTGGTGGTGAGTTGGGTACGTACCTGCGCGACGCCGAGGTGATTTATAGGGGCGCGCGCCCGAGCGAGCGGTTTGCCGTTACAACGAACCAAGCATTGCGATGGTGGAAGTCGCCTGTGTCGCACTCGCCCTGACTGCGACGAACGAACGAACGACGAGGGCGGTGACCTCATATCCACATAACCGAATAAAACGGGCCAACTTTCTGCTCATGGCCGGCCTCTGTGCGGCGCCGGCCGGTGCTGGTGGTGGTCCAAACCCATGCCATGTTGCAAATACAAATTGCCATGTTTGGACGTAGAAAAAGACCTTTCTCTGCTGGCCCCTCCAGATCGGTGCTGAAATGACTGATTTGTTCGTTGGACCAAACCATCGTTATCGGTCCATTCGTTGTTTGCATGATGAGTTGAAAACCGTTGTATGACATGTTGACATGACAGCTAAGTCTGTGGGCATGGTATCTTTGATCCGGATCACCCCGCGCGAATCAACAGCCGCCGTGATCTTTCATCGATCGGGATACATATCTCTCACCGCTTCTTAAGTGGAGTAGCATTTCCTCGTTTGTCACCACATGAACTTTGTCCCTACTCCACACCACGCACGCACCATTAACGTACTTGTCTAGGCATGGAGGTTGTGTCCGCGTATGCACCCATTTATAACTCCACCGGCCTTACCAAATTGGAGCCGAGATCGGTCGAGTCATCGAGCTAGGCAGGAGGAGCACCGTCTCTTTAAGAGTTCCACATTGCTAAAGGAAGTACGTCTAGGGGCTAGTCCTAAAGGAGAGTAACCACCCTAGTACGTCTATACTATGCGTACCGGCAGCTCGTTGGCCACCCGTGCATGAGTGCAGCACAGTGCATGCAAATATATGCCCTCGGCAAGCTCGACCCGGCCATGCATGATTCCATCGCCTATAAGGCGCTCCGTGTCACTTTCCACCGGCCGGCTAACTGTATATATATAAGCTGGACGGAGCAATGGGCGCGAGGGAGGGTGGTGTAGGCTTCTAGGTACGGCTCTAATGGCGGCCATGCAGGTTATAAACTACGGTCAAGAGACCCCCTCCACGGAATGCACTCTGGCGGCCATGGGCGTGCGTGCGTGCATGCACGAAGGTGGCCGGCCATTGGAAGCTTTCCGCCCACAGGCCATGCGACTCTCGGGGAGGCAGAGAGGCCGGATGCGGCAACCAGTGGGGAGCCATATATGGGCACGCTCTTCTGATTAACAACGCATGGAAGGTACAGGTAGGTACAGCGCCAGGCCACCGGCCGCGGCATTATTGATCTTCTCCGCCGGAGAAGAAAATGGGAATGGTGTGGGGGCACAAAGGAAGATGTGCAGAACTGCCAGAACTGCAGGATGCAGATACATATCACGACACAACAGAGAATGACTATGGCATCAGACAGACTTGTGAAAACTCATGATCTTTCCTTCTGACATGGTTAGGCAGATTCGACGCCCTACGTCGTTATCTTGTTAAGGTGTTGGTTTGAAGATCTACTTTGGGAAAACGCATGGACCAACCAACACCCATGCACGAGCATCGGTTTCTTCTTGAAGACGTTGCGTCCTTCGCATGCTAATATGCATGATGTCGTAGGTTGGTTGGTACGATTTGGCAATGCTGTCCTATGTGGATGGCTTTGATTTTTATTTTATCTTTTCTCATGGTAGACCGATTTGTCCAGCATTATGAATAATTAATAATATATGCACCAATCAGTGAAAACAATAGCGTGCTACAGCGTTCATTCTAAGCAATGTTTCGTTAAATAAATCAGCGTACAATGTCTCGTTAATAGCAGGCTATAGCACGATATAGCCCGCTATTATCATATTTTAAGGGCCACACGATTCTATCATAGCACGCTATTTTTTTAATTGGCATCCTCAATGCAGAGGCTGAGGATCTTTTCCTCTTTTCGTGAGTATACTGACGCACCGGAGAATGGCAGCAGTGGCAGCAGAGTATAGTGAGGCGGCAGGCATTCCAAGTCTTCTCGATATGCATGCATGGTGCCGTGTGGAAACGTGGGCATGCAGGATGCCATGGATGACATTGACTGATGGTCGCAACATTCGACGGGTACAACGATGGACGATCCCCCATGGCGTAGTTGCAACTCAGCCAGATAAAATACAGAGTTTGCTCGTCGTGTCGGCACTGATAGCTGGCGAGATTCATGCCAACGACGACGTCACCGACTAGCAAAGATGCGAGAAGATCCGGACGTTGTCGTGCAGTTCTGAGTTGGATCCGATCCCGTTATGTTCGGTGTGAGTTGGAAAGCAGCACTATCTATCTGCCTAACAGCCACTGTAATCAAAAAGAGTTACTTTCAGTTGAGAGAGAGAGAGAGAGAGAGAGAGAATTACCGGGGTATCAACAACGACGAATGGCTGCAAAAAGGAAGGAATGGAATATACAACCACGTACAGAGACAGCCAAGGAGTTCAACAAGATGCTACTCCGGGAGGAAAGGTAGCCTGGTGACACCACTCTGCGTATAGTCCATGCCATCGGAGCTGCTATCTGAATCTTTGAGCCCGGGTGACGCACCTTGCTCCGAGGTGGTACCTTCTTCCCTGTCCGCAAATTGCGGGAGGATTCTCAGGCAAGCGTTCGGCTCCTTGCCTGTGACTTCCCACTTGAGGTTGAAAGTTTCGACGAGGTTCACTTGGGAGGAGATGATGGTTGACGGTCTGGGCAGGAGCTGCACGCTCTCCCCTTTCGGGATCACTACTTGCTCGACTGCCAATCTTGCTTCCTGTAATCAAAGAAACAGTTTTGTTATGTTCAAGAATGATGTATCCAGGACAAGTTAACTGTGATGATGGTACCTCCAAAGCATCGGTTTCCACTGATGATCTTACTTCCTCATTGTCTTCAACATCGATCAACCCATCCACGTGATCATCGACAAGGACGCGAAGTGCCCGGGTAATTTGCACCAGGGAGTTTGTCTATGAAGGAAAGTGAGTCACCATAGAATCATTCTGCCACTTCAAAAAAACAACACTGCATTGAAAATGAAGTGCGCAAGTGCGTACCTTAGCGAAGAAAACCGGTATATCTTCAGATTTCAACACAGCCTGAATCTGAGAATTCTTCTTGAGCTTCGATTGCAAAGCAATCACTGCATCAGCTTCACTGATATTATAAGTCAAAGTAATCATGTCCTCCAGCTCCAGTTGTTTAATCGCTTGCAAGGCAATTTCCTCGGATATCTAGAACACCCTATCCAATAAGTTTCAAACTAAGTACTGAAAATTCTACAAAATAATGTATAAACAGGTAATTGACAGCTAACAAAAATTATCAATTATTTACCAGTCTTGTACTCTTGTTGCAGTCAAAGGAAGGCAAGTTACATAAGTTGTAAACAACATTCCAAACTAGGACCATTTACCCCAAATTAACTATTGTCTTGTTGCAGTCACAGGAACAATAAAAAAAGGGCAACATTAGCCTCTCACCCCCCCCCCCCCTCACACACACTAGCAGCATGCAGGAGCACTTTCCAACAAACGAAAGTAGGGTATCAATGTTTTTTTCCTATTAAGGACACACACTAGCAGCATGCAAGACCATTTCCCAACAAACCACAGTCGGACTATCAAGGTCGGAAAGAAGGCCGCAAATTCACCACTGTCTTGTTTTAGACGCCTACACCTGGATAGGAGTGCAGACAACATGGAGAAGTACAAGGTGACAAAGAAGGCCGCAAAGCAAGCTATGAGTGAAACAAGGGGTCGGGCGTATGAGGACCTCTACCAGCACTTAGACACAAAGGAAGGCAAAAGGGGCATCTATAAGATGGCCAAGATCATAGAGAGGAAGACAAGGGATGTCAGCCAAGTCAAATGCATCAAGGACAGAGCAGATCAGCTCCTAGTGAACGACCAGCATAGATGGCGGGAGTACTTCGAGAAGTTATTCGATGGAGAGAATGAGAGCTCTACCATTGAGATGGACGACTCCTTTGATGATACCAGCAGGCGTTTGTTCGCTGAATCCAAGAGTCTGAGGTCAGGGAGGCTTTAAGAACGATGAAAGCAGGCAAGGTGATGGACCCTGATTGTATCACCATTGAGGTGTGGAGAGGCCTCCGAGACAGTGATAGTATGGCTAACTAAGCTTTTCAACCTCATTTTTCGGGCTAACAAGATGCCAGAAGAATGGAGGCAGAGTATATTAGTACCAATCTTCAAGAATAAGGGGGATGTTCAAAGTTGTACTAGTTACCGTGGAATTAAGTTGATGAGCCATACGATGAAGCTATGGGAGAGTCATTGAGCACCGCTTAAGAAGAACGATAAGCGTGAGCAAAAAACAGTCTGGTTTCATGCCTAGGAGGTCGATCATGGAAGCCATTTTCTTGGTACGACAACTTTATGGAGTGATACAAGGAGCAAAAGAAGGACCTGCGTATGGTCTTCATTGACTTGGACAAGGCCTATGATAAGATACCACGGAATGCCATGCGGTGAGCCTTGGAGAAACGGAAAATCCAAGCAAAGTACATTACCCTCATCAAGGACATGTACGATAATGTTGTGACAAGTGTTCGAAAAAGTGATGGCTACACTGATGACTTTTCGATTAAAATAGGACTGCACCAAGGGTGAACTTTGAGCCCTTACCTTTTTGCTTTGGTGACGGATGAACTCACAAGGGATATACAAGGAGATATCCCATGGTGTATGCTCTTTGGGGATGATGTGGTGCTAGTCGATGATTAATAGAAAGTTAGAACTATGGAGACAAACTTTGGAATCAAAAGATTTCAGGCTTAGTAGAAGTAAAACTGAGTACATGAGGTGCGGTTTCAGTACTAGTAGGCACGAGGAGGAGGTTGGCCTTGATGGGAAGGTGGTACCTCACAATGACACATTTCGATATTTGGGGTCTATGCTGCAGAAGGATGTTGATATTGATGATGATGTGAGGCATCGAATCAAAGCCGGATGAATGAAGTGGCACCAAGCTTCTGGCATTCTCTGTGACAAGAGAGTGCCACAAAAGCTAAAAGGCAGGTTCTATAGGACAGCGATTCGACCCAGTGGAGGAGGCAGGGGGGTGCTGGCAGGGGCCTTGCCCCCCCCCCCCCCCCCCCCTATGCTCTCACAAATACAGCTATATGTGCTCTTAATCCTCCATTTTTCAAACATAATTAGCAAGATTTAGATGATTTGGCCCCCTCTAACATTATATAACATGTTTGGCCCCCTCTATATTGGGTTTTTGGCTCCGCCACTGATTCGACCCACAATGTTGCATGGCGCTGAGTGTTGGCGGACTAAAAGGCAACATGTTCAACATTTAGGTGTAGCGAAGATGCCCATGTTGAGATGGATGTGTGGCCACACAAGAAAGGATCGGGTCCGGAATGGTGATACACATGATAGAGTTGGGGTAGCACCGATTGAAGAGAAGCTTGTTAAACACCGTCTAAGATGGTTTGGGCATATACAACGTAGCCCTTCAGAAGCTCCAGTGCATAGAGGATGGTTAAAGTGTGTTGATAATGTTAAGAGATCTGAAGGAGAGATCTGACATGGGAGGAGTCCGTAAGGAGAGATCTGAAGGACTAGAATATCACCAAAGAACTAGCCATGGACAGGGGCATGGAAGTTAGCTATCCACGTGGCAGAACCATGAATTGGTTTCGAGATCTTATGGGTTTCAGCTCTACCTATCCCCAACTTGTTTGAGACTAAAGGCTTTGTTGACTGTTGTTGTTGTTTCTGTAAGGATCAGCATACTTCCATAAAGAGCCCCAAAAGTTTGATATTATACAGCAAAATGGAATCAACGTACATACCAAACAAGCATCGTGTTAACAACAACACCCTCAAGTAAAACCTTAAACATGTAAACGAACTACTGAAGATCACTGTAAAAAAAAATGAACATCAAGGAAATGGTCTAGTGAAGAAATCGTACCCCATATGCATAGAGATTGAAGCCTGCCTCAGACACATTAGAGTTCTCTATATGTCCGTTGGCAGAATCAATATTAAATGCAGAGTCCAGGCTTGTTCTTGCATTACTTAAGGAAGCAACTTCAAATTGAGACGCAATTTCATAAGGACCACGACGAAATTGATCCTTCTGCACAGAAACTTCCTGCTGCACCGGGCCGGTTGAACCCAACTTACGAATTTCAACATTAGGCATTCTACCTGCACCACCAAAACAAAATCTAATGATAATGGCATCACAGATTCATGTATACTATGACTCCATGGGAAAATCATAGCATCAAATGTAACGTGATAATGTAGTTGATTATTGGCACAATCAGAGAGAACCTGCAAGCAGAGCATCTACTGTAGCTTCCAGACTACGATGGACACGTAACTCTGTTTTCGACACGATCTCTACAGCATATGCGAATGTTGATGGGCCCTTGCGCTCTAGGACCGTTTTTTGGACCCTTCTCCTGCTTGCTTCTTCATCGCCAAGGGTGACGCTCTTAGAGAAACAATGGAGCAGAGATCAATTAGAAACCATGGTGAAACAGAAAACAAGTAATATTTGGATCTCTAACACCATCTCGCGATACTGATTTTGGAGTATGTTCTAAAGCTACATGAACAGAAAATCATACTGTCTCTAAAAAATAAAGTCGACTAAGGTTATTTAGATGAACTGCATCACTGTTCATAACTTCAACTGAAATGATACAGTTCATCTTTGCTGCAGTGTGAAAATACGATCGTTTCATAGCAGTCAATAGAATCAAGTGCAGCATGTCATTACCTGTATTCCTCCTACAAGCATATCTAGTGAAGGATTCATGGTCAGGTTCTCTATTGTTAAACCATGAGCAGAGGCAACAAGTTGTATCCCCCGCTGTGCAATGGTGCTAGCAGCCATAGCCTCTAGCTTAGTTCCAATTTCATCAATGACGATTGCCTGAGGCATGTGATTTTCCACAGCTTCTATCAAAACCTGATCGGCATTAAAGGAACAGAATTAACATACAAGGTAAGCGGTGTGCTAAAAGGAACATAAATGTTCAATACTGTATAAAATCATCCGACAAACTTGACAAACAAGTAGTAACATCTGTTTTAAGTACGCATGTCAACGCCGAGCAATAGGCTTGTGAGCAGTACGATGCAAGCATATACATTGTGCAAACTCCACAAGGCAACAAACTTAAGAGAACAAACCTTATGCTGCATTTCTTGGTTGGGCACTTGCAACCTACGGGCATTGCCTATTCCTGGGTGAGGAATATCACCATCTCCACCTATCTCATTGGATGTATCAACAATCATCACCCGCTTGTCGTAATCATCTGCTAGCATTCGTGCAATTTCTCTGCAAGACGAGGCATAATCTGATGCTAAAATTGGTACATACTGGCATGGAAACTCTTCTAGTTACAGTTGTCACACGTGTGGTGTAAGTATCTATCACTATTCACCAGTACACTATACAATGTAGTGAAATCACTGCCGGAGGTTTCTTAATCATCCAAGCATACCTTATGACAGTTGTCTTCCCCACCCCTGGTGGACCGATGAGCAGCAACGACCCACCATCCTTCACCAAATCCTGAAGCAGATTAGCACTTCCGGGCACAGCCCTCCCGACGCGGCAGGTCAGTCCTACAATATCTCCCTGCCTGTTCCTGATCGCGCTGATCCGGTGCAGCGTGCGGCTAATCCCGGCGCGATTGTCCCCTCCAAAGTCCCCAACCTACCAAAGGCAGATAAGCTAAATTGGACTCGTTTCATAATGCAGAGTAGCAGCGTATCGTAGTGTTCAGAATGAGCCTGACCTTGGCAGTGGCCTGGCGGAGGTCGTCGAAGGAGATGGGGCGGTGGGAGAGGAGGAAGTCGCCGGAGGGGAAGCGCGCGAGCGGGGGGCGGCCGAGGTCCATGACCACCTCCACCAGCGCGGGGAGCTCCGGGTGGTCCTCCACCCGCCGCCGCAGCTCCCCGGGGAGCAGCTCCAGGAGCCTCCCGAGCTCCTCGTCGAACCCCTCCGCCCCCGCGGCCTCGCTCCGCGCGGCGCACACGGGAACGCGGCGCCGGCTGCCGCAGCGGAGGGAGAGGTGGCGAGCGGTGGCTGGGCCAGAAGTGGCGGAGGAGAAGCGGCGGGAGTAGGGGAGAGGGAGAGGGTGGGGCGGGGTGATGGAGACCCGGAGGCGGAGGTGGACCGGCGGCGGTGGCGGTGGCGGCATCGCGGCGGCCGTGAGCGCGAGCGGGTGGAGGGAAAGAGTTGCGGATGGGTGGGCGCAGGGGTGGCTCTGGCTCGGTGTGACCAGCTGCCGCGCTTCATTCATTGGGCGACCCGAGGCATGGGCGGTTGGATTTGCGATTGGACGGTCAAGATCCCATGGCATAAACGTGAGTATTCGTTGGCATATATTTTCTGGTAAATCGTTCTCTTTTCTTTTTTGAGGGGAACGTAAAGCTTGTTTTCGACAATGAATATGAACATCTCTTCTACCTTCAAGAAAACACGTGTGGCGAAGCAACATGTGGTTGGATGGTTAGAGAGACGGTGACATCCCAGCCCACCAGAGTTTAAGTCCTGGTGCTCGCATTTATTCCTGAATTTATTTCAGGATTTTCGGTGATGCGCATTGAGTGAGAGGAGCCGTTCCCGTCGACGACGAGGTGCCTACAGTGACTTCATAAATTTCAAAATAATATGCCCGCTCAGTCTTTCAAAGGTGCTCATAGGGATAGGGTGTGCGTGTGTGCGTTCATAGATGAGTGTATGTGCATGTATATGAGCGCTTACGTATGTACTGTGTTAAAAAACACGTGTGTGGTAAACAAAGAGAGGGCTCCTTCCTTTGATCGCCCAATTTTACTCCCTCTAATCTATATTATTTATCGTTGGTTTAGTACAACTCAGCTTTATACTAAACCAACGACAAGTAATATGTATTGAAGGGAGCTTTTTTTTAGAGATCACCACACATGCCTTTTCTTTACTATTTTGCAAACACTAAGAACACACGAACATGTCCTTGAAAAAACTATCTTAAAATATTTTATTACTATTTATTTAAATTTTATTGCTCATGGGGAAGCATATGAGCACGATATCACATTTCAATTTTCGTTTTTTTTGGGACAAACTTCTAATCTACTCATAATCAATTATGGCAGTACAAAGAACATCAAAAGTAACAAAAAAACACAACCGGGTCCATGGACTGGAGCGAGCCGAAGGCTTGTCTCCATCATCACGCCACCCTAATCGGAGTCGAGCAAACTTTGTTGTATTAGACACTCAAGAAGTCGTCTTGCTAGGGCCCAACACGACCAGTGCACCAAAGCAACAACCATCATCGATGAAGAGAGTCATAGATCACAAGGGTCAAACCTATAAACACAAGCATGCAGACGGACAAAGACTGCCAAACAGATCCATAGAAGGCCAGCACCGACCGAATCCCAGAAGATCCAATGAAGGCACACCTCTGCATGCCCTCCGGCGATAATAGAAGCACCATCTGGACGGGGATCGAATGTGGGAGACATTATTCCTACTGAGGGGGCCTCACAGACACCGCATAGCCCCGACAAAGACGATGAATCTAACAAGAACGAGAGCGGGGTCCCTTCTGCCAACGGGTTGTCGAGGTCCTCCGCACCTCCATGGCCCAAAGGCCATCAAAGGCGGCAGGGCAGGCCGGTGACGGCTTCAATAGGAGGAGGAGGGAACCTAATCGCCTAGGAGTGTTTTCTTTTGGAGGATGAAAGGGTTATGCGTTTTATTTTTTGATTTTAATCCTTAAAGTCATGGAGACAATGTTAATTGAATCTTGAACCCCTAATCTCTAAAATCTGAGTGTTTGGAATTTCTATGCATACCTTTGAATTTGTAGCTGGTTTTGGTCACATAACAAAAATAATCTTGCACTTGAATGTAATCATCACTTATGTTGTTCTATGGGGTCTTTCGAACTTTAGGGATTATATTGTGTTTAATAGGTGTACTTGGATATCCTTGAAACAAGTTTTGGGCTTGATCTCTTAGTATGTGAGGCATTTGACAAAACAGTACAAGGATCTCCTAGGTGGTTCTCTTCCGAATTTTTTGAACCGTCCGTTGAAATTATTAGGCTTTAGCCCATTTATTTTAGGGATTTCTATTTTTGTACCCCTCATTGCTTAGTCCTCATCAGTTTTGCCCAAGCCAACTAACTTTGCTCACTTTTGCCCTCCCACCTTCACCACCTGCTCACAAAAGCCCGAACATTGCACTGTCGTCCGGTCAAAGCCTTTGACCGTTACCTCCCAACTAGTTCTTTTGGGGTCTCCTCCTGACTAATGGGACCGCTTGATATCCTGATAGGTGGGGTGAAGGGAACTTACTAAAGGTGGGCCCTAGGCAGGTGGACGTCTCCTCTCTCTCTCTCTCTCTCTCTCTCTCTCTCTCTCTCGCCTCAATTGTAACAGCCCGTACCCGAGTCGTTCCCCACACAACCGCCGCCGCCACCGGAGCACCCGTCGCTACACCATCCGCCGACAGCCGGCGGGGAATTCGAAGAAAGGTTGCACCGCACGTCCCCCCAAACCCCTATATTGTAGGGTGGAACCCTAAGTGGAGATCTTTCACGAATTGGAGGGGAAATCCCCAAGAACAAGAAGAACACAAGGGGGAAATCACAAGCGGAACACTCAAGAACAAATCCAATCACACATCCACTAGACTCAAATCCACACAAGATCCACAAGGTACATGAACAATCAAAGGGAAACAAGATACATGGTAGAGTTCATCCCAAATCCTATGGAGGAGATGAGGGCTTGATGATCTAGATAGATCCTTCCCTAGATGGGGGCTTTATCCACTATGGATCTTCTCCAATGGAGGTCTTGAACTCCAATGGAGTGTCTCTCTCTCAAGAGGAATCCCACAAGGGGAGATACATGAGCTAAGCTCTAATGTTTAGATCAATTCTTAGCTGAGTCTAATTGGAGGAGGAAGAGGAGTATATATAGGTCCAAGGGATGAAGGGGTAAGCGGGGGCGAAATGGGGATTACATGGGCAAAGCCCGCAACAACACTCAGGGGCCCCATGTGCACGGGGTAAGTGGAGCCCGTGCGCACGGGGTATCTAGAGACCTGACGCATGAGCCCATGCGCATGGGGTCCGTGAGGCCCGTGGACACGGGGGTCCCGTGGGCACGGTACACGCCCGTGCGCACGGGGTCGCCTGGGAGCTGCTGCCTTCTTCTTGGCGCTTCCTTCTTCGATTCCAGGCTTCCTTCTTGGATGGCGTAGATGTTATCTTCTTCTTGGACTCCTCCTCGATAAATGTGTAGCTCCGCTCACACCTATGTAGGCACACGAGAGAGGGGTCAAGTAGTATACCATCCTCGAGAGGTACAAGTGGACATGTGTAAAGGAGATGATTCACCTTTGTATGTATGAAGTAGATGTCGCACGTGTCACTTGCCAAATGGACTCTTGACATGGTGATGTCCATAGGATGCTCCACATCATCCCCTCCCCCTTGGGAAAGATCCGACCTCGGATCGAAATCCAAATCACCATGGGAAAGAGATGATGTTGATAAGTCTCCAACGTATCGATAATTTATGAAGTATTCATGCCATGTTTACTATTGTTTTATATGATCTTGGTATGATTTGATTAGAACTAACCGCAACTGACGCTGTTTTCAGCAGAACTACCGTGGTGTTGTTTTTGTGCAGAAATAAAAGTTCTCGGAATGCGCTGAAAATCAACGGAGAATTTTTCTGGAAAATATAAAAAATACTGGAACAAAAATCTACCAGAGGGGAGTCTCGTGGGCCCCACGAGGGTGGGGGCGCGCCCACCCTCCTGGGCGCGCCCCTGTGCCTCGTGGACTACCCGTGGGGCCCACTGACTTGTTCTCGACGCCAACCTCTCCTATAAATACCCAAACCTCCAGAAATTAACCTAGATCGGAAGTTCCGCCACCGCAAGCCTCTATAGCCATGAGAAATCAATCTAGGCCCTCTCTGGCACCTTGCCGGAGGGGGCCATCATCACCGGAGGCCATGGAGGAGGATCCCGGAGGGGCCATCATCGCCATGAAGGCCAAGATCCAGAGGGAGAACCTCTCCCCATCTAGGGGGGAGGCCATGGAGGAGGAAGCACAAGGGGGAGAACCTCTCCTCCTATCTCTCAGTGACGCCGGAGTGCCATCGGGAGGGAATCATCACCGCGGTGATCGTCTTCATGAACATCACCATCATCATCGCCATCCTCATATCTTCTACGTGGTCCACTCTCCCGCACCCCGCTGTAATCCCTACTTGAACATGGTTCTTTATGCCACATATTATGATCCAATGATGTGTTGCCATCCTATGATGTTTTGAGTAGATATCCTTCGTCTTTGCGTTGATTGATGATCTAGATTGGTATGAGTTGTATGTGTTTATTTTGGTGCTGTCCTATGGTGCCCTCCGTGTCGCGCAAGCGTGAGGGATTCCCGCTGTAGGGTGTTGCAATACGTTCATGATTCGCTTATAGTGGGTTGCTTGAGTGACAGAAGCATAAACCCGAGTAAGGGGATTGTTGCGTATGGGATATAGGGGACTTGATGCTTTAATGCTATGGTTGGGTTTTACCTTAATGATCTTTAGTAGTTGCGGATGCTTGCTAGAGTTCCAATCATAAGTGCATATGATCCAAGACGAGAAAGTATGTTAGCTTATGCCTCTCCCTCATATGAAATTGCAATAGTGATTACCGATCTTGTTAACAATTGCCTAGGACAATTCCGCACACCGATCCATCATTATTCCACACTCTCTATTTATAATATTTAGTAATATATTCTAACTTTATGATAACATCACCTACTTTTATATTTTAGCTCTTCAATATCATGCAAAGTTATCCTCTTCATACCCACAATGTAGTTTTATTTCTCGTTTCTAGTTGGAAGCAAACGTTCGGTATACGTAGAGTCGTATCAGTGGCAGATAGGACTTGAGAGAATATTGATCTTACCTTTAGCTCCTTGTGGGTTCGACACTCCATACTTATCACTTCCACCTTTGGGAATTGCTACGATGATTCCCTGCACTTGGGGATTATCAAATGTCGCCGTGTAGATGTGGACGATCACCAAGCATTCATCATCTTGTAGTTCCAAATGGGCACGCTCCAACGTCTCACCGTCTTGTAATTCCTTCAAAAGGAGCAAAGATAACAAGCACTTGGAAAAACAAATGTGGTTGGCATTAAAGCAAAACCAAGCATTCAAAAGGTGATTCACCCAACAAGTGTTGTCATCAAGCATAATATATGGTCTGACAAAGAAGTGTGACATGGCATGTAAGAATATAAGTTGAGCACAATCAAGGATATCATGGAAACAAGCATGCAAATGGGAGGTCGAGATGCAAATATGTGTGCCAAGTGAACAAGCATCTACCTCAAGATCATATCAAGAATGCATAAAACGCTCAACAAATGGTCTATGGTATGCATAGGAATCATTCACAACACCGAATAAAATGAAGTGTCTAAACACATGGGGCAAGACAATCCAAGCATAATGGGCATATGGTGTAGTGAAAATCGAGTGGCACTCAACACAATAGAAAGAGCAATTGTTCATCATGTGTGAGCCAATCAAGTCAATCATGCAGCAATTAATGGGACATGGCATATGTGAAGAAATGACATTGGTGCAACCAAGCATATGATAGGAGCAAATAATGAACAAGCTGGATGCAACACACAAGGCATATATGTCATGAGGCATAGCAATGTGGAAATCATGAATGAAAGCACTATCTCTAACATGTGTGCAATCAAGTAGTCCAAGATGACCAATAAGTCTCATGGTGCAAGCAACACATGAAGTATGATCCACAATGTGCATGCTCATGGTATGGGTGTTCTCGAAAGAGAAGGATATCACCTCGAAAGCATGTCCTTGTGCGTCCTTCACAATGCTGAAGTGGTAGGAAATGTGGTGTAGAAGCGAGTCGTGGTCGAATGTATGAGGCTCGCTCTCAAGAGCTCGAATGGTCAACTCACGTGAAGTGGAAGCCGACACGAAGTCCAAGTATCCTACACATGCACAAAAGAAAGCAAACAACGCATGTGCATGGTAGATAAACACATCATCCATCATGATGATTCTCTTCTCTTGCACATAACCATTAGTAGCAAAAGTGCATGAATAATATGATGCGACAATGTGCATATTCATGTCACTAGGCATATGGTGCAAAGAGGGAAGATAAGCATGCTTCACAAGAAATATGTCAAAATCTCCAAATATATGTGAGAATGCTATGGGGGCAATCTCATTAGCAAGACTAAAATCATTGTTGCACTCAATACATGGAAAATCATCTAGCATGAGAGAGGCAACATATGGAGACATATGAGAACATGTAATAGCAATCATGTGCAAAGCATGGAAACGGGTGCCATCAACTGCAAGAAACGAGCAAGTATGAATCATCGATGATGCAACATAAGCAAGCATATCAATCATGTCGTGCAAACTAGTGGAGCGAAGATGCAACACACTAGAGGATATCATGGCAATCATGTCATGTGAGCAAGTAATAGGCATAAGCAATGCACATGACATATGGCAAGCACGAACACAAAGCGAGATCAAAGTATCATCACAGGAATGGGTCACAAATTGAACATGGCAATAACAAGAGATATCTCCACCAAACTTGTAAATACACATACAAGTACGAGAATCAAGACACATGTGTAATGCAAAGCATGGGTCACAAATGCATGACAAAGGCATATGAATGATCATATCAAGCATAGTGAACATGGAAATATGGGCATAAAGTGAGAAGTGGTATATAACCCATAGCCATGTGAGGGCCATGTAGAAGAGATGCGCGAAGTATTTGCTCGAAGGGAGTGGTGGTAGGACAATCCACGGAATCCCAAATCATCATTGCTCTCTAGAGCTCGTTTTGTCAACTCATGGGATTGTGAGGTTGACGAGTGTTCATGGGTACCTACACAAAAGAGACACAAACCAAAGAAAGTGTGTGTGGTAAATGTACACATCATCCATTATGATGTGTATGTGCATGTGAGCGTTAGCACAAGATAAGCATTGCTCAAAGAAATTTGAGGCGCGGTAGAGAAACATGTCATCGATCATGAAAGAATAGTTATTGTGTATAACATGATGGGGACACAAATTGAGCAAACAAGTATATGGCACATCAATAGCATGTTTATTCATGGGGAGCATATGGTGCACACAATCATGGGAATCATGCAAATCGTAGAATGGATCAAAATATCCTAATGGGTATGAGGAAACCATGGGGGTATTCATGAGCAATAGCGGAAGCATAACATGGAGAATATTGACAACATGGCAAACAATGTATTTCCGAAGCTAGGTGGTCATGGCATGGCATATGAGATAAATGATGCAAAGGAAGCATATCAATATCATCACAAGAAAAACAAATGCCTATCACCATGGGCTTGTCATCTATGCCATATGTGCAAATTGGGTTTATTTTAATGGCATATGCATAGTCACTACGATGAGATTGCAAATAAGACATATGATTGATCTCATGCATAACATATGATAAGTCAAGCGGATTATCAAACATGATGTGACCAAGAGAATTATCACAAGAAATCCTATGTAACATGGCATCACAACTAATAGATTCCACATGACAATCATCAAACTCATCATAAATGGGTAAATCATTGCATGGGGAAATCATACTAGCATGAAGCATGGTAATAGGTGTATCAACATCATGCAA
This sequence comes from Triticum aestivum, assembly GCF_018294505.1. NCBI lineage: Eukaryota > Viridiplantae > Streptophyta > Magnoliopsida > Poales > Poaceae > Triticum > Triticum aestivum. The sequence continues at coordinate 66,609,343 of NC_057814.1, read as the reverse complement.
GCAATCAATGTCTAGAATGTCCACTAGTGGGACAAGAGCATCACCTTCACCTATGTTACCTATGTCATTCCACTCATGTGGTGTAGGTGAGGTGGTAGGAACCAAAGTGTGGTCATCGTCATCATGATGGAACCATGTGGGGGTGCATCATAGTCCACTATGGCCATCGACTTGTCCAAAGGAAGGACGGGGTCGTCAAGGATCAGCGCATCATCATATATGGGACCTAGCACCAAATGAGAAGACACAATAGAGGTAGAGGTTAAGTTGTTAGAAATCTAAATGGCCTCATATGCCTCATCAACTACCTCACTCTCTCTATGTGGCGGTGGCTCACTCACTCCCTCAAGGTAGGTGCACTCAATGTCGCATATGGTGGAGTCACTCAAATCACTCAAGCGATGGTGGTGGCTTTCCTTACATGGGAATTGGGGCAACTCATCATATATGGGGCTAGTGGTGAAGTCACTCACTCTCTCAATATGGTGGCTAAAGTCACTCAAGTCATCATACGTCGCCGTGGTCAAAAGGAAAATCCCATGCTCAACCATCTCGTAGTCATTGCCGTGGATGAAGGCCGAAGATGGCACAGCATCACTCTCGCCGTCTTGTAGCATGGTCGTTGGGAAGTGAGCTCGGTGTTGAGTAGACTTGGCCCTCATCAGTTCTTGCTCCACCTTGAGAGAACCAATGTATAGGCCGTCGAGGGGCTCGTAGTTGTTTTTGAAGATAGTCTTCGAGATGTCGTTGTTCAATCCCATCATGAAGTAGAACTTCATCCAAATGGGGTCGTCCACACCGGCTCGTCGCAAGGCTTCCTTCATGCTCTTGAAGTACTCGTCGAGGGACTTGAATCCTTGTATGGTGTTCTCCAATTGGCGTTGAAGATGTTCCATGTATGTTGGAGGCACTAACTCTCGTCACATCGCTTTCTTCGTCTTGGAACAAGTCATGTCGAAGCTCCTTGAAGGTGTGTGAAGCCACCAAATCAACGCGTAGTCATGGAAGGTACTTGTGGTGCACTTCACTTGAACTTTGGAGGGTACTTGATGTAGCTTGAGGTAGTCGTCCATCTTGCACTCCCACTCGAGGTATTCATTGGGGTCATTAGTCCCAAAGAATGGAATCTCCTCGGTGATGTCGAAGTCGTGGTAGCTCGAGGGAGTAGTGGACTTGAGCTCGTGGAGTAGGCGAAGATGACGTACGTCCAAAGGCGAAGATGCCTTAAAGTCACTTGGCGAAGATGCCAAAGGTGTTGAAGAAGCCGTAGTCTTGGGGTTGATGTTGCGGCTCTGTTTAGCTCGTGCGCACGAGTTGCAGGAGGCCGTGTGCACGGGGTGTCGGAGTAATGGGCCACGGGTAGCCCAACCCGAGTCCCTAAGCCTTTCAAGACAATGGGCCGGCTGCGCCCCAAAAACATCCAGAATGAAGCGCCATCTTCTGGTGGCTGGCTTGCTCAAGTGGCCAGCTGCCAGAAGGCGGCCAGGATCCAGAAGGCGGCACCAAGACAGGCCGACTTCTAGCAGACGGCCTCCAGAGAGGCCGGCTCCTAGCAGGCGGCCCACGGCGCCCTCGGAGTCTGCGCCCTAATTAAGAAGACAAGACAGGATGTGGCTACAGTGTGGCCCATCTCCCCCATATCCAGGGCATGGCGCGGCCACAATGCCCCGTACAGGCGGAGATCTCCGCGCGACGCGGCACTGTTGCCACTCCACCCTTGACGTCACTCTTGATAGGCGGAGCCCTGTTCCCATGACGGCCTATTGGTACGGCCTGCAGGCGGCGGGCCCCACCAGGCAGCGAGAGCCCGGAAGACGGCGGAAGCCTGACCAGTCGGACCCAAGGGAGGCTGGCCTCTAGCAGGCGGCCCCCTCCTCCTTCGGGGTCCATGCGCCATTAACTAGATGAGACACGGTGTGGCTACAGTGATCTCCCACCAGGCGGCGGGACTGTAGCCACGCTCCCCTGACCAAGTACGCGTCATTAGCATCACGGCTATAGTAATAAGCAGCCGGCAAGACCCGCGAGCGGCGGGAGCGGCCTGTCAGCTCCGTACCAGACCAGTCGGCGGGACCCACCAGGCGGCGGGCCCCAGCAGCCGGCGGAGAAGCCGGCGACCAAAGACATTGACAGCCGGGTCCTACACCTGACCAGATTACCATTATACCCCTAGGAGGTAGGCCTATATAAACCCCCCAGGGCACCCATGCAAAGGGTTCCCAACCTGTTAGACCTAGACTCATACCTAGAGGAGGGAGAGAGCAAGCCAACCTTCTTCCACCTCTAGCATACAGCTCGAGGAGCACCATTGTACCCACTAGTGCCTTAATGATCATGCGGAGACCCTACATAGCAGGACTAGGGGTGTTATCTCCTAGGAGAGCCCCGAACCTGGGTAAAGTACGCCGGCATTCGTGTCTACGCCTCATCCTGCTTCCGGGCACCGGCGACGTTCTACTCGCTCCCACCATGATAAGCCACCCTTTGGCATATGTCGCACCCAACCCCCGACATTTGGCGCCCACCGTGGGGCGAGGTGCACCGTCGTCCGGAGACCTGCTCTGGACGGGAACCTTGTTCCTTCCAAGCGAGCGCAGCCAGCCCGGCACGCCGGACGGCGTCTGCGCCGACGCTCTGCATGGCGCGGAGGTCGTCTGCGCAGCGAGCTGCCTCACCGATCTTGTTGGCGAGATCTGCCTCTCCGACGAGCCCGCATCTGATGCGGGCACAGAAGGCCCAGAGAGCCACCTTGTCAGCCTCCTCGATCAGCTCCACGTCGCCGGCGAGCCTGCTGCGGACTTGGAGTCGGTTGGCTCCACCGACCCGATGCTTGTCGACTCTGACACGGCGTCGCTTGATGCCTTCCCCACCAACGTGGTGGTCTACGATGAGCCGCTTCCTCGTGCGGACAGTGGCGGAAGCACCGTCACGGAGGTGCTTGTCATCAGCCATGGCGAGCACTCTGGCGGAGGCGCTCGAGATCCGCTCGAGGCGGCGTTGCGAAACTTGGCTGCCCCCATACTCGAAGACGCCGACGCCGAGACGCTGGAGGCGCGCCGCATCCAGCTTATCGAAAACGCCAACAGGCTGGCCAGCATGAGACGCCTTTCGGAGGCCTACCAGCGTGAGATGGACCGCGCTGTCGGGGGTACGCCGGCTCCTGGTGGGCCTAGCCGCATTGGCACGATCCGGCAACGCGGTGCGACCATTGCCAGCATGTTCAGGGAAGATCGCCCCGTCTACGCCACGCCCGCAGAAAACAGACGAGCAGCCCAGGTGGCTGCAGATGAGCTAGACATGCTAGAGGGCGACGAGCGTCGCCACATGACGGAGCGCGTCCAGCGGCTCCTTGACGCGGCTGCCGAGCAGCAAGAAGCCGGCTGCCGCGCTGAGACGCCCAACTGGCGAAACGACGATCCGCCTCCTCGCCGAGATCAAGGCGCGACATCCCGGACGCCGACTGGTGGCATCCGCGATAGAAGAGACAAGGAGTCGGCTGCCAGCCGCACTCGGACTCGCATCACTATCGAGCGCGACCAAGACGGCCACCCAAGAGCAGTGGAACGACGGGATGACTGCCCGCCTCCACCTCCCCACAGGGAGAGGCGCATTTCCCCGCCTCCTGTTGACCACCCGACACTCCGCGACCGCCTTGGAAGCCGAGAAGGAGTCGGAGAGAACGACGCCCGCCACCGGATCGATTGCCTCAACCGATCCTTGGCGCTAGAAGAAGAAGGCGCATTGGGTCCACCTTGTTTTGGTCCCCGCATCCGAGATGAGCCCTTCCCCAAAGGGTTCACACTTCTTAGAGACACGCCCAAATACACCGGCTCCGTGAAGCCGGAGGACTGGCTGGTCGACTACTCCACGGCCGTCAGCATAGCAAACAGCAACAAGCGAGTTGCCGTGAAGTACGTTCCGCTCATGCTCCAGGGCACAGCCCGGACATGGCTGAACAGCCTGAAGTCCCACAGCATCAACAACTGGGTTGATTTCACCGAAGCCTTCATCCGCAACTTCACCAACACATACAAGCGGCCGCCCAAGCCTCGCCAGCTCTCCTTGTGCGTCCAAGGCCCCAATGAATCAACTCACGACTACCTCACGCGTTGGGCCGAGCTGCGCAACTCTTGCGAGGGCGTGCACGAGGTGCAGGCCATCGAGTATTTCACCGCCGGGTGCCGAGAAGGCACCCTCCTCAAGCACCGGCTTCTTTGCGACGAGTCGGCGACCCTCGACGAACTACTGATCATAGCGGACAAACACGCCACGGCCGACTCCTCCATGAAGACAAAGATCCAAGTTGACGCATCTGGCAAGGTGGCTCCTCAAGCTCCTCGGACCCCGGCTGGTGACACCAGTCGGCGTCAGCAACAAAATGACCATAAGCGCAAGGCCACGCAGCCGGCTTCCACAAGCCGGCAAGTGGCGACAGTTGAAGACCAGCAGCCAGAAGGGCAGTCTCCTCCCAAACACCAGAAGGGCGGAAACCCAACTGGTTGCCCGCCTTCTCGTACGAACAGACTCTAGATGCACCCTGCAAGTTCCACAGCGGCGCGAAGCCGTCCAACCACACCACTCGGAAATGCCACTGGCTCACCAGGATCGCCAAGGGCGACGAACTCCAGCCTCCTCCGCATGCTGGCCCGCCGCCTCCTCCTCCCCAGCAGCCGGCGGTTTGATACGTCTCCAACGTATCTGTAATTTTTTTATTGTTCCATGCTATATTATATTCTGTTTTGGATGTTTAATGGGCTTTATTTATACACTTTTATATTATTTTTGGGACTAACCTATTAACCGGAGGCCCAGCCCAAATTGCTGTTTTTTGGCCTATTTCAGTGTTTCGCAGAAAAAGAATATCAAACGGATTCCAAACGGAATGAAACCTTCGGGAACGTGATTTTTGGAACAAACGTGATCCAGAGGACTTGGAGTGGACGTCAAGCAACAGACGAGGAAGCCACGAGGTAGGGGGCGCGCCCACCTCCCCCAGGCGCGCCCTCCACCCTCGTGGGCCCCTCGTTGCTCCACCGATGTACTTCTTCCTCCTATATATACCCATATACCCTGGAAACATCATATACGGAGCCAAAACCCTATTCCCGCCGCCGCAACCTTCTGTACCCGTGAGATCCCATCTTGGGGCCTTTTCCGGCGCTCCGCCGGAGGGGCATTGATCACGGAGGGCTTCTACATCAACACCATAGCCTCTCCGATGATGTGTGAGTAGTTTACCTCAGACCTTCGGGTCCATAGTTATTAGCTAGATGGCTTCTTCTCTCTCTTTGGATCTCAATACAAAGTTCTCCTCGATTCTCTTGGAGATCTATTTGATGTAACTCTTCTTTTGCGGTGTGTTTGTCGAGATCCGATGAATTGTGGGTTTATGATCCAGATTATCTATGAACAATATTTGAATCTCCTTTGAATTCTTTTATGTATGATTGGTTACCTTTGCAAGTCTCTTCGAATTATCAGTTTGGTTTGGCCTACTAGATTGATCTTTCTTGAAATGGGAGAAGTGCTTAGCTTTGGGTTCAATCTTGCGGTATCCTTTCCCAGTGACAGCAGGGGCAGCAAGGCACGTATTGTATTGTTGCCATCGAGGATAAAAAGATGGGGTTTATATCATATTGCATGAGCTTATCCCTCTACATCATGTCATCCTGCTTAAAGCATTACTCTGTTCTTATGAACTTAATACTCTAGATGCATGCTGGATAGTGGTCGATGTGTGGAGTAATAGGAGTAGATGCAGAATCATTTCGGTCTACTTGTCACGGACGTGATGCCTATATACATGATCATACCTAGATATTCTCATAACTATGCTCAATTCTATCAATTGCTCGACAGTAATTCGTTTACCCACCGTAAAACTTATGCTCTTGAGAGAAGCCACTAGTGAAACCTATGGCCCCCGGGTCTATTTTCCATCTTATTAATCTTCCAAAGCTTAGCTATTTCTATTGCCATTTATTTTACTTTGCATCTTTATTTCTCTTTATCATAAAAATACCAAAAATATTATCTTATCATATCTATCAGATCTCACTCTTGTAAGTGACCGTGAAGGGATTGACAACCCTTTTATCGCGTTGGTTGCGAGGTTCTTATTTGTTTGTGTAGGTTAATGGGACTCGAGCGTGGTCTCCTACTGGATTGATACCTTGGTTCTCAAAAACTGAGGGAAATACTTACGCTACTTTACCGCATCACCCTTTCCTCTTCAAGGGAAAACCAGTGCAGTGCTCAAGAGGTAGCAAGAAGGATTTCTGGCGCCGTTGCCGGGGGAGTCTACGCTCAAGTCAAGACATACCAAGTAACCATCACAAACTCTTATCCCTCGCATTACATTATTTGCCATTTGCCTCTCGTTTTCCTCTCCCCCACTTCACCCTTGCCATTTTATTCGCCCTCTCTTTTCCGTTCGTCGCTTTCTTGCTTGCCTTGTCGTTATGGCTAGTCACTTATCTTCTCCGTTGTCTCCCGAGAATGAAGTTCTTAATTTTAAGCAAAGGGAGGGAGAAAATCTAAAAGACGCTTGGTATAGAATTTGCAATGCTCAAAATAGATCTACCAGGAAGCAATCTACTTCCGTTCTTCTCCGCAATTTTTATGTAGGCGCTACTCCTTGGTACAGATATATTCTTGATACCATTACCGGAGGGAATTTCTTGGGTAGCCATACTTTTGATTCTTATAATGCTATGATAGATTTGTTTGGCTCACCACCTCTTTTGGTTAATGGAACTATGTTAACTTTGGAACATGTGATGCAAAGGCTTGAAATTATTGAAAATAAAGTCGCTACCATAGAGTTGATTGAGAATTTGGATAAAAAGATCCACAACCAAATTACCCAATATGGATCTAAGGTGGGAGATACTCTGAAAAGTTTTAAGGAAAAAGAACCCATAGTTAATGAAAGAATAGATCAAGATTCTACTAGAATCGATAAACTTGAGGGAATCATCACCAACTTGGGGTCCGCTTTTTCTTCCGTAAAAAATACTCCAAATCCTCCTACCAAAATTGCCAAGCTTGTTTATGTTCCTAAAAATAAGGGTGAATCCTCTAGTAAGGAAACTGCGGATTTAAAATCAATAAGTGTTCATCCCAATCTTTTTGCTATCATTAAGGAACCGTTTGCTACAAATGATTTTCTTGATTTTGTGCCTAGGAGTTTGATAATTAAAAAAAATAAAGAAACTCCTAGGGGTTATAGGTGTCTTATTGAAGAATTGCCACCAAAGATGGCAACACTTAGATCTATCCTTGCTTTTATGCCTAGCTAGGGGCGTTAAACGATAGCGCTTGTTGGGAGGCAACCCAATTTTATTTTAGTTTTTTTGCTTTTTGCTCCTGTTTAGGAATAAATCTTTGATCTCGCCTCTGGTTAGATTTGTTTTTGTGTTTTAGTTAGTGTTTGTGCCAAGTAGAACCAATAGGATCTTCTTGGATGATAGTTATTTGATCTTGCTGAAAAAGTCAGAAACTTTCTGCTCACGAATATAATTGTTTAAACTCATCAGACGTGATAAATTAATGATTCTTTTTGCAGTAGATCAGTACGTAAATCTTCCAGGTTGTCTTATTTTTCAGGATTTTTGGAGTTCCAGAAGTTTTCGAACAAATCAGATTACTACAGACTGTTCTGTTTTTGACAGATTCTGTTTTTCGTGTGTTGTTTGCTTATTTTGATGAATCTATGGCTAGTAAAAGAGTTTATAAACCATAGAGAAGTTGGAATACATTAGATTTAACACCAATATAAATAAAGAATGAGTTCAATACAGTACCTTGAAGTGGTGTTTTGTTTTCTTTCGCTAACGGAGCTCATGAGATTTTCTGTTAAGTTTTGTGTTGTGAAGTTTTCAAGTTTTGGGTAAAAGATTTGATGGATTATGGAACAAGGAGTGGAAAGAGCCTAAGCTTGGGGATGCCCATGGCACCCCCAGGTAATCTAAGGACACCAAAAAGCCAAAGCTTGGGGATGCCCCGGAAGGCATCCCCTCTTTCGTCTTCGTCCATCGGTAACTTTACTTGGAGCTATATTTTTATTCACCACATGATAAGTGTTTTGCTTGGAGCGTCTTGTATGATTTGAGTCTTTGTTTTTAGTTCACCACAATCATCCTTGATGTACACACCTTTTGATAGAGACACACATGATTCGGAATTTATTAGAATACTCTGTGTGCTTCACTTATATCTTTTGAGCTATATAGTTTTTGCTCTAGTGCTTTACTTATATCTTTTAGAGCACGGCGGTGGTTTTGTTTTATAGAAACTATTGTTCTCTCATGATTCACTTATATTATTTTGAGAGTCCTATAAAACAGCATGGTAATTTGCTTAAATTGAGAAATTAGTCCTAAAGTGATAGGCATCCAAGATTAGTAAAAACTTTCTTATAAGTGCGTTGAATACTATGAGAAGTTTGATGCTTGATAATTGTTTTGAGATATGAAGATGGTGATATCAGAGTCATGCTAGTTGAGTAGTTGTGAATTTGAGAAATAATTGTGTTAAAGTTTGTGATTCCTGTAGCATGCACGTATGGTGAACCGTTATGTGATGAAGTCGGAGGATGATTTATTAATTGATTGTCTTCCTTATGAGTGGCGGTCGGGGACGAGCGATGGTCTTTTCCTACCAATCTATCCCCCTAGGAGCATGCGCGTAATACTTTGTTTCGATAACTAATAGATTTTTGCAATAAGTATATGAGTTCTTTATGACTAATGTTGAGTCCATGGATTATACGCACTCTCACCCTTCCACCATTGCTAGCCTCTCTAATACCGCGCACTTTTCGCCGGTATCATACACCCACCATATACCTTCCTCAAAACAGCCACCATACCTACCTATTATGGCATTTCCATAGCCATTCCGAGATATATTGCCATGCAACTCACCACCGTTCCGTTTGTTATGACACGCTTCATCATTGTCATATTGCTTTGCATGATCATGTAGTTGACATCGTATTTGTGGCAAAGCTACCGTTCATAATTTTTATACATGTCACTCTTGATTCATTGCATATCCCGGTACTCTGTCGGAGGCATTCACATAGAGTCATATTTTTGTTCTAAGTATTGATTTGTAATTCTTGAGTTGTAAGTAAATAAAAGTGTGATGATCATCATTATTAGAGCATTATCCCAAGTGAGGAAAGGATGATGGAGACTATGAATCCCCCACAAGTCGGGATGAGACTCCGGACGAAAAATAAAAAAAAGAGGCCATAAAAAAAGGGAGAGAAAAGGCCCAAACAAAAAAATGAGAGAAAAAGAGAGAAGGGACAATGTTACTATCCTTTTACCACACTTGTGCTTCAAAAGTAGCACCATGATCTTCATGATAGAGATTCTCCTATGTTGTCACTTTCATATACTAGTGGGAATTTTAAATTATAGAACTTGCCTTGTATATTCCAATGATGGGCTTCCTCAAATGCCCTAGGTCTTCGTGAGCAAGCAAGTTGGATGCACACCCACTTAGTTTCTTTGGTTGAGCTTTCATACATTTATAGCTCTAGTGCATCCGTTGCATGGCAATCCCTACTCACTCACATTGATATCTATTGATGGGCATCTCCATAGCCCGTTGATACGCCTAGTTGATGTGAGACTATCTTCTCTTTTTTTGTCTTCTCCAACAACCACCATTCTATTCCACATATAGTGCTATGTCCATGGCTCACGCTCATGTATTGCGTGAAGATTGAAAAAGTTTGAGAACATCAAAAGTATGAACCAATTGCTTGGCTTGTGAACGGGGTTGTGCATGATTAAATACTTTGTGTGAAGATGATAGAGCATAGCCAGACTATATGATTTTGTAGGGATAACTTTCTTTGGCCATGTTATTTTGAGAAGACATGATTGCTTAGTTAGTATGCTTGAAGTATTATTATTTTTATGTCTATGAAAATTTTATCTTGAATCTTTCGGATCTGAATATTCATACCACAAATAAGAGAATTACATTAAGGAATATGATAGGTAGCATTCCACATCAAAAATTCGGTTTTTATCGTTTACCTACTCGAGGACGAGCAGGAATTAAGCTTGGGGAAGCTTTATACGTCTCCAACATATCTATAAATTTTTATTGTTCCATGCTATATTATATTCTGTTTTGGATGTTTAATGGGCTTTATTTATACACTTTTATATTATTTTTGGGACTAACCTATTAACCGGAGGCCCAGCCCAAATTGCTGTTTTTTGCCTATTTCAGTGCTTCGCAGAAAAAGAATATCAAACGGAGTCCAAACGGAATGAAACCTTCGGGAACGTGATTTTTGGAACAAACGTGATCCAGAGGACTTGGAGTGGATGTCAGGCAACAGACGAGGAAGCCACGAGGTAGGGGGGCCGCCCACCTCCCCCAGGCGCGCCTCCACCCTCGTGGGCCCATCGTTGCTCCACCGACGTACTTCTTCCTCCTATATATACCCATATACCCTGGAAACATCATATACGGAGCCAAAACCCTATTTCCACCGCCGCAACCTTCTGTACCCATGAGATCCCATCTTGGGGCCTTTTCCGGCTCTCCGCCGGAGGGGCCATTGATCACGGAGGGCTTCTACATCAACACCATAGCCTCTCCGATGATGTGTGAGTAGTTTACCTCAGACCTTCGGGTCCATAGTTATTAGCTAGCTGGCTTCTTCTCTCTCTTTGGATCTCAATACAAAGTTCTCCTCGATTCTCTTGGAGATCTATTTGATGTAACTCTTCTTTTGCGGTGTGTTTGTTGAGATCCGATGAATTGTGGGTTTATGATCCAGATTATCTATGAACAATATTTGAATCTCCTCTGAATTCTTTTATGTATGATTGGTTATCTTTGCAAGTCTCTTCGAATTATCAGTTTGGTTTGGCCTACTAGATTGATCTTTCTTGCAATGGGAGAAGTGCTTAGCTTTGGGTTCAATCTTGCGGTGTCCTTTCCCAGTGACAGCAGGGGCAGCAAAGCACGTATTGTATTGTTGCCATCGAGGATAAAAAGATGGGGTTTATATCATATTGCATGAGTTTATCCCTCTACATCATGTCATCTTGCTTAAAGCATTACTCTGTTCTTATGAACTTAATACTCTAGATGCATGCTGGATAGCGGTCGATGTGTCGAGTAATAGTAGTAGATGCAGAATCGTTTCGGTCTACTTTTCACGGACGTGATGCCTATATACATGATCATACCTAGATATTCTCATAACTATGCTCAATTCTATCAATTGCTCGATAGTAATTCGTTTACCCACCGTAATACTTATGCTCTTGAGAGAAGCCACTAGTGAAACCTATGGCCCCCGGGTCTATTTTCCATCATATTAATCTTCCAACACTTAGCTATTTCTATTGCCATTTATTTTACTTTCCATCTTTATTTCTCTTTATCATAAAAATACCAAAAATATTATCTTATCATATCTATCAGATCTCACTCTCGTAAGTGACCATGAAGGGATTGACAACCCCTTTATCGCGTTGGTTGCGAGGTTCTTATTTGTTTGTGTAGGTGCGTGGGACTTGAGCGTGGTCTCCTACTGGATTGATACCTTGGTTCTCAAAAACTGAGGGAAATACTTACGCTACTTTACTGCATCACCCTTTCCTCTTCAAGGGAAAACCAACGCAGTGCTCAAGAGGTAGCACGGTTCGGCCAGTCGGCGCAATACAAGATGACTATCCTGAAGAGCATGGAGCTTATGTCGTCTTCACCAGCGTGGCCGACGATAAGCACAGCAGACGGCAGCGGCTACAAGAAGTAAACGCAGTAGCATGAGAGACCCCCGAGTTCATGCATTGGTCTGAAAAGCCATCAACTGGAGCAGAGCTGACCACCCGGAGGTGATGCCTTCTCCCGGTTCTTATGCTCTGGTTTTGGATGCCACCTTCGCCACGGAGAGGCGGGCTGCTCGCTTCTCCCTAGTTCTGATAGATGGCGGCAGCAGCATCAACATCCTGTACCGAGATACTATGGAGAAGTTGGGAATCAAGCAGACATCTTCAGCCCAGTCGGACTGTATTCCATGGCATAGTTCCTGGCCTTTCTTGCTCACCAATCGGCAAGACACAGATTGACGTCCTCTTTGGAGACAAAGATCACTTCCGCTGAGAGCCAGTCTGGTTTGAGGTGGTGGACCTTGAAAGCCCCTATCATGCGCTACTTGGCCGGCCTGCTCTGGCCAAGTTCATGGCGGTCCCCCACTACGCTTACCTCAAGATGAAGATGCCAAGCACCAAGGGATTCCTGACCATAGTCGGGGAATACAAGAAATCGGCCGCTTGTGCGGCAGACAACAGCTAGCTAGCCGAGTCCCTCGTGATTGCAGCAGAGAAGCGGCTCCTTGACCGGGTTGTGGCAATGGCAGGCAAGCAGCCGGAAATGTCGCCAAACCCCAAGGAGTCGGAAGTTGAGGGCTCGTTCAAACTGGCAAAGGAAACAAAGAAGATACCCTTGGACCCGGAGCATCCGGAGAGGTATGCTGCCATAGGCGCAAACCTTGACAGCAAATAGGAAAGCGAGCTCGTCAACTTCCTTTGTGAGAATCGGGACATCTTTGCATGGTCTCCTAAGGACATGTCGGGTGTTCCGACGGATTTCGCCGAGCACATGCTACATGTCCGACCTGATGCCAAGCCGGTCAGGCAGCCCTTGCGCCGCCTGTCAGAAGAAAATAGAAGAGTCGTTGGAGAAGAGATAGCCCGGCTTCTGGCAGCCGGCTTCATTATGGAAGTGTTCTTCCCAGAATCGTTAGCCAACCCAGTCCTTGTGTTGAAGAAGAATAAGCAGTGGTGCATGTGTATTGATTATACCAGCCTCAACAAAGCTTGCCCCAAGGACCCCTTTGCCTTGCCAAGAATTGACCAAGTGATAGACTCCACAGCCGGATGCGAGCTGTTGAGTTTTTTGGATGCATACTCAGGGTATCATCAGATCAAGCTGAACCCGGCCGACAGGCTGAAGACCGCCTGCATCACGCCATTCGGAGCCTTCTGCTACCTGACCATGACGTTCGGCTTGAGGAATGTCGGCGCCACGTTTCAGCGTTGCATGCAGAAGTGTCTCCTCAAGCAACTCGGCAGAAACGCCCACGTCTATGTGGACGATGTTGTGGTGAAGACGGAGAAGCATGGCGCGCTGCTAGAATACCTCAAGGAAACCTTTGAAAATTTGTGCCGCTTTCAGATTAAGCTCAACCCGGAGAAATGTGTCTTTGGAGTACCAGCCGGCTAGCTTCTTGGCTTCCTGGTCTCAAAGCGCGGCATAGAGTGCAACCCTGTAAAGATCAAGGCCATCGAGAGGATGGAGGTGCCCACCCGACTGCTGGACGTGCAAAAATTCACCGGCTGCTTGGCATCCATTAGCCGTTTCATCAGTCGGCTGGGCGAGAAGGCTCTTCCCCTGTACCAGCTTATGAAGAAGACCACTTTTTTCGAGTGGAACACAAGGTGGATGAAGCTTTTCTCCAGCTCAAGAAGATGTTGACCACTCCGCCTGTCCTGGCGGCTCCGGCTGATAAAGAGCCCATGCTTCTTTACATCACCGCCACCAGCTGGGTGGTCAGCACAGTCATAGTTGTGGAGCGCAAGGAAGACGGCAAGGCACTACCAGTCCAGAGGCCGGTGTACTACCTGAGTGAAGTGTTGTCTGCCTCCAAGCAGAACTACCCCCATTATCAGAAGATGTGCTACGGCATGCATTTTGCCGCCAAGAAGCTGAAGTCATACTTTCAAGAGCACCCAATCACTGTTGTCTGCACTGCTCCCACTTGCCGAGATCATTGGGAGCCGAGATGCCTCAGGCCGAGTGGCCAAATGGGCCATAGATTTGGCCCCCTACACCATCCACTACCAGCCTCGCACCGCCATGAAGTCACAAGCACTGGCCGACTTCCTCGTCGACTGGGCCAAGACCCAGTACCTGCCGCAAGCACTGGACTCCACCCATTGGCGGATGCACTTTGATGGTTCCAAGATGCGCACCGGTTTGGGAGCCGGCATCGTCCTCACCTCTCCCAAAGTCGACAAGCTCAGATATGTGTTGCAAATTCACTTTGCTGCCTCCAACAACGTAGCCGAATACGAAGCACTCATACACGGGCTCCGGCTTGCCAAAGAACTTGGCATTCGCCGGATCCTGTGCTATGGAGACTCCGACTTGGTGGTCCAGCAGTCGTCAGGTGACTAGGACGCCAAAGATGCAAATATGGCAAGCTACCGCTTCCTCGTCCAGCAACTCAGTGGATACTTTGAGGGATGCAAGTTCCTCCATGTGCCAAGAAATGACAACGAGCAAGCGGATGCCTTCGCACGGATTGGCTCCACCCGGCAAGCAATACCCGCCGGCGTCGCCCTGCAATGCCTCCTTAAGCCGTCTGTCAAGCCGTCACCAGAATCAGACTCCATCTTTGTTCCGGCTCCTCCCGAAGCAGTTGGATCCGACTTGAGGATCCCAGCGGGTGGCTCGGGGACTGCAGCAGTCGCACCTGGCCCGGGGACTTCAGAGCCCGGCTCGGGGACTGCAGCAGTCGGCCCGGGGACTTCATCGGCACAGCAAGCGGCAGTCAACTCCAACCCGCCGCCTCCTAGCCCAACCGCCCTCGTGCAAGTTGCAGTTCTGGCAGTCGAAGAAATAGCAGCACCTTCATGGGCGCAGCCCATCCTCAACTTTCTGGTGAATAAAGAGCTGCCGACTGATGAGATCTCGGCCCGACAAGTGCAACGTAGGGCGGCAGCATACACCATTGTCAACAGAGAACTTGTGAGGCGCAGTGTCACTGGTGTGTACCAGTGCTGCGTGGAGCCAGAGTAAGGCCAAGCAATCCTCAAAGATATCCACCAAGGCGAGTGTGGTCACCACGCGGCGTCAAGGTCACTCGTTGCCAAAGATTTCCGCCATGGTTTTTTCTAGCCGACTGCTCTAGAAGATGCCAAAGACTTGGTACAGAAGTGTAAAGGGTGCCAGAAGTTCCGCTCCAAGCCACATTTGCCGACTTCTACACTCAAGACCATCCCCATTGCCTGGCCCTTTGTCGTCTGGGGGCTCGACATGGTGGGACCATTCAAGACAGCACACGGCGGCATGACTCATCTGCTTGTCGCGGTGGACAAGTTCACCAAGTGGATAGAAGCAAAACCAATCAAGAAGTTGAATGGTCCGACTGTTGTGACTTTCATCTCCGACATCACCATCCGGTATGGCATACCACACAACATCATCACCGACAACGGCACAAACTTTGCCAAGGGCACCTTGGCTCGTTTCTACGCGACGCGGGGCATCCGACTGGACTTAGCGTCCGTTGCCCATCCGCAGTCAAACGGCCAAGTGGAGCGTGCAAACGGCCTCATTTTGTCCGGCATCAAGCCCCGACTGGTCGAGCCTCTAGAGCGTTCGGCCGGCTGTTGGCTCGCTAAGCTGCCGGCCGTCCTCTGGAGCCTGCGCACAACTCCGAACAAATCAACCGGCTTCATGCCTTTCTTCCTCGTCTACGGTGCCGAAGCCGTCATCCGGACGGACATAGAATTCGACTCTCCCCGAGTCACGATGTACACCGAGGAAGAGGCAAAAGAAGCACGAGAAGACGGTGTCGATCTGCTGGAAGAGGGCCGGCTGTTGGCACTCAGTCGGTCCACCATCTACCAGCAGAGCTTATGCCGATACTACAACTGGAAGGTCAAGCCAAGATCCTTCCAAGAGGGAGACCTTGTGCTCCGGCTGATCCAGCGAACAGCCGACCAGCACAAGCTCTCGGCACCTTGGGAAGGCCCCTTCATCATCAGCAAGGTGTTGGGCAATGACTCCTACTACCTGATTGACACTCAGAAGCCTCGAGCACGCAAAAGAGATGACTCCGGCAAGGAGACAGAGCGGCCATGGAACGCAAACCTCCTTCGAAGATTTTATAGTTGATGCAATATGTACCATGCTACCTTTTTTGTATTAAGTACGAAGACTCCGGGTCCCCAGAGAAGAGCTCGGGGACTACCCTCTTTTTATCTATACGATAAGTATTATGCCTATGAATGTGATTATTTCATTATTTCCGCCTGGCACCGGGTTCGACCAGTCGGCCCGAGGGCTCGCCGCCTTGTACTATGTGGTGCTTCCTGCAGCCGGACAAGTAGTGTGTTGGCACCTAAGCCTTCTCCTGCCAGAAGCCGCATCTCGCAGAGCGACTATCTCGTGGGCAGGAGTTAAAGGCAGAAAGGGTGTCCGCATGAAAAATGGCTAAGGACCCAAAGCATGCACATAGTCCAAGCCGGCTTCCCGCCTCACCGACCGGCTGCTGAGCAGCCGGCCGGCCGGCTTCTACTTAAACTTGCTAAATGCTCTAATCAGCTAAGTACTTACCCTCCCAAAGCAGCCAAGTACTTGACCCAGCCGCAGTCTGCAGAGCGGCTGTTTGGCTGGCAAGATGGCAGCCCAGGGAGGGTGGCAAAGGAAAAAAGCTAAGGAGCAGAAAGCAAGGAAAGATAGAACTCGGCAAAAATATTTACATATCAAAAGGCCCTTGGCCAACATTCAACAGAAGTTTGAAATACACCCCGCGGGTGGAATTACGCGAAGTTAACAAAGTTTGTCGAGACTGATAAGCAGGCAAAAACAATAGATAAATTGGCAGCCTAGGGAGCAGCAGACGGGTCCGGCAGAACGGTGGAGTCGGTGGTGCCGGTTGGTGGAGAGGCCGGCTGGTCAGTCTCCGCTTGGTCGCCTTCAGCAGCAGTCGGCTCGCTCGTGCATGGCTCGTTGTTGGAGGCGCGATCGAGCTGAGGCTGGCCGTCCGCTCCAACCTATGGCGCTTCCTCTTCACTTTCCTCGCCCCCCTTGCCTTCTCCCTCGTCGCTGGAATCAATCACTTCGCCGAGTCCTCGTCGTCCTCCGGGTCCAGCCCGAACCACTCCAGTGGCGCTTCGGCACCGTTCTCGGCCAGGTCGGGAACGAAGATACTGGTGTTGGTGTACTCGGCGATCGCCGCGGCATGCCGGACAAGATCCTGCTCCACCACCACCAGCTCCTCCT
This sequence comes from Triticum aestivum, assembly GCF_018294505.1. NCBI lineage: Eukaryota > Viridiplantae > Streptophyta > Magnoliopsida > Poales > Poaceae > Triticum > Triticum aestivum. The sequence continues at coordinate 66,592,285 of NC_057814.1, read as the reverse complement.
GGGCCTCCTGCCGAAACGTGGCCAACTGGGCTAGATTTAGCCCAGGGTACCACGCCTTGACGAACTCCAAGGCTCGGCATGCTCCAGCCCGGGCCGAGGAACCCTTCCAAGCCTCAAGACGGCCGGCCGCCACCTCCAGCCAGTCAGCAGTCCGACTGGGAGTACGCGGAGCCGGCATGTCTGGCCACAGGGCGGAGATCGCCTGTGCCCCAACTCATTGAAGACGACGCAACATCCGATGAGCCGGCCGAAGACGGGCTTGGATGCTGAGAAGCTGTTCGCTAAGGGTCCGGGGGCATAAGTAGCAATCTGCGCACCTTCCGCCCTCCGCTCTTCGCGGTCTGCCTCAATGGCCTGATTGGCAGCGCCAGAATGACCAGGGAAGAAGTCTGCTCAAACAGAAAGCGAAAGAACCAAAAGTTAGAAGCAAGAAGCCGGCCTGATCAGCAGCCGGTAGCCCTAAGAAAGAAAAAAGAAGGAAGCTTACCATCAACCATGTATTCAATCTTGCCGAAGCTGGCAGTCAGCAATGCCTCCTTATCGGTCCAAGCGAAGCGTTCAGTCTCGAACTCAGCAAGGAGATTGGAATCTTTCGCCCCCGCCTCCTTCTGGGCCTTCTGGAGAAGCTCCACCTGCTCCGTCAGTTGCTTGACTAGCCGGTCACGCTCCTGGGCCAGCTCGTTGCACTCCACCTCCTTGGTGTGCAAGGCGGTGTTGACTTCACCCAGCTGCTGCTGCAGGGCGGCGTTGGCCCCTGCCGGAAGAGAGAAAGGGAAAGACGTCAGCAATCAACAAAAAAGAAGAACAGTTACCGGGGAGATCCGGCCCGACTGCTCAGCAGTTGGCCCGAATCTCGGGGACTACAGCCCGCGGGTGCGCCAGCACGCCCCTGCAGAGAAGGAAACGAAGACTTACTCCGGCTTTCTGACAAGTCGGCGGTCCGCTGGTCCAGCTCTCGGACGTTGGAGTTGAAGGTGGTCGTGCGAAGGTAATGATAATCCTACAGAAAAGATACCAGATAACGTCAGTACTCGGAGCTTTCCAATTAAAGTTCCGAGCCGCCTGCTCAGCAGCCGGCCCGAAACTCGGGGACTACACCCAGTGGGTGCGCTGGCGCGCCCCCATATAGAAATACCAAAACCAAAGCCGAAGAAGTAAGAAGCATACCCGAATGGCGCTCACGAATCCAAGAACGCCTTGTTGCAATGCTTGAGAGCGTCGGCCTCAGCTCGGAGCCTGGCCTGGACGTCTAGGATCGCCTTGTTTAAGGCTCCCGTCCCGCCTCCACGCACCCATTCAGTAGGCGCGGCGCTGGTCGCTTCGGCGTCTGGGACTGACGAACTCGCGGCACCGGCTTCCAGCGGTCATGGCGCCGACGCCGACTTCGTGAAACGACAGCGCGATGGTGTGCGGACCTCAGGAGTCGGGCCCGTCACCATCTCGTCTCCAGCTGGTGGCACCGGCGGGTCAGTCGGCTGCTTGTCCCGCGCTCCTTCAGACGGCGGTGGTGGAGGCACGACTACGTCCGGCATGACGACGTCGCCGCCTTCTCTCTCCATGATCGGGTGCTCATCACCTGCTCCCCCAGTCGGCGCCATAAAATCTAGTGGTGGCGGCGCGAGGTTCAGGGGGACGACAAATAGCGCCGACTGACGACGCGCGGCTTCTTCAAGCCGCTTCTTCGCGGCGGTATCAGCCTCGGCCTCCGCCAGCTTCTTCAGCGCGGCGGCCTCTGCCTCGTCTGACTCCACCTTCTCCAGGCGGGCGGCTTCTTGCTCCTCGCGCGCCTCCTGCATGTTTCGTTCCTGTGCCTCTCGAAGGTTGGCAGCCGGATCGATTCGCCAGGAGGTGGTGGAGGCCTCCGCCGACCCAATAACGGAGGCGGCGGCCGACTTCTCAAGAGAGAGCGGGGCCCTAAGTCAAGAAAAATAAAGCAAAGAAACTCAGACAGAATCAGCAAAGAAGAAAAACACAAGGAAAGATGCTTACGCCGACACCATAGGAGGCGCCTTCGGAAGCTTCTGGAATTTGGTCGTCTTCGCGGCGGCCTCCTTCCGCTTGGTTGCGAGGGTGGGGTTCTTGGCCTTCTTCGGCAAGCTGCCAAACAAGGCGGCGCCCTATTTGCGCTTGCGCGTGCCGGCTTGCGCAGTCGGCGCGGCAGAGGAGCCCGCCACCGCCTTGTCGGCCCCCCGCATGTGGCGCGGCGCACCCTCCTCCTCGAAGTCGTCCAGACACGTCTCGACGCCGCCTCCTTCTTCGAAGCCGCCTGTTCCGTAGACGCCACTTGTGGCGTCATCTTCCAAGGCGGCCGCCCCCAAGTCGGGGTCGTCCACGTCGCTCACGGCCCGGTCCGGTTTGTAGGCACCACCCGCCCCCACGATGGCGGCCGTCGCCTCGGACATGAAGATCTGTTTCAAAAAGCAAGAGGCTGACTGATCGATACACACGACGGAATCAAGATGAAGTACTGAAGAGGGAAAAGATTGAAGAGCTTACGGCAGGCGGCGGGTCCGCGCGGGAGTACGGCTGCTTGCCGAACCGCCAGGACCCCTCCAGCTTGAGGTCGGAGATCTCGTTCACCAAGTTCGCCACCTCAGTAGCCGGCATCTCCTTGGTACTCAGCCGGCACGGGTCACGATGACCACTCATCCAGCTGATCAAGTGAGGTCGGCCTTGGAGCGGGAGAACCCGGCGCACGACGAAGGCGACCAGCAAGTCGGACGCCTTGAGGCCTTCAGCGTCGGTCAACTCCTGGAGTCGGTTGATGGCGGCGGCGGCGTCTGCTGATACGGGCTTAGGCTTGTAGCCCCAGTTGGCCCGAGGCTCAGCCGGTGGGCCGGCTTCATAGGCCGGCAGGTTGATGAAGTCGACTGCAGGGTTGACATTCCCCACGTAGAAGTAAGATTGCTGCCACATCTTGACAGACTGTGGCAGCTTGATGGTGGGGAAGACATTCATCGGCGACGGCCGGCGCACCGCGATGAAGGCACCACACTGGGCCACCTTCTCCTTGGCGGAGGTGCCCAGTTTGGTGTAAAAGAACGCTCCCCACAACTCGATGATGGGGAAGATGCCGAGGTAGCCTTCGCACATCGTAACGAAGGCGGACAGCAACATCACGGTGTTGGGCGTGATGTGATGCGGTTGGAGATGATAGAACTCGAGGAACGAGCGGAGAAAGCCACTCGCCGGCAGGCCAAAGCCACAGATGAAGTGCGAGCGGAAGACGACCCGCTCGCCCTCCCCCGGCGCCGGCGAAATCTCCCCCGCGGGAGGCACGCACGCCTGCATGTAACCCGCGCCGGGAAGGCGTCGCGTATCACGGAGAAAGGCGATGTGGTCCTCGGTGACGTTCGACCCGTCCCAATCTCCTCCCCGCTCGCGCGCCATGAGAAGCTCGACGAGGTAAATGGCGTGGCGGGGGAGCTGAGGATTGGTGCGGGGCCAAGAGGGCTCGGGGCGGAAGAGCTCGACGAAGACGAGCGGTGGCAGCACTCTGGCGTAGCTCGGGGGCGCTGCGGCGAGAGGAGGAAGAAGGAGACGAGGATGGGGTAGGAGGGCGCGCGTGCTCCGCCGCTCCCCCTCCTCCCCCTACTTATAGCCGGTAGGCTATGAAGCCGAGGAGGCGAGGCATGGGATCGTGGGATTAACTGTGCCCACGACCCCACGTCCCCTCATTTGTCGCGCGAGTTACTGCGTGCAGTAACTCCATGAAGAAGCTCAACCGCCTGCCTCGGCCGCAGCGGATCCGCTCGCGTGCCGAGGCCTGGTAGTGGCGGGCCCAGCCTGCTGTCGCGTCCCATCGTGCGCGTGGGCTAGCAGGCTGGCCCGGCTGGCTGACGCCACGTGGCGTGCCCACGACGGGCGGCGGGCCTGGAGGCTTGGCTTGCACGCCACCTGGTTCCCGTCGTTGCTTTCGAAGTTTTCGGATAAGTCCGTCTGGTCGTGGCCGACTCCCTCGAGGCGGCACGCCAGGAGTCGGATGAAGCTTCCATCCAGAGCACTCTGAGAAGGAAACTGCTGAGGCTTCTCGGCTCATCAGCTGAGACGCCTCACCAGCTTCGGGGACTACTGTCGGAGTAATGGGCCACGGGTAGCCCAACCCGAGTCCCTGAGCCTTTCAAGACAATGGGCCGGCTGCGCCCCAAAAACATCCAGAATGAAGCGCCGCCTTTTGGTGGCCGGCTTGCTCAAGTGGCCGGCTGCCAGAAGGCGGCACCAAGACAGGCCGACTCCTAGCAGGCGGCCCACGGCGCCCTCAGAGTCTGCGCCCCAATTAAGAAGACAAGACAGGATGTGGCTACGGTGTGGCCCATCTCCCCCATATCCAGGGCATGGCATGGCCACAGTGCCCCGTACAGGCGGAGATCTCCGCGCGACGCGGCACTGTTGCCACTCCACCCTTGACCTCACTCCTGACAGGCGGAGCCCTGTTCCCACGACGGCCTGTCGGTACGGCCTACAGGCGGCGGGCCCCACCAGGAAGCGAGAGCCCGGAAGACGGCGGAAGCCTAACCAGTCGGACCCAAGGGAGGCCGGCCTCTAGCAGGCGGCCCCCTCCTCCCTCGGGGTCCGTGCGCCATTAACTAGATGAGATACGGTGTGGCTACAGTGATCTCCCACCAGGCGGCGGGACTGTAGCCACGCTCCCCTGACCAAGTACGCGTCATTAGCATCATGGCTACAGTACCAGACTAGTCGGCGGGGCCCACTAGGCGGCGGGCCCCAACAGCCGGCGGAGAAGCCGGCGACCAGAGACACTGACAGTCGGGTCCTACACCCGGCTAGATTACGATTGTACCCCTGGGGGGTAGGCCTATATAAACCCCCCAAGGCACCCATGCAAAGGGTTCCCAACCTGTTAGACCTAGACTCATACCTAGAGGGAGAGAGCAAGCCAGCCTTCTTCCACCTCTAGCATACAGCTCGAGGGAGCACCATTGTACCCACTAGTGCCTTAGTGATCATGCGGAGACCCCGCAGAGCAGGACTAGGGGTGTTATCTCCTAGGAGAGCCCCGAACCCGGGTAAAGTACACCGACGTTCGTGTCTACGCCTCATCCCGCTTCTGGGCACCAGCGACGTTCTACTCGCTCCCACCATGATAATCCATCCTTTGGCATATGTCCCAACCCCCGACACGGGGTCCCATGTTCACGCGGGTCGAAGGCCCATGTGCACGGAGGAGGCAGTGAAGCTAACTCTCGTCGAGAAGTGTGCTCTTCATGGTCCTGTCGATGTCGATGCTTGTGTTTACTTGCTGGAGATGGTAGCACGGAAGTCTTTGCACTTGAGCATCTTCTCAAAGATGAGGAAGACCGCTTGCGGTTCTTGATGAGGACCTTGAGCTCCTCCATGTGCTTGTCCATCTTGGCGTCGATGAAGTTCTTCATAGCATCAAACTCGTCGTCGTGGTTGTAGACCAGAGATGATGTGCTTGGCCTATCCATCACAAGACTCGAGCAAAGGTGAGTAGGAAATGAGATAAACAATACCAAGCTACCTTTTCCCGAAGTTAAGGATGTATCTCGTATCACTCAATGTGAAATGAGAGAATAGTGGAATTGGTACCGGACTTGTTCACTCACACCTACAAAGTAAAGCTTATCGAGTGGCTTGGTTAGGACAAGTGGCACAAATTTCATGCAAATTGAAGTCCAAGATATTGTAAATGTTGAGATCAATCCAAAGAACTCAAAATGCAAAGCAAGTGATCACAAATATAGAGGAGGGCAATAAAGAAACACACACGATGGGATAATGGGGCTTGTGCAACTATAGGGATGAGCAATGCAAAATTGCCTAACGAAGACTAAGCCCGTGTTGCACAAACACTAGGAGAGCACTAGCTTGATTGCACTCTTGGGCACGATTCACCACTTAGCACCAACCTATATGTATGCAATCTAAATTTTTCCTATTCCATGTATCCTCATGCACAAGTATCTCTTATCATGCTCAACTCTCTTTTGCTTATAAGCTTATGATCTTTCTTTTCTTGCTTAAAAGCTTTTTTTTTGCTCTTCTCTTCCTTTCCACTATGCTTATTGAGCCTCAACCACAAACATGAGATAACTATCACAAGATATGCACGGGAGCAAGTAATTGCACTATATGATATATCCAATGATGCAACAATATCATATCGTATCACTATGGTGCACAAGTTTTCGCGAAGCCCGGCAATACTCGGATAGCTAGTCTCAATAGGTATGAAGGTATTCGCAAAGATGGTGGGGCTATCAAGATGTAATGGCAAGGAAGGAAAATTTTATGACGGAATGGATACCTTCCTCACACTTAACCTTTCACGAAGTCGGGGGCTAACCGGCCTTGCTTCCGGTTGAAGATGGTCTCAAGGATGGATGGTCGTCGTCCATGTGGAAGCTCGTGGTGGATGTAGTCGATGGAACGATACAAGTGTCCCGTGGTGAATGAAGATGTAACCATCCCTAAGTAGCCGAAACACCTTAGGATACTCAAATCACAACTCAAACAACCACAAATACCAAAGGAACCAAAATGGGTTAGGTTGCGGAAGTTTTATGTGGTGGTGCGGAAGTTATGGCAGAGGGCCTATGCAAAAGATGCAAAAATGGACAAAATTTGATAGAGTCAAATGGTGGTAAAACCAATATGAGCAGCTCGGGCACGTCTCTAGCTTTTCAACGAGCCAAAGAACACCCAAATCGGAGTTCGGGAGTGGAAGTTATGACCGAAAACGTAAAGTGGACGCGGCTGATTCTGGGAGGGCCGTGCGCACAGGGTCAAAGGCCGTGGGCATGGGGTCCCGTGCACACGGTACAGGTTCGTGGGCACGGGGTGTCCAGAGACTTTTCGGGGGCCCGTGGGCATGGGGTCTGGGGCCCGTGGGCATGGGGTAGGCAGAAATTTTGCGATTTTCTTGTCAAATTCGAGGGGGGAAAGAAAAATTGGGGTATGGGGACGCAATAGGAGTTAGATCAACTTGCTAGACACCAGATCCACGGATCGAAATCAACAAAAACTTACAAGAAACTTCAAATCACAAAAAATTTGGTATGGCTCTTTTTGTGGGGATTTTCGAAATTGGGCAAGAACAAGCAAAATTAGGCTAGAAAACAAAGAGGGGGGCTCCAATTTCGTGATCAACGTGGCTCCAGATACCAAGATGTTGTAGGGTGGAACCCTAAATGGAGATCTTTCACGAATTGCAGGGGAAACCCCCAAGAACAATAAGAACACAAGGGGGAAATCACAAGAGGAACACTCAAGAACAAGTCCAATCACACATCCACTAGACTCAAATCCACACAAGATCCACAAGGTACATGAACAATCAAAGGGAAACAAGATACATGGTAGAGTTAATCCCAAATCCTATGAAGGAGATGAGGGCTTGATGATCTAGATAGATCCTTCCCTAGATGGGGGCTTTATCCACTAGGGATCTTCTCCAATGGAGGTCTTGAACTCCAATGGAGTGTCTCTCTCTCAAGAGGAATCCCACAAGGGGAGATACATGAGCTAAGCTCTAATGTGTAGATCTATTCTTAGCTGAGTCTAAATGTAGGAGGAAGAGAAGTATATATAGGTCCAAGGGATGAAGGGGTAAGCAGGGGCGAAATGAGGATTACATGGGCAAAGCCCGCAGCAACACTCAGGGGCCCCATGTGCACGGGGTAAGTGGAGCCCTGATACGTCTCCAACGTATCTATAATTTCTGATTGCTCCATGCTATATTATCTACTGTTTTGGACATTATTGGGCTTTATTATTCACTTTTATATTACTTTTGGGACTAACCTATTAACTGGAGGCCCAGCCCAGAATTGTTGTTTTTTGCCTATTTCAGAGTTTCGGAGAAAAGGAATATCAAACGGAGTCCAAACGGAATGAAACCTTCGGAAACGTGATTTTTAGGAAGATTATGATCCAGGAGACTTGGACCCTACGTCAAGAAAGAAAAGAGGAGGCCACGAGGTAGGGGGGCGCGCCCACCCCCCTCAGGGCGCGCCCTCCACCCTCGTGGGCCCCCTATTGCTCCACCGATGTACTCCTTCCTCCTATATATACCTACGTACCCCAAACGATCAGATACGGAGCAAAAAACCTAATTCCACCGCCGCAACCTTCTGTACCCCAGAGATCCCATCTTGGGGCCTGTTCCGGAGCTCCGCCGGAGGGGGCATCCATCACGGAGGGCTTCTACATCATCATCATAGCCTCTCCGATGAAGTGTGAGTAGTTTACCTCAGACCTTCGGGTCCATAGTCAGTAGCTAGATGGCTTCTTCTCTCTTTTTGGATCTCAATACAATGTTCTCCCCCTCTCTCGTGGAGATCTATTCGATGTAATCTTCTTTTTGCGGTGTGTTTGTTGAGACCGATGAATTGTGGGTTTATGATCAAGATTACCTATGAACAATATTTGAATCTTATCTGAATTCTTTTATGTATGATTGGTTATCTTTGCAAGTCTCTTCGAATTATCAGTTTGGTTTGGCCTACTAGATTGATCTTTCTTGCAATGGGAGAAGTGCTTAGCTTTGGGTTCAATCTTGCAGTGTCCTTTCCCAGTGACAGTAGGGGCAGCAAGGCACGTATTGTATTGTTGCCATCGAGGATAACTAGATGGTTTTTTTTATCATATTGCATGAATTTATCCCTGTACATCATGTCATATCTTGCTTGAGGCATTACTCTGTTTCCATGAACTTAATACTCTAGATGCATGCTAGATAGCGGTCGATGAGTGGAGTAATAGTAGTAGATGCAGGCAGGAGTCGGTCTACTTGTCTCGGACGTGATGCCTATATACATGATCATACCTAGATATTCTCATAACTATGCTCAATTCTGTCAATTGCTCAACAGTAATTCGTTCACCCACCGTAAAATACTTATGCTCTTGAGAGAAGCCACTAGTGAAACCTATGGCCCCCGGGTCTATCTTCATCATATTAATCTTCCAACACTTAGTTATTTCCTTTGCTTTTTACTTTGCTTTTATTTTACTTTGCATCTTTATCACAAAAATACCAAAAATATTATCCTATCATATCTATTAGATCTCACTCTCGTAAGTGACCGTGAAGGGATTGACAACCCCTTATTGCGTTGGTTGCGAGGATTTTTTTTTTGTGTAGGTGCGAGGGACTCGCGCGGGGCCTCCTACTGGATTGATACCTTGGTTCTAAAAAACTGAGGGTAATACTTACGCTACTTTGCTGCATCACCCTTTCCTCTTCAAGGGAAAACCAACGCAGTGCTCAAGAGGTAGCCAGAAGGATTTCTGGCGCCGTTGCCGGGGAGGTCTACGCAAAAGTCAACATACCAAGTACCCATCACAATCTCTTATCTCCCGCATTACATTATTTGACATTTGCCTCTCGTTTTCCTCTCCCCCACTTCATCCTTGCCGTTTTATTCGCCCTCTCTTTTCATTTGCCTCTTTTTCGCTTGCTTCTTGTTTGCTCGTGTGTTGGATTGCTTGTTTGTCACGATGGCTCAAGATAATACCAAATTGTGTGACTTTACCAATACCAACAATAATGATTTCCTTAGCACTCCGATTGCTCCTCTTACCAATACTGAATCTTGTGAAATCAATGCTGCTTTGTTGAATCTTGTTATGAAAAATCAATTCGTCGACCTTCCTAGAGAAGATGCCGCTACTCATCTAAATAGCTTCGTTGATTTGTGTGATATGCAAAGAAGAAAGATGTTGATAATGATATTGTTAAATTGAAGCTATTTCTTTTTTCGCTTAGAGATCGTGCTAAAGCATGGTTTTCGTCTTTGCCTAAAAATAGTATTGATTCTTGGAACAAGTGCAAAGATGCTTTTATCTCTAAGTATTTTCCTCCCGCTAAGATCATCTCTCTTAGAAATGATATTATGAATTTTAAGCAACTTGATCATAAACATGTTCCACAAGCTTGGGAGAGGATGAAGTTAATAATATGTAATTGCCCTACTCATGGTTTGAATTTGTGGATGATTATACAATTTTTTTATGCCGGATTGAATTTTGCTTCTAGAAATCTTTTAGATTCGGCTGTGGGAGGCACTTTTATGGAAATCACTTTAGGAGAAGCTACTAAACTCCTAGATAATATTATGGTTAATTATTCTCAATGGCACACTGAAAGATCTACTAATAAAAAAGTGCATGTGATAGAAGAAATTAATGTTTTGAGTGGAAAGATGGATGGACTTATGAAATTATTTGCTAGTAAGAGTGTTTCTTCTGATCCTAATGATATGCCTTTGTCTACTTTGATTGAGAATAATAATGAATCTATGGGTGTGAATTTTGTTGGTAGGAATAATTTTGGTAACAACGCGTATAGAGGAAACTTTAATCCTAGGCCTTATCCTAGTAATTCCTCTAATAATTATGGTAATTCCTACAACAACTCTTATGGAAATTTTAATAAGATGCCCTCTGAATTTGAGACTAGTGTTAAAGAGTTTATGAATTCGCAAAAGGATTTCAATGCTTTGCTTGAAGCGAAATTGCTTAAAGTTGATGAATTGGCTAGGAACGTTGATAGAATTTCTCTTGATGTTGATTCTTTAAAGCTTAGATATATTCCTCCTAAGCATAATACCAATGAGTCCCTCAAAGCCATGAGAATTTCCATTGATGAGTGCAAAGAAAGAACCGCTAGGATGCGTGCTAAGAAATATTGCTTTATAAAAGCGTGTTCTTCCAATTTCTATGAAAATAAAGATGAAGATCTAAAAGTTATTGATGTGTCCCCTATTAAATCTTTGTTTTGCAATATGAATCTTGATAATGATGGGACTGAATATGATCCACCTTTACCTAGAAGGCGTTCCAAAAATTCGGAGTTTTTAGATCTTGATGCTAAAGTTGATAAAAGTGGGATTGAAGAAATCAAAACCCTAGATGTTGCTAAACCCACTATTTTGGATTTCAAGGAATTTAATTATGAAAATTGCTCTTTGATAGATTGTATTTCCTTGTTGCAATCCGTGCTAAATTCTCCTCATGCTTATAGTCAAAATAAAGCGTTTACTAAACATACCGTTGATGCTTTGATGCAATCTTATGAAGAAAAGCTTCAGTTGGAAGTTTCTATCCCTAGAAAACTTTGTGATGAGTGGGAACCTACTATTAAAATTAAGATCAAGGATCATGAGTTCTATGCTTTATGTGATTTGGGTGCTAGTGTTTCCACTATTCCCAAAACTTTGTGCGATTTGCTAGATTTCCGTGATTTTGATGATTGCTCTCTAAACTTGCACCTTGCGGATTCCACTATTAAGAAACCTATGGGAATAATTAATGATGTTCTTATTGTTGCAAATAGGAATTATGTTCCTGTAGATTTTATCGTTCTTGATATAGATTGCAATCCTTCATGTCCTATTATTCTTGGTAGACCTTTCCTTAGAACGATTGGTGCAATTATTGATATGAAGGAAGGGAATATTAGATTCCAATTTCCATTAAAGAAAGGCATGGAACACTTCCCTAGGAAGAAAATAAAATTACCATATGAATCTATCATGAGAGCCACTTATGGATTGCCTACCAAAGATGGCAATACCTAGATCTATCCTTGATTTTATGCCTAGCTAGGGGCGTTAAACGATAGCGCTTGTTGGGAGGCAACCCAATTTTATTTTTAGGTTTTTGCTTTTTGCTTCTGTTTAGGAATAAATATTTGATCTAGCCTCTGGTTATATGTGTTTTTATGTTTTAATTAGTGTTTGTGCCAAGTTAAACCTATAGGATCTTCTTGGATGATAGTTATTTGATCTTGCTGTAATTTCCAGAAACTTTCTGTTCACGAAAATAATTGTTAAAAATCACCAGAACGTGATAAAATACTGATTCCAATTGATGCTGATCAATAAACAAATTATCTAGGTCGTCCTATTTTGGCTGATTTTTTGGAGTTCCAGAAGTTTGCGTTAGTTACAGATTACTACAGACTGTTTTGTTTTTGACAGATTGTGTTTTTCGTGTGTTGTTTGCTTATTTTGATGAATCTATGGCTAGTAAAATACTCCCTCCGTCCCATAATATAAGAACCTTTTTGACACTAATGTAGTGTAAAAAACACTCTTATATTATGGGACGGAGGGAGTAGTTTATAAACCATAGAGAAGTTGGAATACAGTAGGTTTAACACCAATATAAATAAAGAATGAGTTCATTACAGTACCTTGAAGTGGTCTTTTGTTTTCTTTTGCTAACGGAGCTCACGAGATTTCTGTTGAGTTTTGTGTGGTGAAGTTTTCAAGTTTTGGGTGAAAGATTTTGATGGATTATGGAACAAGGAGTGGCAAGAGCCTAAGCTTGGGGATGCCCATGGCACCCCCAAGATAATATAAGGACACCATAAAGCCAAAGCTTGGGGATGCCCCGGAAGGCATCCCCTCTGTCGTCTACTTCCATCGGTAACTTTACTTGGAGCTATATTTTTATTCACCACATGATATGTGTTTTGCTTGGAGCGTCTTGCATGATTTGAGTCTTTGCTTTTTAGTTTACCACAATCATCCTTGCTGTACACACCTTTTGAGAGAGCCATACATGATTTGGAATTTGTTAGAATACTCTATGTGCTTCACTTATATCTTTTGAGTTATATAGTTTTCCTCTAGTACTTCACTTATATCTTTTAGAGCACGGTGGTGGATTTGTTTTATAGAAACTATTGATCTCTCATGCTTCACTTAGATTATTTTGAGAGTCTTAAATAGCATGGTAATTTGCTTAAATAATCCTAATATGCTTGGTATTCAAGATTTGTAAAAACTTTCTTATGAGTGCGTTGAATGCTAAGAAAAGATTGATGCTTGATAATTGTTTTGAGATATAAAGATGGTGATATTAGAGTCATGCTAGTAGAGTAGTTGTGAATTTGAGAAATACTTGTGTTAAAGTTTGTGATTCCCGTAGCATGCACGTATGGTGAACCGTTATGTGATGAAGTCGGAGCATAATTTATTTATTGATTGTCTTCCTTATGAGTGGCGGTCGGGGACGAGCGATGGCCTTTTCCTACCAATCTATCCCCCTAGGTGCATGCGTGTAATACTTTGCTTTGATAACTTGTAGATTTTTGCAATAAGTATATGAGTTCTTTATGACTAATGTTGAGTCCATGGATTATACACACCCTTCTTCCTTCCACCATTGCTAGCCTCTCTAATACCGTGCACTTTTTCCCGGTATCATACACCCACCATATACCTTCCTCAAAACAGCCACCATACCTACATATCATGGCATTTCCATAGCCACTCCGAGATATATTGCCATGCAACTTTCCATCGTCCCGTTTATTATGACACGCTCCATCATTGTCATATTGCTTAGCATGATCATGTAGTTGACATCGTATTTGTGGCAAAGCCACCGTTCATAATTCTTTCATACATGTCACTCTTGATTCATTGCATATCCCGGTACACCGCCGGAGGCATTCATATAGAGTCATATTTTGTTCTAAGAATCGAGTTGTAATTGTTGAGTTGTAAGAAAATAAAAAGTGTGATGATCTTAATTTTTAGAGCATTGTCCCAAGTGAGGAAAAGGATGATGGAGACTATGATTCCCCCACAAGTCGGGATGAGACTCCGGACGAAAAAAAAAGAGAAAAGAGGCCATAAAAAAGAGAGAAAAGACCCAAATAAAAAAAATGAGAGAAAAAGAGAGAAGGGACAATGTTACTATCCTTTTACCACACTTGTGCTTCAAAGTAGCACCATGATCTTCATGATAGAGAGTCTCTCATTTTTTCACTTTCATATACTAGTGGGAAATTTTCATTATAGAACTTGGCTTGTATATTCCAATGATGGGTTTCCTCAAAATGCCCTAGGTCTTCGTGAGCAAGCGAGTTGGATGCACACCCACTTAGTTTCTTTTGTTGAGCTTTCATATACTTATAGCCCTAGTGCATCCGTTGCATGGCAATCCCTACTCACTCACATTGATATCTATTGATGGGCATCTCCATAGCCCGTTGATACGCCTAGTTGATGCGAGACTATCTTCTCCCTTTTTTGTCTTCTCCACAACCACCATTCTATTCCACCTATAGTGCTATATCCATGGCTCATGCTCATGTATTGCGTGAAGATTGAAAAAGTTTGAGAACGTTAAAAGTATGAAACAATTGCTTGGCTTGTCATCGAGGTTGTGCATGATTTAAATGCTTTGTGTGGTGAAGATAGAGCATAGCCAGACTATATGATTTTGTAGGGATAACTTTCTTTGGCCATGTTATTTTGAGAAGACATGATTGCTTTGTTATTATGCTTGAAGTATTATTATTTTTATGTCAATATTAAACTTTTGTCTTGAATCTTTCGGATCTGAATATTCATACCACAATTAAGAAGAATTACATTGAAATTATGCCAAGTAGCACTCCGCATCAAAAATTCTGTTTTTATCATTTACCTACTCGAGGACGAGCAGGAATTAAGCTTGGGGATGCCTGATACGTCTCCAACGTATCTATAATTTTTTATTGCCCCATGCTATATTATCTACTGTTTTGGACATTATTGGGCTTTATTATTCACTTCTATATTATTTTTGGGACTAACCTATTAACCGGAGGCCCAGCCCAGAATTGCTGTTTTCTTGCCTATTTAAGAGTTTCGCAAAAAAGGAATATCAAATGGAGTCCAAACGGAATGAAACCTTCGAGAACGTGATTTTTAGGAAGATTATGATCCAGGAGACTTGGACCCTACGTCAAGAAACAAAATAGGAGGCCACGAGGTAGGGGGGCGCGCCCTCCACCCTCGTGGGCCCCCTATTGCTCCACCGACGTACTCCTTCCTCCTATATATACCTACGTACCCCCAAACGATCAGATACGGAGCAAAAAACCTAATTCCACCGCCTCAACCTTCTGTACCTACGAGATCCCATCTTGGGGCCTGTTCCGGAGCTGCGCCGGAGGGGGCGTCCATCACGGAGGCTTCTACATCATCACCATAGCCTCTCCGATGAAGTGTGAGTAGTTTACCTCAGACCTTCGGGTCCATAGTTAGTAGCTAGATGGCTTCTTCTCTCTTTTTGGATCTCAATACAATGTTCTCCCCCTCTCTCGTGGAGATCTATTCGATGTAATCTTCTTTTTGCGGTGTGTTTGTTGAGACCGATGAATTGTGGTTTTATGATCAAGATTATCTATGAACAATATTTGAATCTTATCTGAATTCTTTTATGTATGATTGGTTATCTTTGCAAGTCTCTTCGAATTATCAATTTGGTTTGGCCTACTAGATTGATCTTTCTTGCAATGGGAGAAGTGCTTAGCTTTGGGTTCAATCTTGCGGTGTCCTTTCCGAGTGACAGTAGGGGCAGCAAGGCACGTATTGTATTGTTGCCATCGAGGATAACAAGATGGTTTTTTATATCATTTTGCATGAATTTATCCCTCTACATCATGTCATCTTGCTTAAGGCGTTACTCTGTTTCCATGAACTTAATACTCTAGATGCATGCTGGATAGCGGTCGATGAGTGGAGTAATAGTAGTAGATGCAGGCAGGAGTTGGTCTACTTGTCTCGGACGTGATGCCTATATACATGATCATACCTAGATATTCTCATAACTATGCTCAATTCTGTCAATTGCTCAACAGTAATTCGTTCACCCACCATAACATACTTATGCTCTTGAGAGAAGCCACTAGTGAAACCTATGGCCCCCGGGTCTATCTTCATCATATTAATCTACCAACACTTAGTTATTTCCTTTGATTTTTACTTTGCTTTTATTTTACTTTGCATCTTTATCACAAAAATACCAAAAATATTCTCCTATCATATCTATTAGATCTCACTCTCGTAAGTGACCGTGAAGGGATTGACAACCCCTTATCGCGTTGGTTGCGAGGATTTATTTGTTTTGTGTAGGTGCAAGGGACTCGCGCGTAGCCTCCTACTAGATTGATACCTTGGTTCTCAAAAAACTGAGGGAAATACTTACGCTACTTTTTTGCATCACCCTTTCCTCTTCAAGGGAAAACCAACGCAGTGCTCAAGAGGTAGCAAGCCCGTGCGCACGGGGTATCTAGAGACCTGATGCATGAGCCCGTGCGCACGGGGTCGCCTGGGAGCTGCTGCCTTCTTCTTGGCGCTTCCTTCTCCGCTTCCAGGCTTCCTTCTTGGATGGCGTAGATGTTCTCTTCTTCTTGGACTCCTCCTCGATGAATGTGTAGCTCCGCTCACACCTATGTAGGCACATGAGAGAGGGGTCAAGTATACCATCCTCGAGAGGTACAAGTGGACACGTGTAAAGGAGATGATTCACCTTTGTATGTATGAAGTAGATGTCGCACGTGTCACTTGCCAAACGGACTCTTGACATGCTGACGTCCATAGGATGCTCTGCATCACCCTACCTACCCAACCCACCACCATCACCCAATCTAGCATGCGATCAACAGGAATCCTCGCCCATGATGCACTGATCCGCCATGTTTTGTGCCCCAGGCTTATAGTGGCTCGATGGGATCTGGAGGGTGGACCTGCGTCAAGAACTTGAGATGCATAGGCTTGGGCAATGTCGAGGAATACCGGCCTCCATCCCATCGACCATGGGGAGGATTGGGTCAAACCAGGAGCAACAGATAACTCATGGATTCCGGCAGGGTAAGCCTCGAACCCCTTGCAATGTGTGATCTAACTCGACAATATGCCTAGCATTTGACCAATGGGCGCGTGAATTGTTGCCTGCCTGCCTAACTTTAGAATTGATCGAGCACTTGCCTTTCGACTCGCAGTTAGAATGGAAACTAGCATCCTGCGTGGTACAAAAGCACATCATTTGTTTGGATTTTGCTATCCAAGGTGGTAGAAAGAATTATGTCGTTTAAAGATTTATGCAAGTACCTATGTTTTGATTATCCCTGGAGCCAAACCGATGTTGTTAAACTGAAATATTTAGATAGTAATGAGCAAAACTTTGTGCGACTAACTTGCGATGAGATGTAGAAAAACTTTTTTGTTTGAATGTTCGCAGCCGTTTCGGTGAAATTCAAATCAATGTGCTCCAGCTGCCAAAAGAATGGGAAAAGGGCAAGGGAGCGGCACCTGAACTCTGCTAATAGTGAGCGGCCCCACACAACTCGTAGGTCCGGACCAGCTAAACCTACTGGTAGTGAAAGCCGGGCGAGTGCTGCAGTGGATGTAGAAGATGATGCACAGCCTGACGAGCCAGTGCCTCGAAACAATAATGAGGATGAGAGGATGTACCCTAAATTGGTTGATGAATGTAGCAAACATGTAATGTAGGATGAATAACCGGAGGAGCCAACCGCCCCTGCTAGATTTGATGACACTGATGATGAAGAGAAGGACAAGAACGCTGACATGTTGGTTCTAGACGAATACGCTGGTGAGCACATGCCAACAATTGAGTGGGACAGGAACGGTCCTAAGCTTACTCCAGGAACAATATTCGAATTGATGATGGATTGTCGGAATGCATTGACTACCTACTGCATTCTTGCTCAAAATGATTTTGTGATTGACAAGAGTGAACCCAGAAGGTTGACGGTTCACTGTCCATATGAGAGGTGTAGGTGGAGGTTGCATGCCTCCCGTATGCGTACAAGTTGATATATTTAGGTATTTAATTTTGCACACAACATTAGTTTCAGTGATGCTTGATCCCTTTTCTTTAATACACTTTTTTCATTGAATTTCAGGTCAAACTAAGCCCACATACGCACCCTTGCCCTCCTAGAGGGGGAAAGCTCAAACAACAAAATTAGCAAAAACTTGGTGGATGGCAGATGCAATCATGGATTGGCTTAGAGAGACACCAACACTTGGTCCTACAACACTACACAAGTTGTTGTTTGAGAAGTATAAGATGAGCATACCATACATGAGGATTTTTTATGCAAAGGAAATGGTTCTTGATAGAATTAATGGTCCATGGAATGAAATTTTTGCTTAGTTGTGCACCTACAAAGCTGAAGTGGAGATGGAAAGTCCAGGCAGTGTTGTAGAGCCTGACAAGCATATTGTGGATTAAAAAATTAGGGGGAATACATTTGAGAAGGAATGTTTCAGGAAGGATTTTGTTTGTTCCAAGCCTTGCTGGAAGAGGTTTCTGGATGGTTGCATGCCTTATTTGGCTGTGGATGCAACAACTTTGAATGGAAGATTTAGGGGACAACTAGTAACTGCTTGCGTAGTTGATGCACACAACTGGCTTTTCCCAATGGCATATGATGTGCTGGAGATGGAATCAGAGGAAAGTTGGTTTTTGAAGAATTTATGCAACATTATAGGGCAGCCACCAGGATTGGCTATACACGTAGATTCTTGCTAGGGTTTAGAGACCGCAGTATATGTTGTATTCCATGGAGTTGAGCATAGGGAATGTATGAGACACCTAGCTACTAACTTTACAAAGAAATCCAGGGGTAAAGTGTATGATAAGAACCTATGGCCAGCATCATACACTTGCAGCTTGAGGAAGCATGAGCACCACTTGAGAGTTTTGTATGCTGAAAATTCTATTGTGCGGGAATACATGGAAGCACATCATGGAAAGGTGTTGTCAAGAAGCAAATTCAATGAAATATGCAAGGTAGACTATGTGACCAATAACCTTGCCGAGAGTTTCAATTCAAAAATTAAGTCAGTGAAAGGGCTTATGTTGTGGCAAGCATTTGACAAGATTAGGCAGATGATCATGATAAAGATGTATTTGCGTAGAAGAACTGCAGATACACAATATGTTGGCCATGTCATAATCTTGTCTGTGATAATAAAAACGGGGAATGGAGGTATCCAGTGGATTTAAGTACTAAGACATGCAGCTGTAGGCAATTGCAGATCCATGTGCAGTCATGCATGCATGCCCTGTTTTTCATGACACTCATCTGGGTGAACATGGTGAGGTTGATTAGTATGTGTCTCAATACTTCTTTGTTGTGAAGTTTAAGGCAGCATATGCTAAGAACATGCCTGCATTGTTGGGAAAAGACCAATGGACCATCGTCGATCCAGGTTTTAAGTATCACACTCTAGTTTTAGTTCGAGCACCAGGAAGGCCGAGGAAGAACTGGATAAGAGAAAGTGCAGAGGGAGGTACACGTAGGACGAGCAAGTAAAAATGATGGTGAGGACTAGGGTACATTGCTAGGCTTTTGTACCAATCCAGTGGACCCATCATTTGGAGAGGATGATCAATGGGGCGCCGAAAATGCAGAGGATCATGAAGTAACTGTAGAAGAGGCAGAAGAACTAGCAACTCTAGAACAACTAGAACAACTATAAGAACTAGCTAGAACAAGCACCACTTGAGCCACTTGAGATATCATTGGTTGCAAGTATAGTTGTTCATGTGTGCCTTCTCTTTATGCATTTCTCCTCATGTTTTTAAACAAAATTTAATGTTGTCGCTCTATGAACAGCTCTAGGATAAAACACACAGAAGAATATAACAAAGGCAAAGAAAGGGATGAAAAGGAACATTGCACAAGTTGATTTGACATCAACTGAAAGTGAACCAACTGTTGAAGCCACATTTAATGATGACTTTCAAAGAATGGTTTTCAAAGGTTTTCAAGTGCTAGAAGCCAACGAAAGAGCATTTCAACATGTGGCCCCTGAAGTTGTTTACCCATTGGCCATCACATGTTCTGTTACTGGAAGTACTCTTTCACCACCTCCACTGCCAGAACCTGTTGTGAATACCAAAAGAACAAAGTTGGTGAAGCCACCCAATAACCCAGCAAGGAACACAAGGAGCAAGGTGGCGAATCCAGCGAGAAACACAAGGAGCCAAGAAAGGATTGCAATTTGAGTTGAACTTTGAAATGATGTGAAATTGAGTCTGACCTCTGAAATGATGTGAACTTGAGTTGGAACCTTGTAATGTTGTGAACCTTTCGATGTTCTGAACTTGAGCTTGAACTTTGTAATGTTGTGAACCTTTCGATGTTCTGAACTTGAGTTTGAACTATGTATTGTTGTGAATTTTAATTTGGGTAGGAATAATTTCATATTTTGTGTTATGTAATTCTACTTGTATTTTGATGTGTGTTGTACTTTGAAAACTATGTGCCATGTTCCAAATTTGAGCCGATTTTCAAATATGAGCCGACTTTCAAATTTTAGCACATTTCAAATCCGGCTTTGATGTGTATTGATGTTCGAATGCATTGTCAACTTTTACATACGTTAGGTGATCAATCGAGCACCTTTGTGAAGTAAAATGCATAGTCATGAAAAATGTGCTACAAACGAGCTCCAAAGATGCACATAAGTTTGTCCTATCCTGTGATGAATGTCAAAGAATTGGTAATATTAGTAGACGTCGGGAAATGCCTAGGAATTATTCACTTGTTATAGAACCGTTTGTTGTTTTGAGATTTGATTATATGGGACTTTTTCCTTTCTCTAATGGGTATACACATATTTTAGTTGATGTCGATTATGTTACTAAGTGGGTAAAAGCTATCCCAACTAATAGTGCTGATCACAACACTTCTATTGAAATGCTTAAAGAGATTATATTCCCGAAGTTTGGAGTCCCTAGATATTTAATGGCTAATGGTGGTTCACATTTTATTCATGGTGCTTTCCGTAAACTTCTAGCTAAATATGATGTCAACCATAGAATTGCATTACCTTATCATCCTTAGTCTAGTGGTCAAGTTAAATTGAGCAATAGAGAAATGAAGTTAATCTTGCAAAAGACTGTTAATAGATCAAGAAAGAATTGGTCTAAGAAACTTGGTGATGCAATGTGGGCTTATAGAACTGCTTATAAAATCCTATGTGTATGTCTTCATATAAAATGCTCTATGGAAAAGCGTGTCATTTACCTCTTGATTTAGAATATAAAGCTTATTAGGCAATTAAACAACTTAATTATGATTTCAAGCTTGCCGGTGAAAAGATGTTATTTGATATTAGTTCTCTAGATGAATGGAGGGCACAAGCTTATGAAAATGCCAAGTTGTTTAAAGAAATAGTTAAAAGGTGGCATGACAAAATAATTCAAAAATGGGAATTTGAAGTATGTGATCAAGTTTTATTATACAACTCTCATTTAAGATTCTTTGCACACAAACTTCTCTCTAAACGGGAAGGATCATATATCAACGAAGAGGTTTATTGCTTCAGAGCTATCAAGATCAACAACGCTGAGGGCACTAATCCGAGAGTCATTAATGAGCAAAGAATTAAACATTATATCTCATGTACACCCATTAATGTTGAAACCAATATTATTCAAACTATGACACTGGAAGAACACACAGAGGAAACCTTCCAGAATGCTCCAGAACCCTGAAAAGGAGTAGGTACATGGTACGGTAAGTAAACCAACTCCAAAAGTTTCATAAAAGTATTTTTTGTTCGTTTCGAAATATATTTAAAAAATATATAAATACTAAACAATCCGAAAAGTGCCCGAGGAAGCGAGAAGTCCAGAGGGAGCGCCCTACCCCCTAGGTGAGCCTCCTAGGCTTGTGGCTCCCCCTTGGACTTTCCTGACTCCGTTTTTCTTCCATATTACTTGTCCTTCATGAAAAAATTCATTATATATACTCCCGGATGTTTTGACCACCGTATCGCAGGATTCTCCTCTGTTCTTGCTTCGTGCTGCTATCTGTCAGATCTAGATCCCCATGGCTCCTTGATACATCTCCATCGTATCTACTTTTCCTAACGCTTTTGCTCTTGTTTTGGACTCTAATTTGCAATATTTGAATGAAACTAACCCGGACTGACGCTGTTTTCAGTAGAACTACCATGGTGTTGTTTTTGTCCAGAAATAAAAGTTCTCGAATTTGGACGAAACTTTTTGGAGAATTATTTTGGAATATATAATAAATTACGGAGCCAAGACCCACTGCAGGGGGTAGGTGCCCACAAGACACTAGGGCGTGCCCACCCCCTCTGGCACGCACTGGTAGGTTGTGGGGCCTTCAGGGCTCCGCTGACCATATATCCGACGCTATAAAATCCTATTTTTGGAGAGAAAAATAGGGGAGGAAGTTTGATCATGTTTCACGATACGGAGCCGCCGCCACCTCCTGTTCTTCATCGGGAGGCCAGATCTGGAGCCTGTTCGGGGCTCCGGAGAGGGGAATCTTCAGTCTTCGTCATCACCAACCCTCCTTCATCACCAATTCCATGATGCTCACCGCCGGGGGTGAGTAATTCCTTCGTAGGCTCGCTGGTCGGTGAGGAGTTGGATGAGATTCATCATGTAACCGAGTTAGTTTTGTTAGGGCTTGATCCCTATTATCCACTATGTTCTGAGCTTGATGTTGCTATGACTTTGCTATGCTTAATGCTTGTCACTAGGGCCCGAGTGCCATGATTTCAAATCTGAACTGTTTGTGTTTTCACCATTATATCTATGTTCTAGATCTCATCTTGCAAGTCATATGCACCTTCTACGTGTTATGATACATAAAGCCCAGGGTGACAGTAATTGGGTTACTTTCTGGGGATGACCGTAGTTTTTGGAGTTCATGTCTTCACTATGTGTTAGTGCTTTGTTCCGGCTCTCTATTAAAAGGAGGCCTTAATATCCCTTAGTTTCCTTATGGACCCCGCTGCCACGGGAGGGTAGGACAAAAGATGTCATGCAAGTTATTTTCCATAAGCACGTATGACTATACTAGCTCATATGCCCGTGCGTTGCAATGGGAGATATTTATTACGAGAAGCAACGGGAGAGAAAAGATGTGTCCTCCAAAAATAGTCACCGTAGCGGTGGCCGACAGAGTTAGGACCTGCGATCTTCTTGTGGGTCATGTTTGGCCAACGAAATCTTGATAGTGGTGGGGTTGGTCTGCGTCTCCTATCACGGCGTAACCAAATGTATTACTAATTGCAGCGCATAAATCAAAGACTCGACGACATGCTGCTAGCTAGTCGAACAAACACGTTCTATTGACCAATGGCAAGCGCGGATATGTAAGAACATAACGCAACATCAGATTTGAAACATATTTTTTTTTCAAACCTATCATAAAAATTTAGAATGAATTTGCGTATATTCTTTGAAACATGAACATTTTCTGAAATTTCAAACAGTTTTTGAAAATTCTGAATATTCCCAAAAGACATGATCAAAATTTTAAATTGGAATATATTTTCTTAAATTCACAAAAAAATTCTGAAAACAGGAACCTTGTATAATAAACTGAACATTTTTTGAATTAGTGGACAATATTTTTAAATGGTAACATGTTTTGAACATCCAGAAATTTTTTGAAAATATTTTTTCAATTAAGAAAATTATTTTAATTTCGTAACCATTTCACAAAAAAACATTTTAAAATTTGAAACATTTTTATAAATGCAAAAAGAAACATTGGAAATTGTGAATAATTGCATAAAATATAAACATTACTTGAAAAATTGGGAACCTTTGTTTTATTTTGAACAAATTTCAGAACAAAAACAAAGTTCTGAACTTTTATAAAACAATTGTTTTTTAGACATTCGAATATTTATCGAAAACTTAAACCAAAAAGTGAAATTCTGAGGTTTTTTGAAAAATTTGGAAGGGTAAAAGGTAAAAATAATTTGGAAAGAAAAAGAGAAAGAAAGAGAAAAAAGACAGAATAGAGGATAAAACGAAAATGGGCAGGCATAGTGTTGGGCGATTTGTGCGAAACTTTGGGTATTTGATGATCTGTGCGGTAAATAGGGTGCTGCCTGCTGTGTGCGCCTTGCTGCACTGGGCCTCAACGCGCCGCCCAGGTACGAAATCTGTACAACCCGTTTTTCTTTTTGCACAAACACGTTCTATTGACCAATGGAAACCACGGATATTTAAGAACATAATGCAGCATCAGATTTGAAACATATTTTTTTTCAAACTTATCATCGAAAATAAGAATGAATTTGCGTATATTCTTTGAAACATGAACATTTTTTTAAATTTCAAACTGTTTTTTATAAATTCTAAATATTTCCAAAAGACATGCGAAATTTTTTAAATTAGAATATTTCTTTAAATTCACAAAACAATTCTGAAAACATGAAACTTTTAATAATAACCTAAACATTTTTTGAATTAGTGCACATTTAAAAAAAATGTAACATGTTTTGTACATTCAGAATTTTTTTGAAAATGTTTATTCCATTAAGAAAATTATTTTAATTTAGTAAACATTGAAAAAACCACATTTTCGAATTTGAAAGATTTTTTAAAATGCAAAAAGAAACATTGGAAATTGTGAATAATTGCAGAATATATATATATATAGATATATATATATATATATATATATATATATATATATATATATATATATATTGAACAAATTTCAGAAGAAAAGAAAACAAAGTTCTGAATTGTTTTAAAACAATTTTGTTTAGAATTTGGAATATTGGTCGAAAACTTGAACCAAAAATTGTAATTCTGAGTTTTTTTTCGAAAATTTGACTATAGACGGAATACATGTCTACATTATATTTATGAACTGGAGCTAGTTCTGTGTCGCCCTAGGTTATGACTGTTATATGATGAATATCATCCAACGAATTCACGGATCCAATGCCTACAATTTTTTCACATATTGCTCTTGCTACTGTTACAACTTCTATAAAATTGTTACTGTTGTTACCGTTACCATTGCTACTGTTACCACTGCTATCAAAACTATCATATTACTATGCTACTGATCACTTTGCTGCAGATATTTAATCTCTAGGTGTGGTTGAATTGACAACTCAACTGCTAATGCTTGCAAATATTCTTTGGCTCCCCTTGTGTCGAATCAATGAATTTGGGTTGAATACTCTACCCTCGAAAACTGTTGCGATCCCCTATACTTGTGGGTTATCACTCCTCGAAGGCTTCGTACCAAGCACCATACCGTGCAACCTTCGCTGGGCAAGCGGCCTTACAGCAAGGTTTATTACGAGTGGTCTTCAGGACACGAGGATGCCAGCAAGCAAGATGAAGCTAAGGAGGTCATGGGAAGCCAGAATCAAGAGGGAGATCAGGCCACACCTGGAAGAGACTGCAGAAAAGGGAGACATACTGCAACCTCTTTATGATCATCTCTCCCCATTTGAAATTGACACCTTAAGGGTTTTGAAACAATTTTTGCTCAGAATACATCTCTTACTCACGAAGTTATTTTGTTGGAAGAGCAAAACTGTGCCCTTCGGAGTATCAATCATAGTCTGGAGTACTTATTAAAGCTGATGGACAAGCCCACTTCTTCATCACCACCATCATCGAAGAAGGAGACTTAAGTACACGGGTATGGGCACCACCCTTGGCTTCTTCTAAGCTTGGGGGAGGTGCCCCGGTATCGTATCACCATCACTTTTATCACCATTATCTATCTTAGTTCAATCCTTAGTTTTTTCGTGATTTAGAATAATAAAGTTTTAGTTTGATCTATTTTCTAGTGCTTGTTTCGCGATCCATCTATCTATGTAATCGAGTGTGAGAGTTGTATAATAAAGAGTAGTTTGAGTCGAGTTGTTTCACTTTTCTGCTTCATTCTTATAAATAAAAACAATAAAAAGATCATATGCTAATCCCATGGGGAGTGATGACCTCACATAAAAGCAGTATAGTTGATAAAATTTGTTCGAAGTTAATAGACATAGCATTGATCATTGTTGCAATTAATGATAAATTAATAAAGAAAGAGAGGTTTCACATATAAATATACTATCTCGGACATCTTTTATGATCGTGAGCCCCCATTAAAATATTCTATGTCAACTAGTTGACGTTGGACAAGGAAGACAACGTAAGTTATGCTTGCTTATATTCACATAGAAGTTATGTTGTCATGGATTCTCTAACATGTGGTGCTTGCTCACTATCTTTTGTGAGCCAATAATCTGCACTAAGTAGAGGTACTACTTGTGCATCCAAAAACCCTTAAACCCAGTTTCATGTCATGAGAGTCTACTATATCTACCTATGGATTTAATAAGATCCTTCAAATAAGTTTCATCGGTGCAAAAGAAATAAAAATTGCTCCTAAATATGTATGATCTTTTACTGTAAGGGAAAATAAGCTTTGTATGAACCTATGATAGTGAAGAAATAAAAGCAACGGACCGTATAATAAAGGTTGCTATCACAAGTGGCAATATAAAGTAATGTTCCTTTACATTAAGAGCTTGCACATCTAAAAAAAAGTGCATGACAACCTCTGCTTCCCTCTGCGAAGGGCCTATCTTTTTACTTTGTGTATTTACCTTTATGCAAGAGTCAATAGTATCCCTCTCTCTATTCCGTTTTATTTTCTCTCTTGGCAAGCATCAAGTGTTAGGGAAAGATCTAGGCATATACATCCAGTTGAATGTAGGTGAACAGAAGTTATTATTGTTGACATTACCCTTGAGGTGAATAAGTTGGGAGGCGAAACTATAATCCCCTATCCTTGTATGTATCTGGCTAAAACTTCTGCTCCATAAGTATGCATTGAGTGTCAGCAATCATGAGGACTAAATGATAGTTGAGTATGTGAACTTGCCAAATAAAGATCTTACATAGACTCTTTATGATAATATGATAAAGTGTAATTGCTTCAGTGACCGAGATCATAATGTTAGTTTTTGATGAAGTTTATAGTTCATACTGTATCCTGTGAATGAATTATCACTTATTCATGAGAAGTTTTTTGATGATACATTGCTGTTATAATAATGATCATGATGCTTTCATGTTCATATTTTGTTTTTATCGACACCTCTCTCTCTCTCTCTCTCTAAACATGTGGTGATGATTGTCGATTTTCGGCTTTCGCTTGAAGGACAAGCGAGGTCTAAGCTTGGGGGAGTTGATACGTCTAGTTTGCATCATGTTTTCCTACTATTATTTATTATATTTTGAGTCATTATTCCACTTTATGATACAATTCTTATTCCTTTTCTCTCTTATTTTACAAGTATTACATGAAGAGCGAGATTTTGCGCAGCTGGAATTCTGGACCAAAAAGGGCTACAACGGAGACATCCATTCTGCACAACTCCAAATGACCTGAAAATTCACGAAGAATTATTTTGGAATATATAAAAAATATTGGCGGAAGAATTACCAAAAGGGGACCCACCAGGAAGCGACAAGCCCGAGGGGCGCGCCCTACCCCCCTAGGCGTGCTCCTTGAGCTTGTTGCGCCCCTGGCAGGCTTCCGAGGCCCATCCTCTCCTATATGATGCCATTTGCCCTAGAAAAAAAATATAGAGAAGGTTTCGGGATGAAGCACCGCCACCTCGAGGCGGAACCTGGGCAGGGGCACTTTTGCTCTCTGGTGGATCGATTCCACCGGGGAGACTTCCCTCTAGGAGGGGGAAATCGAAGCCATCATCATCACCACAATCCTCTCATCATGGGAGGACCAATCTTCATCAACATCTTCACCAGCACCATCTCATCTCAAACCCTAGTTCATCTCTTGTATTCAATCTTTGTCCCAGAACCTCAGATTGGTACTATGGGTTGCTAGTAGTGTTGATTACATCTTGTAGTTGATGCTAGTTGGTTTATTTGGTGGAAGATTATTTGTTCAGATCCTTAATGATATTCAATACACCTCTGATCTTGAACATAAATATGATTTGTGAGTAGTGACTTTTGTTCTTGAGGACATGGGAGAAGGCTTGTTATAAGTAATCATGTGAATTTGGTATTCGTTCGATATTTTGATGACATGTACGTTGTTCTTCCTTTAGTGGTGTCATGTGAACGTCGAATATGTGACACTTCAATATACTTGGGCCTAAGGGAAGGCATCGTTGAGTAATAAGTAGATGATGGTTTCTAGAGTGACAGAAGCTTAAACCCTAGTTTATGCGTTTTCCTTAAGGGGCTGATTTAGATCCATATGTTTCATGGTATGGTTAGATTTATCTTAATTCTTCTTTTGTAGTTGCGGATGCTTGCCAGAGGGGGTAATCATAAGTGACAGGCTTGTTCAAGTAAGAAAAACACCCAAGCACCGGTCCACCCACATATCAAATTATCAAAGTAGCGAATGCAAATTAAATAAACATGATGAAAGTGACTAGATGAATTCCCATGTGTCCTCGAGAACTCTTTGCTTACTATAAGAGAACGTTCGGCCTGCCCTTTGCTATAAAAAGGATTGGGCTACCTTGCTACACACTTGCTACTTGTTACGAATTACCTTGCTACGAAACTATCGGTTACCGATAATTTCAGTGCTTGCAGAGAATACCTTGTGGAAAATTGCTTATCATCTCCTTCTGCTCCTCGTTGGGTTCGAGACTCTTACCTATCGAAATGACTAAGATTGATCCCCTATACTTGTGGGCCATCACCAACTTATAAGGTAGGTTGTTCCACACACCACTAAGGCTTGAAAAGAGAGCACATACCCATGCTCCTTCGTCGTTGCTTGCCTCGCCTCGCACACACATTGTGCTTCGTGGTCGAGCCAAGCTAGGACCTATGCGACATGTATGCACTGATTGTTTTTTTCACCCAAGAAAAGAAGTTGAAATGTTTTGAGGCAAATCTAAACAGCCACTGCAGACTATTTCTCTTCCTCTTTGTCTCCCTAGTGAGTGGTTGTTCCTCTTTTTCCTCTCCTTAGTTGGTCAGTTTCGAGGCATCTATAAGAGGTCACTCCTCTTCCAAAGATGCAACCACTTCCATTCCTTCAATCCAGAGCATTGTGTCGCCTACCTCTTTACCGTCTCACTTATCGGCGTGCACTGAGGAGTGAGACAGCAGGCCTCCGAAACCCTCCTGTTGGATCTTTGTTCCTCATGGTTGCAAATGATGACAAGTTCCCCAAGGACGACTGCTTCCCCGACATCGACAACCTCCTCGGTGACATGGTGGAAGATTATATGCAATAGTTCCTTTTTCTGTAGGAACAATGGAAAAATGAAACAATCATGTTGTCTTAAATCTTCTGATCTTGAAATTTCATGAAAGACTAGCCTTTGCCCATAAGTAAACATTCTTGCATGATACACGCATGCGACAATTCGTTGGTCAAATGTATGTATATATAAGTGCTAAAGCTTGTATAGTGCATTAAATTAAGGTACACATATAAAAAAACCTTGAGAAGGGAAAGATCTATGCAATTTGTGCCATTTATAGATTATTTAGAGTATCCCTCAAAATAGAGAAAGACAAGATCAAGACACTAATGTCAATGGAGAATTGGATGATATCTTTCTCGAAACAAACAAAAAGGAAAATTCGACCTTTTATACTATCACATCGCAAGTCAAATAGTGTGCCCAATATTTCGACAAACATTAAAATATGCTTCATTCAGATATCAATTAATGACTCATATATCTGGCGTAGGTATATATATTTTGGGGAAGGTATATATTATTAATACAAACAAAATATGCATTCATTGTGCACCGAAAGTGCATCAACAATGACACTCCTAATTAAACACGTCTACGATTGATAGAATTTTGTGTGCTCTGATGGAGGCGGTGGCAATTTACTATAAGAGTAGTCAGCTATAAGAATTGGGGCCATGTTTGTTGATATGCATGCACTAGCAGGTTAAAATTGAGCCTAGCTACATCTATAAGGCACACCATGAACGTACATGCTAACCACTACTATCAAGATGGAAGTTGACTTCCATGTGTTAGCAACAACCGTGTTACACTATTATAATAAGGCATATTAGTTAATCATTTTTAAAACATGTTGTTGATTGCACTTATTAGTTGTGCAAGAGTTATGTTTTGGTTGTTACTAATAGATATGAAATTGTGAGTCTCGATGTGTCATAAATTGGATACGAATTTCATATAATGCATATCTATCAGTAGCATTTATCTAATTAAGTATGATTTACTATCACAACAAGATTTGCTATATGGTGATGCTATAAGTATCATGCCCTCCTACTCATCTTCTTCATTCAGGCACTCTTCCGTTCTCATACCTCTATAGTTGTATCCAAATCTCAATAGTTATTCACTCAAAAGAGCCTCAAGTTTCTACCATGAATCCAAGAGTCAACCAAGAGTGGACCCCCTTTGAGGTAGAGGGGGCAAGATCAATCATAGATTGGCTCAAGAACAACTACTGCAATGATGGCACCATCTATGGAATAAACAAGAAGCATGAGATTGTGGGAACGCTCCAAGCATGGTTCCCCAGGAAGACCATGCAACAGGTAACAGACTTGTATGTTGAT
Organism: Triticum aestivum; assembly: GCF_018294505.1. Lineage (NCBI taxonomy): Eukaryota > Viridiplantae > Streptophyta > Magnoliopsida > Poales > Poaceae > Triticum > Triticum aestivum. Next base: position 66,562,128 of record NC_057814.1, on the reverse strand, counting down.
CTTGCCGCAAAGATGCATATGCTTCAGTGTCTAGAGAAGGAATACCATGGTACCAATAGTGACCATGGTGTCAATTACACCGTGGATGGCCATGCGCATAAGAACTTCTGGTTGCAAGAGGCTGCCATGCAAGGAACGGACTTTTTATTTGGTTGTCCATTAAAGAGTATGCAAACCATGGACACCCAACAGGAGGTGTCGATGGTAGAGCAGAACAAGGTGGTGTTGGAGAATAGGATGCGCATCCATCAACCAGTGCTTGCACCATGTGCCAAGGGGTTTTGGACCCCAGATGAACACAGGTTATTCATATTTCATCCTAATTTTCCATGGGGTTTTTAATACTCACTTTCATTTGATTATTCGTTTGGAGATTTCGGGTGTGTTTTAAACAAAGCATACTAACTAAGCATTATGTGGATTTTCATTCTAATGTGACGGGAAGTTTGTTCTTTATTTTCACTATACTCATAGTGCCCATTTCACAATTACCAAACACATTAATACCAAGATGTATGTATTTTTTTGTGAACGTCCGAGTTTATTTCATTGTTGTGCTTCCATAGTAAGTTAATACCCCTGACGCTTGTCCTTAAAACTAAAAGGGAGTAGTTAATTATCTATTATTAGTTAAAAATGAAGTTATGATCGCCAAGTATTTTCATGGTCTATTGATTTCTATTATTAATATGACCATGGTAATTGTGAAATTCCTTATTCATCTTTAATCGTCTGTCATCACATCTTATATAATAGCACCATAATAGATAAAAAGAGGCATCATTGAATTGATTAGCACAAGGGCTAATGTTTGGTAAAAAAAATCTCCAACTATTGCATTTTTTTATTTTACAAATATATTAAATAATCAGTATGACTTTGATCAAGAATTAACCAAAATATTCATCTTTTAACATGATTATTGTAGGCTCTTTCTCCATGGCTTGAGCATATGTGGCCGTGGCAAATGGAAGGACATATCAAAGCACTTCGTCCCTAGTAGGACTTCGACCCAGATTTCAAGCCATGCACAGAAGTACTTCATGAGGCTAAAGAGCAAAGGGTCGGGAAGCCAACGCTACCGCATCAACGACGCGGAGCTCAATGATGCCAACCCATGGAAAATGAAGAGTACCATTAACTCCTGGCAAGCACTCGCCTTCCAATCTACAGTTGGTGCTGATAACCAAAATCCAAGCTTTGACTTGCAAACTCTTTCGAGTCCATTTGTCACCATGAACAATATAGCCTAGTTTGGACCGTTGTTGTTGAAGAAAAGAGTTAGTAGTCAATATGGTGTGAGAATCATATGATGTTGTCGGCACAGTAGGGTGCCAGTGAACTTTGTTCCTACTAGTATACAAGTATTACTTAAGCTATCTTCAAAGCATTATATGGATACAAAATATAAGATGCTATGATTTAAGTTGTATTTGCATATGTGTTGGAGAGTCAATAAATTTTGTTTTTTCTATTTTGAAAAGATTCTATTTTTGACCCTCAACTATTAAAGAAGTCTAGATTTGGTCCCTTGAATATAAAACAAGATGATTTACATCTTGAACTCTTCAAACCAAACAAGTTTGGGCCCTCTCCGGAACAAAGGCGGCTTCTTTGATTATGTGACGTGGTTTTGGCTGGGTTGTGTCCATCTAGAAATATATAGGTTTTTTACATGGTATAGCCATCGAACACTTGTGCGCATTGTTTGCCACTACTGGCGGCATACCATCTCCACCTTGACGCAATGTTGCAGGTCATCGGTGTCAACTCGCACGACATGGAGTGAAGGTCTAGCAACCGGACGAGATGGTGTTCACACATTCTCTAAATCACTATGCTCCCTGATTTTAAAGGGCTCACACCCGATTGAGGCTGTGGATTTGGAGTGTGTCCTTCGATTTTGACTGAGTCAACCTTTGGTGGGCCCGCCTTTGTAAGCGCTGAACAACCCGGAGGAACCGACTTCGTGTGAAGCGTGGGCATTTTGGGGCTGTTTGGATGGTGACCAACACTAGCCTTACCAAAAAATTGGTCACGCCCACGATATTTGGCTAGCGTTTGGTCTGGTACCATTTTTGGCTCGCCATCGTCGACTTGGGCGCGCCCGCGTACCGTTTTCGCCAACTCGCGGGCGAAACAGCGGCGCGGAAATCAGCCGCCAAAATATTGGCTGCCAAATCTGGCGCGAGCCAGCCACCGTGATATAAAAGGCACGATTGATTTTTCCCCACCTGTTCGCCACTTTCCCCATCTCTCTTCTTATCTCCACGCACAGAAGCGCTCTCGATCCAATCACCGGGCGGCCGCGTTCTGCGTTGGTGCCAGCTTCTCCGGCGGCCGGCGACCGGCGACGCTGCTCCACCTCTCGCCCTCCTCTCCCAGTCAAGCTACGCTCCAAGGTCAGCCACTGAAATCCCCATCCAACACTACTCCGATCCCCTTTTCTATGGTCTGATTTGTGAGCTCAAATCCCCATCATCCCCTTATGGATGTATGTATTGTACGGAGGTACTACTTGCTAGATCTGAGAATTGCTTGCTGAATCCTCTTCCCTGTTTGCTGGAAGTAAAATTGGAATGGGACTCCCGTGCATGTTGTTGGTTTGCTGCAAGTAAAAACATATGAGACTCTCATCCATATTCTTTGTTTTTTTTGTGGGTGATCCATGTTCTTTATTTGACGCAAGTCAAATCACATGAGAATAATGATGTTAATTAGTTAATTAACCTGGTATGGTTCTGAAAGTAGTATGGTCTGTTCTTCCCTTTTTGTGCCATATGTATGGTCTCTATTTTTAGAACATTAAGGTGGATTTTTTGAAGTTGGATATACATAGTTAACTACTGAGACATGCTTCGATTTTTTGTCCATCAAGGTGTTTTTTTTTTACAAATTGTGCATCCTTGGTACTGGTTAGAAGCAGGTTTGCTTTCTAACATGTATCTTTTAGCAAGTAATCATTTGTAATAATGTACCAAGTTAGCTCATTCATATTTTTGTACATTTCATATTGACCCAGATGGACATGGATCAACAAAGATATTATTATTACAACATGTTGAAGCGGAGAACTCTCTGTGTTATTGTTCTACTCTTGGCCCTCTGGTATAGAAGCAGAGATGGTAGAAAATTTAGAGGTAAAGGCAGGAAGTATGGTCCATTAGTTCAGAGAGACATCTACAGAACTAATGTACTAATTAGGCTCTTTGACACATCGGATGCAACATGCATCAAGCAATTAAGGATGACTTGAGCTGTATTTTACAAGCTATGTAACAGGCTTAGGCAGAAGGAGTTGTTAAGTGACACATTTCATGTTTCGGTAGAGGAACAAGTTGCAATGTTCCTATACATGGTCGGTCAGCATCACACAAATTCATCTGTTGGATTTTGGTTCTGGCGATCTAGTGAAACAGTGAGCAGATATTTCAATATTGTCCTACGTGCGATGGGGGAGTTAGCACGTGATCTAATTTATATTAGATCGACGGACACACACACAAAAATCACTAGCAGCCCGAACAGATTCTACCCGTACTTTGAGGTAATCCTTAGACCATAGATTTTTTTACTGATTATACAAGATCGGCCTAGCCCAAGCTTGACATGAACTTCCCTTTTTCATATTCGTAGGGATGCATAGGGGCACTAGATGGCACTCATGTTAAGGCTTGTGTTCCTGCTCACATGATGGACAAATTTAGGGGCCGCAAGTCATATCCCTCCCAAAATGTGCTAGCAGTTGTTGACTTCGACCTTCGGTTCACATATGTTCTAGCTGGTTGGGAGGGCTCTGCCCATGATTCTCTTGTGCTAAAAGATGCCCTCTCACGTCCAACGTGAGGGAACAATTGAAGGATGTAGTGTTTTGATTTTGATGAATTTATGCAACTTATTTTATCATTGTAAGATTGTCTGACTTATTTTAGTATGTAAGCTTCAAGTGTTGCTGAAGATGGGTGTTTGTATGCTGGTCGGGACTATGCTTCTAGTGCATTTGTTGATGGCTCGCTTGCAACTGACCAAACCACTGTCAATGTGGATGATGATAGTGATGACAGCGAGGAAGTGAGGGAACTTGAGGCCAATCTAATTCCAGTTGACAGTGATGAAGCTGACTCTGACACTATTAATCGTCATAGTCCTAAAGTTGACTTGGAAGGCAATTCTTTAAACAAGAAGTGCAAGCACGTGTCATCTTCACCTTCCAAGAAGCCAACTAAGGGGAAAGCAAACAAGAAGGGCAAGATATCTAATGATGATATGGCAGCCAGTATCAAGAAGCTAGCTGACTCTCTTGCATCTCCTATTGTTTCTGTGCAACCAATGCCACCTACAGATCCATATGCAAACCTTTGGAAGCGGATAAATGCCCTTACCATACCAGCTAAGGATAAACTTGAGATTGTAGCATATCTATCCAAGCCAGATCAAGATATCTTTCGTAGTTACCTCAACTATGCTGATGAAACAATTCTTGGACAGTGGGTCCTTAGCTTCTTCGAGCCTCGGTTTCAAGAAGATGGTGGCAATGGTGGATCTGCAACTGCTCACTGAATGGCCACATGACTAGATAGAGATTGCGGCTTCCTTTTGTTTACCGCTAGGAGCATGGGTAACATACATCATGCATATTTTGTCTATATAGAGAAGGCTGGGTGCATCATATTTTGTTTATATGGAGCAGACTTGGTGCTAGTCTGACTAGTATGACTTACTTGGTCTGGTAAAGACTTGGTTACTATGTGAATTTTATTTAGCCTCCTTGATGATTAATCTGATGTATCGAACAATATGAGTTATCTAATGTATTAGTTGAACCATGTCATTGTCAATTTATGAAATGCATGCTTACAGTTTGTCTCACTGTGTGTTTCTAAATTGAAAATTTGTATTAATGTCATGTGATATATGTGAGGTAGTGTCTGATGTTGATCACTTTTTGGCTGGCATGCATTTTGGAACCAAACCAAACACAGTCCAATCAAGGTTGCCAAATATTTGGCTTCAAACCAAACGCTGGCCAATGGTTTTGCCAAAAAGTTGGCAAGTGCTATGGGCTACAAACCAAACAGCCATAACCTGCCAATTTTTTGGTCTTGCCTTCAAGTTGGCCATGCCAATAATTTGGTAGGGCTAGATGGGGCACAATCCAAACATACCCTTTGTGGGGTTCGGACGTGGGCGTGTCGTCGTTCTGTCGTCCCTCGCCTGCGCCGACTGTGGTCAAAGGGGATTTCTGCTTTGTGACGAGGGTGTCAAGTGGTGGGCGGCCGAGGTTTCGGTAGCGTGGTGCGTGCGCGTCTTGCTTCTTCCTGCGGGTGGAGTGGAGGACGGGGGTGAGGTGATTGGCGGCTGGGGTTTCGGGGGCTCGCCGCGTGTTCTTGCTGCGGATGGAGGTCGCTGCCGCTGTCGTTGTTCAAGTCATACGGGATGTGCTTCTTCTTGTTTTGCCTGATGCGGCGGTCTCTGGTTCCGTCTTAGTTTTCCAGCGGTTTTGTCGTTCCATTGGCCGCTGGGATTTGAGGGTTCCGTCTTTAAGTGGGGATACTTCCTGTGTGGCTTGGCTTGTTCGTGTTAGCGCGGTCGATTGGGGTATGGATTAGGTGGGTTGTCTTCCCTCCATGGTATCGCGTGGTAAGGCTTGCCTATTTATGTTTAATCTTGCGGTGGGGGTAAGGTGGGGGTTCGTGTTTGCTTTATGCTTGCCAGTAATCCATCAACATAGAATGTATTGGAGAGAGAATCAATTGGAAGGTGATTTACAGAATCCAATACATGGTTCATTCACACTAGTGCAGAATCGGGCTTTAGTCCCGGTTCGTCTGGACTTTTCCCGGCTCTGCAACCGGCATTAAAGTGTGGGGATTAAAGGTCCCGCCCCCCTTTAGTCCCAGTGCAACACGACCCGGGACTAAAGGCCTATCACGTGGCACGAGCCACCAACCGGGACTAAAGAATTTTTTTGAAATATTTTTTGTTTTTTTATTTTTTTTTCTAATTTTTTAATTTTTGAATTATTTGACAATTTAATCTCTAATCACCCTCATCAGTGCTTAAGTGTGGAGCACTCATTTTAAATCGTCTAACACTACTAGGGAAAAGCTTATACACAGGATCTTACCAGCAGCAAGTTTTAAATTAAGGCGCTGCTGCAATGTAGCAGTAGCGCACTCCGGCGGTACTCGCTGCTGAAATAAACGTAGCAGTAGCGCGCCTCCTCTAAGCCGCGCTACTGCTATAATTCGCACGACCCCGCCGCGAAGCTAGTTCTAGCAGCAGCGCGTTAACTCGGACCGCGCTACTCTTAGGTAGTTTAGCAGTAGCGCCTTTGCCTTTAGAGCGCTACTTCTAAAACTAGCCATCTCCCACCCCCACGCTCTCCTCTATCCGATTCACACTCACACTCACTCCCCCTCAACACCCCCCCCCCCCGCACCGGTCCTCCCCCGCCGGCCGCCGTCGCCTACCCCTCTTCCCTCTGTGCCGCCGTCAACTCCTCCTCCTCGCTGGACTCGGTACGGCCCTCCTCCTCCGTCCTCCCTCGACTCGCCGCCGGCCGGCCCCTCCTCGCTCCGCCTTCCTCCTCCGTCCTACTCTCTTCTCCCTCCTCGAGTCGCCCCTCCTTCTCCCTCCTCCCTGCTACATTTTGATTTAGTAGGCTAGTTCATATGCAACATTTTGATTTAGTTGATATGATTTAGTTGATTTAGTAGGCTAGTTGATTTAGTTGATTTAGAACATTTTGATTTAGTTGATTTAGTAGGCTAGTTGATTTAGTTGATTTAGAACATTTTGATTTAACTGATTTAGTAGGCTAGTTGATTTAGTAGATTTAGTAGGCTAGTTGATTTAGAACATTTTGATTTAGTTGATTTAGTAGGCTAGTTGATTTAGTGGATTTAGTAGGCAAGTTGATTTAGTGGATTTAATAGGCTAGTTGATTTAGTTGACTTAGAACATTTTGATTTAATTGATTTAGTATGCTAGTGGATTTAGTAGGCTAGTTGATTTAGTATGCACCATTTTATTGTTATTTTTCTGTACATGGATAGGTAGATGCTTTTGTTTTTTTGTAATAAGTTATTTTTTGGCAAAATGTGTAGGTGCCAATTTAGTTAAATTTGCCATAAGTTATTTTTTGGCAAAATGTGGTACCTTGTCATCTAATATGTTACTAGATCTTAGGATTATAATTGTCCATAAAATTGCTTCTCGCGGAAGAACAAAAAATATCACATGCTACTGTTTTTCTTTCCTGTGAAGTGGATCGTTAATCCTTTACTCATATTGCTTCAGGAAAATGGCGCCGCCACCACCACCACTATGTCGACTGTGCAAGTCAAGGTGCGCCAGTAGCCTTGCAACTGGCAAGCTGTTCGGCGTCTACTTCCAGCCGAGTTTTCGTCATGCGGCGGTAAGAAATTAGATGAAATGTAACAACTATTTTATTTTTAGTGTTAGCATTACTGCATTGTGTCATTTTTCTTTTTTTACACAGATCGTCCCATGTAATGTGAGGTTGAAATTCAACAAGCTGACATGAGACACTGTGACATTTGAGGCTCCTGCGGGGGCGTACACTATGGAGGTCGAGAAAGGACGCAATATGTCGTAGATTGGAGGGGATGGATGGGCCCGTTTCCTCGCCCACATGCGTCTTACTGGTGGTGAGTTGATCAGCTTCTCCTTCAGAGCAGAAAGACCCAAGTTGGCTGCATTTATCTCAACCTGGTGGAAGATGATGAAGATGACGAAGATGATGAAGATAACGAGGACCCACTCGATGAAGATGATGAGAACCCACTTCATGAAGCCATCGTAGCTCAAAGAATGAGGCTGAGCGAGGAGGAGGTGTGCAACCTATGGGACATAATTCCGCCACGTGATGACTTTGTCGGGATGCCATTCGTGACCCGCCTGACAAGTACCATGGTCAATCGGCATGAAATGGTATGTTATACTGACTGTATAGTAATTTGATGATATATATATGCTTTATTGTTATACTTACAAATGCAAATTATCCGATGATATGCTTAGTGAATCCGATGATATGCTTAGTGTAGAGTCCAATGATATGCTTTGTGGAATCTAGTCGATGATATGCTTTAGTGTAGAGTCTGATCACATGCTTATTAGTGTAGAATCCAAGGAACTATTAATATAGTGTAGATAATCCATATATACTTATTAGTAGAATTCACGATTAATTAGTATAAATGCATAGTACTGTGTCTTTTGATAGCGTAGAAATCTAGACTTAATAGAAATATATTTGCAAGAGTATGTGCGAGGCTATTTAATTGATATGTTTTTCTTATTCAGAAATTGCCAAAGAACCTATCTGTGAGTTGTGGTATCGAGCCTGATGGGTTCTTCTCTCTTTTTGATCTTCAATATAATGTTCTCCTTGATGTTCTTGGAGATCTATTTGATGTAACTCTTTTTAGCGGCGTGTTTGTTGGGATCCAATGAATTGTGAGTTTATGATCAAATCTATCCATGAATATTAATTGAGTCTTCTCTGAACTCTTTTATGCACGATTGTTATAGCCTCGTATTTCTTCTCCGATTTATTGATTTGGTTTGGCCAACTAGATTGATTTATCTTGCCATGGGAAGAGGTGATTTGTGATGGGTTCAATCTTGTGGTGCTCAATCTCAGTGACAGAAAGAGACATGACACGAATGTATCATTACTATTAAGGGCAACAAGATGGGGTTTATTCATACGTGAGTTTATCTTGTCTACATCATGTCATCTTACCTAATGCATTACTCCATTTTTCCATGAACTTAATACACTAGATGCATGTTGGATAGTGGTCGATGTGTGGAGTAATAGTAGTAGATGCAGAATTGTTTCGATCTACTAATCTTGGACGTGATGCCTATATGCATGATCATTGCCTTGGTAATCGTCATAATTATTTGTTTTTCTATCAATTGCCCAACAGTAATTTGTTTACCTATCATATGCTATTTTCTCGAGCGAGGCCTCTAGTGAAAACTATGGGGCCCCCGGTCTATTTCCTATCATATATTAAAACCAAAATACCTTGCTGTAATTTTCTTTTATTTGTTTTGTTTTGTGTTTTAGTTAGATCTATGTATCAAATCTCATACAATTTAATATATCTCAATACCGTTAAGGGATTGGCAACCCCTTTATGCGTTGGGTTGCAAGTATTTGTTGTTTGTGTGCAGGTGCTATTTACATAGTGTTGCTTGGTTCTCCTACTGGACTTATAACATTGGTTTCATAACCGAGGGAAATACTTACCTCTATTGTGCTGCATCATCTCCTCCTCTCCGGGGAAATACCAACGCAGATTACAAGTAGCAACTGTGTCTGATCTGGTCAGCTCCATGTTGATTTTGATGCTGACTGTTGACTTTTGATGTTTGTTCTGCAGCCGTTGAAGAGGTCGCAGCTCTGCAGCAAAAACTGCAGGGTTCAGAGACATCGCGAAGTGAGCTCCAGAATTCTGTGGATGTCACTAGGGGCGAGCTAAATGGGTATCGGCAGAAGGTGGCCGACCTCGAGAGCGCGCTTGCGACGAAGGATGGAGAGCTGTAGAAGTAGAGCACTGCTCTGGAGAAGAAGGAGGCCACTGCGCACCACTTGTCCGAGGCCCGTACTGAGGCAGAGGATCGGGCCAAGCAGTTGGCGAAGAAGCTCTATTGTCTGGAGGCCGTTGCTGCATGTGAGTTGTCATTAGTTTGTTTGTGTTACTTGTTTGATGCCTCTCCATTTTGTTGATCCGACGTTTTCATTGTAGTGCCACTTCTGGACATCGTCCATGAGGATGTGGCACTGTGGCTCGGGCAGGTTGCTGACCTCGCCTAGCAGATGCGCGTTGCGCTAGGTACAGCCTATGGGACCTTGTATCATGGTGAGAAAGATCTTGATGACACCTTGGATGGTGTAGTCAAGCTGCTGGCGCATGCTCCTGCTCACCTTCTTGACTGGCAATACTCTGTTGCGTACGAGGGCGCCATGAGGGTGTTGGCAGGTGTGAGGTCGCAGCTCCCCAATGTCGACTTGGGCTTGATCGTGCATGGCTCAGCCGAGCGTCCTATATCGGAGACCTCTTCCGTGGAGGTCAGAGCGAAGGTCGAGTATGCTACGGATGCCTGCAAACTGGAGCGAATACTTAAGCGGTGTTCCATAGAGGAGGCGGATGAGTAGGCCTCATGTAATTGTAAACAACGTAATTGTAGTAAATGTACTATCGTACTTTCGTTTTGTTGGTTATTATGTGTATTTCTTGCCTGTGTTGGATAAGCATTCAAGTTAGCTGTCAAGAAATGCGACCCCACTACGCCGAAAGCGTCAACAGAGGCCCCTGTTTGAGCCCGGCAATCGCAAAACAATCGTGAATCATAGCAGGCCTTTTGGCTAGGGTAGTATCCTCGGCTGGTTCGGATATAGGCATTGTGGAACTCAAAGGCGAAAGAGAAAGGGTGGCCGTAAGGCAGGCCACACAGGAGGTTCTCCCTCGAGGAGGGCTCCTGGCCATTAGATTTGAGTGGTCGTTGGATAGAACTCCTATGGGGGTCGGGGCGGTACGACAAACGATGCTACAACAAAAATGCCATGTAGAGACGCTAAATGTAGGTGTTAAAGACGCACTAAATCATCTCTTGCTGATTTTAGAGTCGCTCATTAAAGCGTCCTAGGAGCGTCTCCTCACGCACCGTCTCAAAGACCATTGAGACGCGGAGGAAGCGTGTCTACACGGAAATGAGACGTTTAAGAGCGTCCTTACAAAGCGTGTCAACATGGATATGACACGTTTTAAGAGCATCCTAAAAAAGCGCGTCAACATGAATACGAGGTGTTTTGAGAGAATCTTTATGCCCCTAGGGATGCTTTGATAAATTCATGCTAGATGCAACTGCATATATCCTCTTTCTATTGTGTAATTTTTTTAATCAATTGGGCTTAATAGAATTACTTGCTCCTATGAAATAATTGGATTCTCATTTACATATCAGAAAATATTCGAAAATTGTATGGCATGGAACAAAATAATAACATTGTATTACTAAGAGTAGTAGTAGCTTACAAACTTAATTGTACACATCACCTATGAACAATTACATGTCACAAAGTAGGTGAAACATATCTATATGATTTTTAGTTTCTACATGCTGATAATGGAACAATGGCTCCTTGCTCTCTCTGCTTTTCTAGTTCATCCTTGTGGCAACTGCCTTCAAAATCCGCACATAGAAGTTTTTCTGCCAAGAAAGCCCAATGAGATATACATAAATTTACTGGAACTTCTATCAGTAAGTTTTCGTTTGCTGAACATACAGCCATAAGAATAGAGAAGAACGGTATTACATATACCACATGAGTAAACATGCACTTCAGAAGTTCAATCTAGCCGTGTAGATTTCATGTGCCCATATGAAATATAGATACATACTGTATTAAGAAGAAAAATGATTATGTCATCGATAGATTGGCCAAGGTGAGAATGCTTGAAGTGTATTTGTTAGAAAAATAACAATTAACTAAGTAAGTATTACCATACGAAGCATATATATGTAAAGAAATAACAGCAGCTTAACATACAGGGACTGAATTCTAATGGTTGCTGACACTGATAATCTCTAAGCCTTAATACTAGCTCTACTTATTAAGGGGGCGGGTTACCATAAAAAATACTGAATTCTCATGATAGTTCATATTAATTATCTCCAGTCTAACACAATATATACGTATTTAAGCGAGCATTATACCATTTAGCTGCTCTAGACATAGTGCAACACATATGATTAAATCTTACCAAACATTATAATATATCCATCCACGGTGCTCTTTATCAGACAACATGAGAAAAGTTTCTGCAGGTGAGAAACTGCATGTATGAGTTGATCTCTCCGTTTAGAGTAGAAGCCATGTTAATTCTAAGAAATGTTAGAACGTGGGTGCAAAGCTCTTAATTTTAGTTATGGGAGGGGAGGAGGGTGAAGGTGATTTGATAGTTGATACACGAGCATTATTAACTGCATGAAAAAGAAAAATGTGTTAAGAACACTGACCATCTTATTCTATCAGGATATTCTCAGAGGCTTTTTATCAAGAACCTGCATACATGAGTGCCAATAATTTGGGAGCAAACAACGAAGAAAGCTATGTGTAAGATCTACTTTAAATTGTAGTAGTCTAAATGTTTAATCAGTAAACAGATGAGAGTTCAGAAAAAAAAAAACCCGGCAAAGCAGAGTTGTCCTATCTTAATAGGATAATCTAAATTACAATGTCAAGATTCTCCTCCACACTTAAGTACGCATCATAGGAGCGGCTCCAATTCTTACTTGAAACGAATTGATAGAAAAACTAAAATAAAAAAGTAGATCGACTCACATATAAATGAACTTGCCGCCTTGCTGCTGGTCGACAGTGGAAACGAGCTTCACATGGCGGAGGACACTTGGAGGATTTTTTGGTCGCAAGACGTCGGGTTCTTAGAGACAGAGGATGCCGGCGAGCAAATGGAGGGCCGGGTGGGAGTCGTCACAGGGGCATATATCCCCCCTGTCTCTAATAACATTGATGCAGTGGGCGACCAATAAAACAGCAACATACAGAAAGGTGGATCTCAATCTTAGTATGAACGAGAAGGACAGCAAACATACAAATAAAAGAGCGCCTAACTGATCAATACCTTTTGTCCTCCTCGTCGATCTTGTTCATCTTCTACCATTGTTTCCTGTCGGGTCGTATGTCACTACGATCTCAGTAGGAGAAGGTGCGATGTCCAGTTCGGATCTGTTGCCCACTCCGCCACCCGTCATCTTCCCTTTCAGCCGGAGTGCACTATGTGCCGGAGCTGCAGGTCGAGGCGGCCGGAGTGGGGCTAGGCCGCCGCCTGGAGGCCAGCGTCCCCGGGCCTGCTGTTGGATGCCGACGGACGAGGTGGGTGGACCTGCTACAGCGAGTCTGAGGTGAGGAGGAGCAGGATCTTGGCAGAGGCGGCGGTGTGGCATGGCCGTGCTAGGTTTAGGCTAGAGATCGCACCCTTTTTACATGGTAGTTACTACTTTCTTGGGACATCTCGCACGATGGGGGATTATGGTGATGGTGGTGGAGCAAGATATTCTGAACCACCGGGATCTTTTTTTATTGGAATCAAGGGACGATGTCCTTTGCGCCTCATAAATCGTCCCTATGCATAAAGTGATTTTGAATAAGGAGACATACATAAAAGCGTCAACACGAAAACGTCCCTACATGCCTATTTTGTTGTAGTCCCCGGACCCATCTCATAGAAAGATCTCTCCGACTCGCTTCAAACCTTAACACGGCACGGTCAATACAAGATGATTTGTAGTACCATGGAGCATGGACAAACGATGTGGCTTCTCATGCTTTGATTTCTGCCTTCGGCGTCCTAACCTCGTGCCCTCCTTCATGCCAGTTGGAGTATGAGGGGTCTATTGGTGGCTCCTGAGCCGCTGCAGCCGAGCTGCCGTTCTTCTGCTTCTTGAAGTGCTCGGAGGAGACCTCTGCCTGCTCCCGGTGGGCGACCTCCACTCCATGTGCATTCTTGGTGTCGCTGGCCCCTCATGCAGATGTTTTCGCCAGTATTTTTATTAATTCCAAAAAATAGCCAATTCCGAGAACTTTTTATTTCTGTATAAAAACAACACCAAGGTAGTTCTGCTGAAAATAGGGGCAGTCTGGGTTAGTTTCATTCAAATCATGCAAATTAGAGTCCAAAACAATAGCAAAAGTGCTTGAAAAAGTAGATATGTTGGAGGCATATCACTTACAATCATGGAAGACTATATGATAGTTGAGTATGCCGAGTTTGCTAAACCAAAGCTCTTACATAGACCCTACCAGAAGATAAGATGGATTGTAATTATTTGATGACTAAAAACATAGTTTTTTAAGTTCCAAGAGAGTTTATGGCATGTACTTTAACATGGCAATAGCTTGCTACTTGATCATTAGAAGTTGTATGAGAAATGAGCTGATGTTTATGATATACAATGATGCAAGAAAAAGTGATTAGAATTATCATTGATCAAACTTATGAGCTATTCTAGCATTCACAATTCATAAATTATTTCTTTTATCATTTACCTATTCGAGGACGAGCAGGAATTAAATTTTGGGATGCTAATACGTCTCCAATGTATCTATAATTTATGAAGTATTTGTGCTATATTTACACGAGTTTTACATGGTTTTGGTATACTTTTATATTAATTTTATGGACTGACCTATTAACTTAGTGCCTAGTGTCGGTTCCTGTTTTTACTAAACGAAGTCCCAAGAAGTTTCCGGGGGGGGGGGGGGGGGGGGGGGGCACAGGCTCAAGGGAGCGCCCCCTGGGACGCGCCATCAGTACTTGTGGGGCCCTTGGGACCCCTCCTGGCGTGATTCCAACACTGAAAATTCTTTTATATTCCAAAACTCCTAAAAGTTAACCTAGATGAGTCCTACTGCCACTACAAGCCTCCGTTCTGAAGTGCTCTCATCTGGAGACCTGTTCTGACACCCTGCCGAAGGGGAAAGCTATCACCGGAGGCCATCTTCATCATCTTCGCTGCCTCCATGACAAGGAGGGAGTAGTTCACCCTCTGGGCTGAGGGTATGTACCATTAGCAGGGCCGGCCCTATGTTTTGGAAGGCCCTAGGGCGAACTCGATGACATGGGCCCCTGAGTCCTATGACCAAATCATTATTATGACAGAAAGACTAAAAGATGTCAAAATGAAACTGACATGACATGATTATCTCAAATAAGAACCAAATTCGACTGACTCCATCGACAACAATAATACTTCAGTGCTTCAGAAAAATGTTTATACATCAGAACCCTAGGCATGTACATAGAAATTTATACATCTGAACCCTAGGCATGTACACGAAAATTTAGGATGGATAAAATACGTACCATGAAAGATTGAATTAGAAATTTATACATCAGAAACTTGATGCTTCGTGTACACTGAAATTGGGGATGGATCATAGATCAATACGTATTTATGGTTTATTGAAAGACTGGACGAACTCGCTGACGTCGAGTCACTGTCGCACAGGATGGAAGAATGCCGCTGGATGCCGGATGGTCGGGTCGTCGGCACGGCCGCATCATGCAATAGCA
Organism: Triticum aestivum; assembly: GCF_018294505.1. NCBI lineage: Eukaryota > Viridiplantae > Streptophyta > Magnoliopsida > Poales > Poaceae > Triticum > Triticum aestivum. The sequence goes on along the minus strand of NC_057814.1, from coordinate 66,546,988 downwards.
GGCTGCCTGCCGCGCCCACGTGCCACGGTGACTAGGAGCGGCCGTGGCCTAGGCGCCGAGTGACGCCTGCGATTCTGCGACGGTTGACGAAGACGAACAAACAGAGAGAAGGCAGGAAGCGAAACGATGAAATCTTCAGATTGATTTGACGCGTATGCTTGCGGACGTGCTTGGCGTCTAGCGACGCTTCGCTACTTCGCGTCGCTACTTCGCTTCGCTAGGCATCTGCTAAGACAATGGGGCCTTAGCCCATCTCATTTGTTGTCGGGTGGTAGGTGCGACAAATGCCAACGGGTGGCTTATCATTGTGGGAGCCATTAAGACATCGCCGGTGCCTGAAAACGGGATAAGGCGAAGACATGCACGCTGGCTAATCTTGCCCAGGGTCGGGGCTCTCCGTGGAGATAACACCCCTAGTCCTGCTCTGCGGGGTCTCCGCATGATCACTAGATCAACACAAGTAGATACAAGTGCTCCTTGAGCTGTTTGGCTAGAGGAGGAAGAAAGGCAAGGCTAGCTCTCCTCTTCCCTCTACACGGTGTCTAAAACTATCTCCCAGATCCACCCTTTGCATGGGTGCCCTGGGGGGTTTATATAGGCCTACCCCCCAGGGATACAATGGTAATCCGACTGGGTGCGGGTCCCAGCCGTCAGTGTCTGTGCTCGCCGGCTTCTCCGCCGGCCGTTGGGGCCCGCCGACTGGTGGATCCCGCCGGCTGCCGGCCTCTTGGTCGACAGGCCGGCCCCACCGCCTGGGGGCCTTGTCGGCGGCTGGTTACTGTTGCCTCGCCCCTGATGACGAGGGCTTTGTCGAGGTAAGCGTGGCTACAGTGCTGCCGCCTGGCGGGCTCTCACTGTAGCCTCACCTCGTCTTGTCTCCTTAATGATGCACATACTTCGAGGGAGGGAGGTAGCCGGCTATTGGGAGCCGGCTACGCCCCAGGCCAACTAGGGGAGGCCGGGCCGCCTTCGAGCGTCTCTCTGGCCGAAGGGGTCCGCCGCCCGCGGGCCGTACTAGCGCCTGTCGTGGGTGACGTCACGGTCAACATGGCAACAGTGCCGCGCCGGACGAGGGATGGCTGATCCGTACGGCGCACTGTGGCCATGCATGCTCCGGGATTCGGGGGCGGCAGGCTGTACTGTGGCCACGCCCCGTCTCATCGCCGTTATGTGCGTGCAGCCCTGGTGGGTGCAGTCTTGGCCGGCTTCCGGGAGTCGGTCTACTTATGGCCGGCTTCTGGGAGTCGGCCTACTTATGGCCGGCTTCTGGGAGTCGGCCATCTTATGGTTATCTTCGGGAAGGTTTTTGGAGGTTAGGTCGCCTTCTGGTAGTCGGCCTGTGAGATAGCCGACCAGGGGAAGGCGGCCCTGTGTTTTGGATACTTGAAGGCCCGATCGGCCTGATAATTTTTCAAAGAGCCAGGAGGAGTCGGTTAGGCTACCCGTGGCCATTTACTCCGACATTTGTTTTGTCTCTTAATTTTCTTCCAATTTTTTGCAAGACTATAATATACTTTACATGTGTACCAGATCATGGGCCCCCCTCGGCCTGGGCCCTGGGCCGTCGTCCCTCTAGCCATACGCCAGGGCCGACCTTGACTAGTAGTTATGTGTTTGATCTCTCTCTCTCATGATCTTGATAGGAGGCGATCTTGATATACCATGATCTTTGTTAATATAGTTGGATCATATGGTGTTCCTCCCCTCTATCTCTTTTGTGGTGAATTGAATCTTGCTCTTTGAGGTTCGTTTGCTATTGGATTGAATACTTTGGATTTCAGGTCACTTGATGCATGTCTCACTTGCGGATAGTTGTGGTGACATTGGGGTATCTTGGTGACATGTTGATTGATGTGTATCATATGGTGTTGTCAGAGTACGATCTCTAGAATTATTTATGACACTTTGGTGTGGTTCAATAGATTTAGTGGAAACACAACTTTAAGGTGGTTTACTACCTATGCGATTTCATCCTACTTTCTCCGATATGAATAGAAACTTTGGAATGATTCTTCACAGGACTTCGAGGGATTTTCATATGACTCAATTATGTTAGTAACTTTGACAGATTGCACTAGTGAAATTATGAACCCCAGGCCTTGTTTCTAAGCATTGATATACCGTTTTGCTCATTGTTTTCTACTTGCTACCTTGTTGTTTTTATTTATATTAAGATTATAAAAACCTATTTATACCATCCATATTGCATTTGTATCATCATCTCTTCGTTGAACTAATGCACCTACACAATTGAAAACTGTATTGGGTGTGTTGGGGACACAAGTTATTTCTTGTATTTGATTGCAGGGTTATTTGAGAGAGACCATCTTCATCCTACACCTCCCACAGATTGATAAACCTTAGGTCATCCACTTGAGGGAAATTTGTTGTTGTCCTAGAAAACACTGTACTTGAAGGCCCAACAGAGTCTACAAGAATAAATTTATAGTATACATCACCCCCCATTGCACACCTTCGCAAGGCGATAGTTCCAAAGTGTGTCAACGAAAGGGAGTTTAAACCACCTGCATAGGACTTAACTACAGCAGTGAATGATCGTTTGGCATACCATCACATACCCTAACATTGTAGTTGGAGCAAATCCAGCGTCACCGTTGCTTTGCTTCATGGATACAATTGATCTTTGTGTCAATGGTGCAATGGTTATCTAGTACTTATAAAGCCCAGTTGTTCCCAATGAACTTATGAGTCCTTTTGGTGATCCAATAACGGATAGCAAAAAGGTTCCCAGCCTTTTCCGCAAGGAGTGACCCTGAGTTATCGAACCCACGAGAGGACGTGCACTTGTGATGAGGGTTTCTAGCAAGGTTTTGCAAGAGAAGTAATTCCATTTTTTAAACCAGACCATAAACAAGTTGCTATGGAAAATACTTATAGAAAATAGGCATGGGTATGAGGACTCGATTCTTACAACCATATATTTGTGATCGTGATCATCATGATCTTAATTTGTGCTTTGGAAAACAATCGTTCAAATGTGCTTGCAATGTATCAAAGTGGGGGATGTGTCCCAATTAAGTCTTCACTAGAACGTGCCCTACATCAAGAGTCAGTGGTCCAACCATAGGCCCTTTCCGCCGTGTGGGTTTACCTCAGTTATTAAGATAAATAAGACAAAAACATTATGCATTTAATGACTACACCTCATGTATCCCCAGTGATTGGATCCATGCTACCATACTAAAATTTATGTTACTTGTGTTCAGAATAGCGGTTTAACTTCTCCCTGCCCTTAGCCTCCTCGTGCCTCAAACTCCATGATCCTAGGTACCTGCAGTGATGAAGAAAATGAGAGAGATAAAAGACAACTATGATGCAATTTTATTTCACACATACATGACGTTAGTTCAAAGTCATTCCATCGACCCCTCAAACAAATACATCGAGTTGCAAGGCTATGCCTCAAACATGACCTTACCGAATTACTCACACATGGCGGATAGATAGCAAGAAGAAATCAATGACTGAACACATCAAGATGAATGCTTTATTGATAATATGTTTTACAATGGTTGTCGGTGCGATACACGGTTACAAGTATAACTAACTTGGAGGTGGTTTGTTGCAGTGGTGAAGATGGTGGTGGCTATGGAGATGAGATGGGAAATAGAGGCAACTAGGGTTGGTGAATGGCTTCTGTTACAGAGATGAGTTTCTAGTCGATGCTCTATTGCGAATTTGACAAAGGCCCCTTTATGATAGTTGTCAGGATAGACCTCCGGGAGCCGCAGGTGTATGGTACGAGCGCTTGTGTGCTTGTACCAGATTCCGGCTTGCGCTCTGGTCCACCTCCCACTTGATATCTCTTACCTTGAGTTTACTCCTTTCCATATATATGCTTGATTTCGTCCATGTTTATCCTAATTTACCATGGAAACAAAACAAGAGAGGAATTTTGAATCCTTTGCATTCATTAATCATTAGTAGCAATATCAGAGCAAATATCTTGGATTTTATGAAATAAATCGGTTTAAACTAGGGTGTGATCAGCATAAAAATAACAATCATCATGAACATTCTTGCATCATACACCCATGCGACCGGTCGTTCGTCAACGCAATGCATATCTAAATGCTAATGCTTTTAAATCTTGAGAAGGAAAAGATTTATGCAATTTTTGCCATTTATATATTATTTAAAATATCCTTTAAAAGAGATCAAGACAAGATCAAGACATTAATGTCAACGTTTGACCTTTTACACTATCACATGGCAAGTTGAATAGTGTTCGCAATATTACGACAAACAGTGAGATATGCTTCAATTAGATAGCACTTAATGAGTCATATATGTAACGTAGGTATATATATTTTTGGTGAGGTATATATTACAAATACAAACAAAATATACGTTCGTTGTGCACCGAAAGTGCATAGACATATCACTTCTAATTAAATGCATCTATGAATGATAGAATTTTTGGTGCTCTAATGAAGGTAGTAGTAATCCACTATGTGAGTAGTCCACTATAAGAATAGGGGCAATGTCTGTTGATATGCATGCACTAGGTTAAATTGAACCTACATCTATACTGCACACCATGAGTGTACAAGCTAACCACTACTCTCAAGATGGAAATTGACTTACCATGTGTTAGCAACAACTCTGTCACACTATTATACCATGGCATACTAGTTAATCATTTTCCAGCACATGTTGCTCATTACACTTATTAATTGCACAAGAGTTATGTTTTGATTGTTATTACCAGATATGAAATTGTGAGTCTCGATACGTCATAAACTGGATACGATATTTCATGTAATTGATACTTTTCACTATCATCTATAGTATAATTAAGCATGCTTTACCATTACAAGAAGATTTGCTATATGGTGATGCTATAAGTAGCATGCCCCCCTCCTCACCCTCTGCATTCAGACACTCTTTTGGTTTGATACCTCTCATAGTTTTATCCAAATCTCAACAGTTTTTCCCTCAAATAACCTCAACTTTCAACCATGAATCCAAGAGTCAACCAGGAGTGGACCCCCTCTGAGGTAGAGGGGGCTAGATCAATCATCGATGGGCTCAACAACAATTACTACAATGATGGCACCAGCCATGGTAAGAACAAGAAGCATGAGATGATGGACGAGCTCCAAACATGGTTCCCTAGGAAGAGCATGCAACAGGTAACAAACTTGTATGTTGATCTTGGTGCAGGGATGCATATGTTGCAGTGTCCAAAGAAGGAGTGCCATGTTACCAATAGTGACCATGGTGTCAATTACACCGTGGATGGCCCAATGAGTAAAAACTTTGGATTGCAAGAGGAGGCCGCAATGGAAGGAACCGACTTTTTGTTTGGTTGTCCATTGGATATTAGGCAAACCATGGATAGTCAAGAGGAGGTGCCGACGGTGGAGCCGAACAAGGTGGTGTTGGAGAATAAGACGTGCATCCACCAACCAGTGCTTGCACCACGTGCCAAGGGGTTTTGGACCCCTGATGAACATAGGTTATTCATGTTTCATCCTAATTTTCCATGAGACTATTAATATTTTCATTCATTTTGATTATTCGTATGGAAATGTCGGATGTGTTTTGAAAGAAAGCATATTAACTAAGCATTATGTGGATTTTCATTCTCATGAGACGGCAGGTTTGTTTTTTATTTACACTGTACTCATAGTGCCTATTTGACATTTACCAAAAGCAATAATTCCAGGATGTATAAATTTTGTTTGGGAACATCCAAGTTTATTTCATTGTAGTGCTTCCATTAATAAGTGAATACCATTGACTCTTGTCCTTACAACCAAAAGTGATGAAGTTATGATTGCGAGTATTATCATGGGCTATTTATATCTATTATCAACATGACCTTGGTAATTTTGAAATTCCTTATTCGTCTTTAATCATCTGATGTCACATCTTATACAATAGCACCATAAAAGATAAAACAAACATCATTGTAATGATTAGCATGAGGGCTAATGTTTGGTTAAAGTTTTAATTCTCCAACTATTGCATTTTTATTTTTTACCGATATATTAAATAATCAATGTGTCCTTGGTCAAGAATATAACCTAACTATTCATCTTAAATATGTTTCCTGTTTAATCTAGGCTCTTTCTCCATGGCTTGAGCGTATGTGGCCGTGGCAAATGGAAGGACATATCAAAGCACTTCGTCACTAGTAGGACTCCGACCCAGATTTCAAGCCATGCACAGAAGTACTTCATGAGGCTAAAGAGCAAAGGGTCAGGAAGCCAACGCTACAGCATCAACGACGTGGAGCTCGATGATGCTAACCCATGGAAAATGGAGAATAGCTTTAACTTCTGGCAAGCACTTGCCTTGCAATCTACAGTTGGTGCTAATAACCAAAATTCAAGCTTCGATTTGCAAACTCCTTCGAGTCCATTTGTCACCATGAACAATATACCCTAGTTTGGAGATGTCGTTGTTGAAGAAATGGAGATTGTATTCAGTATGGCGTGAGAATCATATGATGTTGTCCTCACAGTAGGGGCAAGTGAACTTTGTTCCTACTAGTATACAAATATTACTTTAAGTTCCTTCAAAGCATTTGTATGGACCATTTATAAGATGTTATGATTTAAGTTATATTTGCATATGTTTTTGGAGAGTCGATAAATTTTGTATTACTATTTAGAGAAAATTCTATTTTTCGACCCTCAACTATTAAAGAAGTCTAGATTTGGTCCCTCGAATATAAAGCCATAGAATTTGCAGCTTGAACTCTTCAAACCAAACTTGGTTTTTTTAGATGATGTGGCATGGTTTTGACTGGGCGTGTCCATGTGGAAATGTATCTATTTTTCCACGGCGTGGTCATTTTGTCAAACACTTGTGCGCGTTATTTGTTGTTGCCTGCGGCACACCACCTCCGTCTTGATTCAATGTTGCACTTGCAGGTCATCGGCGTCGAGTCACGCGACATGGAGTGTCAGTGTGGCAACCGGGCGAGATGGCGTTCACACACACGCCGGCGCACCAGCTCGCACACAACCAGTCGTGCCACGCCGGGTATAGGGGAGCGCTGTGATCCTGCTCATCATGCCAGTTGGTTCCATGAGGCATGTGGCGGCCTGGGGTGCCGGCACCACCAAACCCAGAGATCTCATGCAGCCCGTGGTGCAGCCAAGCCTTCATGTCGTTGCAGGCACCTTGTCGACATCAGCGTCCACTAGCAGAAAAAGGGCCATTTGTCCCGGTTCGTAAGGCCCATTTGTCCCGGTTGGGGAACCGGGACTAAAGGGTCGGTACTAAAGCCCTATACCTTTAGTCCCGGTTTTTACACCAACCGGGGCAGATGGGCCTCCATGTGGCCTCTGCGGCGAGTCCAGGCAGGAGGGCCTTTGGTCCTGGTTGGTAGCACCAACCGGGACCAAAAGGCATCCAGGCGTCAGCAGCTGGCAGGAGCTGAGGTTTTGTTTTGGAAGGGGGTGGGTTTAGGGGGTTTTGAGGGGTTAATTTAGGTGTTTCATATGTTGTGTTAGCTAGCTAATTAATAGAGAGGTGTCCTTTCTTATCTCTGTGCTTGGTCGACGCTACGTACTATACGTATAGAGAGGACTCGACACGCTAGCTAGTAAGCAAATGAAGGAAACCATTAAGTACAGAAGATCGTCATGAACATATGCATACAGAGAGAAGTGATATCAACCTCTCCTTCTCCGAGAGATTGGTCAAACAACAAGTTTTCGTATATCTATCCGACGTTACTGGCTACATATATACAATATAAGATCTCTTACAATATAATCCCCTAATTATATATGAACTCAGGGTCCAGATGGTATTCTCCGTCTTTATTGATCACGTGGTCAAGAAAGAATGCCGCCAATTCCTCTTGAATTGCTCGCATGCGATCTGGTGCTAGGAGTTCTTCCCGCATCTGAAACATCTATTAATTTGAAGAAGGGGGTCAATACATATATATGAATTAATGAAACTCAACACAAATGATGGTAATAAAATAAAATTGTGAATATTATTGCTTACGCACTTCATATTGTTTTTTAGAGTATCCCCTCTCACATGTCGTGTGGCGGATGGACTCGCAAACGTAGTATCCACAGTAATTATTCCCAGCTTCCTGCCACAACCACTTTACAGGAAATAGAGGTCAATCAAACTGATAAGCAAGCATGCTAAATGGTATTGATGAAACTAGCGCTTGAATCACTAGGAGATGCGCAGAACTAGCTAGTAGTACTTACTTTCGGGTGTCTAACTCGCAGCTTCCCCGGCAGTCCCGGAGCTTTTGAGGTAAATTTTTTCCAAACCCTACCAGACAAAGAAAACAATTACTTGATATCAGGAAGTGAACAAAGTTGCCGATATGGCGCGATAATGATCGATTTAACTTACTTCTCGAGCATTTCAGTCATGTCCGCATACTCCTGGGATCTTTTCGTCTCGAGTCTAAGACGGTTATTAGTCCCTGCTCAAGCTTAATCTCTAGGAGAATATAGTGGAACCTGCGCACGCATGCATAACTCATCAATTACATTACTATAACCTCAACTAATAAGGAAAACCGAATATGCACAAGACAGTAACACTCACTTGAAGTTGTAAGGAAAGAGTATTATATCTTTGTTTTGATTTATTACCAATGATCGTAACAAGTTGGCCTCGGTATCTTTGGCTTGAAATTCAACCGTAAATTGATCTATGAGATTTGTGTTAATGAACCCAATATTACCGATTTGTCTTTTCTTCAATTCGGTGATCTTCAATCTGCATAATATAGTGAGGGTAATTATATATACATGCAATGAAAGAGCTGAGCTATATATAGAGACTTAATGACAGTACCTACCGACAGTAGCAAGTGACCGTTAATTTATCGAGGGCCTTTTGATTGAAAAACTGGAAGAACTCCTCAAATGGAACAGACAACAAATCAATTCCAACGAGATCATGCTCCTCTTTAACTCTCAGCGTCAAAGTATTCATCCCCCCAGACTCTCTGCAGGTTTTCATGTACCAATCATGGAATCTTCGCATCATCGTTGTTAGAGATCTTTCATCTTTGACGAGAGGTTTCCCGTAATGGTATTTGTGTTCGTCCTCCTCCAAGAAATCATAATGTACATCGTTGGGCAGGTAATCTCCAAGATTGGTATTGGGAAAAATCTCCGGATGATTAGAGACGATATCTGTCGGTGTACAAAAGTAGGGGCTCTCCTTTTGACCCCTTTACTTGTGCATGGGCAGTCGGAGCCTTGCCCACGGCCACACTTAGCAGGGCAGAGGAGGGAAACCGAAGCGCAAGGCAACCAAAGCAACGCCAAGACCAAGAGACAAAAAGAGCAAGAGGGCGAGGTGGACTCCTCCGGCAAGACCCTTGCCGGGGCAGCCTTCGCAGCCCCGGCAAGAGCCCTGCCGGGGCAACTTGCCTGACGCCAACGGAGCGCGCCTCCCTTGAGCCCAAGGTTTCCAACGCCGCCAACCACATTGGGACCAAGGTTCGGGAGGCACCTCCGTGGTGGCATGCAGATCTTTCTCAAGATCATAAATACACAAGATCAGATGAGGACTAGAAGACGGCGACCCTCAGCGGAATCCTAGCCGAGGAAATCCACAAGACCCCTGGCAAGACCCTTGCCGGGGACGACCACGGTGCCGCGGCAAGACCCTTGCCGGGGCCCTGGCAAGGCCCTTGCCGAGGGCATCAGCGGGACCACAGCCGGGCCCACGCCTGCCAAGACACCGCCGCCGTCCCCATGCAGCAGCTAGCTCAACCAGCTGGGCAGGCACCTGCGTGGCGACGAGCGGCCTGTACACCGACTCAGCAAGCACCTGCGTGGTGGCATGCAAATCTTCCTGAAGGCTCCACCACCGCACCAGCCCAGCAGCCAGCCAACGTGGCGCGGCAACGCCTCATCAGCTCGGACGCGCGTCGGAACCAGGCAAGGCGGCGACAGCTGGGACGTGCTTCCTTGCCGTCCCCGATATAGCGAGAGGGGCACGTCGGCAGCGCATTAAATGCATTTGTCCGACAGTGCCATAGGATAGACTCATCCACTGTACACCTTTCCACCTCTTGTGTGCCACTGTGGCAACCCCTTTTGTCTATACAAGGTGGCCCGAGGCGTCCACGAGGAGGATTCGGACCTTTTGGGCGAGTTACACCCCGTAGCTAGCTCAAGAACACAAGAACACTCAAATACATCCACCAAAGCAGGACTAGGGTATTACGCGTCTCCGCGGCCCGAACCTGGGTAAATGATCTGTGTGCTTCCTGTCAGACCCGCTCTTTGCACAACCCCGCGCCCGCCAACCGTAGAAGGGATCTCAGTGATTCCATAGGTGTCGATTCCCCCGACATCTTTGGCGCGCCAGGTAGGGGGCGCAGTTGTGAAAATCCGGTCTAGCGGTTAGCCTAGCAGTTCTTCATCGCCATGGCTCCCAAGAAGAAGACGATCACGGTGATCGGTTCATCCGGAGCCGGACGGCCCGTACCGGTGCGGGCGAGTAGCGGGCTGCTCGTGGACAGAACCCGAGGCGCGGCCCGCAAGCACCAACATCGCTCTGGCAGTCAGAGCCTGGCAAGCGGTGTCATTCGTGCACAAGACGACGGGCCGCACGTCGCCGAACCCAAGGACGGAGCTGGGCCCCCCCGCAGGCGGCGCGGGGCCCTCCAGGGGTGGCGCCGTGCCACCTACGGGTGGTGCAGCAACCTCCAAGACGCCTACGTCGGGGCCCACAACGTGCTCTTCCCAGGGTGTGCGCGACGAGCAGCGTCACCATGCTAGTGACCCCGGACGCCGTCGTGGGAAGAGTCAAGTGCATCATTCGCGGGACGAAGGAGGCCAGCATGCCCGCCGAAGTGCTGGCGAAAATGGCGCACAACCGCCAGGCCGTGATAGAGCTCCTTCTAACGTGGTTAGAAGTCGGAGCGCGTCACGGTCCACGCAACTTTCGCCGCCACCCACGCTAGCAGAAGCTTTGGCGCGCGCGCGCAGCTGCTCCTCGACTTCCCTCCTGCCGCGGAAAAGCTCAACGAGTGGAGAGCCACCATCCGGAGCCTCGTTAGTGTCGCCAACAAAGATCAACCGCGACCGGCGGGGCCCTCGGGCCGACGCTCCGTCGAACCACCGCACGCCAACGGTGGAGGGGCCGGGGGTGCTGCGGCCACGGTGCACTCTCCTCCTCCACGCCAGCAACCGCGGGTGTTGATCCGTCGTGATGACGCTTGTGATAACATTTCCATAGCATCGTCCGACCCACCGCGACCAGTGCTAAGTTCTTCGGGAGCAAGCCCATGAAGACGCTCGAACCACCATCGAGCGCCAGCGCGATACACGCCACCAGTCGGATAGGCGGGCGGGGCCCGCTATGGACCACCCAGCACCGGGAGGCTCCAGCGGCCTACCTTACGAGGTGGGTTGCCCAGCCTTTACCCGTGAGCTGCGGCAGTTCCAGTGGCCGTCCCACCACACGTTCAAGCCCGACGTCGGCGAGAAGTACAATGGCAAGACCCACCCGTCGGAGTTCCTCAGCATCTACACCATCGCGATGCAAGCCGCTGGAGCTTGCGACGACAAGGTGCTTGCCTATTACTTCCCGTTGGCCCTGAAACCCAATGTCATGTCCTGGTTGATGCACTTGCTGGCGGATTCCATTTCTTCTTGGTCGGATCTGTGTCATGAGTTCGTTGGTGCCTTCACCGAAGGCCACCAAGCTCATGGCCAGGCGAGCGATTTGCACATCATTCCCCAGAAGGATGGTGAGAACCTGCGCAAGTACATCCAGAGGTTCAGCCGAGTGCAATACAACATCCCAGATGTTCATCCCGCCGCCGTGATCAGCGCATTCCATCAGAATGTGCGCAACCGCAAGATGCGCGAAGAGCTAGCGATGAACAAGGTCAAGGATGTGGCTGAACTTTATGTTCTGGCCGATAGATGCGCCCGAGCTGAAGAGGGAAGGAAGTACCAGCTCTATGGACGAAGACACCGCCGCCCCGACGAAGAAGGGCCGGCTCCGCAACTGGAAAGGCAAGGGCAAGGCCGTGCTTGCCGTCGAGGTATCCGCCGACACCGGCGCCGCCAAGAAGGCCAAGGCAGACGACCCTGGCAAGGAGATTGCCGGGTGCGCCGCTTGCCGGGCCTTGGCAGCTGCCGACAAGCCAGGGGGCTCCGATAAGCAGTATTGCAAGATCCATTGCACCGAGGGCCACGACCTCCAGAACTGCCGACAAGTTGAGCTGCTTGCTGAAAAGCAAAAGGCCGAGTATGAGAGGCAGGACAAGGATAAGGGTCAGGATGGTGCCGAAGGATCCGGCAAGAAGTGTGGCGGCCAAGGAGGCCGCCACGGCAAGGATAACCAGCAAGAGAGGCCCGCTCGGGGCCGCGACAAGAAGCAGGAAGACGATGATCATGACGAGGATGACGAGTCCAGCGAGCATGAGTTCCAGAAAGATACGGAGGCCTTGTGCCTCGACGGTGGTGCCTTGCTGCATACCTCTCACCGCCAGCTCAAGCAGTGGGCGCGTGAGATCACAGCGGCGGAGCCATCGTTCGACGCTCAGAAGCCACTGAAGTGGTCCAGCACGCCTATCATCTTTGACATCGAGGACCACCCTGATCGCACAACTGCGGTCGGGTGTTTGCCATTGTTGGTTTCACCAACGATACGCAACCTCAAGGTGATAAAGATGCTAGTTGATGGCGGGGCCGGTCTGAACTTGATCTCGCCCGTTGTGATCAAGAGGCTGCAAATTCCTGATGGAGACCTCGAGGAGACGGGCACTTTTCAAGGGGTCAATCCGGGAAGGATTCAGCCGAAGGGTAAGATCACGCTGCCTGTGACGTTTGGAGGCGAGTTGAACTACAGGACGGAGAGGATTGTCTTTGATGTAGCCGAGATCCCCTTGCCCTACAACGGGATCCTCGGCCACCCGGCACTAGCCAAGTTCATGGCGGCATCACACTACGCCTACAACACGCTGAAGATGCCTGGGTCGATGACCATCATCACCGTCCCCTGCGACAAGAAGGATGCGCTGATCTGCGCCGACCTACTCTACCGGGAAGCAGTTGCAGCGACTGCCGCCAAGGTACTTGCTCCTGCCGCTGAAGCTCCAGGAGGGAAGAAGAAGACTGGCAAGACCTCTCGCACCCACTCCGGAAAGCGCACCTCTTCGGAGTGTTGTGCTACCATCGAGGACGTACCAGAGAGCTCCACCGGTAAGAGCAACAAATCCAGAGCTGCACCGCCAGAGACCAAGAAGGTGTCCGTCAAGGAGGATGGCACGGGAGGGGCTTTCACCATAAGCTCCGCCCTTGACAGCAAATAGGAAGGCGCGCTCATCACTTTCCTGCGGGCGAATGTCAACGTGTTTGCATGGCAAGCATCCGACATCCCCGGCATTCCCAGGGAAGTGATTGAGCACCATCTTGCTGTCTGTTCTCATGTGCGGCCCGTCAAGCAGAAGGTCAGGAAGCAAGCTCTGGAATGGCAGGAATTCATCATAGAGGAGATCAGGAAGTTGGAAGCTGCAGGCTTGGTGAGAGGAGTGCTCCATCCGACGTGGTTGGCCAATCCGGTGGTGGTGCGCAAGGCAAATGGGAAGTGGAGGCTGTGTATTGACACACAGATATCAATGAGGCTTGTCCTAAGGACCCCTTCCCGTTGCCGCGCATCGACCTGATTTTTGATGTGACCCACAAGTATAGGGGATCTATCGTAGTCCTTTCGATAAGTAAGAGTGTCGAACCCAACGAGGAGCAGAAGGAAATGATAAGCAGTTTTCAGCAAGGTGTTCTCTGCAAGCACTGAAATTGTAGGTAACAGATAGTTTTGTGATAAGATAATTTGTAACGAGCAACAAGTAACAAAAGTAAATAAAGTGCGGCAAGGTGGCCCAATCCTTTTTGTAGCAAAGGACAAGCCTGGACAAACTCTTATATAGAGAAAAGCGCTCCCGAGGACACATGGGAATTATCGTCAAGCTAGTTTTCATCACGTTCATATGATTCGCATTCGGTACTTTGATAATTTGATATGTGGGTGGACCGGTGCTTGGGTGATGTACTTACTTGGGCAAGCATCCCACTTATGATTAACTCCTATTGCAAGCATCCGCAACTACAAAAGAAGTATTAAGGTAAACCTAACCATAGCATGAAACATATGGATCCAAATCAGCCCCTTATGAAGCAACGCATAAACTAGGGTTTAAGCTTCTGTCACTCTAGCAACCCATCATCTACTTATTACTTCCCAATGCCTTCCTCTAGGCCCAAATAATGGTGAAGTGTCATGTAGTCGACGTTCACATGACACCACTAGAGGAGAGACAACATACATCTCATCAAAATATCGAACGAATACCAAATTCACATGACTACTAATAGCAAGACTTCTCCCATGTCCTCAGGAACAAACGTAACTACTCACAAAGCATATTCATGTTCATAATCAGAGGAGTATTAATATGCATATAGGATCTGAACATATGATCTTCCACCAAATAAACCAACTAGCATCAACTACAAGGAGTAATCAACACTACTAGCAACCTACAGGTACCAATCTCAGACTTAGAGACAAGAATTGGATACAAGAGATGAACTAGGGTTTGAGAGGAGATGGTGCTGGTGAAGATGTTGATGGAGATTGGCCCCCTCCCGATGAGAGGAGCGTTCGTGATGACGATGGCGATGATTTTCCCCTCTCGGAGGGAAGTGTCCTCGGCAGAACAGCTCCGCCAGAGCCCTAGATTGGTTCCGCCTCGTGGCGGCGGAGTCTCGTCCCGAAAGTTTGCTTATGATTTTTCTTCGGACGAAAGACTTCATATAGCAGAAGATGGGCACCGGTGGGCCACCAGGGGGCCACGAGGCAGGGGGCGCGCCCAGGGGGTAGGGCGCGCCCCCCACCCTCGTGCCCAGGGTGTGGGTCCCCTCTAGTATTTTCTTCGCTCAGTATTTTTTATTATTTCCAAAAATAACTTCCGTGGAGTTTCAGGAATTTTGGAGTTGTGTAGAATAGGTCTCTAATATTTGCTCCTTTTCTAGCCCAGAATTCCAGCTGCCGGCATTCTCCCTCTTAATGTAAACCTTGTAAAATAAGAGAGAATAGGCATAAGTATTGTGACATAATGTGTAACAACATCCCATAATGCAATAAATATCTATATAAAAGCATGATGCAAAATGGACGTATCAACTCCCCCAAGCATAGACCTCGCTTGTCCTCAAGCGGAAGCCGATAACGATAAATATGTCCACATGTTTAGAGGTAGACCTGTCGATAAAATAAAATACGGACATGAGGGCATCATGATCATTCTTGTAACAGCAACATATATATATTGTCATATGATTTCTTATGCTCAAGTAATAATCTATTCACAATGTCAAGTATGAATCAGAAACTTTATTGAGAACTAACAAACTATAGTCTCAGTCATTGAGGCAATTGCAATTTATCATAACATCAGAAAGAGTCTATGTAAGAGCTTTTCAGCAAGTTCACATACTCAACTATCATTTAGTCTTTCACAATTGCTAACACTCACGCGATACTTATGGTTACGGAGTTTTAATCGGACACACAGAAAGATAGGGGCTTATAGTTTTGCCTCCCAACCTTTTACCTCAAGGGTAATGTCAACAATAATAGTTCATGCTAACTTACATCTAATTGGATATATATATCAGGATCTTTCCAACACACTGTGCTTGCCAAAGGATAAAATGAAAAAGAGGAAAGGTGAAGATCACCATGACTCTTTCATAAGGGTAAGAGGTAAAAGTAAAAGATAGGCCCTTCGCAGAGGGAACCAGAGGTTGTCATGCGCTTTCATGGTTGGATGCACGAAATCTTAATGCAAAAGAACGTCACTTTATATTGCTACTTGTGATGTGGACCTTTATTATGCAGTCCGTCGCTTCTATTTCTTCCACATCACAAGATCGTATAAAGCTTATTTTCTCCCACACTAATAAGTCATACATATTTAGAGAGCAATTTTTATTGCTTGCACCGATGACAACTTACTTGAAGGATCTTACTCAATCCATAGGTAGATATGGTGGACTCTTATGGCAAAACTGGGTTTAAGGGTATTTGGAAGCACAAGTAGTATCTCTACTTGGTGCAAAGAATTTGGCTAGCATGAGGGAGAAAGGAAAACTCAACATGTTGGATGATCCATGACAATATACTTTATCTCAGATATAAGAAAACATAACCCATTACGTTGTCTTCCTTGTCCAACATCAACTCTTTAGCATGTCATACTTTAATGAGTGCTCACAATCATAAAAGATGTCCAAGATAGTATATTTATATGTGAAACCTCTCTTTCTTTATCACTTCCTATTAATTGCAAAGATGACCAAAACTATGTTTGTCAACTCTCAACAACTTTTAATCATCATACTCTTTCTATGTGAAGTCATTACTCTCCATAAGATTAATATGATCTCCTTATTTCTTTTTATTCTTTCTTTCTCCTTTTATTCCCTCAAGATCATAGCAAGATAATCAAGCCCTTGACTCAAAACTAATCTTTATTATATAGTTCACGGACTCGATTACAAAAAGGGATAATAAAGCAAAACTCAAAACTAAATCATACCAAAAACTTTATTCTACTAGATCAAGATATTACTAAAAGGATCGAACTAAGAAAAACTATAAAGATAGGAGTGTGATGGTGATACGATACCGGGCACCTCCCCCAAGCTTGGCAGTTTCCAAGGGGAGTGCCCATACCCATGTGATTATATCTCCTTTGCTGGTGAAGAAGATGGTGGTGATGATGGGTAGTCGCACATCGAGCGTAAGAGATCCTCCAACTTGCGGATAATGCCTTTGAGTGCAACGATATGCTCCTTCAACAAAATATTTTCACGTGTGAGATACTTGTTTTGTATACGAGCTAACTCAATCATCTTGAAAGCTTCGATCTCAGTTGGGGTAAGCAGATTGTGATCAAGTTGAAGGATGTCTCCTGCTGCCGGAACTTGGTCTTCCGTGGCCTTCTTGGTCCCTTCATCCTTGTTGATCTCCATGGGTTCTTCCCTCTTCAGCTCTATCTTCATTAGCCAAGCATCGTTGTCACCATTGTTGGAGGAGGGGGACGACATGATGCCTGGCCTTGACAACCCTGACAGAAAACAGCTTGAAACAAGAACAGAGGATAATTGCGTGGTACGGTGCTCAAAACCTTCGGGAGATTATATAATGAATTTTTACCGACCAAAATACGTATCGTGCAAGAAAACGGAGTCCGGAGAGTGCACGAGGTGCCCATAAGGCAGGGGGCGCGCCCAGGGGGTAGGGCGCGCCCTCCACCCTCGTGGAAGCCTCGTGTCCTTCCCGGTCTGCTTCTTATTTTTCTATTTTTCTAAATATTCCAAAACGAAGAAAAATTGCCATTAGAACTGTTTTGGAGTCGGTTTACTTACCGTACCACATACCTATTCCTTTTCGGAGTCTGAAACGTTCTGGAAAGTGTCCCTTATGTATTCCTCCGGGGTTACGGTTTCAATAATATTAGTTTCAACGATTACAGGATTACCTGAGATATAATGTTTGATTCTTTGATCGTTCACCACCTTCGGATTTGTGCCTTCGAAGTTGTTGATTTTTATGGCACCGGAACGATAGACCTCCTCGATAACGTAAGGACCTTCCCATTTGGAGAGAAGTTTTCCTGCAAAAAATCTTAAACGAGAGTTGTATAATAATACATAATCACCTACATTAAACTCACGCTTTTGTATTCTTTTGTCATGCCATCTTTTAACTTTTTCTTTAAACAGTTTGGCATTCTCATAGGCTTGGGTTCTCCATTCATCAAGTGAGCTAATGTCAAATAACCTTTTCTCACCGGCAAGTTTGAAATCATAGTTGAGCTCTTTAATAGCCCAATATGCCTTATGTTCTAGTTCGAGAGGTAAGTGACATGCTTTTCCATAAACCATTTTATACGGAGACATACCCATAGGAATTTTATATGCAGTTCTATATGCCCATAATGCATCATCAAGTTTCTTGGACCAATTCTTTCTAGATCTATTAACAGTCTTTTGCAAAATTAATTTAAGCTCTCTATTGCTCAATTCTACTTGACCACTAGACTGTGGATGATAAGGAGATGCAATTCTATGATTAACATCATACTTAGCAAGCATTTTACGGAAAGCACCATGAATAAAATGTGAACCACCATCAGTCATTAAATATCTAGGGACTCCAAACCTTGGGAAAATAACTTCTTTAAGCATCTTAATAGAGGTGTTATGATCAGCACTACTAGTTGGAATAGCTTCTACCCACTTAGTAATGTAATCAACAGCAACTAAAATATGTGTATATCCATTAGAAGCAGGAAACGGTCCCATATAATCAAAGCCCCAAACATCAAATGGTTCAATAACAAGTGAATAATTCATAGGCATTTCCTGACGTCTACTAATATTACCAATTCTTTGACACTCATCACAAGATAGGACAAACTTACGGGCATCCTTGAAGAGAGTAGGCCAATAAAAACCGGATTGCAATACCTTATGTGCAGTTCTATCTCCAGCGTGGTGTCCTCCATAAGCTTCGGAGTGAGACTTGCATAGGATCTGTTCCTGTTCATGCTCAGGTACACAACACCTAATAACACCATCTACTCCTTCTTTATAAAGATGTGGGTCATCCCAAAAGTAATGTCTCAAATCATAGAAAAACTTTTTCTTTTGCTGGTATGTGAAACTAGGTGGTATAAATTTAGCAACAATGTAATTAGCATAATCAGCATACCATGGAGCAGTACGAGAAGCATTTATGACATTTAATTGTTCATCAGGAAAGCTATCATCAATAGGTAGTGGGTCATCAAGAACATTTTCTAACCTAGACAAGTTGTCTGCAACGGGGTTCTCAGCTCCCTTTCTATCAATAATATGCAAATCAAATTCTTGTAGCAAGAGAACCCATTTAATAAGTCTAGGTTTAGCATCTTTCTTTTCCATAAGATATTTAATAGCAGCATGATCAGTGTGAATAGTTACTTTAGAATCAACAATATAAGGTCTGAACTTATCACAAGCAAATACAACCGTTAAGAATTCCTTTTCAGAAGTGACATAATTTCTCTGGGCATTGTCTAGAGTTTTACTAGCATATTGAATAACATTTAATTTTGTATCAACTCTTTGCCCTAGAACAGCACCTACAGCATAATCACTAGCATCACACATAATTTCAAAGGGTAAATTCCAATCAGGTGGCTGAACGATAGGTGCAGAAATCAACGCGTTCTTAAGTATTTCAAATGCTTCTACACAATCATCATCAAAGACAAAAGGGATATCTTTTTGTAATAGATTAGTCAGAGGCCAAGAAATTTTCGAGAAGTCCTTAATGAACCTCCTATAAAAACTGGCATGACCAAGGAAACTTCTTATACCTTTGATGTCTGCTACCCCTTGAGCACTGCGTTGGTTTTCCCTTGAAGAGGAAAGGGTGATGCAGTAAAGTAGCGTAAGTATTTCCCTCAGTTTTTGAGAACCAAGGTATCAATCCAGTAGGAGGCCACGCACTAGTCCCTCGCACCTACACAAACAAATAAAATCCTCGCAACCAACGCAATAAAGGGGTTGTCAATCCCTTCACGGTCACTTACGTAAGTGAGATCTGATAGATATGATAAGATAATATTTTTGGTATTTTTATGATAAAGATGCAAAGTGAAATAAAAGGCAATAAAAATAGCTAAGTGTTGGAAGATTAATATGATGTAAAATAGACCCGGGGGCCATAGGTTTCACTAGTGGCTTCTCTCAAGAGCATAAGTATTACGGTGGGTGAACAAATTACTGTTGAGCAATTGACAGAATTGAGCATAGTTATGAGAATATCTAGGTATGATCATGTATATAGGCATCACGTCCGCGACAAGTAGACCGACTCCTGCCTGCATCTACTACTATTACTCCACACATCGACCGCTATCCAGCATGCATCTAGAGTATTAAGTTCAAAAGAACAGAGTAACGCTTTAAGTAAGATGACATGATGTAGAGGGATAAACTCATGCAATATGATATAAACCCCATCGTGTTATCCTCGATAGCAACAATACAATATGTGCCTTGCGGCCCCTGCTGTCACTGGGAAAGGACATCACAAGATTGAACCCAAAGCTAAGCAATTCACCCATTGCAAGAAAGATCAATCTAGTAGGCCAAACCAAACTGATAATTCGAAGAGACTTGCAAAGATAACCAATCCTACATAAAAGAATTCAGAGAAGATTCAAATATTGTTCATAGATAAACTTGATCATAAACCCACAATTCATCGGTCTCAACAAACACACCGCAAAAGAAGATTACATCGAATAGATCTCCACGAGGATCGTGGAGAACTATATATTGAGAACCAAAGAGAGAGAAGAAGCCATCTAGCGAATAACTATGGACCCGAAGGTCTGAGGTAAACTACTCACACATCATCGGAGAGGCTATGGTGTTGATGCAGAAGCCCTCCGTGATCAATGCCCCCTCCGGCGAAGCTCCGAAAAAGGCCCCAAGATGGGATCTCACGAGTACAGAAGGTTGCGACGGTGGAATTAGGTTTTTGGCTCCGTATCTGGTAGTTTGGGGGTACGTAGGTATATATAGGAGGAAGAAGTACGTTGGTGGAGCAACGTGGGCCCCACGAGGGTGGAGGGCGCGCCCAGGGGGGTAGGCGCGCCCCCTACCTCGTGCCTTCCTGGTAGCTTTCTTGACGTAGGGTCCAAGTCCTCTGGATCATGTTCATTCCAAAAATCATGTTCCCGAAGGTTTCATTCCGTTTGGACTCCGTTTGATATTCTTTTTCTGCGAAACTCTGAAATAGGCAAAAAACAGCAATTCTGGGCTAGGCCTCCGGTTAATAGGTTAGTCCCAAAATAAAATAAAAGTGTATAATAAAGCCCATTAAACATCCAAAACAGAATATAATATAGCATGGAACAATCAAAAATTATAGATACGTTGGAGACGTATCAAGCATCCCCAAGCTTAATTCCTTCTCGTCCTTGAGTAGGTAAATGATAAAAACAGAATTTTTTATGTGGGATGCTACTTAGCATAATTTCAATGTAATTCTTCTTCTTGTGGCACGAATGTTCAGATTTAATATGATTCAAGATAAAAGTTTAATGTTGACATAAAAACAATAATACTTCAAGCATGCTAACCAAGCAATTATGTCTTATCAAAATAACATAGCCAAAGCAAGTTATCCCTACAAAATCATATAGTCTGGCTATGCTCCATCTTCCCCACACAAAATATTCATATCATGTACAACCCTGGTTTTAGCCAAGCAATTGGTTCATACTTTTTAACGCGCTTCAGCCTTTTCAACTCCTACGCAATACATGAGCGCAAGTCATGGATATAGCACTATGGTGGAATAAGGTATAATGATAGGGGTTATGTGGGAAGACAAAAAAAAGGAGAAATTAAAGTCTCACATCAACGAGGCTAATCAACGGGCTATGGAGATGCCTATCAATTGATGTCAATGCAAGGAGTAGGGATTGCCATGCAACGGATGCACTTAGAGCTATAAGTGTATGAAAGCTCAAACAAAAAGAAACTAAGTGGGTGTGCATCCAACTTGCTTGCTCACGAAGACCTCGGGCATTTGAGGAAGCCCATCATTGGAATATGCAAGCCAAGTTCTATAATGAAATTTCCCACTAGTATATGAAAGCGACAAAATGAGAGACTCTCTATCATGAAGATCACGGTGCTACTTTGAAGCACAAGTGTGGTAAAAGGATAGTAACATTGTCCCTTCTCTTATTTTCTCTTTTTTTTATTTGGGCCTTTTCTCTTTTTTTGTGGCCTCTTTTTTTTAGTCCGGAGTCTCATCCCGACTTGTGGGGGAATCATAGTCTCCATCATCCTTTCCTCACTTGGGACAATGCTCTAATAATGATGATCATCACACTTTTATTTACTTACAACTCATGAATTACAACTCAATACTTAGAACAAAATATGACTCTATGTGGATGCCTCCGGCGGTGTACCGGGATATGCAATGAATCAAGAGCGACATGTATGAAAGAATTATGAATGGTGGCTTTGCCACAAATACAATGTCAACTTCATGATCATGCAAAGCAATATGACAATGATGGAGCGTGTCATGATAAACGAAACGATGGAAAGTTGCATGGCAATATATCTCGGAATGGCTATGGAAATGCCATAATAGGTAGGTATGGTGGCTGTTTTGAGGAAGATATAAGGAGGTTTATGTGCGATAGAGCGTATCATATCACGGGGTTTGGATGCACCGGCGAAGTTTGCACCAACTCTCAAGGTGAGAAAGGGCAATGCACGGTACCGCAGAGGCTAGAAAATTGCGGAAAGGTAAGTGTGCGTATAGTCCATGGACTCACATTAGTCATAAAGAACTCATATACTTATTGCAAAAATTTATTAGCCCTCGAAGAAAAGTACTACTACGCATGCTCCTAGGGGAAGGTTGGTAGGAGTTAACCATCGCGCGATCCCGACCACCACACAAAGGATGACAATCAATAAATACCTCATACTCCGACTTCGTTACATAACGGTTCACCATACGTGTATGCTACGGGAATCACGAACTCCAACACAAGTATTTTTCAATTCCACAATTACTCAACTAGCACAACTATGATATTACCACCTTTATATCTCAAAACAATTATCAAGCATAAAATTTCTCATGATATTATAATTAAAGCAAATTGCCATGCTATTTTAAGATTCTCAAAATAATATAAGTGAAGCATGAGAGATCAATAGTTTCTATAAAACAAATCCACCGCCACGCTCTAAAAGATATAAGTGAAGCACTAGAGCAAAACTATATAGCTCAAAAAATATAAGTGAAGCACATACAGTATTCTAATAAGTTCCAATTTATGTGTGACTCTCTCAAAAAGGTGTGTACAGCAAGGATGATTGTGGTAAACTAAAAACAAAGACTCAAATAATACAAGACGCTCCAAGCAAAACACATATCATGTGGTGAATAAAAATATAGCCCCAAGTAAAGTTACCGATGGAAGTAGACGAAAGAGGGGATGCCTTCCGGGGCATCCCCAAGCTTAGGCTCTTGCCACTCCTTGTTCCATAATCCATCAAATCTTTCACCCAAAACTTGAAAATTTCCCTTCTTTCATTCATAAACATATCATTTTCATGGTCTAGCAAATATTGTTCTAAAGGATCATTAGGAGGCACATCAATAGAAGCAAGACCAATAATTTCATCATTACTAGGCAATTCCTCTTCACGGTGTTGTCTACGAAATTTAGAAAAGTTAAACTCATGAGACATATCAACCAAACCAATAGTAACAACATCCTTTTTGCAGTCTATCTTAGCATTAACAGTGTTCAAGAAGGGCCTACCAAATATAATGGGACAAAAGCTATCTTGTGGGGAACCAAGAACTAGGAAATCAGCAGGATATTTAGTTTTCCCACACAAGACTTCAACATCTCTAACAATCCTAACTGGTGAAATAGTATCTCTATTGGCAAGCTTAATTGTGACATCAATATCTTCTAACTCAGCAGGTGCAATATCTTGCATAGTTTCGTGATATAAAGAGATAGGTATGGCACTAGCACTGGCACCCATATCACATAAGCTATGATAACAATGATCTCCTATTTTAACAGAAATAACAGGCATGCCTACCACAGGTCCATGTTTATCTTTAGCACAAGGTTTAGCAATTCTAGCAGTTTCATCACAGAAATAAATAACATGCTCATCAATATTATCAGCCAAGAGATCCTTAACAATAGCAATATTAGGTTCAACCTTAACTTGCTCAGGAGGTGTATAAGTTCTAATATTGCTTTTACGAACCACAGTTGAAGCTTTAGCATGATCCTTTATTCTAACAGGGAAAGGTGGTTTTTCAACATAAGCAGTAGGAACAATAGGATCATTATAAGTGATAGTCTTTTCTTCAACTTTAATAGGTGCAACTACTTTTACTTCTATGGGAGGATGATATTTAAACCACTTCTCCTTAGGGAGATCAACATGAGTAGCAAAGGTTTCACAAAAAGAAGCTACTATCTCAGAGTCAAGTCCATATTTAGTGCTAAATTTACGGAAAATATCGGTATCCATAAAAGATTTAACACAATCAAACTTAGGTGTTATACCTGGCTCCTTACCTTCGTCGAGATCCCAATCTTTAGAGTTGCGTTTAATTCTTTCCAATAAATTCCATTTGAATTCAATAGTCTTCATCATAAAGGAACCAGTACAAGAAGTATCGAGCATGGAGCGATTGTTGTCAGAAAGTCGAGCATAAAATTTTTGAATAATCATTTCTCTTGAGAGCTCATGATTGGGGCATGAATATAAAATTGACTTAAGCCTCCCCCAAGCTTGAGCGATGCTTTCTCCTTCGTGAGGCCAAAAATTATGTATATAATTACGATCATGATGAACAAGATGCATAGTATAAAACTTCTGATGAAATTCCAATTTCAATCGCTTATAGTCCCATGATCCCATATCATCACATAGCCTATACCATGTCAATGCATCTCCCTTCAAAGATAAAGGGAAAATCTTCTTCTTGATAACATCATCGGGCATACCTGCAAGCTTAAATAATCCACAAACTTCATCCACATAGATTAGGTGTAAATCGGGATGCAATGTTCCATCTCCTGCAAAAGGATTAGCTAGCAGTTTCTCTATCATACCCGAAGGAATTTCAAAGTAAACATTTTCATTTTTAGTAGGTTCAGTAGGTTGAGGAGCAACTCTTTGCTCTACTGGTCGGGGTGAAGATACCCCGAACAAGCCCCTCAAAGGATTACTTTCCATAGTAACAAGTGACAGTAAATTTCAGCACACTATATAAATTTTCCTTACCAAATTCCACCTACCAAAGGCGCTTCACTCCCCGGCAACGGCGCCAGAAAAGAGTCTTGATGACCCACAAGTATAGGGGATCTATCATAGTCCTTTAGATAAGTAAGAGTGTTGAACCCTACGAAGAGCAGAAGGAAATGATAAGCAGTTTTTAGCAAGGTATTCTCTGCAAGCACTGAAATTGTAGGTAACAGATAGTTTTGTGATAAGATAATTTGTAACGAGCAACAAGTAACAAAATTAAATAAAGTGCAGCAAGGTGGCCCAATCCTTTTTGTAGCAAAGGACAATCCTGGACAAACTCTTATATAGAGAAAAGCGCTCCCGAGGACACATGGGAATTATTGTCAAGCTAGTTTTCATCACGTTCATATGATTCGCGTTCGGTACTTTGATAATTTGATATGTGGGTGGACCGGTGCTTGGGTGCTGTCCTTACTTGGACAAGCATCCCACTTATGATTAACTCCTATTGCAAGCATCCGCAACTACAAAAGAAGTATTAAGGTAAACCTAACCATAGCATGAAACATATGGATCCAAATCAGCCCCTTACGAAGCAACGCATAAACTAGGGTTTAAGCTTCTGTCACTCTAGCAACCCATCATCTACTTATTACTTCCCAATGCCTTCCTCTAGGCCCAAATAATGGTGAAGTGTCATGTAGTCGACGTTCACATGACACCACTAAAGGAGAGACAACATACATCTCATCAAAATATCGAACGAATACCAAATTCACATGACTACTAATAGCAAGACTTCTCCCATGTCCTCAGGAACAAACGTAACTACTCACAAAGCATATTCATGTTCATAATCAGAGGAGTATTAATATGCATATAGGATCTGAACATATGATCTTCCACCAAATAAACCAACTAGCATCAACTACAAGGAGTAATCAACACTACTAGCAACCTACACGTACCAATCTCAGACTTAGAGACAAGAATTGGATACAAGATATGAACTAGGGTTTGAGAGGAGATGGTGCTGGTGAGGATGTTGATGGAGATTGGCCCCCTCCCGATGAGAGGAGCGTTCGTGATGACGATGGCGATGATTTCCCCCTCCTGGAGGGAAGTGTCCCTGGCAGAACAGCTCCGCCAGAGCCCTAGATTGGTTCCGCCTCGTGGCGGCGGAGTCTCGTCCCGAAAGCTTGCTTATGATTTTTCTTCGGACGAAAGACTTCATATAGCAGAAGATGGGCACCGGAGGGCCACCAAGGGGCCCACGAGGCAGGGGGTGCGCCCCCCACCCTCGTGCCCAGGGTGTGGGTCCCCTCTGGTATTTTCTTCGCTCAGTATTTTTTATTATTTCCAAAAATAACTTCCGTGGAGTTTCAAGACTTTTGGAGTTGTGCAGAAGAGGTCTCTAATATTTGCTCCTTTTCCAGCCCAGAATTCTAGCTGCCCGCATTCTCCCTCTTCATGTAAACCTTGTAAAATAAGAGAGAATAGGCATAAGTATTGTGACATAATGTGTAATAACAGCCCATAATGCAATAAATATCGATATAAAAGCTTGATGCAAAATGGACGTATCAGTTGACTCCACGGCCGGGTGTGATCTGTTGTCATTCCTTGACGCCTACTCGGGCTACCACCAGATCTTCATGACAAGAGAAGACGAAGAGAAGACAACATTCATCACCCCGTGTGGTACGTATTGCTTTTTACGGATGCCTTTCGGGTTGAAGAGTGCTGGCTCAACGTTTGCAAGGGCAGTCCAAATTGGTTTTGAGCCCCAGCTACATAGAAATATGGAAGCTTATATGGATGACATAGTGGTCAAAACCAAGGACAAGGCGACACTTGTACAAGATTTAGAGGAGACGTTTGCAAATCTGCGCAAGATCAACCTCAAGTTGACCCTGAGAAGTGTGTCTTCGGTGTTCCGTCCGGCAAACTTCTCGGGTTCTTTGTGTCACAGTGTGGGATCGAGGCGAATCCAGACAAGAACAAGGCTATTGAGGAGATTGAGGCGCCCAAGCGGATCAAGGATGTGCGTCGGCTCACTGGCTGCATGCGTTGCCGCCATGAGCAGATTCATCTCCAAGTCTGCTGAGCGTGCCCTTCCCTTTTTTGAAATATTGAAAAAGGCAGGCCCAGTGGAATGGACCCCAGAGGCCAAAGCAGCACTGCAGGATTTGAAGAAATACCTCTCCTCTACACCAATACTAGTTGCGCCCAAACCACAAGAGCCATATTGCTGTTGTATCTAGCAGCAACGAATCAAGTGGTCAGCGCCGCCCTAGTGGCACAGGGGGAGGTCGATGAAGAGGCAGCGGCAACGGCTGGACTGGCGGATGGCGAGCCAGAGCTCCCCCCGGCAGGGCCTGGCGCCGGCAAGGCAAGGCCCCCGGCAGAGTCTGACACCATCGGGATAGGGCCCGTGCAACCAAATGAAGTGGTGCAGAAGAACAAGATGATGCAGCACCCGGTTTACTTTGTCAGCTCCCTCTTGCAGGGGGCTAGGTCAAGGTACTCCAGTGTGCAGAAATTGCTCTTCGGCCTCCTTATGGCCTCGAGGAAATTGCGTCATTACTTCCAAGCACACGAAATCACCGTCGTCACCCGTGATACGTCTCCAACGTATCTATAATTTTTGATTGCTCCATGCTATATTATATTCTGTTTTGGACATTATTGGGCTTTATTATACACTTTTATATTATTTTTGGGACTAACCTATTAACCGGAGGCACAGCCCAGAATTGTTGTTTTTTTGCCTATTTCAGAGTTTCGCAGAAAAAGAATATCAAACGGAGTCCAAACGGAATGAAACCTTCGGGAACGTGATTCTCGGAACGAACGTGATCCAGAGGACTTGGACACTACGTCAAGAAAGCTACCAGGAAGCCACGAGGTAGGGGGGCGCGCCTACCCCCTGGGCGCGCCCTCCACCCTTGTGGGCCCCACGTTGCTCCACCGACGTACTCCTTCCTCCTATATATACCTACGTACCCCCAAACTACCAGAAACGGAGCCAAAAGCATAATTCCACCGCCGCAACCTTCTGTGCCCGTGAGATCCCATCTTGGGGCCTGTTCTAGAGCTCCGTCGGAAGGGGCATCGATCACGGAGGGCTTCTACATCAACACCATAGCCTCTCCGATGATGTGTGAGTAGTTTACCTCAGACCTTCGGGTCCATAGTTATTAGCTAGATGGCTTCTCCTCTCTTTTTGGATCTCAATACAATGTTCTCCCCCTCTCTTGTGGAGATCTATTCGATTTAATCCTCTTTTGCGGTGTGTTTGTTGAGACCGATGAATTGTGGGTTTATGATCAAGTTTATCTATGAACAATATTTGAACCTTCTGAATTCTTTTATGTATGATTGGTTATCTTTTCAAGTCTCTTCGAATTATCAGTTTGGTTTGGCCTACTAGATTGATCTTTCTTGCAATGGGAGAAGTGCTTAGCTTTGGGTTCAATCTTGCGGTGACCTTTCCCAGTGACAGTAGGGGCAGCAAGGCACGTATTGTATTGTTGCCATCGAGGATAACAAGATGGGGTTTATACCATATTGCATGAGTTTATCCCTCTACACCATGTCATCTTGCTTAAAGCGTTACTCTGTTCTTATGAACTTAATACTCTAGATGCACGCTGGATAGCGGTCGATGTGTGGAGTAATAGTAGTAGATGCAGGCAAGCGTTGGTCTACTTGTCTCGGACGTGATGCCTATATACATGATCATACCTAGATATTCTCAATACTATGCTCAGTTCTGTCAATTGCTCAACAGTAATTTGTTCACCCACCGTAAATACTTATGCTCTTGAGAGAAGCCACTAGTGAAACCTATGGCCCCCGGGTCTATTTTCCATCATATTAATCTCCCGACAACAAGCTATTTCCGTTGCCTTTTATTTTGTTTTCTTTACTTTGCATCTTTATCATAAAAATACCAAAAATATTATCTTATCATATTCAGATCTCACTCTCGTAAGTGACCATGTAGGGATTGACAACCCCTTATCGCATTGGTTGCGAGGATTTATTTGTTTGTGTAGGTGCGAGGGACTCATGCGTGGCCTCCTACTGGATTGATACCTTGGTTCTCAAAAACTGAGGGAAATACTTACGCTACTTTGCTGCATCACCCTTTCCTCTTCAAGGGAAAACCAACGCAGTGCTCAAGAGGTAGCAAGAAGGATTTCTGGCGCCGTTGTCGGGGAGTCTACGCACAAGTCAAGACATACAAGTACCCATCACAAACTCTTATCCCTCGCATTACATTATTTGCCATTTGCCTCTCGTTTTCCTCTCCCCCACTTCACCCTTGCCATTTTCTTCGCCCTTCTTCCGTTCGTCCTTTTTTTTGCTTGTGTTACCATATACCTTCTTTTTGCTTGCATCTTTGCTTGCTAAAAGTTTATGGATCCTCATCCACTTGCCAATCTCTTTAAGAGATCCAATTATGATGAACCTATTGCTAGTGAGTTGAGTGCACTAGATTATCTTTATGAGGTTTTGCTTGAAATTCGTGAATCTGAAAATTGTGATGAAGTACTTTATGAAGCGATTCACAATAGATCTTTGAATAAAAAGCATGATTGCAATGATTCTACTATAAATTCTATTAATGTCAATTGTGCTAAAAATATGCAAAACCCTAAGCTTGGGGATGCTAGTTTTGCTATGTCCAGTATTTGTTGCAATGATCATGATTGGGGTGATTCTTCTTATGATCTTGAAAATTTATTTAAGCCCCATGATGAATATGAGATTGATAATAGTGTTTGTAGTAATATTGAAAGTGGGGTTGGGAGAGTGTCAACTTTAGATCCCACATATTTGTAGAATGTTCAATCTTATGGTATTTTTGATAAAAGTGGTTTTGGAGAGGTCATGACTTTAGTTAATGATAATCCCACTATTTTGGAAGAGTGTCAACTTCGAATGCATGTGGATCGTGTTGAGAATATGTTATGTGATAGCTATTTTGTTGAATTTGCCTATGATCCTATATGTAATTATTATGAGAGAGGAAAATATGGTGGTAGAAATTTTTATCTTATTAAATTACCTCTCACCATGTTGAGATTGCTATTGTTTCTTTCCGCTTCCTTGCATATGCTAGTTTTTGCTTGCCTTGATAATTTGTTTGCCTATAAGATGCCTATGCATAGGAAGTATGTTAGACTTAGATGTTTTTGTCACGTGTTTTGTGATGCTCTCTTTGTGCTTCAATTCTTGTCTTTCATGTGAGCATCATTGAAATATCAATGCCTAGCTAGGGGCGTTAAACGATAGCGCTTGTTGGGAGGCAACCCAATTTTATTTTTAGTTTTTTGCTTTTTGCTTCTGTTTAGGAATAAATATTTGCTCTATCCTCTGGTTAGATGTGTTTTTATGTTTTAATTAGTGTTTGTGCCAAGTTAAACCTATAGGATCTTCTTGGACGATAGTTATTTGATCTTGCAGAAAATTCCAGAAACTTTCTGTTCACGAAAATAATTGTTAATAATTACCAGAACGTGATAAAATATTGATTCCAATTTCTTCTGATCAATAAACAAATTTGCTAGGTCTTCCTATTTTGGCTGATTTTTTGGAGTTCCAGAAGTTTGCGTTAGTTACAGATTACTACAGACTGTTCTGTTTTTGACATATTCTGTTTTTCGTGTGTTGTTTGCTTATTTTGATGAATCTATGGCTAGTAAAATAGTTTATAAACCATAGATAAGTTGGAATATAGTAGGTTTAACACCAATATAAATAAAGAATGAGTTCATTACATTACTTGAAGTGATCTTTTGTTTTCTTTCGCTAACGGAGCTCACGAGATTTTCTGCTGAGTTTTGTGTTTTGGAGTTTTCAAGTTTTGGGTGAAAGATTTGATGGATTATGGAACAAGGAGTGGCAAGAGCCTAAGCTTGGGGATGCCCATGCCACCCCCAAGATAATCTAAGGACACCTAAAAGCCAAAGCTTGGGGATGCCCCGGAAGGCATCCCCTCTTTCGTCTACTTCCATCGGTAACTTTACTTGGAGCTATATTTTTATTCACCACATGATATGTGTTTTGCTTGGAGCGTCTTGTATTATTTGAGTCTTTATTTGTTAGTTTACCACAATCTTCTTTGCTGTACACACCTTTTGAGAGAGACATGCATGATTCGGAAATTATTAGAATACTCTATGTGCTTCACTTATATCTTTTGAGTTATATAGTTTTTGCTCTAGTACTTCACTTATATCTTTTAGAGCCCGGTGGTGGATTTGTTTTATAGAAACTATTGATCTCTCATGCTTCACTTAGATTATTTTGAGAGTCTTAAATAGCATGGTAATTTGCTTAAATAATCCTAATATGCTAGGTATTCAAGATTAGTTAAAACTTTCTTATGAGTGTGTTGAATACTAAGAGAAGTTTGATGCTTGATGATTGTTTTGAGACATGGAGGTAGTGATATCAAAGTTGTGCTAGTTGAGTAGTTGTGAATTTGAGAAATACTTGTGTTGAAGTTTGCAAGTCCCGTAGCATGCACATATGGTAAACATTATGTAACAAATTTGAAACATGAGGTGTTCTTTGATTGTCCTCCTTATGAGTGGCGGTCGGGGACGAGCGATGGTCTTTTCCTACCAATCTATCCCCCTAGGAGCATGCGCGTAGTGCTTGGTTTTTGATGACTTGTAGATTTTTGCAATAAGTATGTGAGTTCTTTATGACTAATGTTGAGTCCATGGATTATACGCACTCTCACCTTTCCATCATTGCTAGCCTCTTCGGTACCGTGCATTGCCCTTTCTCACATTGAGAGTTGGTGCAAACTTCGCTGGTGCATCCAAACCCCGTGATATGATACGCTCTTTCACACATAAACCTCCTTATATCTTCCTCAAAACAGCCACCATACCTACCTATTATGGCATTTCCATAGCCATTCCGAGATATATTGCCATGCAACTTTCCACCGTTCCGTTTATCATGACACTTTCATCATTGTCATATTGCTTTGCATGATCATGCAGTTGACATAGTATTTGTGGCAAAGCCACCATTCATAATTCTTCCATACATGTCACTCCTGGTTCATTGCATATCCCGGTACACCGCCGGAGGCATTCATATAGAGTCATACTTTGTTCTAGTATCGAGTTGTACTCATTGAGTTGTAAATAAATAGAAGTGTGATGATCATCATTTTTTAGAGCATTGTCCCAAGTGAGGAATAAAAAAAAGAGAAAGGCCATAAAAAAAGAGAAGGCCCAAAAAAATGAGAGAAAAAGAGAGAAGGGACAATGTTACTATCCTTTTACCACACTTGTGCTTCAAAGTAGCACCATGATCTTCATGATAGAGAGTCTCTTGTTTTGTCATTTTCATATACTAGTGGGAATTTTTCATTATAGAACTTGGCTTGTATATTCCAACAATGGGCCTCCTCAAGTGCCCTAGGTCTTCGTGAGCAAGCAAGTTGCATGCACACCCACTTAGTTTCTTTTGTTGAGCTTTCATATATTTATAGCTCTAGTGCATCCATTGCATGGCAATCCCTACTCCTTGCATTAACATCAATCGATGGGCATCTCCATAGCTCATTGATTAGCCTCGTTGATGTGAGACTTTCTCCCTTTTTGTCTTCTCCACATAACCCCCATCATCATATTCTATTCCACCCATAGTGCTATATCCATGGCTCACGCTCATGTATTGCGTGAAGGTTGAAAAAGTTTGAGATTACTAAAGTATGAAACAATTGCTTGGCTTGTCATCGGGGTTGTGCATGATGAGAGTATTCTTGTGTGACGAAAATGGAGCATGACTAAACTATATCAAACGGAGTCGGAATGAAACCTTCGGGAACATGATTTTCGGAACGAACATGATCCAGAGGACTTGGACCCTACGTCAAGAAAGCTAGCAGGAAGCCACGAGGTAGGGGGCGTGCCTACCCCCCTGGGCGCGCCCTCCACCCTCGTGGGCCCCATGTTGCTCCACCGACGTACTCCTTCCTCCTATATATACCTACATACCCCCAAACTACCAGAAACGGAGCCAAAAACCTAATTCCACCGCCGCAACCTTCTGTACCCGTGAGATCCCATCTTGGGGCCTGTTCCGGAGCTCCGCCGGAGGGGGCATCGATCACGGAGGGCTTCTACATCAACACTATAGCCTCTCCGATGATGTGTGAGTAGTTTACCTCAGACCTTCGGGTCCATAGTTATTAGCTAGATGGCTTCCTCTCTCTTTTTGGATCTCAAGACAATGTTCTCCCCCTCTCTTGTGGAGATATATTCGATGTAATCTTCTTTTGCGGTGTGTTTGTTGAGACCGATGAATTGTGGGTTTATGATCAAGTTTATCTATGAACAATATTTGAATCTTCTGAATTCTTTTATGTATGATTGGTTATCTTTGCAAGTCTCTTCGAATTGTCAGTTTGGTTTGGCCTACTAGATTGATCTTTCTTGCAATGGGAGAAGTGCTTAGCTTTGGGTTCAATCTTGTGGTGTCCTTTCCCAGTGACAGTAGGGGCAGCAAGGCACGTATTGTATTGTTGCCATCGAGGATAACAAGATGGGGTTTATATCATATTGCATGAGTTCATCCCTCTACATCATGTCATCTTGCTTAAAGCGTTACTCTGTTCTTATGAACTTAATACTCTAGATGCATGCTGGATAGCGGTCGATGTGTGGAGTAATAGTAGTAGATGCAGGCAGGAGTCGGTCTACTTGTCTCGGACATGATGCCTATATACATGATCATACCTAGATATTCTCATAACTATGCTCAATTCTGTCAATTGCTAAACAGTAATTTGTTCACCCACCGTAAATACTTATGCTCTTGAGAGAAGCCACTAGTGAAACCTATGGCCCCCGGGTCTATTTTCCATCATATTAATCTCCCGACAACAAGCTATTTCCATTGCCTTTTATTTTGTTTTCTTTACTTTGCATCTTTATCATAAAAATACCAAAAATATTATCTTATCATATCTATCAGATCTCACTCTGGTAAGTGACCGTGTAGGGATTGACAACCCCTTATCGCGTTGTTTGCGAGGATTTATTTGTTTGTGTAGGTGCGAGGGACTCGTGCGTGGCCTCCTACTGGATTGATACCTTGGTTCTCAAAAACTGAGGGAAATACTTACGCTACTTTGCTGCATCACCCTTTCATCTTCAAGGGAAAACCAACGCAGTGCTCAAGAGGTAGCAACCCGCCTCCCGTTGCAACGGATACTGCATAACCCGGACGCAACCGGGAGGATCATGGAGTGGGCCTTGGAGCTGTCGAGCTTTGTTTTGAAGTTTGAAAGTACTTCGATGATCCAGAGCAGAGTCTTGGCGGAGTTCATTGCGGAATGGACCTCAACGCCCGACGAAGAGATCCAGGAGACCACTCTCCCCGGCAAGGAAGCAAGTCGCAACTGGATCATGTACTTTGATGGGGCTTTCTCGCTGCAAGGCGCCGGTGCTGGTGTGCTGCTTGTCGCACCCACCGGAGTGCACCTCAAGTATGTAATCCAGATGCGCTTTCCCTGGGAGATGTCCACAAACAACACTGCTGAATACGAGGGGTTGCTTGCCGGTCTCAGGACCACGACAGACCTCGGGATTAAGAAGCTCATCGTCAGGGGTGATTCACAGCTTGTCGTCAGGCAAGTCAACAAAGATTATCAGAGCCCGTTGATGGAGGCCTACGTAGATGAGGTGAGGAAGCTGGAAGAGCGCTTTAACGGTATACAAGCAGAGCACGTTCCCCGAGTGGAGAACGACATCGCCGATTACCTGTCGAAGTGCGCTGCGTTCAAGCTACCTATGGAACCAGGTAATTTTGTGCTTCGGTTAACTCAACCATCCGTTGAACCATCAATAGAGCAGAACAAGCGGAGGAAATCAGGCCCCGGCAAGTACTTTCCCGCCGAGCCCCCTGGGGCCGCCGGCAAGGATGTTGCCGTGGGTACTGAGCCTGCCAAGGGGCAACTGGCTCCGGCAGGGCGTCAAGCCCTGGCCGTAGAGACGGGCGCTCCCATGGCAGAAGAAATGCCTTTAGTCCTTGTCGTCGAGCCCTAGGCTCCGGCATGGGCACAGCATACCGTCCCATTCCTCCAAATAAGGGAGCTTCCTGAGGAGCAGGAAGAAGCAGAGAAAGTAGCTCGTCGGTCTGCTATGTATCAGTTCGTCAATGACGTCCTGTACAGGAAAAGGCCGAACGGTGTAAAATTGAAGTGCATTCCCCGGGAGGAAGGACTGGAGCTATTGGGGGAGATACACGGAGGCATATGTGGCTCCCACATAGGGTCGAGGGCCCTTGCCGGCAAGGCGTTCCGGCAAGGTTTCTTCTGGCCCACTGCCCTCCAGGATGCAACGGCACTAGTAACCAAGTGTGAAGCGTGTTAGTTCCATTCAAAGAAGCTTCATCAACCAGCTCAAGCCCTTCAAACAATTCCTCTCTCCTGGCCATTTTTGGTCTGGGGGCTGGACATACTAGGCCCTTTCCCCCGCGCTGTCGGGGGCTTTGAGTAATTGTACGTTGCAATCGACAAGTTCACAAAGTGGCCGGAGGTGGAAGCAGTGAGGAAGGTGACAGCACAGTCAGCCGTCAAGTTCTTCAAGGGGCTAGTCTGCCGTTTTGGTGTGCCAAACGGAGTCATCACCGACAACGGCACGCAGTTCATGAGCCACACCTTCATGCAATACATCCAAGACCTCGGCAGCAAGGTCTGTTTCGCTTTCGTGGCACACCCACGGAGCAACGGCCAGGCGGAGAGGGAAAATGCTGAAGTACTGCGAGGCCTGAGGACCAAGACTTTTGACAGGCTGCACCATAGTGGAAGGCGATGGATTGATGAGTTGTCGACGGTTCTTTGTTCAATCAGAACAACGCCAAATCGAGCCACCGGCCAGACACCCTTTGCCCTAGTGTACGAGGCAGAAGCAGTTCTCCCCACTCGAACTCACATACGGGTCACCTCGAGTGCTCGCTTATGACGAGCTTGAGCAAGAGCAATTGCGGCAAGATGACGCAACGCTCCTCGAGGAAGATCGTCTTGGGGCGGCTGTGAGAGCAGCGCGCTACCAGCAAGCCTTGCGCCGCTACCATAGCCGCAAGGTTCATGCCCGAAGCTTTGAGGAAGGCGACCTTATTCTTCGGCGCGTTCAATCGGCCAAGAATTCCAACAAGTTGACACCAAAGTGGGAAGGCCCTTATCAGGTAATACGAGTCACCACGCCCGGTGCAGTCCGCCTGGAGACCGAAGATGCTATTCCAGTGAGCAACTCCTGGAACATTTAACATCTTCGCAAGTTTTACCCATAAGGCGCGGTTCCCGGGCCCCCCGGCAAACCACCTTTTGTACAAGCCTTGCCGGCAAGGCATGTAACCCTTTGTACAAAGCCAGGCGCAGACCCTGAGCATAAATAAATGAAGCGCTGGCGCCCTAAGTTTTAGCATGCATGCTAGGTTAAGTCTCTCCCTCGGTTAAGGTTGATAGTGCTTAGCGGCGACTAACCGCTAGCATAGAGGTCGAGTGTGCGTTTCTCTGTTCCTTTCCGTCCTCTTTGGTTCGCAGGGTACATGGACGTTTCTGCTGAGCTGTTTGGAAGAAAGAGAACGAGCCGGCGCTCCGGCCTCGGCAAGACAAGGTTGCCGGGGGCTACAGATACAAGAATCCAACCACGGCAAGCCAAGGCTGCCGGGGGCTGCAGATTCAGATAAGTCTTTTATCCTCTATTGTGCATTTCCGTATGAAGTTGGGACATATGAAACCTCGTTTGCTCCTAGACCACCGTGCTCCCCCTTTTTTCCTGTACCCAAGTCCCCGGGTCGTAGTCGCGGTGGCAAGGAAATAAACGAAGGGCCTAACTCTACTTCGCCCATGCCTCCGCCAAGAGCGTGAGAATGGTCGACTGGAGTAAGGGGACGGCAAGGCATGTTGTCGGGCGACAATGTTTATCTTAAAAATAACTAGGATTCATTCCTTGGCATGGGCCTCGCTCACGCACAAAGAACCCGGCAAGCACCCTTTTTCATTAAAAACATCCCATACAGGTACAGTTCATACGGAATAAAAAACATGAGCAAGGGGATTACAAGTCTTAAAATTAACAAGTGCCCGCAGGCTTACAAACTAAAAAGAGATAAGATGCCCGTAATCCCTTTCTTGTCCCTCTCTTCAGAAGGTGGAACAAGATAGCAGGAGGGCAAAAAGAGCGCCTAGGCGAGGTGCGAGGAGCAGAAGGCACCAAGAGAACATCCCGGTGCCGGGAGGGGAGCTGGAAGATGAGGCAGCGGGCCGACAATACGCGACGAAGGCATCGGTACCCGCGTACTCCGACTTGACGGCCGCCACCCGCCTTCTTCGCCTTCTTTGACCCTCCTACGCCAGCCGCCCAAGGAGGCAACGGGGAACGCGCCGATGGAGAGCTTGATGAGGAAGGCCCTCGGCAGGGCACGTGGCCGAGGGGGGGACGACGCGGTCAGTCGGAGTCGAGATCAGCGTCCCGCCACTCGACGCCCTCGTCGTCGCTGTCGCTGTCCTCCTCGTCACTCCCGCTTGAGGAGGATCTTCATCATTGGAGGAGCTCTCCACGCGGCACTTTAGGCGAGTTCCAAGATCTCCAAAGACCTTGACGGAGAGCAGGCCGTTCTCCATTAACTTGAAGTAGAGGACGAGCCCCGCCGTCAGGCTGTGGACACGAGCGAATGGCTTCCATCCGCGACGGAGGTACATGACGTGAGGAGCGGGGAAGTCAACGTTGACCCGCATGCCGCCATTCCCGCGGCCCCTCATGTGCGGTCTGAGGGTCTGGGCGGATCGATCTCCATCTCCCAAGCAAATGGGGTAGGGAGACGAAGACGATGGCGCGGTGGCCGGCGGAGCCTGATGAAGAACTCATGAGGCTGGTCCCCAACGTGGCCCTCCGTTGGGAGAGGCATCACCGGCGGAGGCAAGGCCGGTGCGCCGCCCCGTCCCCCTCTTCCCCGAGCGCCACGGCGGCCTCGGCCTTGCCCCCTCCCCTTCCTCTCGTGGCCGGCTCCGCCGCTGTGAGCTCTTGGGGAGGAGGGACGCGCTGTCGAGCAGAGACCCTCGCCACCACCGTTGAAGGGCCGGCGCCTCCTCTCACCATGGCAGATGGAAGAAACAAGCCGAAGTGAATGGAGGTGGATGATTAAAGGATGTGGATGCCATCCCCCTCCCCTTCTTATAAAGGGGCGGGGTCGGGGCTCGGCCGCCCCACTCGACCAATCCGGCCATCGGAGGCGGGGAATCGAGACCGACCCGCTGCCCCCATCAGCGACGGCCCGGTTTCCCGCCTCCACCGCCTGCCACCTGCATGGGAGACACGTGGCGAGCAAGCAGAATCGAGGGGACGGGTGAGGCGACCGTTCCCCACCCCGTGATCGTGGGGCGCGGATGCCTTGAAGACCACGACCCGAGTCCACTTAGTAAATGAGCCGTGCCTCTGCGTCTCCCTCTTTTTATGGGGAAGGCACGAGCTGCCTCTTTACCATGATGTGACGCATGCGTGCGGAAACCATTCCACAGATGACCCCCACGTCACGCACGACCCTCCACGTCGCGCATTCAACGCGAGTCGTGGGGAAGCGCAGCGGATGAAGAAGTTACTGCGGTAAAAAAATCCGCCCCACCTGCCGGCGCACCGTTCTGGGCCTAGCCCAACAACGCGTCGTGCTTATGTGTGGCCCAGGCCCGGGGGCTCCTGTCGGTGTACAAAAGTAGGGGCTCTCCTTTTGATCCATTTACTTGTGCACGGGCAGTCGGAGCCGCGCCCACGACCACACTTAGCAGGGCAGAGGAGGGAAGCCGAAGCGCAAGGCAACCAAAGCAACGCCAAGACCAAGAGACAAAAAGAGCAAGAGGGCGAGGTGGACTCCCCCGGGAAGACCCTTGCTGGGGCAGCCTCCGCAGCCCCGGCAAGACCCTTGCCGGGGCAACTTGCCTGACGCCAACGAAGCGCGCCTCCCTTGAGCCCAAGGTTTCCAACACCGTCAACCACATTGGGACCAAGGCTTGGGAGGCACCTCCGTGGTGGCATGCAGATCTTTGTCAAGATCATAAATACACAAGATCAGATGAGGACCAGAAGACGGCGACCCTCGGCGGAATCCTAGCCGAGGAAATCCACAAGAGCCCCGGCAAGACCCTTGCCGGGGACGACCACGGTGCCGCGGCAAGACCCTTGCCGGGGCCCCGGCAAGGCCCTTGCCGAGGGAATCAGTAGGACCACAGCCAGGCCCACGCCTGCCAAGACACCACCGCCATCCCCATGCAGCAGCTAGCTCAACCAGCTGGGCAGGCACCTGTGTGGCGACGAGCCGCCTCTACACCGACTCAGCAAGCACATGCGTGGTGGCATGCAAATCTTCCTGAAGGCTCCACCACCGCACCAGCCCAGCAGCTAGCCAACATGGCGCAGCAACGCCTCGTCAGCTCGGACGCGCGTCGGAACCAGGCAAGGCGGCGACGCTGGGACGTGCTCCCTTGCCATCCCCGATAAAGCGAGAGGGGCACGTCGGCAGCGTATTAAATGCGTTTGTCCGACGGTGCCAGAGGATAGACTCATCCACTGTACACCTTTCCACCTCCTGTGTGCCACTGTGGCAACCCCTTTTGTCTATAAAAGGAGGCCCAATGCGTCCAGGAGGAGGATTCGGATCTTTTGGGCGAGTTACACCCCGTAGCTAGCTCAAGAACACAAGAACAATCAAATACATCCACCAAAGCAGGACTAGGGTATTACGCGTCTCCGCGGCCCGAACCTGGGTAAACGATATGTGTGCTTCCTGTCAGACCCGCTCTTTGCACAACCCCGCACCCGTAAACCGTAGAAGGGATCTCAGTGATTCCATAGGTGTCGATTCCCCTGACAATATCGCTAGACACCTTGAGCGGGGGGGCACGATTGGTTTGCTTGTTCGCCGAGCTGGGCAATTTTTTTCCCAGCTCGTCGTTCTGCTAACCTTTGATCACTGATAGTACTTCCTGACCGCTCCGCTTCGATATATGACCTTTGAATAATGCGATCATAGTTGCATTGCGGCGGAGAAGGTGATGCTCGCTTTAGGGCATCGATAGTGCGCTTTGCTTTTACCGGATCTATCTTCTCCTCCGGAGGTGGATGTTTCTTTGCTTTCACCCCTTGAAAGTAGTCCCTCACTTCGGCTTCCATGATCTTCTTGTTTTCCTCCACGGTCATCTCGTATGGTAACTTCTCTAGAGGCTTGAGAGATGGACCGAATCTGTATTGCCTCCCACCTCTGGCTGTATGATACGTCTCCAACGTATCTATAATTTATGAAGTATTCATGCTATTATATTATCCATCTTAGATGTTTTATATGCATTTATATGATTTTTGGGACTAACCTATTAACCTAGAGCCCAGTGCCAGTTTCTGTTTTTTCCTTGTTTTTGAGTTTTACAGAAAAGCAATACCAAACGGAGTCCAATTGACGTGCCAATTTTTGATGATTTTTTATGGACCAAAAGAAGCCCCTGGAATAAAAGAGTTGGG
Source organism: Triticum aestivum (assembly GCF_018294505.1). Lineage (NCBI taxonomy): Eukaryota > Viridiplantae > Streptophyta > Magnoliopsida > Poales > Poaceae > Triticum > Triticum aestivum. The sequence continues at coordinate 66,506,562 of NC_057814.1, read as the reverse complement.
CCAGAAGAGTCCCGGGCTGTCCATGAGGGTGGGGGGCGCGCCCACCCCCCTGGGCGTGGGCCCCTGCCTCGTGGACGACTCGAAGATCCCCCTGACATGAAACCAACGCCAAAAATTCCTATAAATACAGAAACCCCCAGAAAATAACCTGGATCGGAAGTTCCGCCGCCGCAAGCCTCTGTAGGCACGAGAAATCAATCTAGGCCCTCTCTGGCACCCTGCCGGAGGGGGCCATCATCACCGGAGGCCATGCAGGAGGATCCCGGAGGGGCCATCATCGCCATGAAGGCCAAGGACCAGAGGGAGAACCTCTCCCCATCTAGGGGGAGGCCATGGAGGAGGAAGCATAAGGGGAGAACCTCTCCTCCTCTCTCTCGGTGGCGCCGGAGTGCCATCGGGAGGGGAATCATAGCCGCGGTGATCGTCTTCATCAACATCACCATCATCATCACCATCCTCATCTCATTTATGCGGTCCACTCTCCCGCACCCCGCTGTAATCCCTACTTGAACATGGTGCTTTATGCCACATATTATGATCCAATGATGTGTTGCCATCTTATGATGTTTTGAGTAGATATCTTTTGTCCTTGGGTTGATTGATGATCTAGATTGGTACGAGTTGTATGTTTTATTTTGGTGTTGTCCTATTGTGCCCTCCGTGTCGCGCAAGCGTGAGGGATTCCCGATGTAGGGTGTTGCAATACATTCATGATTCGCTTATAGTGGGTTGCTTGAGTGACAGAAGCATAAACCCGAGTAAGGGGGTTGTTGCGTATGGGATAAAGGGGACTTGATATGTTAATGCTATGGTTGGGTTTTACTTTAATGATCTTTAGTAGTTGCGGATGCTTGCTAGAGTTCCAATCATAAGTGCATATGATCAAAGAAGAGAAAGTATGTTAGCTTATGCCTCTCCCTCATATGAAATTGCAATGACGACTACCGGTCTTGTTAACGATTGCCTAGGATAATTCCGCACACCGACCCATCATTGTTCCACACTCGCTATTTATAATATTTAGTAATATATTCTAACTTTATGATAACAGCACCTACTTTTATATTTTAGCTCTCCGATATCATGCAAAGTTATCCTCTTCATACCCACAACATTGTTTTATTTCTCGTTTCTAGTTGGAAGCAAACGTTCGGTGTACGTAGAGTCGTATCAGTGGCGGATAGGACTTGAGAGAATATTGATCTTACCTTTAGCTCCTTGTGGGTTCGACACTCCATACTTATCACTTCCACCATTGGGAATTGCTATGATGATTCCCTGCACTTGGTATCACTGTACTGCTAGATGCGGGAGCAGACGGAGCGGCTGCATCTGTCTTCTTTCCTTGCTTACGACGCGGAGGAGAAGGACTACGACGCGCCGGAGCAGCCGGAGCGGCGGAGGGTCTCTTCCGCCCTTGCTGACGAGGCGGAGAAGGAGGAGGTTGGCTGCTCGGGCGCGCCAGCGCAGGCGGAGTGCCGCCACGCGCCGGAGAAGGAGGCTGAGTGCCCTGATCACTCGCCGGAGGAGGAGGCGGAGTGCCCTGACTCGCCGGAGGAGGAGGAGGAGGCGGAGGCGTCCAGTTCGGAAGGTTGATGAGCTCCTTCCGCCATAGGCATGGAGTCTTCAGAGCAGAACCCAGCCGAGTCTCCCCTTCACCGGTAGGGTGGTCAAGCTCAAGGTCCTCAAATCCCTCCGTTATTTCGTCCACTGTCACCCTAGCATATCCTTCTGGAATTACGGCACTGAAAAGTTGCATCGGGTTCAGGAGGTCGAACAGAGCCGACAGCCGCCTTGACTTTGAAGTTCTGCCATTGCGTCATAAGGTGGCAATGTTGAGACTCCATGATTGTGACGCCCTCGATTCAATCGTACACTAATCATACACGCAAATGTGTACGATCAAGATCAAGGACTCACGGGAAGATATCACAACACAACTCTAGACACAAGTTAAAATAATACAAGCTTTATATTACAAGCCAGGGGCCTCAAGGGCTCGAATACATCAGCTCGAAAACACAAGAGTCAGCGGAAGCAACAATATCTGAGTACAAACATAAGTTAGACAAGTTTGCCTTAAGAAGGCTAGCACAAAAGTAGCAACGATTGAAAAGGCAAGGCCTCCTGCCTGGGAGCCTCCTAACTACTCCTGGTCGTCGGCGGTCTCCACGTAGTAGTAGGCACCCTCAGTGTAGTAGCAGTCGATGTCGAAGGTGGCGTCTGGATCCTGGGCTCCACCATCTGGTTGTGACAACCAGAAAGAAGAAAGAAGGGGGAAAAGGGGGAGCAAAGCAACCGTGAGTACTCATCCAAAGTACTCGCAAGCAAGGATCTACACTACATATGCAACATTATCAAAGGAAGGCTGTATATGTGGACTAGGCTGCAGAAATGCCAGAATAGAGGGGAGAGCCTAGTCCTATCAAAGACTAGCATCTTCTGGAAACCACCATCTTGCAGCAATAGGAGGGAGTAGAGTAGCATAAAGTAAAGTAGTAGCAGTGTTATCAGCCTTGGCCAGAGATCCTTTCTCGACTCCCTGCGAGAAAGCAATCCCAGAGCCATACTATCCATTTCTCATATCCATGTCTCATCTCAAGTATCCAGTTCTAGTTGTATCGATCGGGATACAACTCCAAGTGTCTGTTGTCGTAGGACAGGCTATCGATAGATGTTTTCTTCCCTGCAGGGGTGCACCAACTTACCCACCATGCTCGATTAACTCCGGCCGGACACACTTTCCTGGGTCATGCCCGGCCTCGGCCAAACAATACGCCACAATCCGACCTAGGCTTAATAGAGAGGTCAGCATGCCGGACTAAACCTATGCCCCCAGGGGTCATGGGCCATCGCCCCGGGAACTCCTGCATGTTGCGAGGGCGGCCAGTGAGCAGACCTAGCTACCTCCTTCAAAAAGGCAGGTGCTTACGCAGTCCAACCCGGCGCGCGTCGCTCAGTCGCTGACGTCTATTAAGCTTCAGTTGATGCATAAGACGCAGAACGCCCATACTATGCCCACGTGATGGTTAGTGCTATCAGGCCAGAGGCCCCTCGAATCAAATATCCAAATCGTAGTGGATTAGGAGCACGCGGTAACAAGCAGAGACTCACGAAAGATGTGACCCCGTTGCCCCATCTCGAGGACTTGCGGCAAGGGCTAGGAATGCCCGGCCACGCCTCGTAATTATCTCGCGGGCACCCTCCAGGTCAACCCGTCTCAACATCACTCGCGGGTACCCCTCAGGGTCGACCCACCTTTCCAAGTAACAGTTGTAAAGTCCAAGTATCCGTGTGTCCAAACATCAGGGGCAAAAACCCGAGGGATCACCCCCGGTGAATTCCACTCGATGTAATCATCAAGGTGAATGTAAGAGGATCCACCCTCGAGGTTCACACTTGAGGGGTTGCACGACAGAGCCGTATCGGAAGTGGTTAAGGAGGAAATCACCCTCGATGACCACGACCGAATAGCTACACTACAGGGTTAACATCAGAAGTGCTGATGAGTTCTCACCCTCGGTACTCGATAGTAACCCAGTAGTGTCGAGCAACTAAGGGGAAAGTGATGTGCGGTGCCGGGGCCTGGTCTTCGATCCCGTTGATCGGGTCTTCGATGATGAAGCAAGGGCAACAAGGACAAGGTGGGGGTCACTGATGGATCACTAACCAACCTATACTAAGCATTTTAGGATAAGCAGGTAGGTAACAATAAGCAGGTTACAAAAGCAGGCTATGCATCAGAATAGGAGCTGAAAGGATCGATATAGTTGACTAGAGGGGGGTGAATAGGCAACTAACAATTTTTAGCTTTTCTTTACCAATTTAAACTTTGCATCAAAGTAGGTTGTCTAGATATGCAACTAGGTGGGCAACCTATATGACGCAATAACAATAAGCACACACGCAAGCAAGAGATACAACACAAACAAGCTTGCACAAGTAAAGGCACGAGATAACCAAGAGTGGAGCCGGTGAAGACGAGGATGTGTTACCGAAGTTCCTTCCCTTGAGAGGAAGTACGTCTCCGTTGGAGCGGTGTGGAGGCACAATGCTCCCCAAGAAGCCACTAGGGCCACCGTATACTCCTCACACCCTCACACAATGCGAGATGTCGTGATTCCACTATTGGTGCCCTTGGAGGTGGCGAACGAACCTTTACAAACAAGGTTGGGGCAATCTCCACAACTTAATTGGAGGCTCCCAACGATACCACGAAGCTTCACCACAATGGACTATGGCTCCGCGGTGACCTCAACCGTCTAGGGTGCTCAAACACCCAAGAGTAACAAGATCCACAAGGGATTAGTGGGGGGATTCAAATTTCTCTTGGCGGAAGTGTAGATCGGGGCCTTCTCAACCAATCCCTAGAGAATCAACAAGTTTGATTGGCTAGGGAAGGAGATCGGGCGAAAATGGAGCTTGGAGCAACAATGGAGCTTGCAGGTGAAAGAGGTAGTCAACTAGAGGAGGAAGACACCCCTTATATAGTGGAAGAACAAATCCAACCGTTATCCACCAACTCAGCCTGCGCGGCGCGGTACTACCGCACCTGGGGCGCGGTACTACCGCAGCGGCACGCGGTACTACCGCACCTGAGGCGCGGTACTACCGCAGGGGCATGCGGTACTACCGCAGGGGCATGCGGTACTACCGCAGGGCCCCGCGGTACTACCGCCCACGCAGCATAGACCAGAACAGCCAAAGGTGCACTGAAGCAGAGGGCGGTAGTACTGCTGGCGCGGTACTACCGCTCACCCTTGCGGTACTACCGCAAGGCAGAGACTTTCCAGGGATGGGAAGGCATGGATATAAAAAATTACATCCGTGGCTACTTCGGCAGAGTTGGAGTCGATGCAAAAACCCGACGCGGTAGTACCGTAAGCCAGCAGCGGTACTACCGCGTGGGGCGCGGATGTAAAAAATTACATCTGCCGCGTACTTGCGGAACTAAGTCAGGGACCACGGTACTACCGCTTACTAGAAGCGGTACTACCGTGGGCCCTTGCGGTACTACCGCACCAGCGGGCGGTACTACCACAAGGTCCTGCGGTACTACCGCTCTAGGGAGCAGTACTACCGCATGCCCTAGTTCGGCAAGCAAGAGCAATATTTGCATAGACAAGGAAAACTTAGGATGCTCCAAAGGCTAGAGGAAAGGAGGTGCAAAGGGAGATGTGTACGTGATGAATCCACCCAACCTTTCCAACGCGGACCCCCTCTTAATAGTACGGCTTCCCTACGACTCAATACCACCGAAGAGAAACGCCGTCTTCCATAGCCTTCGAGGGGGAACCAAAACATCTTGTGCCTAGTCAATATATCTGAAATATTCGATGCACATGATTAGTCCGCAGAAGCATTGTCATCAATCACCAAAACCAACTAAGGGATAAAAATGCCCTTACAATCTCCCCCTTTTTGGTGGATTGATGACAACACGGAATTTGCACGAGAGTATAACGCAAAGAGCGGGGGCAAACCCCAAGTCTCTAAAATATAGACGGGCTCCCCCTAGATGGGTGCTATCTCAATGAGTGCGTTGGACTGCACGGCACACATACTAGGATCAACACTCCCCCTATATTTTATAGACATGGCAAATCTTGCAATAAGGCTAAAGCTAAGCAAGATAGACAGGAGCATAGGTAATTAGCACAAGATAGAGTAAGCTCACTATGGTATGATAGAGTTCATATGTCTTACACCATATGATCGGAAGTCTCACGAGCACAAACCAAAGCAAACGAAATAAACGAAGTTCAACTAACCCAAACACGACACAACTCGCAAATCCTACACTCTCTCCCCCTTTGGCATCGAGACGCCAAAAAGGCAGAGAGGGCACCTACAGCAATAGTGGTGGCTCAAGCGGAGTAGTCACTCGCACGCTCCTCGTCAGACTCTGCAGCTGGGACGGACTCCTCCTCAGACACGGTCCACCGATAACCCTGCTTGTGCAGCCATTCTGCCTCTGGGGTGATGTTAACCTCTGACCAGCTAGAGATGTTCTCGCCAAAGGTCCTGAAAATCCGCTTGTCGCGGTGGCAAGTCTCCTTGGAAGCCACGTGGGTCTGGTACTGCCCCTTTGCCTGCATACAGAACAACATCTTCATCTTGTTCTTCAGTCGCTTAGCCCAAGAAGGCTCAGAGGTGGGAGGGATGTAACCCTCAGAGCTATCATCGTCTGCTGCCTCCTCCTCATCCTCATCTGCATCCATGTCCATGGCAGCCGCAGTATCAACATGAGAGGTAGTGTTGGCCCACTGAGGCTTGATACGGAGGTTGATGGGCTCATGCCGGATCCAACCAGGGGCCTCAAACTCATCCTGAGGGTAGACCCGCTCCCAGGTAGCCGAGATCAACTCAAACAGATAAGGTCCATAGATGGGGACCTTGCGGTTGTAGACCGCAAAGCGAAGCTCATGCCACATGATATGTGAGACATCAAGTGGTAGTGTCTGAGAGTTGCGAGCATCTTCACACAGGAGCATCATATCCACAAGATAGGCATGCACTTTGTCCTTGTCCCCAATGTGTGGGAAGAGAGTGTTGCGGAAGATCCGGTGCATGATGTCAAGAAAGGAGTTGAGTACCCAAGATGACTTGCCATTGGAGAGCCTCTTCTCCACATAGTAGGGCATAAGCTTGTTCTTGTTGGCAGACTCGGGATTGGCATGAGGGCGAACACCTTGGGGTGTGGCGAGCCCCTCATCCGGAACCCCAAGCAAGGTCATGAATTCCTTCCAAGTAGCAGTCAGCTGCCGACCATTGGTCATCCAAGTCATGGTCCTTTCCTCATTGGGATGAAAATGCACTGAGGCAAAGAACTGAGCAAGGATCTCAGGATCATAGTCTTTGTGGAATGAGATGATATGCTCAATGCCAAATTGCTCCACTAGGTCCAAAGCCTCACCAAAGTATTCCCGGTGCGCCTCTTTGCGCATGTGATGCATGTTGATCCACTTCACCTCCACATGGATATTTTGCTTGGCCTTGATGACATCCAGATAGATGAGATTCTGCTGCTTGGTCCAGAATAGATCATTCCCTCGAAAGTTAGCACGAGGGTTTCCATACAGATTGATCTTCCTCCGAGAGATGAACTCAGCAACCGGTATCTCGTCCATACCCTTGGCGGGGTCCTTCTCTTTGGTGGCAGTGGTCTTGGTTCTGCGTTGGGGGGCATTGGAGCCCTCTGCTTCCTCTGTGTTGCGCATACGCTTCGATCCCGTGTCACGGCTTGGATTGGAGCGGCGAGCCGGAGCACCTGAGCCACCACCTAAAACACACACCACAAAACAAACACGCACAAAACACGAGAAGGTTCAATGCAAAGACCATAGCAAAGCAGGAGAAACAAGTAGACATGGCACGTGAGAAGTGCCATAAGAGGGATTTGAGACGACGGTAGTATCGTGTGGTGCGCCACGTGCGGTAGTACATAGTACCGTAGACGCGGTAGTACCGCACCAGCAGGGCGGTAGTACCAGACGTGCGGTAGTACCGCACCTGAAGAGCGGTAGTACCGCACGGTTGCAGATCCGAAACAGCCATGGAGATCTGAGCACAACCGTGTCAACACGCGGTACTACGGTCGATCAAATCCATCACGGGACAACTATAGCAAGTACCAACACTACACAAAACTACTCTCCTACATCCTACTCTTGCATAGATTTGACCTAAAATCTCAAGAATAACTTGCATCTCCCCAAAACCAAAAAGCAACAAGACGAACAGGAAAAGGGAGGGATTGGGGAGAAACCTTGTTCCATGGCAAGAGGGAGTGGTGGGGAACGATCCCACCGGTCGGAATCCGAGGAGAGCGGCCGGAGACGGAGATCCGGCGAGGACCTCCGGCGCCGTTCTTGAGTGAGAGAGAGAGACGGAGTGGGGAGAGAGACGAATGGGTATGGGGGAGTTAGAACTCCCCCTGCCCGTGTTTAACCCCCACGCGCCCTTGATCGTACGGTAGTACCGCATGTCATCGCGGTACTACCGCCCCGGCCGGAAGTACCGCACCGTGGCTTTAGTACCGCTCCCCCAGGCGGCAGTAAAAAATTACTGCCGCGCTGGGTGCGGAAGTACCGTGCGCTCCTCACGCGGTAGTACCGCACGTCATTGCGGTAGTACCGCCCGGGCGGAAGTACCGCACCGAGGCCGTAGTACCGCTCCCCCAGGCGGCAGTAAAAAATTACTGCCGTGCTGGGTGCGGAAGTACCGCCCCCCCCCCTTGCGGTAGTACCGTGGCAGGCCGCGGTAGTACCGTGAGCTCAAGAAAAGACAGTTTCACCAAAAAAAGAGAACACCGAAGCACGGAACCTTCAAGCGAGAGACCACACCAAAGAGCTAACACACTGGACACCACAAGCACAAGCTCGGCACGAGAGAAGAGAGGCAAGAGACAGCACAGACAAAAGGAGACACAAACTCTCCAAGGAGAGGGCGGTGGCCGGAGCCACCTATGTTTGAGTCAAGTGGTATGGCACCACGAAGAATTATCCTTGGGCCCATGACCAAAACTCGTCTTTGAAGCACAAGTACCATCAAAAATGGCTAATGTGAAAGAGTTGATCACTTTATGCATAATGGGGGGGAGGGAGAGTTCATTGAGAGAACAACACTCCCCCTATGTCCATGCCTACACCTAGATTAGATAACAAGTTGAGTGTGGTGGGGTGTGCAAGGGTTCAAGCAACATTGCTTGAATCAATGATATTTAGCTCATGCCTTAACTCGCGAAATCTTGCTTCATCCAAAGGCTTCGTGAAAATATCTGCAAGGTTATCATGGGTGTTGACGTAGTGGAGCTCGATCTCCCCTCGCCTAATGTGATCTCGGATGAAGTGATACCGAATCTCAATATGCTTCGTCTTGAAGTGTTGCACGGGGTTGAGAGAAATCTTGATGGCACTTTCATTATCACACCAGAGAGGCACTTTGTCACAAATGACACCGTAATCCTTTAAAGTTTGCCTCATCCATAAGAGTTGTGCACAACAACTACCGGCTGCCACATACTCCGCTTCGGTGGACGAGAGAGACACACAACTTTGCTTTTTAGAAGACCAACTTACCAAAGAGCAACCAAGGAATTGGCACCCTCCGGAAGTGGACTTCCTATCCACTTTGTCTCCCGCCCAATCGGAGTCCGAATACCCTACAAGCTTGAAGTTTGCTCCTCTTGGGTACCATAAGCCAAAGTTTGGGGTATGAGCCAAATATCGAAAGATTCGCTTGACCGCCACAAAGTGGCTTTCCTTAGGTGCGGCTTGAAACCGTGCACAAATTCCCACACTCAACATGATATCCGGTCTAGATGCACAAAGGTAAAGCAAGGAACCAATCATGGAGCGATATACCTTTTGATCCACCGCTTTACCATTGGGATCGATGTCAAGTTGGCACTTGGTGGGCATTGGAGTGGACGCCGGCTTGACATCACTTAGCTTGAATCTCTTGAGCATGTCTTGAGTGTATTTGGCTTGGTTGATGAAGGTTCCTTCTCTTCTTTGCTTTACTTCGAAACCGAGAAAGAACTTCAACTCTCCCATGGAAGACATCTTGAACTTTGAGGTCATGAGTGCGGCAAATTCCTCATTGAAAGCTTTGTTAGGGGAACCAAAGATAATGTCATCAACATATAGTTGGCACACAAACAACTCCCCTTTGACCTTCTTAGTAAAAAGAGTGGGGTCGATTAGCCCAACTTCAAACCCACGATCTTGTAACAACTCGGTAAGGTGGTCATACCACGCACGTGGGGCTTGTTTAAGGCCATAGAGTGCCTTATCGAGTTGATACACATGATCGGGAAAGTAGGGATCCTCGAACCCGGGGGGTTGCTTGACATAAACCAACTCATTAATAGGACCATTAAGAAAAGCACTCTTCACATCCATTTGTTGCAACTTAAAGTTGTGATGAGAAGCATAAGCAATCAACAAACGAATAGATTCAAGGCGAGCAACGGGAGCAAAGGTTTCACCGTAGTCGATACCCTCGACTTGGGAGTAGCCTTGTGCCACCAATCGTGCCTTGTTGCGGATGATGGTCCCATGAGCATCTTGCTTGTTCTTGAATATCCACTTGGTTCCAATGACATTGTGGTTCCCCGTTGGCCTTGGCACTAATCTCCACACCTTGTTGTACTCGAAGTTGTTGAGTTCTTCATGCATGGCATTAAGCCAATCCGGATCTTCGAGTGCTTCATATACCTTTTGGGGTTCAACACAAGAGACAAACGCGTGATGTTCACAATAGTTTGCCAATTGTCTACGAGTGCTTACCCCCTTTTGAATGCTTCCAAGCACATTCTTCATGAGATGACCCTTGGTGGAGAGCTTGGATGCAATCTTGGCGGCACGACGCTCCAATTCCTCCTCGGTGGTGAGTTGAGGAGCGGTCACTTGATCATCTTGAGCGCCGTCTTGAGCTTGTTCTTGATCTTGAACTTGCTCGGGGGAGAGAACTTGACCTTGGGCATCACTTGGTGTGTCAACACCGTCTTGAGCATGATCTTGCCCTTGGTCTTGTTCATGAGGTTGAGGGCCTTCACTTTGTTCTTCGGAAGCGTGTGGGCCTTGGGTTGGTGATGGCTCCACTTGAGTGGAGCATTGTCCTTCTCCTTCGGCCACAAGGGGTTCCTCAATGGGTAGGATAAAACCAACACCCATTCTTCTTATGGCTTGAGGAGGAATTTCATCACCTACATCACAAGTGCCACTTTGCTCCACTTGGGAGCCGTTATTCTCATCAAACTCCACGTTACACGTCTCCTCAATAAGTCCCGTGGATTTATTGAGGACACGGTAAGCATGAGAGTTTGTAGCATAACCAACAAATATGCCCTCATAAGCTCTAGCCTCAAATTTAGACAACCGAACACCTTTCTTGAGAATGAAACACTTACACCCGAACACCCGAAAGTACTTGAGGTTGGGCTTGTTACCGGTGAGTATCTCATATGGAGTCTTGTTCAAGCCCTTGCGGAGGTAGAGCCGATTGGATGCATGACACGCGGTGTTGATGGCTTCGGCCCAAAAGTTGTATGGAGACTTGAACTCCGCCATCATGGTCCTTGCCGCATCCATCAACGTCCGGTTCTTCCTCTCCGCAACACCGTTTTGTTGAGGGGTGTAAGGTGCGGAATATTGATGCTTGATCCCCTCATCACTAAGAAACTCATCCAAGGTGTAGTTCTTGAACTCGGTGCCGTTGTCACTTCTTATTGTCAAGATCTTTGCATTGTGTTGACGTTGGGCTTCATTTGCAAAGTCAATGACGGTTTGTTGGGTCTCACTCTTCCTCTTGAAGAAATACACCCAAGTGTATCTTGAATAGTCATCCACAATCACCAAACAATACTTCCTACCCCCAAGACTATCAAATGATGGAGGCCCAAAGAGATCCAAATGAAGGAGCTCCAAAGGCCTCTTCGAGTAAATGAGAGTCGTGGGAGGGTGAGCCTTCTCATGTAGCTTTCCTTCGATACAAGCACTGCAAGCACGATCTTTAGCAAAACTAACATTCGTTAGTCCACGGACATGGTCCCCCTTGACAATACTTTGCAAAGATCTCATATTGACATGGGCTAAACGGCGATGCCAAAGCCATCCCACGTCAACTTTAGCCATTAGGCATGTCGCGGTCTTAGTGGGTCGCTCCGAAAAGTTAATCACATAGAGACCGTTCTCGACATGCCCAACAAAGGCTACTTTAAGAGTCTTGCTCCACAAGAGGGCCACGGTATCAATATCAAAGAAAGTGGCAAAGCCCATGATTGCAAGTTGACGAACGGAAAGTAATTGTATGCAAGGGACTCAACAAGCATGACCTTCTCGATCGTGAGATCATGAGAAATGACAACTTTGCCGAGTCCCAATACCTTAGAAGACGAGGCATCACCCCACTCGACATTGGTGGGCATAGATGGAATCTTTTGCACGTCCACCATCAAGTCCTTGCTTCCGGTCATATGATTTGTAGCTCCACTATCGAGCAACCATGATCCCCCACCGGAAGCAAACACCTACAAGAGATCAATGCTTGGTTTTAGGTACCCATTTTGTAATGGGTCCTTCGATGTTAGTAACAAGGGTCTTAGGAACCCAAATAGACCATTCAATATACTCATGAGGAGAACCAACAAATTTGGCATAAACATGCCCATCACTAGCACGGCATAGCACATAAGAAGGATTAAAGTCACCGGCTTTGTTGGAAGGGGTGGCATTGCCCTTCTTGACACCGCCACCCTTTGCATTGTTCTTCTTCTCCTTGGAAGCAATCTCTCCCTCCTTCACAAAAGTTTGCTTGAGAGGAGGAGGTCGTTTGGTCTTGTCATTCTTCTTCTTGTTCTTGGGATTGGGTGCGAACCCAATCCCCTCCTTGGCCACAACTTCCTTTTGATTGCTCAAAAGGTCGTTGAGGTTCTTCTCACCTTGTATGCATGACACAAGGCCTTTCTCAAGTTGCTCCTTCAACTTAGCATTCTCCTCAACAAGATGCACATGCTCACAACAAGGGTTAGTAGCATTTGCATTATCAATTAACACCATATGAGGAAAGGTGGCTTTCTCCTTAGTTAGCTTCACTTGGAGTTGATCATGAGACTCCTTGAGGCTAGCATGAACACCCTTCAAGACTTTGTGAGCCTTGTCGAGAATGTCAAACTCCTCTTTGAGTCTAGCAAGATCAACCCCAAGCTTTTCCTTCTCGGAGTTTAGCACGCGAGACACAACAAGAGCATGATCAAGATCTTTCTTTAACTTAGCATGATCATCGTTGTGTCACTCCTCAAGAGCCAAACGAAGACCACAGTCTTCGTCAAGAGCATTGGAAAGATCCGAAATCTCATCGGCATAGTCACGACTATGCCCCTCCATCTTAGAGATGGTATCTTCGTGAGCCTCAATCATGTCATTGGCTTCACCAAGTTGTTCCAAGAGAGCAACGAAGTGCTTCTTGGATTTACCCTTGAGTTTACCCATAAAGGTCTCAAACTCATTCTCCTCCACATTTGTCCCCTCATATTCATCAATGCTATCCATCGAAGAAGGATGATTAATGATGGTAGTTTTGATGTTGGGGGTTACCTTGTTGGTGGCTTTAGCCATGAGGCACTTGGCGGTGATGTTCTCATTGGGTGAGTCGAAGAGAGACATCTGTGGAGTCATCGCAATGGCAACGGAGGCCATGGCAACCGACTCGCCATCTTCATCATCGTCGTCATCCTCGTTGTACTCTTCTTGTACCACCAATGCCTTGGGAGGAGTCTTCTTGGTGAAGTTGCTCTTGTTGGGGAACGACTTGGCCTTTTCCTTTCGGATGAGCTTGCCACCATTGTCTTCCCTCTTCTCGTAAGGGCACTCCGCAAAAAAGTGGCTCACATTGCCACAATTGAAGCAAGTCCTCACTCGTTGCTTGCCCTTTGCGCCACTTGAATTGTTCTTGTTGAAGTTTGGCCTTGAGTTCTTCTTGCTCCAAAATTGCCTTGAAGCAAGAGCCATGTGTTCATGATAGGCATACTTCGTATCTTCGAGGTTGCTCTCCTCTTCTTCCTCTTCATCCTCTTCCTCCATACTCACCTTGGCCTTTAGCGCAAGGTTGGCCTTCTTTACTCTTTGAGAGCGAAGAACCGCATTGTCGGCGGTCTTGTCCAAGATGCTCATAGCAACGAACTCATCCAACACTTCACTTGAGGACAAGGTGTGGAAGTCCGGCCTTTGACGAATGACGGAGGACATGGCTTTGTGGTAGGGCATCATTGCCTTGAGGAATTTGCGCTTGATCCAATTGTCATCCGTGTCCTTACTTCGATGATCTTGGAGAGAGACCGCGAGTTTGGTTACTCTCCGATAAAGCTCACGAGGTTCTTCATCTTCTTTCATTGCAAACTCATCGGCTTCATCTTGCACCACTTCATAGTTGGAGCGTTGAATGCTTGCGCTTCCCCGATAGAGGGAAATCGCTTGTTGCCAAGAATCTTTGGCAATGGTGTAGGGCCGGAGATGATGAAGATCTTCGGGTGGGATTGCTTCTTGGATGATGAAGAGAGCATTCTCATTGAATTGATGGTCCAGGACTTCTCTTGGAGTGAAGTTGCTTTGGTCATGCGGATAGAAACCTTCTTCAATGATTCTCCAAAGGTTAGTGTTCACATGATTTAAATGATGCTTAAAACGATAGACCCAAGAATCAAATTCTACATTCTTCTCAATCTTAGGGGCCGGGCCGGCATGATTCAAATGAGTGGAAGGAAGCGGTCCACCATAGACAAGTGGAGGTTCCACATGGGCAAAGATGCCGGTGCCATTTTTACCACTAGAAGAAGGAGCTTTCTCGCTAGTAGCTCCCCCTTGTCGGAGGTAGCATCCGTCACCTTATTAGCGGGATCACCCACTTTCAACGGTGCGGTGGGAAGTTTAATCCCTTCTAAGAATTTATTAAACATGCTTTCGACCTCGGTCGTCATGGAGGTTTTCAATGTGTCCAACGCCACATTGAATTCCTCACGAGAGACCGCGGTTCCCCCATCTCCCGTAGACGAGACCGGATTCACACCGGAGTGCTCCTCCACACCGTCTACGACGTCAACCATACTCTTCGGACGGTAAAGTCCTTAATAAAGAGACGAGGCTCTGATACCAATTGAAAGGATCGATATAGTTGACTAGAGGGGGTGAATAGGCAACTAACAATTTTTAGCTTTTCTTTACCAATTTAAACTTTGCATCAAAGTAGGTTGTCTAGATATGCAACTAGGTGGGCAACCTATATGATGCAATAACAATAAGCACACACGCAAGCAAGAGATACAACACAAATAAGCTTGCACAAGTAAAGGCACGAGATAACCAAAAGTGGAGCCGGTGAAGACGAGGATGTGTTACCGAAGTTCCGCGTTGGAGCGGTGTGGAGGCACAATGCTCCCCAAGAAGCCACTAGGGCCATCGTATACTCCTCACGCCCTCACACAATGCGAGATGCCGTGATTCCACTATTGGTGCCCTTGGAGGTGGCGACCGAACCTTTACAAACAAGGTTGGGGCAATCTCCACAACTTAATTGGAGGCTCCCAACGATACCACGAAGCTTCACCACAGTGGACTATGGCTCCGCGCTGACCTCAACCGTCTAGGGTGCTCAAACACCCAAGAGTAACAAGATCCACAAGGGATTAGTGGGGGGATTCAAATTTCTCTTGGTGGAAGTGTAGATCGGGGCCTTCTCAACCAATCCCTAGAGAATCAATAAGTTTGATTGGCTAGGGAAGGAGATCGGGCGAAACTGGAGCTTGGAGCAACAGTGGAGCTTGGAGGTGAAAGAGGTAGTCAACTAGAGGAGGAAGACACCCCTTATATAGTGGAAGAACAAATCCAACCGTTATCCACCAACTCAGCCTGCGCAGCGCGGTACTACCGCACCTGGGGCGCGGTACTACCGCACCTAAGGCGCGGTACTACCACAGGGGCACGCGGTACTACCGCAGGGCCCCGCGGTACTACCGCAGGGCCCCGCGGTACTACCACCCACGCAGCAGAGACCAGAACAGCCAAAGGTGCACTGAAGCAGAGGGTGGTAGTACTGCTGGCGCAGTACTACCGCTCACCCTTGCGGTACTACCGCAAGGCAGAGACTGCCCAGGGATGGGAAGGCACGGATATAAAAAATTACATCCATGCTACTTCCGCAGAGTTGGAGTCGATGCAAAAACCCGACGCGGTAGTACCGTAAGCCAGCAGCGGTACTACCGCGCGGGGCGCGGATGTAAAAAATTACATCCGCCCCTTACTGCCGCGTACTTGCGGAACTAAGTCAGGGACCACGGTACTACTGCTTACTAGAAGCGGTACTACCGTGGGCCCTTGCGGTACTACCGCACCAGCGGGCGGTACTACCGCAAGGTCCTGCGGTACTACCGCTCTAGGGAGCAGTACTACCGCATGCCCTAGTTCGGCAAGCAAGAGCAATATTTGCATAGACAAGGAAAACTTAGGATTCTCCAAAGGCTAGAGGAAAGGAGGTGCAAAGGGAGATGTGTACGTGATGAATCCACCCAACCTTTCCAACGCGGACCCCCTCTTAATAGTACGGCTTCCCTACGACTCAATACCACTGAAAAGAACCGAAGAGAAACGCCGTCTTCCATAGCCTTGGAGGGGAACCAAAACATCTTGTGCCTAGTCAATATATCTGAAATATTCGATGCACATGATTAGTCCGCAAAAGCATTGTCATCAATCACCAAAACCAACTAAGGGATAAAAATGCCCTTACAGGAGCAAACAATAACAATAGCAAAATCTAATGCAAGCATGAGAGAATGGAATGGGCGATATCGGGATGATCAAAGAGGGGGCTTGCCTGGTTGCTCTGGCAAGGAGGGGTCGTCGTCAACGTAGTCGAACACAGGGGCAGCACCGGTCTCGGGGTCTACCGGAGAGAAGAGGGGGAAGAAACAATAAATATAAAGCAAGCAAAGCATAACATGACAACGGGTACAGCTAGACATGTTCTAACACAGTGCTACACGATATAGGTGGAGGGGAAACATCCGGGAATGTTTTCCCGAAGTTTGGCATTTTCGGACAAACGAAACGAAAGGGGAAGGTTGCATGTTCTCTATGATAGGGACGTGAGGCGGACGAACAGACTGCGTATGCAGATTCGTCTCGTCGTTTTGAGCAACTTTCATGTATAAAGTTTTTCGGTCCGAGCTATGGTTTATTTTCTATGAATTTCTAAAGTTTTAGCAAATTTCTGAAATTACTATTAATTATTAAATCCGACAGAAAATGGAAGATGATGTCAGCATGAGGTCAGAGTGATGTCAGCAGCCAACTTGACCTATTGACCAGTCAAACTGACAGGGGGTCCCACTATCATAGACTACTTAACTAATCAGGTTTAATTAGACTAATACGTTCATTAGGTTAATTAAACAAAGTTAATTAAGTTAATTAATTAATTAACCAATTAATTTTAATGCATATATTTTTATACACATTTTTTTAACAACACAGGGGGTGGGCCCCGGCTGCCAGTGGCGGGCGTTTAACGGGTGCGACTGGGGCGTGCCCGTTGGGGCGGACAGGGGTGACAGGCCCTGGCCTCGGGCGCCGGACGGGGCGGCCAGAGGTCGCCGGGCGGGGGCCACGGGGGGAGGGGGTTGCCGGAGTGAGGCGAAGCGGAGCGGCGAGCTGCGGGTGACGGGTGGTGGGGATGCGGTAGCGCGGGCGCGACGACGGACGGCACAGGGGCCGGCGAGCAATAGGGGTATGCGGAGGCGCCGGCGAAGCTAGCGGCATGCGACGAAGGAGGAGGTGTGCAGGCGAGGGAGGTAGCGGGTGCGCGCGTGGTCGAGCGCGGCCCAGTGCGAGCAGGCGGTAGCAGCAGCGGGCGTGCGGGGGGAGGTAGGAGCGGCAGGGAGCGTAGGCAGCAACGGCGGAAGCGGGCCTGGGCGCGGTCGGGCGCAACGGTGGGGCGGCGACGCACAGCGGGGCGAGGCGGCCGTCGGAGCTTGTACGCAGGTGGCGCGAGGGTGGGGACTGGCGTGGTCAGATTCATCGACGGCGTCGGGTTCCGAGGCGGTGCTCACACGAGTTCGGCGGGAAAGGCGCTACGATGACTACATCGAGCAACGGGGAGAGAGGGAAAACGAACGGCGGCTCACAGCGGTGCTCGCAGCCGACTTGGGGAGGCCGAGGTGCAGCGACGGTGGCGGATCGACGGGGCGGAGGTAGATGACGACGACGATCCAGCGATGGAGTGGCCTCCGGCTGGTTCTCGTCAGCGTAGAGGACGTAGCAGAGCACAGCGGGCTGTGGGGCATGGTCCCCGGGCATGAGAACGACGTAGAGCGCGCGGGTGAGGTGAGGCATGTCGACGGCGGCTCCGCCTTGCGCGAGGAGGAGAGAGCGGCGCGAGGTTGGAGAGGGAAAGGGGGATTAGGGTTCCAGAGGGGTCGAGGGCGGGTCAAGTAGGCGCCGGGGAGGGTTGGATGCTCGGCACGTGGCCATCCATGGCCACGGACGAGCGCGCGGCGTCCACCGAGTCTCTGGTGAACAGGGGAAGAAGAAAACAGGGGAGTCCAGCTGGGCTCCACTGTTCACTGGGACGGTTAAGTGCACAGTGCAGTTTAGTTGGGCCATTTTCTATTTTCCCTTTTATGTATTTCAGTTAGCCACTGTTCATATTTATTTGAGTGACAAAAATGAATTTAGTCAAACTTGAAACTTGGCACACAATTCGAGAACAACATTGTGGTGTTGCATAAAATGTTTTAGAGCCAATGTAATTGTTCAAGCACTTTTAGAAATTGAATAGGTCAATTAATATGCTGTTGGGCCACTTATATTTTCCTAGGGATTAAAGGGAGAGCCAAATGATGTTGGTTGCCACCTTATAATTAGCTAGTGAATATTTGCAACCCAACGAACATTTTTGTTTTGACATTTGAAAACTTTATTTGTTTGACTTTGTTTTAAAATTTGAACTGGGTTTTCGAACCGACGCAAGTTTAACAATAGTAACCACGGTGACGTGGCATCATTAGCAGAGGATTATTGTAGCTTAATCATCCGGGCGTCATAGTGATACCATCCACGGGGTAGCTAGCAGGAACCGTGAAGACAGGCTCCAGCTGAAGCAGGTCGGTGGAAGCCACGCCGCTTCTCCGCTGAGATGGCGGGGTAGCTTCGGCAGGTCGCTTGCTGCGAACTGCTTCTCGTTCCTCTAGCCCTTGTACCCTTGTGTGCAGCGCCTGGAGTTGGGTCTGCTCCACTTTCTTCCTCCTCTCCTGGCATTTGTAACCACCTGCGTCCGGAAACCCAGCCTTCCACGAAAAGGAGCCTGGCGTGCCTCGTGTCCGTCCAGGGTGCTCAGGATTCCCGAGGGCCATTGTGAGCTCGTCGTTCTCTCTGTCTGGAACGAACGTCCCTTGCTGCGCTGCATCGATATACTGCTGAAGCTTCTTGACGGGTATGTTAAGTTGGTCGTTCGTCCAAACGCACTTCCCTGATACAGGGTCCAAGGTTCCACCAACCCCGGAGAATCAAGTCCGGCAACGGTCTGGCCAGTTCAATGTCTCTGGTTCGACCCCTTTATCAAGCAGGTCATTCTCAGCCTTGGCCCACAACGGCCGGGCTTTGAGGTAGACACCTGACCCCGTGCGATGGTCAAGCTGCTTCTTCGCAGCATTTTTCTTGTTTGTCACTGACATCTTCTTACTCTTGTCCGATGTCTTGTGGGCCACAATTGCGGGCCAGTGATCTCTAATCTTCTCATACCGGCCGGTGAATTCTGGTGTCTTTTCTTGGTCGACAAACGATGTTTTTGCTCATTCTTCCACCTCCTGAATAGATCTGCCATCTTCTTAAGAGCATGAGACTTGATCAATTGCTCTTTAACTGGCTTCTCCGGATCCTCCTCTGGCGGTATGGTGAAATTTGCCTTCAGCGCGGTCCAAAGATCATCTTTCTGCATATCGTTGACATAAGACACCTCAGGGTCTTCCTTCTTAGGCTTAAACCATTGGTGGATGCTGATCGGGATCTTGTCCCTAACAAGAACCCCGCACTGAGCAGAAAATGCATCCTTGGTCCGGATGGGTTCAATCGGTTGGCCATCGCACGCGATTGCTGTGATCTCAAACCTTTCATCCGAGCGCAACTTTTTCTTCGGGCCTCGTTTCTTTACTGAAGTTGTGCTCGATCCGGAGGGCTAGAAAAAAGAAGAAAGACGAGAGTTAATTAATATGTGTACATACCAAAATAATGAATGCATCAATTAGCTAGTCAGCACAGGCTTAATTAATATATATACCTGGCCGGACTCTATTCGGTCACCGGAGCCGTCATCACGGTCTCCTTCTTGCACCGGCATTCGGTCACCGGAGCCATCAAAATCATATCTTTCCTCCTCCATTGTTCGATCACCGTAGCCTGCTTCTTCACCCTGTCCTTCCAGACCATCATTGTCATTAAGATACGACAAGACATCAGCTCCGGCTAAGATTATGTCCCCCAACACCTCTTCTGCTGCCTCATCTCGTCCGTGCTCCATTGTTTCTGCAAATATTACAACATGGCAATTATTATACAAACATGACAGCAGGTGGATATATTAGTGGCAAACATAGACCTAGCTACCTAATCACAACAAGGAATCATATTAGTTGCCTCGACGCTTCTCTAGGGTTTGGGGTGGCCTCGGCAATGCTTCAAGGGTTCGGGTGGCCTCGACGACAACGCTCTTTTAGCTTGGTAAATTTGGGTGGCCTCGGCAACGCTTCAAGGGTTCATATGCAAAAGCCATGGATTTCTTCAATAATTTGACACGAGCTAGGCAACCTCTCGACCCCTTGGCCCCTCGACGACCCTCGACCCTGCCGGGGATATACCCCGTGGCGTAAACCGGCCGGAAGTATAATCCGGCCGGACTTGACGGTTTATTTGAGATCCTGCTGATACTTGGCGATTCACTGGCGACCCGCCCTGACCTGGCGGTTTACAAGCAACCTTCCTGGACATTATGATTCACTGGTAACCCGGCGGGCGGGACAGACGGTGACAAGGCCCAAGGCCCAGAAGGCCGGTTCATGATTATGGTGGGCCGGTTTAAGAGGAAAGGCGTGAGGAATATTTTACCTTACAAGGAGTTAAGACCAGGACTTGTATCCGGTTTGTATTAGAGATAGACTAGTCCTAATCCTAATAGGACACCACATGTAACCCGCCCCTTCAACATATATAAGGAGGGGCAGGGCTCCCCAAAGAGGGACAGGCAACAATCAATAATCTCTAGGGCTAGACACAATTAGAGGAGAGCCGGTTTACGGCGACTCCCTCATGAGCGTAATGAGATCTAGCCTCAAACAGCATGTAGGGTTATTACCGGATGATGTTTCCCGGGGCCCGAAACTGTCTAAATCCTCGTCTTGTGTTGCGTCTCTCGATTCCGCTCAACCCCTCTCAAGCTACTATATAGATGCGCTGGCCTCATGACTAAGTCCTCACCCTAGGACATCTGCCGTGACAATTCCACGACAGTTGGCACCCACCGTGGGGCTGGCGCACGGTGGTGTTGAGATCTTGGAGGGATCTCTTCAGGGATTGAGAAGTTCGTGATTTGCTGGATGGAAAAGAACCGGCGCAGAAGTTTACATCGTCGAGGAACAGTCAAACGGTATACTCGAGATTCAAGATCAAGAGAACATTAGGGCTGGATCGTTGCTACGGCCATAACTCGCCGAGATCAAGAGAAGGAATTATTCTCGTCGAAACCAAAACTACCGCTACAAGAGTTGTCAGTGGAGAATCGGCGAGCGGGTCCGATGACTACTGTGTCGGGCGGCCGTCCGATCGGCCACGTACGAGTGATTGCTGTCCACGAAGATTTCAATATCCCAAGAAAGTCCGACACGGTTCGTGGAATACGATTGAAAGTGGCCAAAGATTGCAGCGTTTTCCTTAATTAGCGTGGAGGGACCCGCACCGGGAAAACCGTCACTCACGTAGGCATCAAATCCCCTCAGCCAGAAATTACCAAGGCAACGTTTTCACCGCCGGGTCAACCCTGGTTGAACGGCCGCACCAAGCCACCGTCGTTTCCCTGCAGTTTCGTCTGAACCGTTGGTCTGTTCTGAGTCAACTTCGCGTTTTTAAACCGGACCAACTCCGAGTCGCTGCTGCTCTACGTCCACAAATCCCAGGCCGTAGCAATCAACAGTGTGCTGCTACCTTTTCCTCTGCCACGAAGGCACTACAGATCACAGCAAAAGACAGTCTATCACATCAAGCCAACATGGCACCAGATGTTGTTGCTAGTACGCAAGGAGTCAAAGGGCAAAGTACTATGGATCAGCAGCAGTCATCTACATCTAAGAAAAAAGGCTGCAGCCTGACCGCCGTCCCGTGTCTCCATGGCAGTTACTTTCCAAAGACTTGCTACTAGTGCTAATTGAAACAGAATTACAATGGCACGATCTCCAAGAAGGAACATCATCCATCACGTGAAAGACAAGACTAGTCAAAGTGATGAATCAATTACTCCATTACTGCTACACAGCGACGACGCTAAACTTGTTATGGTCAGACGCCGTTCCTGCTGTCCGATGAACGCGTGAAGGGCCCGACAGTTTGCAGTTCAACATATGTTGACGCTGGAGGCCGTGCAAGCATCTGTACCAAGCCAGGCTACCGGAAAATTCATCCAACACCAGCATCCTTGTTTATTTGACAAAAATGCCAGGTGCTATTTATCTTATTTATTTTTAAGCACATATTAATTCATCCGAAACAAAACTACTTTGCACTGCCATATTTTATATGCAGGAGAATTATCTATTACAAAGTGGTATTACGCCGACATCATTTTCAGCCAGATGGTCGTCATTACTCAACGGATTCCCGCACCGGTTTACAACGCCGTGGCCGTCTGACGTGGCCGACCCGCCTGTGAGCGATTTCAACTTCACCTAGTGATCATCAATTTCATGGCGGGTTATTTCTGGCCTGGCACATCAGGTGATATCCATCTAAAATATATTTTATTGGCACATATTATTTTTGTCAAAAGAGCAGTTTATCGTTGCCGTGGTCTGCAATATTGTATGCAAGACAATTATTCACTGCAATAATAAGGATCATGGATATATGACTCGTGCTACTATTATGATGCGCTATCATCTGGTCCAAGACCTACATATGTGCATGCCGCCGCTTCTTCGGCCCAATTTATATCAACACGACGTGGCTGACTCGCCCGTACGGTTTATCGCGTTCGCGATTGACTTGCCCGTCCACGCTGGTTTACAATGCCGCGGCCGATTCATCTGTCCGAGCCGTCTCTGATACTACGGTCGTCTTTTCTGTCCGTCTCTCGCGGCCTGGTCTACATCAACATACCGGACCGCACCTGTTTGCATGAGCTGTTTATTGAGTATGAGCAAGTCGCAGCTTGGGTAGCCCGGTTTTCTTTCAAATTGGAGGCAAATTATCAACCACCATTTGCACTGGATGGCTCAATGGACAGGCGCACAAGTCGCCGCCACTACAGTTTTGGTTAACTTCAAATCGCCATTTGGAAGGAACCATTGGCGAGTTGCTGACACAGCTCGTACGGGATCATTTATAACCCGCCACAGTCACCTCGAATTTCTATGGATTCACATCGCGTTATCAACATCAATGATATACACCTTCTGCTATGGTCAAACACGGAGAATCTCAAGCCAACTCCTCGAGTCACCTTGAGACACGGGGGCTACAATGATATGATTCAGCTATATGCCGGTTTTCAGTGAAGTCAAGAACCCCAGGACGTTGGAGGGAAAGATAACCCGGTCCCGGTGGCTACTGTTATATTGATGAAAATTTAAAGGCCGTCAGAAAATTTCCGGCTTAGAAAGTATATGACAATTACAAAATCCCGTTTCAATGAAGAAGTTCCGGGTCATCAGAAAGGATTCCGGTTCAAGAGACATCTCTCTCTCCCATAAAGCGTTGAAGCTCTCAAATATCCAGTTTAAAGTCCAGCTCAAGGGACGTTAGTCTTATTGAAGCTCTGAAATATCCGGTTTACAATCCAGTTCAAGGTAAATCTGTCTCCTACAAGGCTCTCAAGCTCTCAAATCCGGTTTAAGAATTTCCGGTTCAAAAAGAATTAATCTCTCGCAAGTTCGAGTTTAAAGGCCGTCAGAAAAATTCCGGCTGAAAATGAAGATTCCGGTTCAAGATCCGGTTCAAGGGAAAGATGTCTCCCACAAAGCTTTGAAGCTCTCAGAATCCGGTTTAACATCCGGTTCAAGAAGAATTTATCTCTTGCAAAAAGTTAAAGGTTGCCGAAGAGGACCTGTTGCCATGATGCACGGTTCAAACATGGCTATCTTGCCTTATTGGCTTATCATATTATTGATCACTTGGGGGATTGGTCGTATCTGAACCATAGCTACACCTCTTGATCGGCGCAATGACACAGCATCACTTGGGGGCTTGGTCGTATCCGAACCATAGCCACGCCTCTTGATCGGCGTAATGCCACAGCATCATTTGGGAGCATGGTCGAACCTGAACCATGGCTACGCCTCTTGATCGGCGTAAAGCCACAGCATCACTTGGGGGCTTGGTCGTATCCGAACCATAGCCACGCCTCTTGATCGGCGTAATGCCACAGCATCATTTGGGAGCATGGTCGAACCCGAACCATGGCTACGCCTCTTGATCGGCGTAAAGCCACAGCATCACTTGGGGGCTTGGTCGAACCCGAACCATAGCAATGCCTCTTGATCGGCGTAATGCCACAGCATCACTTGGGGGCTTGGTCGAACCCGAACCATAGCAACACCTCTTGATCAAATTTGGGGCCTGGCAGCCCATGAAAAGCCTCGACTACAACGGTTTTATTTGCCTTTTGCTAAGTTTCTTTTCCCTTTTGTTAAGATTTGTGATGTTTTCAAACCGGTGTTTATCAACCCAGTTAGGTTGTCAACTACAAGTTGTCAGTACAAGATCAAATTATAATCCGGAGACTATCAGCCCGGTCTGGTTTGACTACAAGTCGCCAGTATTATATATGGTTAATCCGGTGTTTATCACAACCCGGCACGGTTTTATCATAAACCGGCACAATATGGAAGGAGTTATCAGTACTCAAGATTGGGGTTATCACCCTTACTACAAAAAGTTGGTAAACCAACGATGTGATTCAATGTCACAGGTATGATATATTTCATATTTGATTATTCTTAAGTGCAGCCTTGGTTATAAACCCGGGTTATATGTTGGGCATTATGACCCGTCCGGCGGTAAACCGCCAGGACACTTTAAATTTATTGTATGCAGAAACAGATTGAATAAAGCATGATGATAAATTATCCGGTGTTTATGAAACCGGCCTGGCTTTAAGACGATAAGTCGCCAGTATATGATGAGAAATTATTCGGTGTTTGTTAACCCGGCCTGGCTTTGGACTATAAGTCGCCAGTGTATATTTGGATTGCGCCATTGGAATCATGCTCTTATAAATCATTGGGTTATATTATTCAAATAGCCAAACTTGGCTGAATTTTCATTATGATATTGAATGAATAAGGTTTTCATACCGGATTATATTATCTTGAATATCCAACATGGCTGGATTTTTATGGTTATTAATAACCGGTATTATTGAGGTTTTCAAAGTCACTTTAGCGTAATGGCTATTATTTTATCAAAGGATATGATTTATTCTACAATGGAAGGAATAGTCCCAAGTCGCTGCAGGCTTACAACCCGGCACTTGGGGGCTACATTATTCAAATTGAGATTACATGCAAGTCTCATGTCGCTGCAAGCATGCACCATGACACTTGGGGGCTAATGCAAAGTCATTTTTACTAGTCTTATTGAAGACCCGACTCATCACATTGTAAGGAGCCGGCCCTTGGGGGCTACACATCACTGCTCAAGTCTACATGATTATATTTACAAAGTCCCTGCTCATTATTGCATAATGACCCGGCCCTTGGGGGATACACTGATTGAAGTTTTTATCAGCAATTACAAGTCCCAAGTTGCTGCAAGCATGACAACCCGGCGCTTGGGGGCTACATATATGGAGTATTCAGTTTATATGATTGAGATGAACAAACCGGATTTCTTCATGGTTGAAAACACTTATTGGAGCAAGTCTTAAGTTATCACTATGTTCTCCTCTTAAGACTTGGGGGCTACAAGTATTATGCATATAAAGGAGGAACGTCTTCAGTTTATCAGTTTTGAGCAAATCAGGAAGATCAATTACATGACCCGGTGTCGACAACAATTATGGCCCGGTGCCATCAATATTTATAAACCGGCAATTTTGGTAATATTAAACCGGCAAGTTTTACATCTTCAAACCGGCTGAATATCAGATAAGTATTTCAAGACCCATATTTCTTACACCGGCGCTTTGGAAGCCGACTCAAGTGGATTATTCTTCACAATATTTCTCTGTGAGAAACCAATGTCAGCAAATTGAGTATGAAGCTGGCTTGTTGACCCGGATTTTCTAGAAGGAGGAAATGACAAGGACTTAAGGATGATCAGATGCCGGTTTACAAGAATTCTTAACCCGGAGCATAATCTGTCAAATTTGTTCTTGTGTTTGTTTTACAGGATCAGTTTAACATGGATAAATCCAAATTAAACTGGGGGCTAATGTCGGGGATATACCCGCGACGTAAACCGGCCGGAAGTATAACCCGGCCGGACTTGCCGGTTTATTTGAGATCCTGCTGACACTTGGCGATTCACTGGCGACCCGCCCTGACCTGGCGGTTTACAGGCAACCTTCCTGGACATTATGATTCACTGGTAACCCGGCGGGCAGGACAGATAGTGACAAGGCCCAAGGCCCAGAAGGCCGGTTCATGATTATGGTGGGCCGGTTTAAGAGGAAAGGCGTAAGGAATATTTTACCTTACAAGGAGTTAAGACCAGAACTTGTATCCGGTTTGTATTAGAGATAGACTAGTCCTAATCCTAATAGGACTACACATGTAACCCGCCCCTTCAACATATATAAGGAGGGGCAGGGCTCCCCAAAGAGGGACAGGCAACAATCAATAATCTCTAGGGCTAGACACAATTAGAGGAGAGCCGTTTTACGGCGACTCCCTCATGAGCGTAATGAGATCTAGCCTCAAACAGCATGTAGGGTTATTACCGGATGATGTTTCCCGGGCCCGAAGCTGTCTAAATCCTCGTCTTGTGTTGCGTCTCTCGATTCCGCTCAACCCCTCTCAAGCTACTACATAGATGCGCTGGCCTCACGACTAAGTCCTCACCCTAGGACATCTGCCGTGACAATTCCACGACAGACCCCTTGACCCTCGAACCCTCGATCCTCGGCCCCTCGGCCCCTCGACGACCCTCGAACCCTTGACCCTCGACCCCTCGACCCTCGAACCCTCGGCGACCCTCGACCCTCGAACCCTCGGCGACCCTCGACCCTCTACCCAAGCTAGTTCCCGACCCTCGCCCCCTCGAACCCTCGTCGACCCCCTCCCCCCCCCCCTCATGTCCAAGTTATCGGGGAGGGGTTATGTCGACCCCCCTCATGTTGAAGTTATGAGGGGGGGTATATCGACAATGACATACCTGATAAAAAAATAAGAAGACGAAAAAAAAGAGGAGAATAAGAAAGGAATAGAGGAGAAGATCAAAGAAAAAAAGAGGAGAAGAAGAAAGGAATAGAGGAGAAGAAGATATTTTCTATTTTTTCTTCTTCTCCTCTATTCCTTTCTTCTTCTCCTCTTCTTTTTCTTCTTTTTTCCTCTTCTTATTTATTTCTCATCTTCTTCCTCTCCTCTTCTTCTCCTTCTTCTTCTCCTTCTTCCTCTTCTTATTTTCCTTTTTCCTCTCCTTCTTTTTCTTCTTCTTCCTTCTTCCTAGATAAAACATTTCTAGAAATGTAACTTTTGCATATATAAAAGTTTTTCTTCTTCTTCTTCCTTCTTCCTAGCTAGATATATAAAACTTTTCTAAAAATGTAACTTTTGCATATATAAAACTTTTTCTTCTTCTAACTTTTGCATACATAGATAAAAACTTTTCTAAAAATCTAACTTTTGCATGTATGAACATATATACACAGAGAACATACATACATATATACATTTTTATAATAATGCAAAAAAAATAAATAAAATACATTTTATAAACATACACACACATATACACACAAAAAATACATGTATGAAAAAAAATGCAGGGCAAGGGCGGCGGGGCGACGGACGGGGCGGCGCGCGGCGCCAGCGCAGGGCAGGGGCAGCGGCACGGTAGCCGCGGAGGGCAGGGGCGGCGCGCGGCGGCAGCGAAGGGCAGGGGCGGCGGTGCGGCGGCGACGGCGGCCAGTACAGGGAGGAGGAGGGGATCGTGGCGGCGCTCACAGCAAGGTGGCGTCGGCGACGAGGAGCGAGCTCGGGGGCGGCGGACGGCGAAGGCGCGCTCGGGGGACGGGGGCAGGGGCGCGTGGGCTCGGGGACGACGTCGGCGACGGCGACGGAGACGGCGGCGACGAGGCACGGGCGACGACAACGGCGCGGTCGGGGGCGACGGCAGGGCGGCGGACGGCGTCGGGGCAGCCTGGCGGCATCAAGGAGGTCGGCGTCGTCGGGGGCAACTGGCGATGAAAACCAAAATTTTCACAAGTGTTTCTTATATAGCAAAGCCTTTAGTCCCGGTTGGTGGCACCAACCGGGACCAATGCCCCCCTTTGGTCCCGGTTCGTGCCACCAACCGGGACCAAAGGTCTCTTGTCCCGGTTGGTGGCACGAACCGGGACCAAAGGGGGGTAGTCGTACCGGTTCGTCCCACCAACCGGGACCAAAGGGGTGCATTGGTCCCGGTTGGTGCCACCAACCGGGACCAAAAGGTGGCACAACGGTGGTGTGGTGGGAGTTTAGTCCCACCTCGCTAGCTGAGAGAGCTCGGCACCTGTTTATAAGCTGCGTTGCGGCTCAGGTGCTGAGCTCCTCTCTAATATGCAGGCAGTACTTGCCTACCCTTGTTACTGCCATGTTGGGCTTATTGGGCCTGCGAGCCTGCATCCTAGCCCATGTACAGATGGATTTCTAATTGTATGCAGGCCATGTGGCCCAGTAGGCGGCATTTTTTTTCTAGTATTTTTTTGTTTTTGAATTATTTATTTTCTTTTGATTTTTGTTTTTTATTCTTTTTGCTTTTAGGTCAGAATAATTATAAACTTTCTGTTACTGCCATTAGTTTCCAAATTTGAATAGTTTAAATTTGAATTCGTTGAAATTTGTGTGAATCACTAGTTTGTGAATAACTTCACTATAAAAATATATTTTGAGTGATTCTTTTTCCTGCTATTTAATATTACTGCGTTTTATCATTATATTCAAAAATAGATTTTGTTATTTTAGTTTCTATCAAAAAAATCTTTATGAAAATTCTCTTTGCTACTAAAGTTTCTAACAAAAAATTCTTTATGATAACTCTTTCTGCTCTTCATGTTTTGAACAGAAAATACTTTGATAATTTTAGTTGCATAAATTTTATATAATCTTAGTTTAAAAAATACTAGAGGTTTATAAAAACTTTTTAGTTGATTCCTTTTGCTATTAGAGTTTTATAAAAGTTTTTTAGTTAATTTCCTTTTTGCTATTGAAGAATATTATAGCTTTGTTTTAGTTGATCATAACATAATATTTTAATTGATTATTTTTAATTCATTCTTTTAGCTATTAGTTCATTTTTTTTGCTATTAGTTCATTCTTTTTTATATTAGTTCATTCTTTGAGCTAAATGACCCTGAAATTGTGATCAACATTTTCTCAAATACTTGTTCAACATCTTTCAAATACTTGTATTGTTTTCTTTTTTCTTCTCCATTTTTGTTTTTTCTTACGTTTGTTTTCGTTTTCAATATAAATTTTTGTATATGTCAAAAACAGTTTTTTTAATAAGTGATCAACATTATTTGTACACAAGTTCAACATTCTCCGAACTCTTATTCAACATTTTTCAAATAATTGCTCAACATTTTAATACTTATTCAAAAAATTTAAATATTTACTCAATATTTTTCAAATACTTGATCAACATTTGAAATACTTCTTCAACATTTTTCAAATTCTTGTGCAACATTTTTTAATACTTATTCAACAATTTTCTAATACTTGTTCAATATTTTCCAAATGTATTTTTGAAGAGTGTTTTTTGTAATATATATATATATATATATATATATATATATATATATATATATATATATATAAATTATAAAGCATAAACAAAAGTAAAAAAACAAAAACAAAAAACGTGAAAAAAAAAACAAAACAGAAAACAGGCTGGTGTATCCCGAGTGCGTGGGCCGGCCCAAGTGGCGTTTGCCTTCAACTAGGGTTTCTCTCCTATCTCGCTTAATGTGAGACATGGGGCACCCCGGCGGGCTGTGGCTGCTCTTTGCTCCACGAGATGAAGAGAGAGGGTGGGGGATGGGCTCGAAATCACTAATTGATGGGTACTCCTTGCAAAGATCACTCCCACCTTCCCAGATTGTGACAAGGGACGTGCTGCATGTGCGCCACTTGTCGCAACCTGTAAGTTTTTTCTTTTTATTCATAGATCCGTATATTCAAAACGTTGTATCTCTTAAATTGTGCGTTCAAATCTCGAACCGTTTTCATCGTTGGATTTCTCGCGTCGAGAACTTCAAAACTAGATCCCATGTTAATAGGTTTAGACGAACTTTTTTCACGAAAAAATAGACAAAAAACCGCACGAAAAAACCGAACCAGGAGCACGGTTTTTTCCTTTCCGAAAGAGGCACGGCCGTGCCTCGTACGGAAGCATAACCGTGCCTCTCGCGGAAGGAAAAAAACAGAAAACGCGTTTTTTCCGTTTCCGAGAGGCATGGTGCCTCTTGCAAAAGCACAACCATGCCTCTCGCGGAAGCAAAACCGTGCCTCTCGTGGAAGTAAAAAACAGAAAACGCATTTCTTTTCCATTTCCGAGAGGCACGACAGTGCCTTTTACGAAAGCACAACCGTGCCTCTCGCGGAAGCAAAACCGTGTCTTTCGCGGAAGCAAAAAAACAAAAAAAAAAGTTTTTTCGTTTCAGAGAGGCACGGCCGTGCCTTTCGTGAAAGCAAACCGTGCCTCTCGCGGAAGAAAAAACACATTTTTTTCATTTTTGAGAGACATGGTTGTGCCTCTCCCAAAGCAAAACCGTGCCTCTCACGAAAAAACGTGTTTTTCGCGCAAAATAATAGTTTTTTCAAAAAGTATTGATCCAAAAGCTAAGGAAGACCGGTGAAAAACCAACAAGTCAAAAAAAACGAAAAAAGTCGTTTAAAGAGCCGAAACGCGTGCGGAAATATAAAAAACAAAATCCAAATGGAGCGCCCAGAGCACGACACGTGGCGCGCTCTTAGCCTACCCACAAGTGATCGTTGGGAGGCTCCCGAAGGAGCGCTCGTCAACTAGGTGCTCTCGGATGGGCTGCCTACCTAAGAGGATGCATTGGTTAATGGGCTATGCTGGTGGCCTGGGGCGGGAAGATGTGCATAGGTAAAAGAAGGTAAAATTACTGGGAGGGCCATGGCCCGGTTTGGCCCCTACATAGCTCCACTCGTCAAGCACTTTCAACCGACATACTCGACGGTTCGCCCGACGTTCACTAATAAAAAAATCGGGAGCAACTAATCAAGGAGCACTCATTCGGGAACCCCTTAAGGGTCACATAGCCATCACATGTCGCACTCTGGGCATTCCTATTTCGAAACGTTGCATGAAAAACAAAAACATTCTACGCACACGCAAAGATCTATCCATGGAGATGCATAGCAACGAGGCGAAGAGTGTGTCGACGTACCCTCGTAGACCGTAAGCGAAAGCGTTTCTTAACGCGGTTGATGTAGTCGAACCTCTTCGCGCTTCAACCGATCAAGGACCGAATGCACGGCACCTCCGCGTTCTGCACACGTTCAGCTCGGTGACGTCTCTCGCCCTCTTGATCCAGCAAGACGTCAAGGAAGTAGATGAGTTCCATCAGCACGACGGCGTGGTGACGGTGATGGTGAAGTGATCCTCGCAGGGCTTCGCCTAAGCACTACGAAAATATGATCGGGGGTGTAAATGGTGGAGGGGGGCGCCGCACACGGCTAAACAATTGTCTGGGGTGTGCTAGGTGCCCCCCTCCTGATATATATAGGTGGGACGGAGAGGGAAGATGCCAAGGGGCGCCCCAAGTAGGTCTGAATCTTACTTGGGCTCCTGCCCTTGGCCGCCACCCCCCCCCCCCCCGCCTGCCATGTTTGTCGGAGGAGGGAGGAAAGAGGGGGGAGAGGGAAGGAAGTGGGAATCCCAACCCACACTTACCTTTCCTTTCTCCCCTTTCCTTCTCCTCCTTAGGCCGGCCCATACGGGGGGCGCACCAGCCCCTTGTGGCTGGTGCATTTCCCCTCTTGGCCCATAAGGCCCATATCTTTTGCCGGGGGTGTCCGGAACCCCTTCCGGTGACCCGATAAGTACCCGGTAACCCCCGAAATACTTCCGGTGTCCGAATACTATCGTCCTATATATCAATCTTTACCTCTCGACCATTTCGAGACTCCTCGTCATGTCTGTGATATCATCCAGGACTCCGAACAACATTTGGTCACCAAATCACATAACTCATATAATACTATATCGTCATCGAACGTTAAGCGTGCCGACCCTACGGGTTCGAGAACTATGTAGACATGACGAGACACCTCTCCGGTCAATAACCAATAACGGAACCTGGATGCCCATATTGGCTCCTACATATTCTACAAAGATCATTATCGGTCGAACTGTTATGACAACATACGTAATTCCCTTTGTCCATCAGTATGTTACTTACCCGAGATTCGATCGTCGGTATCTTCATACCTAGTTCAATCTCGTTACCGGCAAGGCATTCCTCCGGTATCCGGGAGTTGCATAATCTCATAGTCGAAGGAATATATATTTGACATGAAGAAAGCAATGGCAATAAAACTGAATGATCATTATGCTAAGCTAACGGATGGGTCTTGTCTATCACGTCATTCTCCTAATGATGTGATCCCGTTATCAAATGACAACTCATGTCAATGGTTAGGAAACCTTAACCATCTTTGATCAACGAGCTAGTCTAGTAGAGGCTCACTAGGGACAGAGTGTTTGTTTATGTATTCACACATGTATTAAGGTTTCCAATCAATACAATTCTAGCATGAATAATAAACCTTTATTATAAATAAGGAAATATAAAATAACAACTTTATTATTGCCTTTAGGGCATATTTCCTTCAGTTCCCTCCGGATTTTGTTTTTCTATTTTTTTTCTAACGCGTTTTCGGCTTTTTAGATGGTTATTTTTTGGCTTTTCGGTTTTCCACCGGTCTTCCTTAGCATTTTGACAAAAAATTGCAACAAAAAAACATGTTTTTTTTGCTTACGCAAGAGGCATGGTTTTGCTTTCGCTAGATGCACGGATTTGCTTCCGCGAGAGGCACGACCGTGCCTCTCGAAAACGAAAAAAACACGTTTTTCTCTTTTTTTTTCTTCCGCGAGATGCACGGTTGTGCCTCTCGGAAATAAAAAAAGACGTGTTTTCTTTTTTTTTCTTCCATGAGAAGCATGGCCGTGCCTCTCAGAAACGAAATGCGTTTTTTCCGCGAGATGCACGGCTGTGCCTCTCGGAAACAGAAAAAAGTTGTGTTTTCTCTCTTTTTTTTCCTTCCGTGAGAGGCATGGCCGTGCCTTTCGGAAACGGAAAATACGCGCTATTTTTCCTTCCGCGGAAAGCACGGATTTGCTTTCACGAGAGGCATGGCTGTGCCTCCCAGAAACAGAAAAAAATGTGTTTTTAACTTCCGCGAGAGGCACGGCCTTGCCTTTAGGAAATGAAAAAAAAACGTGTTTTCTTTTTTTCTTTTTCCAACCACGAGAGGTACAGTTTTGCTTCGGTGTGTCTCGAGCTTTGATGAAATTTGCACCAGACTCTTAGATTTCCCTCAGGATATTACTCGGGACATAATTCTGGCAAGTTGCTAGAGTAGTACGATTGTGTGCATTTATCAATGTAGATGATGTAGAGGCCGAAGGTTTGTCCTCTTTTCGGAGAAAAAAAAGGAACACATTAAACTGTGTGAGATTTGCCGACTCGTATGGATGTAAACGTGCGACTGTTTGGATTTATATACTGGTGTCTTTTTAAATCCTGTAGAGATACAGCTGTTTCCCTTGAAGTTTCTGAAAACCATGCACCAAAACAGTGTTGCATGCAGAACCCGCCGGACTGAGAAATTGAAATGGTGTCGGCGCCACCGCACTACTGGCGCCCGGCGCTCCCACGTCGCCATTCCTCGTCCTGGAAACACCTCGCACAAGTTTGTTCCACCAACCGCGTCGCCATCGGTCTGCCGTGACGGGCCAGTTCTGTCTGCCGTGCCACGGCCACCTACTCCGACCCACCCAAACAAACTTCCCCGGGTTTTAAGCGCGCGCGAGCTCTTTCCTTCCTTCCCTCCCACCGCCGGCCGCCGCGACAGCGCGGGCTCCCCTTCCGGCCGGGTGCCACCCGCAAGCGCGGCCGTCCGCATGGAGCCGCCGGCGCCTCCGCCCCCGCCGCCGCCGCAGCTGCACCTGCGGGTCCTGGACACCGTCAGGCTCTCGCCGGCGCCGCAGCCTCCGGCGTCGTCCCTGCCGCTCTCCGGCCTCGACGCCGACCGCAACGCCCTCGACGTCTCCTTCCGCACCGTCCGCTTCTTCCCCGCCCACCCGGTCTCCCTCGACCCGCTCGACGTCCTGCAGGCCGCGTTCGCCGACGCGCTCGGCCTCTTCCCGCAGCTCGCCGGCTCCCTCCTCCGCGACGACGGCCGCGTCGTGCTCTCCGGGGCCGGCGACGACGCCGTGACCCTCGTCCTCGCGGCGACGGAACTGTCGGTGGCCGACGTCGACGCGGACAGGCCGGACTCGCCGCTGCTCGACCGCCTCGCGCCGGGCGACGGCGACGGCGGGCCGGCAGCGCTTGCGCTCCAGGTCACGCGGTTCACGTGCGGCGGCGTCGCGCTGGGGATGCGGGTGGCGCACGCGCTCTGCGACGGCGCGGGCTCCACCAAGTTCCTCGTCGCCGCGGCGCGGTTCGCGCGGGGGCTGGAGCCGGAGGCCGCGGCGGAGCCGCTGTGGGACCGGCGGGAGCTCCTCGGCCCGAGGAACCCGCCGCGGGTGGTGACGCCGTTCGACGCCGTCCTCGCGACCGACGACGACGTCGCGCGGCTTGGCCCGTACGGCGCGGCGAGCGACGGACACGGACACGAGCGGCTCGCCAGGGAGTGCTTCCACGTCAGCGACGCGCGCGTGGAGGCGATCAGGGCGCGGCTCGCCGCCGACGCCGGCGTCAAGTTCACGACCTTCGAAGTTCTCGCCGCCTTCATCTGGCGCGCCAAGGTGAAGGCCAACCGAACCACCCCCGACGAGACCGTGAAGATGGTGTACTCCATGAACATCAGCGGGCTCCTCGACCCGCCGCTGCCGGAGGGGTACTGGGGCAACGTGTGCGTGCCGGTGTACGTGGCGCTCCCGGCTGGCGACCTCGTCGGGCGGCCGCTGGCGGAGACGGCATCCCAGGTCAGGAAGAGCAAGCGGGGGGTGGACGAGGAGTACGTGCGGTCCTACGTCGACCTGCAGGAGCTGCGGCGCGGGGAGGGCGGCGTCACGGCGGGGCGGCGCGGCGTGAGCGCGTTCACGGACTGGCGGCGGCTGGGGCACTCGGAGGTGGACTTCGGGTGGGGCGCGCCCGACGCCGTGCTGCCGCTCTCGTGGCGGCTGCTCGGGAGCACGCAGCCGTGCTTCCTGCTGCCGTACGGCGCCGGGGACGAGAGGCGGCGGCGAGGGTTCAAGGTGTTCGTCGCGGTGCCGGAGGAGGCGGTGCCCCGGTTCAGAGAGGAGATGGACGAGATACTGTGGCAGGACGAGCACACTGGCTGCGCCTCAGTGGGGAAACTGTAAATTTGGGGGTCGCTAGAAATTCGTCCGGGAATGTTTATCTTCGCAGATCTTCTGGCCCACGTTTGCACCGCGAGGTCCACGAGAAATTGGGTAAATTCCATCATGTCGTATATATTGAAATACAACTTTAGAGATACTACCTCTGTCCCATGTATAAGATATTTTTGCAGTTCAATTTATACTGAAAAACATCTTATATTATAGGACGGAGGGAGTAGATCGCAACCTAGTCTAGTATGCTATGAAAATTCAGTTTATAACACAAACATTTCGGAAACAAAGTCCTCTATTTATGTCCAGATAATCTAAGTAGGTTAAGGATTTTTAAGTTAAGACCCGCTATGACGGTTGCCTAAATTTAAAATTTGGGTTAGTTGATTTTTCATCCGCCCTTAAATTTTGATCAAACCGACACAAAACAACCATATACTTAGTTGATTTCCCTCACACGGCCCAACATATGCATTTGATCACAAGACGACCAAAACACCAATTGGGTTGAAGCAGGCTACAACCGGCTAACCTGATATAACAAATTTGGTGGTGTTTGGACATCTGAGTAGCTCTTAGCAAAAAACAAAATTAGGGTATGTGTGAAACTTTACAGTTCAGACCGATTTTGTTTGTTTTTGCCACAAGCTCCTCAGA
Organism: Triticum aestivum; assembly: GCF_018294505.1. Classification (NCBI taxonomy): domain Eukaryota; kingdom Viridiplantae; phylum Streptophyta; class Magnoliopsida; order Poales; family Poaceae; genus Triticum; species Triticum aestivum. The sequence continues at coordinate 66,470,395 of NC_057814.1, read as the reverse complement.
TGTCTGAACACGATGAAATATTGCTCGGATATCACGCATTTGAGTGTATTGGTTGACAGAAAAATCAGATTTATTTCAATTTTCGGGTATTTTTTATTTTACTATTCACCTGGAGCAGAGAAGCATGGGTTCAGAAATGAATATTCACCTTTGTCATCTTACAAAAAAAACAACATTTACCTGATAGAAAATTTGAACAAAGGAAAAACATAAGAATAACAAATTTCTTTGTATGCAAATATGGATCATGGGAGTGGATTAATCCTAAATTAAGCAAATCCAAATTAAAACAGAAATTAATATGCAACTATGTGTAACAGAATAGAAGAATATACTTTCTCTAGCATTTTTATTCCACCTATAGTCCTATACTGATATACGGTACTAAAATTAAAACTAAAAGTAAAATAAAAAATAAAAAGAAACTTACGAAGAAAGAATAAATTGCACACAATTAGTGCCATTGGTTTAACCTAAATAAAGAACGAGAATGAATATATTTAAAACAAATAATGACAAAAATTACAAATAATTTACATAAAAATTTGTGTTTTTTTAATATGGAAGAGTAAGCATATAATAGGAAAAAAATCACAAACAATTTTTTAAGAAGGAATTAAATAGTGGCATTGATATAACAATAATCAAAGGGAAAATGAAAAATGAAAAACTATGACAAAAGTTAAAAATGGTTTTCTAAGAAAAAAATAAATCAGTGACATTGATATTACCCTTTCGGAAGAAATAAAATAAAAGGGAGCGTAATGTATAGATAGTATCCATCCGTCCGAAAATACTTGTTATCAAAATGAATAAACGGGGATGCATTAGTGAGTCTCACAATATGATGTGGCATGTATCAAGTACTCCCTCCGTTCGAAAATACTTGTCAGCAAAATAGATGTATCTAGACGTATTTTAGTTCTTAGATACATCCATTTTTATCTATTTATGCGACAAGTATTTCCGGACGGAGGGAGTAATTAGGTTTTTTGAAAGACAAAAAAAAAGATGATGAACAGTACCGGTTTCTCTTTTTTTTTTAGGGGTAGTACCGATTCTCGGAGGCCGGCGCTCTACAGTGGGCTCATCCCTCGAAAAGATCTAGGCCTTAGACGGGCCTTCTTTGTAGAGCCATCTACGAAGTCCGAACCGGCCCAGCGCTCCAAACCCTGGCTCCCAACCTTTCTTCGCTGTCCCCTCTTCTCTCGCTCCGGCCGACGCCGCCGCCAGGCCCGGCGTCTCCTTCACCACCTGCCGGCGCCAACGCACCCCCCCCCCCCCCCCCTCCCCCCCGCCGCACACATACACATTCCTCTCATCTCTCTCCCACATGGAGCCGATCAAACCCACGGCCGCCCCATCAAGCAAGACGCTTCTCCAGCACGAACCCGCCGACGGCGGAGATGCCGCGAGCGGCACCATCGGCGGCCTCCCTTTCCACCTCACGGAGAGCATCCTCCGCCGCATCAGCCCGCTCGAGTCGGCGTCCTTCGCCGCCGTCTGCAAGTCCTGGGCGACGACCATCTCCGAGCGGCTGGCGACACCCACCCCGCACCTGTTCGCGCTCGAGGTCCTCGCGAGGACGAGTACTTCCTCGATCTCCTGTTCCTGCCCGACTTAGAGCGCCGCCGTGGCGCCATCTTCTCCGTGCCGGTCGACGACGAGGGCTCGCCGGCGCCGGTGATCCCCGCCCGGCTGCCGGCCATGGTCAGCCACGCGAAAGATGACAACATAAAGTTATCTGGCGCCTTGCCCTGCGGCGGCCTCTCCTTCGCGGAAGACAACCGCGTCGTCCTCGTCAACCCCGTCACCGGCGCGTTCCAGAGCATCGAGATGTACCCGCCCCGGCACAGGCTTCTCATTCAACCGACGGTCAGGGCCGTGGCCGGCGCCGATGCGTTCTTCGTTAGCCAGTATTTCGAGCGGACCGTCACTCTCCGGTGGCGCGAGGAGGAGTGGTCCGAGCAGAATCTGCTCCTGCCGGAAGAGTTCACAAGGAGCGATGCCATCGACCTGGTGGCCTACAGCGGCGGCATCTTCTACGCCATGGAGTTCTTCGGCTTCACCCACACCGTGGACACGCGTGCGCCGCCGCCGTGGCGCCTGACGAGGCTCCGTGCGCCGAGCATTCTCGAGCAGTACTCCCCGATCTGCCGGTACCGCTACCTCCGGAACTCTCACCTGCTCGAGTCAGAAGGGAAGGTCATGTTTGTGGGTCCGGTGCTCACACCAGATGAACCGCTTTGCCCCAAGACTATCAGAGGCTTCGAGGTGTACAAGCTTGATCTTGAGCGGTCACGATGGGTGAAAGTGAAGAGGCTCGCCGATGACCGGGCGCTGTTCGTGAGCCAGCAGTCGTCGTTCTCAGTGCGTGCATCGGAGACGCCGGGGTGCAGGGGCAACTGCATCTACTTTGTGAGCGAATTCGACGAAACCTACATCCAGGACACTTGGGGTGTGTACTCCATGGAGGAGCAGAAGGTGCTGTTTCAAGGCCCCGTCGGTGGTTCGCCGGGAAAGTACAAAGCTGCGCGGTGGTTCTTCCCTAGGGTCGGTGCATCACCAGTGCGCACAAACTGTGCAAACTCTGGAAAGAAGAGAAATTTCCAAATGCTCTAGGTATGTACAATCAGATTTTGAGTGTAAGTTGCAGTTCGATGTGTCTTCCGTTTCTCTATGCACAAGAGTTGTGTTGCTTGTCAAAGGTTTATGAGCGAAATCCTGTGCCCGGGCATTGCATTGCTCCATCGGTCCTTTGTATCGGGAGGGTGGTTTATTCGAACAATTTGCATGTGAACATGGTCTGGCAAGTTGAAACAGCTTCAGATGCTCGTGTCCCATTACCAGCTTGATGTGTACTAGCCATTCATGGCCAGAATTCCAGCGGCCAAACCTCTCTCAAAGCATGAGAAAAGCTTCATCCTTAACACCATGCAATGGGCATGGTGCTAGCACCTCAAGATTTCTCTCTTCTTTAGATTTGTTGCAAGTTTACTTGAGATTATCTCCACCGCCTGCCTAACCGCCTAACACCGCCCACGACCCCGACCACCGCCATCACTGTTTTAAACAGCAAATGCGATGATGATACTATGTTTTGGCGGTGCAACATTGTGATGAGTTGGGGAACTCAGCTCTTGTCACTGTTTTCAGTTCATTCGCTAATGCTAGTTATCGTGGTTATAAAAGGAAAACAATTATGTGCTGTTGTGGTTCACACAGGAAAGGAAATTGCAATTTTGTGAATGACGTGGAAATCAGAATCATAGAAGACAGTAGTATATGAGTCCGTGGAAGTTTGAATAATTGGAGCTAATGTGTAGCCATTTTGTTCCCTTAATAAAAATGGTGTGTGGCTCCCAAATACGATGAACCAACTGTCATGAACTGGGAGACTCAAATACTACCTTTTTGCCAGTTTCTGAGATATAAAAGTGTCATAGAAACAAGCAGTCCTATGAAGAAATCAGCACACATTCCCTACAAATATCTCATCATCTCTGACGGCTCATTCTGCAATGCTTAGCTTCATATAAGCTTCTATTGAAACTCACAGGCTCAACTGTCTCAACAGGCACGGAAAAAGATAATGTCATTTTTTCTTCTACACAACTATTCCTCATATCGATCAAAACAAAAGTCTGGAGGGCTAGAGCCGCAGAAACGAGAAGCTGAGTTTGCAGACCAAAACCGTGACACCCAAAGACGAATGATTTGTCGTCCTGATCGAACCCAGGGAATACTGAGCATACCGAGGTTTTGCTTGTGTTGCCTTGAGAGAACCGAACAACATAATGACCTTTAATTCACCTGGCCTTCTTAACCAGTGTGAGTGTGGAGGTGCGGAACTGTGCATCATCTTTAATGAAGCTCCACCAAAGATAGGTGAGGGGAACGGTGCTCGCGTGCCACAGCGAGTGCGCATCGGCATACCCCTTGTATGGAGGAAAGTCAAACACCTCAAGAAGCATAGCTAGAGCTCCTCCAAACACAACGACCCAAAGCTTCAACCGTGACGGATGATGGGTCACACCAGCCCAGATTGCCCATGCGACAATTTGAACCACTCCCATCGCCACACAAACTTTCATGTTCCATCCTGAAGAAAAGGCAGGCATATAAACACAGAAGATGCTCATGAATTAATCTGTTTGTGCAACTGTATGCAAGGTAAAAATACTCTAGGAGATGCAAAAGGAACTTCACCGTAGTCAAGCTCGTAGAAGTTTAGATACAAGATGTGTGTTGTGACGAATGCTAGAATAGGTGCAGCAAACATCACCCTGGTAGCCCCCTCCTTGACATTAAAAATTCTTAGCAGTGTAAGGATTAAAGAGTAGCCAAGTACGGCCACAGCTGAAGAGTAATCCAATTTCTCAGTCAAGTCAATATCCCTACAAAATGAAGAATGAATGATGCTGATCAAGATATTAAATATATTATCGTGACAGCAGCATGCCCAAGCTTTGATTGAGCAAATGTGCACCTGGTATGGAATACAGAGCTCCAGATCCATGCATTCATTGATAATATTGCATAGATATGCCATAAGCCAGTGTATTCGTAGTACGTCTTCTTCGTCTGAGGTCTAAGAGGTAATCTGTATTTCACTAGCAGGAAGAACGAAAGCCAGCCAGTGAAGTGCATCAATAGGTTGAGAGCAGACAGTGCAGCTGAAAGGGGTTCCTGATAATAAATGCCAAACAAGTTATTAGTAGTAGTCATCATGGTGAAATACTAGTCTCACTACTCATCAACATACAAGCCAAATGTTACATGCCTGGAAGACAGAAACACGTTTGAAGGGCCATTTTCCGTGATATTGAATAGGGCTCAGCCCACCTAATCGCCGTTCCTCTTCTCTTCGCATCATGCAGTAGTAGCGGCAGTCTGTCATACAGTTTAGTTGCTTCCACTGCACGCGAAGAGCCTCCTGTGTGTACCAAGAACTTCCAGCAGATATGCTGTCGTTCTCTCGGGACTGACAGTGACTGATGATGTTGCCTCCAATAATCCCCGTATTCTGACACTCCCCCACACAAGTTCTGCAGGTCAATCACGACGCAAGTTACCAGAAACTTCTAAACAATGTGACATCATAATGAAGTACAGCCCCTAACACAATGCATAACTCCTAACAAATGGTTCTACGATATGTCACACAAATCAAGACCAATAAAAAGAAAAAATTCCAACAATAACTGAGGCAACGATGTCACAATAGTTAGCTAAAGGTGGCCAGTATATGCACAGCAACTGCTGCAAAAATTAGTTTGTTATAATTTTCATAATCAAACAATCGTGTAAAAAGACATACTATGTCTTTTTTCGGATACAAATTCAATGGTTCAATTTTTGTGACATATAACCCACATTTTATTAGTTCAATCATCATGGTCAAACTTGACTTCCAAAAAGAGTGTGTGCCTTCTTTTGGAGTAGGAGGGAAGTGCTAACCCAATATTTCAGTCAAGTCGGCAAGAAACAAAAACATATGTCACAAGTCACAATGAAGTAACAAGAAAGGATCAATTATAGTGTAACAACCAACAACCATTATAGCAATTCTTAACAAAAATAATTTCAGTCAAGTCAGCACGAGAACAAAAACATACTGTATTTCACAATGAAGAAACGCGAAAGGATGAAACATATAGTAACAACCACTACCAACATATGTATGATATGTTTATACACTTTTAAATTGCTCTTAAGTAGGTGCGGTAGTATAGTAACCAAAGTTGCATCTAACCTCTAGCTAGTGCTCCTCTGAATCTAATACTCCCTCCGTCCGGAAATACTTGTCGGAGGAATGGATGTATCTAGATGTATTTTAGTTCTAGATACATCCATATTTATCCATTTCTCCGACAAGTATTTCCGGACGGAGGGAGTAGTAAATTGTCTGACCTGCAGTCTCTCTGTCCATCTAATAAGTATGACGGACTAATTTGCCATGGCAAGAATACCAATCATGTATCACCACTTAATCTTTGTGCATCTAATCTAATCTAAAGGTTCATCTGTCGGCCAATTTAACCGAATCCACCTTTGCACCAATTTATTAATTACTTGCGCTAGAAAGTAGAGTGTGGTAGCTGAAACTTGATTAATTGTCCATCTGTTGGCCAGGAATACAAACTGTGTTTCTATTCTAAAAACAATGCATCCACAATACTTTAAGGTTCTATATCATTCCATTGTTAAGGCGAAGTCAAACAATAACCATGTTAGATCCAGGGTGTCCAGTTTTTCCGGTTCATATATTTGGAATCAAACTGCAGGATAGTGAATTATGGATTCCAGTACCAATAAGGCTAAGATATGACAATTTGGAGATAGAAAAGGAGATTTAATATTTTTAACCAACTGCAACAGGAGATGAGTCAAGAAGTGAGTGTGTGTCACCTCACCTGTAGTGCGGATCAGCATCTCCCGGGCTGGCCTCGACGGAGACGGAGACGAATATCCCAGGGAGTGCAAGAAGGGAAGCCAATCCAACTACCCACAGGCCGCTTCCGGCCATCCCTCACGGCAAGCAGCAGATATGGATTCGTTCGTTACTGGTCAAAGGGATCTTCACTACACCTACACGGCAGTCCAGTCCTAAAATGCACCGACACAGATATGTAAATTCGCCATTTTGGAAAAGCAGAAACGCATACGAGCTGAGTAGCTAGGAACAGCGGATTACCTTCTTCTTCTTCTTCTTGTTTGCTCTCCCGAGGATGCCCGCGAGTGCGAAGTGGAGATCTTGACCGGCGAGCGAGGAAGGAGAGGACGACTTGGACCTCCAGGAATGGAATGATGCAGAGGAGAGAGCGACGAAACGAAGGTGCCCCGCCGCCTGGAGGTCCTCCGCGGCTACGCTAGGACCAAACTAGATGCAGCCTGCAGCGACCGACCGCCGCCGGCAGAATAGGAGGTCGAGTGGGTGGGTGGCTAGGTTAGATTTTTCTTCTTTTCTTTTCTTTTCTTTTCTTTGTGGGCCGGGCCGGGCTATTTTCAGGCTGGAAACACAAGTCCAAGCCCAGCCAAAAAATGCAGTAAATCAAGGCCGGACAACCCCTCAAAAAGAAATTCAAGACTACGCGCCGGCCGGCTGATCTTTTGAATAGATTAACCGGCTCGCAAGCCGTTGGATCCACCATGGGATAGTCGTTCGATCCGACTAACAAGGCTTGCACCATGGGTCGTGTTGTGCTTGGTCCAATCCAATCGATGAGGTTTGCACCATGGGTCATGTTGTCCTCAGAGGTTTACCAAATGGATCACGTTGTGCGTAAAGGTTTGCACGACGAGTGCTTGGCCCGTGTGGCACTCGAAGGTTTGGAACCGGTCATTTGCAACATAAGACATGATGCCACCGCAACATGCCCTCCTTAGCCAACGAAGATGCGAGTGAAGACACAAAGAAACCCAAACAAAAATAATAAAAGAAACAAAAAAAAAACAAAAAATGAGACAAAACTAGTACAATGACTGAACAAAATCACAAGTGTCGGTAGCGAAACATAGCGGACGAAAAAGAACATGAAAAATGGGTCGGCGCAATAGCTACATGGGGAAGGGGGATTTTTCAGGCGAGAGACATGCTATACTCCCCATAAGCGAGATGTAATCTTCGCGCAGGGCGTACACCCCCGCTCACAAGATCTAAGTATGGTGCGGCCCAATATCTCTCCTCCCAATGGTTTTGGGCTGGGTTTTCTATGGTCTTTCTTTCATCATTTTTTCGTTTTGTTGTTTCTTTTCTTTTTAAAAAATATTATGAAATTTCTTATATCTTGAACTTTTAAAAAATCGCTATTTTTTCACTTTTTGTGCCAATTTAAAATATGTGAACTTTTTCAAATTCCTGAACAATTTTTAAAGACGTTAACACTTTTCAAATTCATGAATATTTTTTTCTTCATTTTTTAAATGAAGATTTATTCGGATTCAAGAACATTTTTCAAATTATTGAACTTTAAGAAAATTGTAAAAAAAATCAACTCCATGTTTTTACCAACTTCATAATTTTTCCCCAAAATTCAATGGTCAACAGCCATCGTCAGCGGTCAATGCTTGGATGCCAAGGGTGAATAGTCAATGGTCACCGGTCAAATAGTCTCGTGGGCCGCAACCCTAGTGCGGCTGCACAAGAAGCCTAGCGGGCGCTTATTTCTTTTTTGTGTTTCCTTTTTATCCTTAGCATCTAGCCAAGTTTTGATGGGCTGAAATAATGAAATTCAAGGCTACGCGCCTTTGGTTGATTGTGATTTCAAGCATAAAGTTGTTTGCGTTGTTATTTATTTGTTGTCGAAAGGCGCGTTGTCAAACTGCATCTGTCAGTATGCGTGTTTTTTTTAACTTAAGAAACCATAGGGGTGCACCTCAAAGTCTTAATATGTGAGCTTTCTTAGAAGTTTCAGTTTAAACCACGTTGTAATCTCAAGCTCCCTTATCTCTATTCCCTTCTGTATCCCTCTCGTTCTCTTCATGTACTGCTGTATCCTAGCGATCGGCATCACCGTGTACGCCACGAACAGGGGGCTTTTCCTGATCCATATAAATAAACACCACACGGCTCCTTACGAGGAGTAGGAACGCTTTCATCGATCCTTACATGGTATACAGAGCCACCTCTTCCAAACGAATCTAGCGTCCAACACAAATCGATCTCGCCATGTCTTCCGCCTCTGCACCGGTCGTCCTCAACCTTGGGCAGCCGCCAACGGAGAAGCTATCAAGGGGGAACTTCCTCCTCTGGAAGGCCCAGGTCATTTCGGCCCTGCGAGGAGCGCAGGTCACCGGTCTCCTGGACGGGACCGATGCAGCGCCCCCGAAGACGGTGGAGCAGCAGCAGTCGGATAAGAGCGTTGCCATCGCGCCGAACCCGCTCTATGGACCATGGCTGTCCAAAGATCAGCAAGTCTTAAGCTACCTGCTGAACTCTCTCTCAAAAGAGGTATTGTCGCAAGTCATCGGTAAGGATAGTACCTTTGATTTGTGGACTGCACTTACGACTTTGTTCGCCTCACAGTCGCAGTCTCGGATCACGAATCTGAGAATTGCCATAGCCAACACAAAAAAGGCACCATGCCGAGCACCCTGTTCATGGCCAAGATGAAGAGCCTAGGAGATGAATTAGCTGCTGCTGGTCGTCCAGTTTCTGATCCAGAGATGGTCGATTACATCCTTGCTGGACTTGATCATGATTATGATCCAGTAGTTGCAGCCATCGGCGCCATCAAAAACACCATATCTGTTGATGATCTTTGCGCAGATTGCCTCCTTTGATCAAAGGATGGAGATGCTAGGAGATGGATCCACCGCGGGCTTTCATAGTTCTGCTAACGCAGCCTACAGAGGGCGCGGGCGCGGACAGACTCGCGGCAGGGGTCAACGTGGCCGAGGAAATAGAGGACGTGGTCGTGGAGATCGCGCCTCTTCTTCATCTGCGCGTGGTAGTGGCGGTGGCTACCATCAGCACCCACGGCAGCAGCAGCAACAACAACAAGATCGAGACTATCCAGAATGCCAGATATGCTATAAGCATCACCCCGGAGGTGCTAGGGCGTGTTGGCACCGTTATGATGAGGATGAACATGAAGAGAAGAGGGCAAACGCAGTCACAAACTCCTATGGCATTGACACTAATTGGTATGCAGATTTCGGCGCCACCGAACACATTACAGGGGAGCTCAACAAGCTGACAATGCGAGAAAAATATCACGGAGGCGACCAAGTGCACACGGCAAGCAGTTCTGGTATGAATATTACCCATATTGGTAATTCAATTGTTAAAACCCCCTTAAAGAATTTACATCTAAATAATGTCTTACATAGCCCTCAAGCATCAAAAAATCTTGTCTCCGTTCATCGTTTTACTCTTGACAACAATGTTCTTATCATATTTTATCCCCTTTCTTTTGTGATTAAGGATTTGGCAACGAGGAGAGTCATCCTTAGAGGAAAGTGTGAAGGAGGTCTCTATCCACTCATATCATCATCATCGTCATGGTCAAATAAACAAGCATGGAGTGTCACCAAGCTATCTTCAGCAAAGTGGCATAGTCGCTTAGGTCATCCGTCTTCACCTATTGTTCATTATGTCCTTAGTAAAAATAAACTTTCGTATGAGTCTAGTGTTGAGTCAGTTTGTGATTCATGTCAACAAGCTAAAAGTCATCAATTACCATACCCTGTGTCTACTAGTGTATCCACTGCTCCTTTGCAACTTATATTCTCAGATGTGTGGGGGGCAGCCCCTACTTCAGTTGGTAGATTCTCATACTATGTAACCTTTATTGATGACTATAGTAAATTTACTTGGATTTATCTATTAAAGAAATGATCCGATGTATTCCAAGTCTTCAACAATTTTCAAAATCTTGTTGAACGTCAACTGAACTCCAAAATTTTTGCTATGCAAACAGACTGGGGTGGTGAGTATGAGAAACTTAATTCTTTTTTCCAAAAGATTGGAATTTCACATCATGTTTCTTGCCCCCCATGCTCACCAACAGAATGGTTCTGCTGAACGAAAGCATCGCCATGTTGTTGAAGTAGGACTAGCACTGCTAGCTAATACATCCATGCCTCTCAAATTCTGGGATGAAACTTTTTTGACCGCTACGTATCTCATCAATATTTGTCCCAGTAAAGTCATCAAATTTGAAAATCCCATCACATGACTTTTTGGTGTCACTCTAGACTATACATCTCTCCGTATCTTCGGTTGTGCATGTTGGCCAAATCTTAAGACCATACAATACACGCAAACTTGCGTTTCGTTCCAAAAAATGTGTCTTTTTAGGCTATAGCCCCATGCACAAAGGGGTCAAATGTCTTGATGTTTCTACTGGCAGGGATCTACATGTCTAGAGATGTTGTCTTCGACGAGTCAGTTTTCCCATTTGAGTCTCTTCATCCAAATGCCGGTGCTCTTCTCCGCAAAGAAATCCTTCTCCTTCCATCAAATCTTCAGGATTTTGATCACGGGGGTGACAACGATTGTACTAACCAATATGGTAATAATTCTACTAGTTCTACTCCTGGTCTTATGTCTGTGCAGGTACCTGAAGAAAATGGTGAACAAAATGATCAAAATCATGAAAATCAGGCCCAAAATGAAGCATTATTTCATGCAAATGGAGAAGAAGCAGCTGGCGCGGACCTCGAGGAAGATGCGGCGGCGCCTGGCACTCCTGCACGCCCGCCCTGCTTGGATCGAGGGCGTGCGTCAGCATGGGATCACGCGCCTGGCAGCAGCCAGGGGGATCCTGGCTCGGCAAGCCAGCCCACGAGTGTCGCGTCATCACGCGGTGGCGTCCCGCGATTCACCTGCATGCAGCCCACAGCAGGCGCACCAGCCCGCATGCAGCCATCGGGAGCTTCTGCGGCGACCAGCCCCGTGGTCTCCAGCAACTTCAGCTCGGACACAGCCACACGAATGACCACAGGATCTTCTGTATCGACCCAATCAGCACAGTTGGAAGAATCCCCTGGATCTTCTGTGACTAGTCAGATCGTGTATCCTCCTATACAGCCTACTACCACTTCAAGGGTTATGACCCGGCTACAAAAAGGTATTAGAAATCCGAAAATAAGAAAAGATGGTACTGTACCGTATGGCATGCTGTGTATTTCAGGTGAACCAACAAGGTTGGATGATGCACTTGGAGTTCCTAGATGGAAAACGGCGATGGATGAAGAATATGTTGGAAATATACCCTAGAGGCAATAATAAATTGGTTATTATTATATTTCCTTGTTCATGATAATCGTTTATTATCCATGCTAGAATTGTATTGATAGGAAACTCAGATACATGTGTGGATACATAGACAACACCATGTCCCTAGTAAGCCTCTAGTTTACTAGCTCGTTGATCAATAGATGGTTACGGTTTCCTGACCATGTACATTGGATGTCGTTGATAACGGGATCACATCATTAGGAGAATGATGTGATGGACAAGACCCAATCCTAAGCCTAGCACAAGATCATGTAGTTCGTTTGCTAAGAGCTTTTCTAATGTCAAGTATCATTTCCTTAGACCATGAGATTGTGCAACTCCCGGATACCGTAGGAATGCTTTGGGTGTACCAAACGTCACAACGTAACTGGGTGGCTATAAAGGTTCACTACAGGTATCTCCGAAAGTGTCTGTTGGGTTGGCACGAATCGAGACTGGGATTTGTCACTCCGTGTAAACGGAGAGGTATCTCTGGGCCCACTCGGTAGGACATCATCATAATGTGCACAATGTGACCAAGGAGTTGATCACGGGATGATGTGTTACGGAACGATTAAAGAGACTTGCCGGTAACGAGATTGAACAAGGTATCGGGATACCGACGATCGAATCTCGGGCAAGTAACATACCGGTTGACAAAGGGAATTGTATACGGGATTGATTGAATCCCCGACATCGTGGTTCATCCGATGAGATCATCGTGGAACATGTGGGAGCCAACATGGGTATCCAGATCGCGTTGTTGGTTATTGGCCGGAGAACGTCTCGGTCATGTCTGCATGGTTCCCGAACCCGTAGGGTCTACACACTTAAGGTTCGATGACGCTAGGGTTATAGGGAATAGATATACGTGGTTACCGAATGTTGTTCGGAGTCCCGGATGAGATCCCGGACGTCACGAGGAGTTCCGGAATGGTCCGGAGGTAAAGATTTATATATGGGAAGTCCTGTTTTGGTCACCGGAAAAGTTTTGGGTGCTATCGGTAACGTACCGGGACCACCGGGAGGGTCCCGGGGGTCCACCAGGTGGGACCACCGGCCCCAGAGGGCTGCGTGGGCCAAGTGTGGGAAGGGAACAGCCCCTAGGTGGGCTGGTGCGCCTCCCACAAGGGGCCCAGGGCGCAGGAAGGGGGGGAAGGGGGAAACCCTAGGCTCAGATGGGCCTAAGGCCCACCTAGTGGTGCGCCCCCCTCTCTCCCCCCCTTGGCCGCCCCCCTAGATGGATCTAGGGCTGGCCGCACCCCTTGGGGGGGGACCCTAGATGGGGGTGCAGCCCCTCCCCCTCCCCTATATATAGTGGGGGTTTTGGGGCTGCCATAGACATGAGAACATCTCTCTCTTGGCGCAGCCCTACCCCTCTCCCTCCTCCTCTCCCGCGGTGCTTGGCGAAGCCCTGCAGGATTGCCACGCTCCTCCATCACCACCACGCCGTCGTGCTGCTGCTGGACGGAGTCTTCCCCAACCTCTCCCTCTCTCCTTGCTGGATCAAGGCGTGGGAGATGTCACCGGGCTGCACGTGTGTTGAACGCGGAGCCGCCGTGGTTCGGCTCTTAGATCGGAATCAACCGCGATCTGAATCGCTACGAGTACGACTCCTTCATCCGCGTTCTTGCAACGCTTCCGCATCGCGATCTACAAGGGTATGTAGATGCACTCCCCTTCCCCTCGTTGCTAGATTACTCCATAGATTGATCTTGGTGATGCGTAGAAAATTTTGAATTTCTGCTACGTTCCCCAACAGTGGCATCATGAGCTAGGTCTATGCGTAGTTTCTATGCACGAGTAGAACACAAAGTAGTTGTGGGCGTCGATTTTGTCAAATTACTTGCCGTTACTAGTCTTATCTTGATTCGGCGGCATCGTGGCATGAAGCGGCCCGGACCGACCTTACACGTACACTTACGTGAGACAGGTTCCACCGACTGACATGCACTAGTTGCATAAGGTGGCTAGTGGGTGTCTGTCTCTCCCACTTTAGTCGGATAGGATTCGATGAAAAGGGTCCTTATGAAGGGTAAATAGAAATTGGCATATCAGGTTGTGGCTTTTGCGTAGGTAAGAAACGTTCTTGCTAGAAACCCATAGCAGCCACATAAAACATGCAACAACAATTAGAGGACGTCTAACTTGTTTTTGCAGGGTATGCTATGTGATGTGATATGGTCAAAAGGATGTGATGAATGATATATGTGATGTATGAGATTGATCATGTTCTTGTAATAGGAATCACGACTTGCATGTCGATGAGTATGACAACCGGCAGGAGCCATAGGAGTTGTCTTAATTTATTGTATGACCTGCGTGTCAATGAAAACGCCATGTAATTACTTTACTTTATTGCTAACCGTTAGCCATAGTAGTAGAAGTAATAGTTGGCGAGACAACTTCATGAAGACACGATGATGGAGATCATGATGATGGAGATCATGGTGTCATGCCGGTGACGAAGGTGATCATGCCGCGCCTCGAAGATGGAGATCAAAAGGCGCAAGATGATATTGGCCATATCACGTCACTTTATGATTTGCATGTGATGTTTGTCATGTTTACATCTTATTTGCTTAGAACGATGGTAGCATAAATAAGATGATCCCTCACTAAAATTTCAAGAGACGTGTTCCCCCTAACTGTGCACCGTTGCGAAGGTTCGTTGTTTCGAAGCACCACGTGATGATCGGGTGTGATAGATTCTAACGTTCGAATACAACGGGTGTTGACGAGCCTAGCATGTACAGACATGGCCTCGGAACACATGCGAAACACTTAGGTTGACTTGACGAGCCTAGCATGTACAGACATGGCCTCGGAACACAAGAGACCGAAAGGTCGAACATGAGTCGTATAGCAGATACGATCAACATGGAGATGTTCACCGATGATGACTAGTCCGTCTCACGTGATGATCGGACACGGCCTAGTTTGACTCGGATCATGTATCACTTAGATGACTAGATGGATGTCTATCTGAGTGGGAGTTCATTAATCGGATGAACTTAATTATCATGAACATAGTCAAAAGGTCTTTGCAAATTATGTCATAGCTTACGATTTAGTTCTACTGTTTAAGATATGTTCCTAGAGAAAATTTAGTTGAAAGTTGGTAGTAGCAATTATGCGGACTGGGTCCGTAAACTGAGGATTGTCCTCATTGCTGCACAGAAGGCTTATGTCCTTAATGCACCGCTCGGTGTGCTGAACCTCAGCGTCGTCTGTAGATGTTGCGAAACATCTGACATACACGTTTTGATGACTACGTGATAGTTCAGTGCGTAATGCTAACGGTTTAGAATTGTGGCACCAAAGACGTTTTGAAACGTCGCAGAACATATGAGATGTTCCGAAGACTGAAATTGGGATTTCAGACTAGTGCCCACGTCAAGAGGTATGAGACCTCAAACAAGTTTCTTAAGCCTGCAAACTAAGGGAGAAAAGCTCAATCGTTGAGCATGTGCTCAGATTGTCTGAGTGCCACAATCGCTTGAATCGAGTGGGAGTTAATCTTCCAGATAAGATAGTGATGGTTCTCCATAGTCACTGCCACCAAGCTATTAGAGCTTCGTGATGAACTATAACATATCAGGGATAGATATGATGATCCTTGAGCTATTCGCGATGTTTGACACCGCGAAAGTAGAAATCAAATAGGAGCATCAATTGTTGATGGTTAGTAAAACCACTAGTTTCAAGAAGGGCAAGGGCAAAAGGGATACTTCATGAAACAGCAAATCATTTGCTGCTCTAGTGAAGAATCCCAAGGTTAAACCCAAACCCGAGACTAAGTGCTTCTGTAATGAGGGGAACGGTCACTGAAGCTGTACTACCCTAGATACTTGGTAGATGAGAAGGCAGGCAAGGTCGACAGAAGTATATTGGATATACATTATATGAATGTGTACTTTACTAGTACTCCTAGCAGCACCAGGGTATTAGATACCGGTTCGGTTGCTAAGTGTTAGTAACTCGAAATAAAAGCTGCGGAATAAACGGAGACTAGCTAAAGGTGAGATGACGATATGTGTTGGAAGTGTTTCCAAGGTTGATGTGATCAAGCATCACATGCTCCCTCTACCATCGAGATATGTGTTGAACCTAAATAATTGTTATTTGGTGTTTGCGTTGAGCATAAACATGATTGGATTATGTTTATCGCAATACGGTTATTCATTTAAGGAGAATAATGGTTACTCTGTTTATTTGAATAATACCTTCAATGGTCTTGCACCTAAAATGAATCTCGATCGCAGTGATACACATGTTCGTGCCAAAAGATATAAAATAGTAATGATAGTACCACATACTTGTGGCACTGCCATTTGAGTCATATTGGTATAGAACACATGAAGAAGCTCCATGTAGATGGATCTTTGGACTCACTCGTTTTTGAAAAGATTGAGACATGCGAACCATGTCTATTGGTATATATGCATGAAGAAACTCCATGCAGATGGATCGTTTGGACTCACTTGATTTTGAATCACTTGAGACATGCAAATCATACCACATGGGCAAGATGACTGAAAGGCCTCGTTTTCAGTAAGATGGAACAAGAGAGCAGCTTGTTGGAAGTAATACATTTTGATGTATGCAGTCCAATGAGTGCTGAGGCATGCAGTGGATATCGATATGTTCTTACTTCACAGATGATTTGAGTAGATGCTGTGAATATTTACTTGATGAAACACAAGTCTGAATTATTGAAAGGTTCAAGTAATTTCAGAGTGAAGTTGAAGATCGTCGTGACAAGAGGATAAAATGTCTGTGATATGATCATAGAGATGAGTATCTGAGTTATGAGTTTGGCACACAATTAAGACATTGTGGAAAGTGTTTCACAATTAATACCGCCTGGAACACCACAGTGTGATGGTGTGTCCGAACATCATAACTGCACCCTATTGGATATGGTGCATACCATGATGTCTCTTGTCGAATTACCACTATCGTTTATGGGTTAGGCATTAGAGATAACCGCATTCACTTTAAAAGGGGCACCACGCAATTCCGTTGAGACGACACCGTTTAGAGAAACCTAAGTTGTCGTTTCTTAAAAGTTTGGGGCTGCGATGCTTATGTGAAAAAGTTTCAGGCTGATAAGCTCGAACCCAAAGCGGATAAATGCATCTTCAAAGAAAACCCAAAACAGTTGGGTATACCTCCTATTTCAGATCTGGAAGCAAAAGTAATTGCTTCTAGAAACGAGTCCTTTCTCGAGGAAAAGTTTCTCTCGAAAGAATTGAGTGGGAGGATGGTGGAGACTTGATGAGGTTATTGAACCATGACTTCAACTAGTGTGTAGCAGGGCACAGGAAGTTGTTCCTGTGGCACCTACACCAATTGAAGTGGAAGCTTATGATAGTGATCATGAAATTTCGGATCAAGTCACTACCAAACCTCGTAGGTCGACAAGGATATGTACTACTCCTGAGTGGTACGGTAATCCTGTCTTAGATATCATGTTGTTAGACAATACTGAACCTACGAGCTATGGAGAAGCGATGGTGGGCCCATATTCCGACAAATGGTTAGAAGCCATGAAATCCGAGATAGGATCCATGCATCAGAACAAAGCATGGACTTTGGTGAACTTGCCCGATGATCGGCAAGCCATTGAGATAAATGGATTTTTAAGAAGAAGACGGACGTGGACGGTAATGTTACCGTCTATGAAGCTCGACTTGTGGCAAAGAGTATTTTCACAAGTTCAAGGAGTTGACTACGATGAGATTTTCTCATCCGTAGCGATGCTTACACTACAGGAAACAGCTACTTTGCCGTCTGCCATGGCGGACGGCAAAGGCTCGAAAGGCGGACGGCAAAGACCTTTGCCGTCAGCCGCGGACGGCAAAAGGCTCCGGCAAAGAAGGCTACGGTAAACAGCTGCTTTGCCGTCTGCTTCCTGGCGGCGGACGGCAAAGGCTCTTTGCCGTCTGCGGCGGACGGCAAAGAGGGCGGACGGCAATATTTGCGATGTCAGTCCGTTAAGTGGCTAACGGCAGACCTTTGCCGTCCGCCGCAGACGGCAAAGAGCCTTTGGTCTTTGCCGTCCGCCTTATGATGTCATCTACACGTCACTAGATGGCAGGTTCTTTGCCGTCTGCCACTGATGGCAAAGTGCAGGTTCTTTGCCGTCTGCCACGGACGGCAAAGTCTTTGCCGTCTGCCATTGTAGGCAAACTGACCAAATGGGTCAGCTCCCAGGAAGCACAGTTGGCTGCCACGTGGCTTCTTTGCCGTCCGCCGCAGACGGCAAAGGCTCTTTGCCGTCGGTGGCAGACGGCAAAGAGGCTGCATATTGTCTGTTTTTTCTGTTTTTTATTAAATCCCACAATTTGCAGCACATATCACATATATAAGTTTCATATCCAGCACATATCCAACACATATCTAGCACATAAGTTTCATATCACATATCACATCAGTTTCATCCATACACATTGTTCATACATAAGGAAGTTCCATCCATACACATTGTTCCATCCATATATATATTACAATGCAAAGTGTCATGAAGATAGCAAGCTAGATACAATGCAAAGTTTCATCAAAGGAAAAGCAAGCACTCCATCATAGCTAGCTAGCTTCCATCAAGTGAATGAAATCTGCAAAATGGTAAATAAGAAAGTTAGAAATAGGTGACTAGAACAAGAAGAAGACTAGAACAAGAAGTATATGTCATTTATGAGCTAACTTAGGTGAAATGGATCATATATGAGCTAACTAAGTTGAAATGGGTTGTTTATGAGCTAACTTAGTTGAAATGGATCATTTATGAGCTAACTTAGTTGAAATGGGTCGTTTATGAGCTAACTAAGGTGAAGGGCATCGTTTTTGAGCTAAGTAAGGTGAAATGGGTCATTTTGGAGCTAACCTAGTTGAAATGGATCGTTTTTGAGCTAACTTAGTTGAAATGGATCGTTTTTGAGGTAACTAAGGTGAAATGGATCGTTTTTTAGCTCACTTAGGTCAAATGGATCGTTTTTGAGCTAACTTAGTTGAAATGGATCGTTTTTGAGCTAACTTTGTTGAAATGGATCATTTTTGAGCTAATTTAGTTGAAATGGATCGTTTTTGAGCTAACTTAGGTGAAATGGATCATTTATGAGCTAATTTAGTTGAAATGGATCTTTTTGAGCTAACTTAGGTGAAATGGGTCGTTTATGAGCTAACCTAGGTGAAATGGGTCGTTTATGAGCTAACCTAGGTGAAATGGGTCGTTTATGAGCTAACCTAGGTGAAATGGGTCGTTTATGAGTTAACCTAGGTGAAATGGGTCGTTTATGAGCTAATTATGCAATTTTTGACATAAGTAAGCTAAGTACATATCGTTTTAGAGCTAACTTAGGTAAAATGGATGGTTTATGAGGTCAGTAAGCTTATTAAGTCATTTTGGAGGAAAAGAAGCTAACTCTAGGTCATTATGGTAAGCATATTGGAGGAAATAAAGCTAAGTCTAGGTCTTTATGCATTTGTTAAGCAAAACACTAGAGAAACTTACCGTGATCAGGGAGGTGTAGGAGCGGGCTGGCTAGTGCCGGTAGCTGGAGAAGGATCATGCGATGCGTTTCTGGAGTTAAGCTGCACCAAAGATCATTTCCAATGTCTCGTTAGCATTATGACACTCAAATGTTAAGACTAGCAAGTAATGTCCATTCAAATTAAACTCACCGTGGTCCCAGGAGCAATCACTGGCATCGGCGGAGCGGTCTGACCGGTCTTCTCGCACACAGACTGCACATTTGGTTTTGACGACTCAGTCATACTAGTTAGTAATGAGACAAACACTACATGAATGTTTTGGCTAATCTGCAGAAGAAACTTACCACAAGGAGCTCGTACATGGCCCTTGCCTGCATGTCATTCCGTGCCCTCTCCTCCTCCATCATCTTTGTCGTCCTCTCCTCCAACTCCCGCTGCCTCTCCGCCGCCTCCGCCAGAAGTTTCTCCGTTCTATCTCTCTCACTCTGTATAGCAGCCTGCAACACCACTCACATGACCATTTGTAATCATTGATGGAAGCGCACACAATGTAATGGAGAAAGATAGCTGAGTACGTATCACTAACCTTGATGGCGAGTTGCACTGGCCGTTCACGAGGCCTTATCTCAGGAGCGGAGCTCGACTGGCGCGCCTTGATCTCCGGGAGAGTGCTAGGACAACGGATAAGTCCATCTCCAATGGCTATGGAGCCATGGGACCTCCCACCACCAGATATCATCACCAGCTCTGGATCAATGGGACCCTGGCTCGGGTTAAAGTCCTCCCCTTTCCTCGCCTTCCCCTCATCTCTATATCTCACGAGCTTGTTGTAGGAGGAGATGTTGGTGAAGTTGTTTGCATCATCGAGGTCAGACTGAGAGAAAGCCTTGACTTTCTTGTAAGAGCCAGTGTGGGCCATGGCATACAGGTCGTACACCTCTGGCACCTTATCCGCCTTATTGTGGCGTGCCTGAAAGAGAGAAACAATGAAAATTAGTAACTAAAGGGCTCAAGCTAGCATGATGAATGAATTGCATGAATCATGAAGCAAACCACATACCCAGTTGCGCCCGAACTGATATAAGTTGGAGCTGCCTTGATGGTGTGGCACACCTTCCATTTGGGCACGTTTGTCCTTGGCCTAGTTGTGGAGGGCTAGCCATTCTTGTGAGCACCACTCATCAACCAACACCTCCCAACAATCCATCCGATCCGCACACCATCTCGGAGGCGCCTAAGTTAGCAAATAGAAACTTGAGCGCTACGGCTAAGAATTACTAAATGAAGGAACGCTCGGCGAAGAGGTACGTCTGGAATCGAAGACCTCAGACCACGCGCCGAGGAAGAAGGGGCCTTGGCGCGCTCCCGACCAGCGCCCACCATCTTTCAACACCTGCCATGACAAACAGTAAACGAAATTAGTACAACATAAAAAAAAGACCGACATGAATAATAATATGTGTATCACTTAAGTGTATCATCATCAAGTACAACATTAAAAAATTTAATACCTGACACTACTAATAATCTCGATCAGTATCATCAATAAATGCATAATCATCATCATCACTATAATCAATGACGGGCTCATAGGGTTCAGTGGCATCAACATGTGCAAGGCCACCTTGACGTAATCGGTCAAGCAATGACAGGTCATCCGCAGCAGTAACCTCTTCTTGTTCCGGCTCTTCTTGTTCCTCCTCTGGGGTGATGTCGGATTC
The DNA here is from genome assembly GCF_018294505.1 of Triticum aestivum. Classification (NCBI taxonomy): domain Eukaryota; kingdom Viridiplantae; phylum Streptophyta; class Magnoliopsida; order Poales; family Poaceae; genus Triticum; species Triticum aestivum. Next base: position 66,449,452 of record NC_057814.1, on the reverse strand, counting down.
ACTGTCACTGTCTACTTCAATGTTTTGGGGTGAAGTATAGCGGTTCTTGAAACGCTTTTTGGAAAGACGTGTCTCTTGGAAGAATTCTCCTTCATATGTGTCTGGGTTAATGTGAGGTTCATAATCCTCTTCCTTTGGGGGAGATAGTCTAGCACGTGGCGGCACTTCATAAACGACATCCCAACCTTTCAGATTTGGATTAGTTTGGCAGGCCCACGGTAGATAGAATACTTGGGTCGCCTGTTGAGCCGTAATATAGACATCAGGAACATCTAAATGGGTGCTTTGGTTGATTTCAACTAGCCCTATATGTTCATGAGTTCTTCTAGTCTCCTTCGGCTGAAACCAATAACATTTGAAGACTACGACATTCGGTGGGTTTTCACCATAGAATAGAAGTTCATAAATTGCTTCAACTCTCCCATAATACTCGGTACCTCCTTCGCCGATAGCAGATACACAACAATTTGTAGACTTTCGGTCGGCCATAGATAGCTCTTTGCCATAGGTACGAAAGCGATACCCGTTGATGTCGTATTTGTCAAATGAACGGACCTTATAGTCAAAACCATTAGCGACTTGTCTCAATTCGGCGTCCATAGACTCTGAATTAGCCTACAAGTTTAATATGAAAGGATTGTTGCATTACGCACAAATTAGCGAATGAAACCGGGATAGCCGCCTACAAATTAGCCTACAAGTCTAATAGAAATTACCGTTTGTTTGAACCAAGAGATGAAACCGGGATAGCCGCCACCTTGCTTTGCGAGAAGCTCATACTCTTCGACAGAATCCTTTTGGATCACCGCTCCATACGAGAATAAGGCGACGTATCGACTGTATGAAATATCCAGGAATAAGAGCAGTTCAAAGGAAATAGAAGTTGCGAAACTATGTACCGAGAACTTACTCGATGTACGGCCGCACTTCTATCAGGTTGTTGAAGATATACAACGAAATGGTCCGCCATTGTTCGTTATCCAAAGATACTGGATTTGAAACACTGGCTGGTGCGAGATTCCCTTTGAATAGGCTGAGGTTGGATCCACCCTTTTTAGGGTCGTCAGCATTGTACCGAGGCTTCGGATTATGCAAATGACGATTTTTGGCTTCGTAGTGTGCTGTCACGAAGTTTGCCGCCTCCTCAGTGATGAATGCCTCAGCCATCGATGCTTCAATTCTACGTTTATTTTTACATTTTTGTCGAAGCGTCTTCTGCATCCTCTCAGTTGGGTAGCACCAACGATTTTGCACGGGCCCCCCCAATCTTGCCTCGGTCGGGAGATGCAAAATCAAATGTTGCATTGGATTAAAGAAGCCCGGTGGAAAGATCTTCTCTAACTTGCAGATCAACTCCGGCGCCAACTCTTCCATTTCTTCTAGCACGCTAGGCGATAGTTCTTTCGCACAAAGAACACGGAAGAAATAGCTGAGTTCTGCCAGTACTAGCCATTCATCCTCAGGGATGAAGCCACGCAACATCACCGGCATTACCCGCTCAATCCATATGTGCCAATCATGACTCTTGAGACCAAATATCTTCAATTTATCAAGACTGGCTCCCCTCTGTAGATTCGCTGCATACCCATCGGGGAACATCAACTGCATTTTCACCCACAAGATAATTTCCCTCATAGCCGGCCTTCCAAGATTGAACCATGCCTTTGGCTTCGTCCAGTTCTGCTTTCCTTTCGGTTCTTTCATGTTTTGTAACGGCCTATCACATAGCGCCTCCAGATCGACTCTAGCCTTAGTATTATCCTTTGACTTCCCATCTATGCCGAACAATGTACCAAAAAGTGCCTCGGCGATATTCTTCTCAGTGTGCATCACGTCGATGTTGTGTGGGCAAAGGAGGTCTTTGAAGTAAGGCAGATCCCATAAGCATGTTTTGTGAGTCCAGGCGTGCTTAGAATTATACCCCTTGAAGTACCCTGGACGCTCGGGATCTGGCTCGAGAGCGTTTAACTGATCCAGGGTCTGTTGGCCTGTCAATGCATGTGGTGCAGAGTTTTTGACAACTCTACCTCTGATGAAGTTCTTCTTGTCTTTCCTGAACTTATGGCGAGGATTCAGGAACTCTCTATGCATGTCGAAGCAAGAAAACTTGCGACCGGCCTGAAGCCAACGAAACTCAAGAGCTCCCTTGCATGTGGGGCACGGGAACCTTCCATGCACACACCAGCCAACGAATAGCGCATACGCCGGCAAGTCATGCGTCGAGTACATGTACCAGACACGCATTATGAAGTTCCGTTTGCTATAGGCATCGTATGTCTTGAACCCATTATCCCAGGCTTCTTGCAATTCGTCCTTAAGCGGTTGCATGTACACATTCATATTTTTCCCCGGATAGTTGGGCCCTGGAATTATCAACGTCAGGAAAATGTTCTTTCTTTGCATAATCTGTCCGGGGGGGAGATTGAGTGGAAAGACAAATACGGGCCAACAACTGTATTGGGCTGCCGTCATACCAAACACACTGAACCCATCCGTGCTGATGCCGACTCGAGGATGCCTCGGATCTGCCGCTTTGTCACCATGTAATTCATCAAACTTTTTCCACGCAACACCATCCGATGTGTGTACAATCATCAGATTCCCATCTGCATCTAGTTCGGTTCTTTTGCCCGTTTTGTGCCATGTCATCTGTCTGGCCGTCTCTTCGACCATGAAAAGACGTTGAAGTCTTGGTACGATTGGCATATACCGAAGAACACTAACGGGGATTTTGGTCTGTGTCTTCTCACCCATACCGTTGTCTACCACAACATACCTGGAAGACTTGCAAATGGGACAACAGTTCAAGTCCGCATAGTCAAGCCTAAACAAGACACATCCTTTCTCACAGGCATGTATCTTATCATAGGGCATCTTCAGTGCACGGAGGATTTTGTCCGACTGGTACAGGTTTGCAGGCATTACATGGCCTTTGGGTAGAAAGCGTCCAAATACTGTCATCATTGCATCGTAGCATTCTCTGCCCAAGTTGAACTGAGCCTTCAGAGCCATTACTTGTGAGATGGCATCCAACTGACAAAGCTCAGTGTGCTCATGGAGCGGACGTTTTGAAGACTCCAACATTTCATTGAAGGCCTTTGCAGATTCCTCCATCTCCTCGTCCGAATCCCGAGCATCATCAAAGTCTTGCACCATGTTTTCCATACCGGTACCATGCTCGTCGGTGCGACGACGATCCACCTCAGCTCGGTCACGTTGGGCAGACTCACCATGAAATGTCCACACCGTATAATCGGGCGTAAAACCACTCTTCTGCAGGTGTTTGCCCATTTCAGCCTCTGTCCTCTTTTCCCAATTGCCGCACCGTAAACAGGGGCACCAGGTTTTCCTCTGGCCATTTGCAAATGCGGCTCGCACAAACCCCTTGGTTTTTGTGAACCATTCAGTGCTCCATTTGTTCTGACCAGTGTGACCGGTGTACATCCACGCACGATCACTCATCTTGACTTTCAGAGCTACTAGACACACAACAAATATATATATATAATTCACCATGTATGTATTCATCAGTTGATCTACTTTGTCAATTTTATTACGTCCATGCAACCTACACTCTAATAGGTAATGATAGGTCCTAATCCCACCCGAGTATGTTTAGATTGGGTTCATTTTCCCATGCTATGCCCCGGATCCTACGCAAAATTTCGGCAGCACCTCCCCGCTGTTCTCCTGATACACGTCTCTGCAATAAACAGAGAGGATGTGTACCCGGAGAACAACAGGGGAGGCACTGACGAAATTTATGCGTCGGATCCGGAGCAAAGCATATGGGAAAACGAACCCAATCTAAACATACTCGGGCTGTCCATGGATAGCGTTGGACAATTCGAAAGAATCAAGGTTATAAATATGCAAATGCATGCATATTTATAACTATGACGCTTTCGAACGGGAGACACATATTGGTTACGCATACTGATGATTCAAGACACATATATATCTAGCTATCAAGTTTCATCGGAATAGATCAAATAATTAATGGGGGAGGAGGACATGTCATTTGTGCTCACCCACGAACGAAGGGGCAGAGCTCGTCAAACGCACGGCGAGGTCGTCGAACACCAAACCTCGCAGCGATGAAACAACTGCACATTTAAAACTACCCGATCAACACAATTATATATGATGTTTTTCATAACAAAATCGAAAGATATATGACCTAACTAATAATTCACAAATATATGACCCCGTCGGCTTCTGGAAGGCCAAAGAACACCTTTTCGGGGTCGGGGTCTCGGGGTCGGGGTGTCGGGTCGGGGTGCCGGGTCGGGGTCGGGGTGCCGTGTCGGTGTCGGGGTCGGGGTGTCGGGTCAGGCTCGGGGTCGGGGTGTCGGGGTCGGGGTCGAGGTCGGGGTCGGGGTCTCGGGGTCGGGGTGTCGGGGTGTCGGGGGTGTCGTGTCGGGGGTCGGGGTGTCGTGTCGGTCTCGGGGTGCCGTGTCGGGGTCGGGGTGTCGTGTCGGTCTCGGGGTGCCGTGTCGGGGTCGGGGTCTCGGGGTCGGGGTGTCGGGTCGGGGTGCCGGGGTCGGGGTGCCGTGTCGGTGTCGGGGTCGGGGTGTCGGGTCAGGCTCGGGGTCGGGGTGTCGGGGTCGGGGTCGGGGTCGGGTCTCGGGGTCGGGGTGTCGGGGGTGTCGTGTCGGGGGTCGGGGTGTCGTGTCGGTGTCGGGGGTCGGGGTGCCGGGTCGGGGTCGGGGTGCCGTGTCGGTGTCGGGGTCGGGGTGTCGGGTCAGGCTCGGGGTCGGGGTGTCGGGGTCGGGGTCGGGGTCGGGTTCTCGGGGTCGGGGTGTCGGGGGTGTCGTGTCGGGGGTCGGGGTGTCGTGTAGGTGTCGGGGTGCCGTGTCGGTGTCGGGGTGCCGTGTCGGGGTCGGGGTGCTGTTTCGGGATCGGGGCTTCGGGGTGTCTCCTCTTCTTCTTCTTCTTCTTCTTCTTCTTCTTCTTCTTCTTCTTCTTCTTCTTCTTCTTCTTCTTCTCCTTCTCCTTCTCCTTCTCCTTCTCCTTCTCCTTCTCCTCCTCCTCCTCCTCCTCCTCCTCCTCTTCTTCTTCTTCTTCTTCTTCTTCTTCCCCCTTCTACTTAACCTAAACCTAAACTAACCTAAACTAAAAACCTAAACTAATTAAAACTAAACTATTTAAACTAATTAAACCTAAACTTAAACAGAAAAAAAACAAAAAAACAGAAGAAAAAAAACAAAAAAACAGAAAAAAGGGAGGAGGGGCTCACTGTGGGGGAGGGCCGGGGCGGGGCCGGCGACGGAGGGCCGGGGCGGGGCCGGCGACGGAGGGCCGGGGCGGGGCCGGCGACGGAGGGCCGGGGCGGGGCGTGGAGGAGGCGGGGCGGGGGCCCGGCCGGCGGGGGGCCGGGGCGGCGGGGGGGTGGGGGGCGGGGGGCCGGGGCGGGGCAGTGGAGGAGGCGGCGGGGGGCGCGGGGCGGCGGGGGGCCGTGGCGGCGGTGGGGCGCGGGGCGGCGGTGGGGCGCGGGGCGGCGGGGGCCGGGGCGGGGGGGCGACGGGGCGGTGGGGCGGCGGGGAGCCGGGGCGGCGGGGCGGCGGGGGCGACGGGGCGGCGGCTGCGGCGGCGGGGTGGGAGGAGAAGGGCGAGGCGAGGACGAAGTGAGTAACGGGCGGGGGGTACCTGCCGTTAGGCAAGTGCCCTCTTTGCCGTCCGCCAGCCTTTGCCGTCCGCCTTTCTGCCGCTAGCGGACGGCAAAGAGGTGGGCCGTTAGGATTTTTTCAAACGAGCGGGGGGTGGGGGCCACCACACTCTTTGCCGTCCGCTGGCGGACGGCAAAGACCTGGCTGATGGCAAAGAGCTTCTTTGCCGTCAGCCTTTTCTTTGCCGTCTGTTTATGTGTAGCTGATGGCAAAGAGCTTCTTTGCCGTCAGCTAGCAGACGACAAAGATCTGGCAGATGGCAAATTAGCTGATTCCAGTAGTGTTAAGTCCGTCGGAATCATGTTAGCATTAGCTGCATTTATGAAATCTGGCAGATGGATGTCAAAACAAGTTTCCTTACCAGTTTTCGTAAGGAAAGGTTGTATGTGATACAATCAGAAAGGTTTTGTCGATCCTAAGGATGCTAAAAGGTATGCTAGCTCCAGCGATCCTTCCATGGACTAGAGCAAGCATCTCGGAGTCAGAATATACGCTTTGATGGAGTGATCAAAGTTTTTGGGTTTATACAAAGTTTGTTAGAAACTTGTATTTACAATAAAGTGAGTGGGAGCGCTACAACATTTCTGATAAGTATATGTGAATGACATATTGTTGATCCGAAATGATGTAAAATTTCTGGAAAGCATAAAGGGTTGTTTGAAAGGAGTTTTTCAAAGGAAGACCTGGATAAAGCTGCTTACACATTGGGCATCAAGATCTATAGAGATAGATCAAGACGCCCGATGATACTTTCAAAGAACGCACACCTTGACATGATTTTGAAAGAGTTCAAAATAGATCAGCAAAGAAGGAGTTCTTGGCTGTGTTACAAGGTGTGAATATTGAGTAAGACTCAAGACCTGACCACAGCAGAAGAGAGAGAAAGGACGAAGGTCGTCCCCTATGCTTTAGACATAGGCTCTACAGTATGCTATGCTGTATACCGCACATGAAGTGTGCCTTGCCATGAGTTAGTCAAGGGGTACAATAGTGATCCGGGAATGGATCACATGACAGCGGTCGAACTTATCCTTAGTATCTAGTGGACTAAGGAATTTTCTCGATTATGGAGGTGAAAAGGAGTTCATCGTAAAGGGTTACGTCGATGCGAACTTTGACACTAATCCGGATGACTCTGAGTAGAAAACCGGATTCGTATAGTAGAGCAGTTATTTGAAATGGCTCCAAGTAGCGCGTGGTAGCATCCACAAGATGACATAGATATTCGTAAAGCACACACGGATCTGAAAGGTTCAGACCCGTTGACTAATAACCTCTCTCACAAGCATAACATGATCAAACCAGAACTCAGTGAGTGTTAATCACATGGTGATGTGAACTAGATTATTGACTCTAGTGCAAGTGGGAAACTGTTGGAAATATGCCCTAGAGGCAATAATAAATTGGTTATTATTATATTTCCTTGTTCATGATAATCGTTTATTATCCATGCTAGAATTGTATTGATAGGAAACTCAGATACATGTGTGGATACATAGACAACACCATGTCCCTAGTAAGCCTCTAGTTGACTAGCTCGTTGATCAATAGATGGTTACGGTTTCCTGACCATGGACATTGGATGTCGTTGATAACGGGATCACATCATTAAGAGAATGATGTGATGGACAAGACCCAATCCTAAGCCTAGCACAAGATCATGTAGTTCGTTTGCTAAGAGCTTTTCTAATGTCAAGTATCATTTCCTTAGACCATGAGATTGTGCAACTCCCGGATACCGTAGGAATGCTTTGGGTGTACCAAACGTCACAACGTAACTGGGTGGCTATAAAGGTTCACTACAGGTATCTCCGAAAGTGTCTGTTGGGTTGGCACGAATCGAGACTGGGATTTGTCACTCCGTGTAAACGGAGAGGTATCTCTGGGCCCACTCGGTAGGACATCATCATAATGTGCACAATGTGACCAAGGAGTTGATCACGGGATGATGTGTTACGGAACGATTAAAGAGACTTGCCGGTAACGAGATTGAACAAGGTATCGGGATACCGACGATCGAATCTCGGGCAAGTAACATACTGGTTGACAAAGGGAATTGTATACGGGATTGATTGAATCCCCGACATCGTGGTTCATCTGATGAGATCATCGTGGAACATGTGGGAGCCAACATGGGTATCCAGATCGCGCTGTTGGTTATTGGCCGGAGAACGTCTCGGTCATGTCTGCATGGTTCCCGAACCCGTAGGGTCTACACACTTAAGGTTCGATGACGCTAGGGTTATAGGGAATAGATATACGTGGTTACCGAATGTTGTTCGGAGTCCCGGATGAGATCCCGGACGTCACGAGGAGTTCCGGAATGGTCCGGAGGTAAAGATTTATATATGGGAAGTCCTGTTTTGGTCACCGGAAAAGTTTCGGGTGCTATCGGTAACGTACCGGGACCACCGGGAGGGTCCCGGGGGTCCACCAGGTGGGGCCACCGGCCCCAGAGGGCTGTGTGGGCCAAGTGTGGGAAGGGAACAGCCCCTAGGTGGGCTGGTGCACCTCCCACAAGGGGCCCAGGGCGCAGGAAGGGGGGGAAGGGGGAAACCCTAGGCTCAGATGGGCCTAAGGCCCACCTAGTGGTGCGCCCCCCTCTCTCCCCCCCTTGGCCGCCCCCCTAGATGGATCTAGGGCTGGCCGCACCCCTTGGGGGGGAAACCCTAGATGGGGGTGCAGCCCCTCCCCCTCCCCTATATATAGTGGGGGTTTTGGGGCTGCCATAGACATGAGAACATCTCTCTCTTGGCACAGCCCTACCCCTCTCCCTCCTCCTCTCCCGCGGTGCTTGGCGAAGCCCTGCAGGATTGCCACGCTCCTCCATCACCACCACGCCGTCGTGCTGCTGCTGGACGGAGTCTTCCCCAACCTCTCCCTCTCTCCTTGCTGGATCAAGGCGTGGGAGACGTCACCGGGCTGCACGTGTGTTGAACGCGGAGGCGCCGTGGTTCGGCGCTTAGATCAGAATCAACCGCGATCTGAATCGCTACGAGTACGACTCCTTCATCCGCGTTCTTGCAACGCTTCCGCATCGCGATCTACAAGGGTATGTTGATGCACTCCCCTTCCCCTCGTTGCTAGATTACTCCATAGATTGATCTTGGTGATGCGTAGAAAATTTTGAATTTCTGCTATGTTCCCCAACAGAATATGTTGCACTCATGAAGAATAACACATGGCACCTGGTACCAAATCAGAGAGGTAAAAATATCATTGATTGCAAATGGCTATATAGAATCAAAAAGAAGGCAGATGGCTCCATTTACAGATACAAAGCACGTCTAGTTGCAAAAGGTTTTAAACAACGCTATGGCATTGACTATGAGGATACCTTTAGCCCTGTTGTAAAAGCTGCAACTATAAGACTTGTGCTAGCTATTGCTGTATCCAGAGGATGGAGTCTGAGACAGCTAGATGTATAGAACACGTTTTTGCATGGTGTTCTAGAAGAGGAGGTCTATATGAGGCAACCACCAGGATATGAAAATAAACAAACACCTCACTATGTGTGCAAGCTGGACAAAGCTCTTTATGGTCTGAAGCAAGCGCCTAGAGCATGGTACTCAAGGTTAAGTTCACAACTGAAGCATCTTGGGTTCATTTCATCTAAATCTGACACATCTCTCTTTATTTACAACAAGGCAAATACTATCATTTTTGTGCTCATATATGTTGATGACATTATAGTTGCAAGTTCTTCACAGAATGCCACGAGTGCTCTTCTACATGATTTAAGCTCGGAATTTGCTTTGAAAGATCTTGGTGACTTACATTTCTTCCTGGGCATCGAAGTTAAGAAGGTTAAAGATGGCATAGTGTTGAATCAGGAAAAATATGCCACTGAACTTCTAGCTCGCATGGGAATGAAGGACTGCAAGCCTTCACCCACACCATTGTCCTCTTCAGAACAACTTTCAGCATATGAAGGGGAGCCACTTAAGGAAGAAGAAAACACCAAATATAGAAGTGCTGTTGGAGCCTTGCAGTACTTGACTCTGACACGACCAGATATTTCATTTGTTGTTAATAAGGTTTGCCAATATTTGCATGCTCCTACCTCCACTCACTGGACAGCTGTAAAAAGAATTATAAGGTATATCAAGCACACAGTAGCATTGGGACTTCAATTCAGACGTTCTAACTCTACTCTTGTTAGTGCTTTTTCTGATGCTGACTGGGCAGGCTGTAGTGATGACAAAAAATCAACTGGAGGTTTTGCAGTCTTTTTTGGCTCTAATCTTATTTCTTGGAGTGCTAGAAAACAGGCAACTGTGTCAAGATGAAGCACAGAAGCTGAATATAAGTCACTGGCTAATGCTACTGCTGAGATCATTTGGGTGGAGTCTTTGCTTGAAGAACCGGGAATAAAGCAACAACGCACTTCATGTTTATGGTGTGATAATCTCGGTGCTACCTATCTGTCAGCTAACCCTGTTTTTAATGCTAGAACCAAACACATTGAGATAGACTTTCATTTTGTACGAGAAAGTGTTGCAGAAAAGAAGTTGGAGATACGTTTTATTCCATCCAAGGATCAACTGGCAGACGGCTTCACCAAAGCTCTTCCAGCAAGGCCATTTGAGGAGTTCAAGAGAAACTTAAATATAGGGTAGTTTAGATTAAGAGAGGGTGTTAGAAGTTTCAGTTTAAATCACGTTGTAATCTCAAACTCCCTTATCTCTATTCCCTTCCATATCCCTCTCGTTCTCTTCATGTACTGTTGTATCCTAGCGACCGGCATCACCGTGTACGCCATAAACAGGGGGCTTTTCCTGATCCATATAAATAAACACCACGCGGCTCCTTACGAGGAGTAGGAACGCTTCCATCGATTCTTACAAGCTTATATAACCATAATTGTTTGCATGGGTTATGCTATATAATACTGGACATGATGTTGTCAGTACAACTAAAGCACACATGATTGGTTGTCGAGCATATCCCAAACATTAATTGGTTAAAAATAATGATAAGGTAATGCATCGTATACCATATCTTTTTAGCTTCTCTACATGTTGTGTGGTACATAAGGAAATACCGGCTTATCAATGATTGTACAATTCCTTAGAACGGCATGACCCGTCGGTCCCTCGTTGCAAACAATGCAGTCCTGGTTGTTCTCAGTCCGGATAACATGGCGAACTGTTCTTTTTTACTATGGATGATAGGGTGCAATTTGTGGAATACTATACCCAGGACAGAATTAGCGACAATTAAATAAAATGACAAAATTAATAGGATTTTGACAATTAAAATACTATTCCTTTTCTTTTAAAAATCACAGCTGAACATACAAGGGGTGTTTGTTAGGAGTGCAGCGATTCGGTGCTCAGACTCATCTGCACCCGGCCAGAAACAAATTCAAAGAAATACTAAAAAATTTCAAAAATATCCCAATTTTTTTCTCATGGTAGACAATTTATTGCGTGAGGTCCGCTCCAAATATTAGCTCATAAGGACATCTGAGTAGCTCTGAGCAAGAAAGACAAATCGGGTCAAAACTGTACATGAACAGTAAACTGTTTTACTAACCCCGAATTTGTCTTTTTTGCCGAGAGTTGCTCAGTTGTTCAAATGATTTAAAAATTGGGACGGACCTCACGCATCAAATTGTCTACCATGGAAAAAATAATTAGATTTTTTTGAATTTTTCTAGTATTTGTTTTATTTATTTTATTCAATACAGGTGCGGATGAGCCCGGACTCAAAAAAGGATTTCCGTGTTTGTTAGCTTCAAAGAGAAAAGAAGAGCCCGGCTAGGCAACAGCAGCCTTCTTCACGTGGCCACTCAAAAAAAGTTGTTCTGCTGATCTAAATGAATTTACATTGTACAATCCCTAGAGTTTTTCTTAACACAATGCTCGTACATACGTGCATACACCCGCTCCTATGAATGTACACACGCGTAACCTATCCATATGAACACCTTTGAGAGACTTAACTAACGTATTATCTTGAGATTTACGAAGTCACCGTAGGCGCCTCGTCATTGACGAGAACGTCTCCTCACACTGAAAGCACGTCGCCGGAAATCCTGAGTAAATCCACTTGAACGCTCTTATATTATGGGACGGAGGGAGTAGAAGACAAAAATAATTTACAAATCCACTTTACTATCTGTGGTTCTTGAAACGCAGAATGATTAAAAATTAAAGGAAATTACATTCAAAGTCACAATATTTTTTTTTTTAAAACAAGACCAGCCAGGAGACCTTGGCATTGGCGGCATCTTTTTTTGATAGAAGAAACAACCTGGGCGCCTTGTGGAGTCCGATACTCGATAACTCGACCATGCACCTGGACAGCTTATCAACAGAGCGACGGCTCTGATCTCAAAGTCTCACAATATGGAAAGTGGATTTCGTACCTAGAATCGACCTATGTTTATCTCGGTAGGTCAACGAAGCTAGGCAATAGCTTTGCGCAACCAGTTTCTGGATACATAGCAAGGACTGAATTAAGCAGATATGGCTGGTTTATGCCCAATACAGACAGGGAATATGTGTTGATTAATTTCACCGGACAGGACTGCTTGTTTCTATGACACTTTTATTTATCTCACAAACAAAATGGCAAAAAGGTACTATTTGATTCTCCCAAACCTTGCTTACAAATAAGAAAACTCGTCTGGTTAAGGACATTTGATTCCAGATATGCAGGTCAAGAACAGATACCGCAAACAATTAAGAGCAGCATGGCAACTTCCAAGCCGAGACTCACCAGTACTGTAAATTAATACAGCAAACATGGAAGTGACTTCCTATTGCATCAATATCACCCTTGGTACTGCCGCTTGCACGAATTGCTTCTACTACTTGTTTTAGTACTGAAATCTCCGTATTTGGGAGCCATTCACCATTTGTAAGGGAAGGACTGCCCACTAGGTCCCATTATTCAAACTTGCACGCAGTCCTGTATTCCCATATACCGTCTTTCCTGAAGGCCAGGATTCTGATTTCCACATCATTCACAAAAATGCAAATTTCTTTCGCGCGTGAACTATGAAGTATGAACACACGGAATTGTTCTTTTTAACCACGGTAAGCCGATAACTGGCATTAGCGAATGAACTGAAACAGTGATAAGAAGTGATTCCTCTGACACATCACAATATCGTACCGCCAGACCATATTATTATCGCATTTGCTATTTAACAGCGATGGCCGGGGGGGTGGCGGCGGCGCTAGGCGGTTAGGCAGGTGTCGGAGGGCAGAAGGCAGTTAGGCAGGGCGGGTGGGAGAAAGAAGAAGGCTACGAGGGGGAGGGATTCCAGTAAAACAGAATTTGTTTTCAGTTAGTAACTGACGCATATACAGGTGCTCCTTAATAGTATTATCTCAAATTTTAGCCTTGGCCTAGTAACTGATTCCACTTATCTTGGCACTGCCAAAACTTTTATAATCTGATCTGAAAAGTTTGCCCTTGCCTGAAGGGGGTAAATCTGCAAAGGTACCCTCTCCAGCCTAGCTTCCAAAGCAATCGGCCAGGGGGGTCTTGTTACCTTACCACGGGTAAAGTAACACAAACATGGTAAACCAACATGAGGTGGGGGTTGTTACCACTGCCGGCGCCGGCGCCGGTACCGACGGGTAGGCTCGAGGAGCAACAGGCGCGCCGCAGCCGCAGCCGCGGGAGCGGGAGCGGGAGCGACACGCCTCGTCGTCCTAGCAGCAGCACACCATCATCCGGCTCCGGCCCGCCGCTGCGGAATTCCTCCACCGACCACATGCAGATGCAGGGGTCAAGAAGGCAAAGATGGAGCCATGGAATTGAGGCGAGAGGAATCGAGTGGAAGATACGTACGCGTAGTAGTAAGGCCTTGGGAGCCGCCGGACGAGAAGGGACGCCTGGCTCTGGCTCAAGGCGACGGCGGCCTGCATCGCCGACGGATGGATAGAGCAAGGCGGCGGAGACGACGACGTAGGTGGTGGGTTGCCGTGTTGCTTTACGGGCCAGGCCGGTCTCACCTTGTGGGCTGCCGCCGACTGGCGGGCCATCACGGCATCCCCACCAAGTTGACTCAAAAATAATTCATCTCAAAAAAAAAAGACTCAAATAATAATCAAAAATAAATACACCGACAAGTTGGGTCTGAAGCACAAAACAGTCCTTGTACTAAAACAAACGCTCAAAATAACATAAGACGACGTGACGTGATTGTACGATCACTATTGCACATATAGCACTCGTATGAGCCACGTTTGACCATTCCACGTAGCTAGGTACTCCCTCCGTTCCTAAATATTTGTCTTTCTAGAGATTTCAACAAATGACTACATACGGAGTAAAGTGAGTGAATCTACACTCTAAAATATGTCTATATACATCCGTATGTGATAGTATATCTCTAAAAAGATAAATATTTAGGAACGGAGGGAATAGTTGTGATTCAGTGAGACTTGCAAGGGGTGATTAGTGTGAAAATTGCCAAATCCCCTCCCCACCCCAAATTTCTTATCCCACCTCAAAATCCCTTGCATGCGACGCAACCATCCACCGTCCTCATACTCGCCTCCCTCATTCTCGCCGAAAAAAGGCCTCTGCTGCGCCCCGCTAGCTCCCCTCTCTCTGCTTTCTGACGTACGGCATTCCCGGTGCCCTTGATCTGCTACGTCGACTACCGGAAGAAGTTAAAGATGTAGCGTGTCAGCGATGGAGAATCAAGAAGGGTGGTTCTTGTACAAATGCGTGGCACATGGGGTTATCATTGAATTTCAACCCGATTTCCCTTGATTTTGGTGGTTTTTGACAGAAAAGGTGACATTTTAACCCTTGCATATGTTGTTGATTTCTGGCACTATGATTGGGGCCGAAACGACTTCCTAGCGATCCTGTCCATCTACCTTGACCAAGTATGACCCTCTCTCATCTATACTTGGTTGGTTGGTTCGTTATACTTTGGTTCTTTTTGTTTATTTTCTTCGTATTCCTCGTTTTCTTTGCTTTTCTTTTTTGTTTCTTCGTTGGTATTAACCGGTTCCTTTTTTTCACATGTCTACCTTTTGTGAGTACACAATGTGCATTCTTAACGTACACGCGAAACATTTTGTTTTTCTACACTTTGAACATTTTCAAGTACATGATGTACATTTTTAAATACATGTTTCGAACACCTTTTTGGATAGACGGTAATATTTTTCAAATACATGCTGTATAGTGTTTTAGTGTCAATAAGAATTTTTTTTAAACTACACAAACATTTTTTTTACTGAAAATAAGCATTTTTACCTACAGGAACATCCATATACATTGTATATACATTTTTTTAAATGTGACGCGTGTTTTTTTGAATTTCTTGAATTTTTGCTCTAAAATGCTGCGTACATTTCTTAATGGCACGAAACAATTTTTTTTTCACATTACGAAAACATTGCTTTTACATTGTATACACTTTTTTTGCAAATGTCACAAACACATTATTTCACATTGACTTATTTTTAAAATTACTCTAACATTTTCCACATTGCGTAAACATCTTTAAACATGTCAGACTTGTTAAATCACAAACATTTTTCATACACGTGATTAACATATTTATATACACGTTAACACTTTCAAATGCATGATTAACATATTTCAAAAATGTAAAGTGTTTTTTCGTACACAATTTAGAATTTTTCGAAATATAAACAATAGGGAAAAAGCCATGCAAAAACCAAATAAAAAGCGTGAAGAAAAAACGAAAAAAACATATGTGATGTCACCGCTCCAAACCCTGGCTCCCAACCCCTTTGGCTTCCACTTCCCTCGCCTCCGGCCAACGCCGCCTCAAGCCCCTACGTTTCTCTCCGTCTCCCCCATATGGAGGCGATCAAACCCACGGCAACCCTGACCAGCAAGATCGGCGACCAGCACGAACCCGCCGACGGCGATGCAGCGAGCGGAACCATCGGCGGCCTTCCTTTCCACCTCACGGAGGAGATCCTCTGCCGCATCAGCCCGCTCGAGTCGGTACGCTTGGCCGCCGTCTGCAGGTCCTGGGCGGCGACCGTCTCCGAGCGGCTCGCGAGACCCACCCCGCACCTGTTGGCGCTCGAGGTCCTACTCGGGCCCACAAGCAGTACCTGCTCGACCCAGCAGCGCCGCCACGGCGCCATCTTCTCCTTGCCGATCGACCAAGAGGAGTCGCCGGCGCCGGTGATGCCCGCCCGCTTGCCCGCCGCGCTCACCCACGCGACGGACGATATAGAGTTGTCTGGCGCCTTGCCCTGCGGCGACTTCTCCTTTGCGGACGACAACCGCGTCGTCCTCGTCAACCCCGTTACCGGCACGCTCCAGAGCATCGTGATGTATGGCCCCCGGCGAAGGTTTGAGGTGGAACCCCAGCTGAGGGCCGCTGCCGGCGCCAACGCGTTGTTCGTTACCGAGTGTCTTGGGAGCGTCTCTCTGCTGTGGTGCGAGGAGGAGCGGTGGTTCGAGGAGAAGCTCCTCCGGCCCGAAGTGTTCAGAGCTTGCGACGGCTTTGTGGCCTACGCCGGCGGCATCTTCTACGCTAAGCATTACAACGGCTTCACCTACATTGTCGACCGGCGTGGGCCGCTGCCATGGGGGCCGAAGAGGCTCCGTGCGCCAAGCATTCTCGAGCAGTACTCCCCGATCCCTGGGTACAGCTGCCTCCGCCTCCCCTACGCCCACCTGCTCGTGTCAGAAGGGGAGGTCATGTTCGTCGGTCTGGTGCTCGCAGCACAAGAACCCGGACGCCCCAAATCCATCGGTGGCTTCGAGGTGTACACGCTGGATCTCAAGGTGACACGGTGGGTGAAAGTGGAGAGGCTCGCCGATGACCGGGCGCTGTTCGTGAGCGAGCAATCATCGTTCACGGTGCGCGCATCAGAGACACCGGGGTGCAGGGCCAACTGCATCTACTTTGTGACCGAGCTCGACAAGCATTCCTACAGCAACAGCATTTGGGGCGTGTATTCCATGGAGGAGCAGAAGGTGCTGTTTCAACGCCCCGTCGGTGGTTCGCCGGGGAAGTACAAAGCTGCGCGGTGGTTCTTCCCTGGGGTCGGTGCGTCACCGGCGCGCTCTGGAAACTGTGCAAACTGTGGAAAGAAGAGAAAATTCCAAATGCTCTAGGTATACACAAGCTGGTTTAATCAGATTATATGAGAATGTAAGTAGATGCAGTTTGAATTTGAAGACTTGTGTTGCTTAGCAAAGGTTTATCAGCAAAATCATGTCCCCGGCACCTTCAGTCCTTTGTCTGATATATGGTCACCTACAACAATATCAGTTAAAATTTTGTCATGAACAGAGATGGAACTTGAATTTTTGTTCCAACAGAACCATTTTAGCCCAGCAGACAGAGATATTACACACCCGCACACAATGCGCACAGTAGAGATCCTAGCCCTAACCAAAAACCACTCTCATTAGGTATGTGTGCAATCGCGCAAACCAAACACATTCTACATTGGTCACTTCTTGGTCCAGTAAAACAGCAATGTAAGAGACAAACCACATAAGAGTGTAAAAGAAAGAGAAACTTCACAGGATGTATCATACAACGTCTCCGGTAACCTTTTCGCCGCGGGTTTCAAGCAGTGATGGCAGGAACCGCGGGTTGTTGCTGCTTCTCCTGGTTCCTCTTCATGTCCTTTGGCTTCGCCTTGGGAGGGCCGGCCGCCTTTGGTTTCTGCTCTGTTTTTGCTACTGGTTTCTGCTCCGTTTTCGCTGCCGGTTTCTTCTTGTCAGGAGATGGGGATGACTTTTTCTTGGGAACTTTCCGGTCACTGGTGTTGTTGCTTAGACTGATTGCACCTTGCAGCTTCAGAGCTGACTGGTTTGTGCTGGTGTTGTCTTTCTTTGATTGTCCCTTCTTCGGGTTTTCAGGGGTGACCATGGATCGGGGCTCCCATGGCCGTGCAGCGATCCAGCGGTCCATCCAGCTCCAGCCCCAGCCACCGTTCCCGACCCCATAGTTGAAGTTTCCTTGGCTTGTGGCAGACTTTGCCCTCCACTGCAAAATTAAGAGTGCGACATATGGTTTATAATCAATGAGATACAGATAGAGAAGCTGCTACAACCTTTAGGCATGAACTGTTGCAAAATAATGAGCTGCGATGTGAGATTAGTAGCCAGTCTGAACCTGATGGTTAAACGCATACGCCATGGCTCGCTCACGCTTTACTGCTGCTTCTTCCCTTAGATGTATCCTGGCAACTATTTCATCCATGGTGTTCGAGCCTCCATTCCATGCAACCTGATAAAAACATGCCGACGAGCAAAATAAAATGTCAAGGAACTCTTACTCTTGTCTCTAGTGAAGTTAGGCAGTGAGAGTAACTTTCTGATGACAAAACAGAGTCAGCCCAAGGAAGAGAATTACCTGCAGATTCTGGAGTTTCGCGTCAAGTTTGACCTGATTCTCTTGCTTCTTCTTCCTGTTACGCCCTTCTGTGACCATGAAAGCACGCCGGTTTCTTAGCTCAGCCTGTAACTTGTTCCAAGACTGTATGTAGCTCAATGTGGCACTAGTCTGCTTGGTAACTGGATTGCTCTGCCCAACAATGCACAGTCTTTTAACTCCCCTCAGGCAACGGAGAGTCCTCCTTGCCTGCATTAAAGTGATGATTACTTAGGGAAAATGCACTATGTACCTACCGCTCGATCAAACAGTAGAAATGAAGTTGTTGCGGTAAATTGTCGATGTTACCTTGTGGCGCCGAAACGCGTTCTGGATCCGGGTAGCTGCCCAATCTTCGAGTGCTGCATTGTCTTCAGGGTCGCTGCTGGAAGAAGGAGCGTTGCTAGGCTTTTGCTGCGGCAGGTTGGCTCCGTTGCGTTGCGCAGCAACCTTCTATGTAAAAGGAAGCATGTCAGGATGAATGCAATTTAATCTTTTGTAAATGTGTTTGATGGCTTAATTCATCCAAGGATGTTCAGATGTCCAGGTGAAAACATATAACAGGACTGTAGCTGGCATGACAAGAAGAGCAGCAACAAAAGTTTTCATTGTCAATGTTGACCACAATGGAATGTAGTCAGTAGCGTTTACCAGAACAGCAAGTTTGTGCCAGAGTTCATTCTAATTTAGGCCACCTAATTTGCACCACAACTCCACAAGGAAGGAGTCAAGGGATGTTAGGCCAGTCGGCATATCGAATCGACGCGGCAGAAAAAGGAAGTTATAGAGGACCAATTCAACAGTCAAGTATTTTTTTCCTGGACCCATTTCAGCAGTCAGGTTACTTTCACAGACCAGTCCAATGACCATGTCCAAAAAAGAGATTTGTACACACACACCGTAATTCACGGGGCTTTTTTTCCGAAGGAACATAAGTGTCTGAATTCAGTAACTTATTCTGACCCAAACTGTTGTTGATTGCATAGCAAAGAATGGTCATGGTTTTCAGTTTTCCCCAACCACGCCACACAAAAGATCAAACACAGATGACATAACTCGGCCACCAAAGAGAAATAAATACTTTGATGTTTATCACAGAATCCAACACCCAAGCTGACGATTTCAGACGTCCTGAAGCCAGCGGGTAAGGTCAGATACAGATATCAGTAGCTGACCAAAACTCCACAAGACACGCAGGCAAGCAAGCAGGGGGTTCCCATCCCAGAATCCAAGCCAACACCCACCTCGACAGACAAACTGTGCTACGAGTCAGCATCGATGACACCTTTCCCATTATTGCCATCGGCAAACAAACCAAACCTTTCTTACTTTCCTCCATTATGATTGCCACGGCGACAAGTCACCAAGTTGCAGCGGCAAGAGGTGTTTGTCTGTCCTGGCCCTCGCTACTGAATAATGATGGAATATGATGTGGAATGAAACCGATGGCATCTTTTTCTTTCATCCCAGGTTGCTTAGAAGGCATGCAAGGGGGTGAGTCAGGGTGTGGTGTGCAGGACTTGGAAGTTTGGGGTAAAGGGAGGTTTGAAGATCGATGGTGGTAATATTTTTCTCTTTGGGTTCTCGAGAGTGGTATGGTAAAGAAAAGAAAAGGGCCATCCATGTTGATGTGGGTGGAGGCATGGAGGGGGTACCTTTGCGTGCTTTGACTTG
Source organism: Triticum aestivum (assembly GCF_018294505.1). Classification (NCBI taxonomy): domain Eukaryota; kingdom Viridiplantae; phylum Streptophyta; class Magnoliopsida; order Poales; family Poaceae; genus Triticum; species Triticum aestivum. The sequence continues at coordinate 66,429,754 of NC_057814.1, read as the reverse complement.
CCCCGTTTCGACTTCTTCTTGCTGATGATGGTCTTGAACCAGTCCCCGGACCCCATGGCTGCTTCTTCGTCGACCAGGAGTTCACCTCAGGAGACGAAGTTTGCGTTCTTCAGATTCCTCCTTTGAAAATTCCCTTGCCTGGATCACATGAAAGGGAAAGGAGAGTAAATTATAGGGGATTTATTTGGGGTGAGACAAAAAAGTCACAGCGTCTCCAAGATGGTGCAACATGGGCTTGAATAGGTATTCACTTATTCTATTGTAGGAAGACAAACATGGCTTGGATGGAAACTGCTAGTACAGCTGATGAACAAGTTCAGTGTCCTGTTCTGAATCTCTCTGAGACTCATGCATAAATTCAGGAGTAGACCGGAAAAATCGCAGGGTTTCTGAATTACTAGAAGCAGAAACATGAGAAACAGAGAAAGTTGAACCCTTTAATTCTCTAAAATCTCAAGAAAACTGTAGTAGTACTCAAAAGTCGAACGAGGGTGGCGGGTCAACTCGTCGAATAAAACAATTAACAGGGGCAGCAAATCAGAGCAGAAGTGCAGAACCCGAGAAGAACCCACCCACCCACCCACGGAAATCCCTCGGGCCCTGCAGGAAAGATCGGGGCTTTCTTCTTCCTCTCACCTGACCAAGCTCTCCAGAACCAAATCACATCAAATCGGACGCATGGCTCCGCCAGCCCGCCGCTCCCCCATTCGCACGCACGCACGCAGGGGCAGAGACCACCAAACAAACAGCCCGAGAGGCAGGGCAAAGAACAGAGGAGCGGGGAGCGGAGCAGGAACTAAGTAGTCGCAGTGGTACCTGCGGCAGGTGGTGGTGGCCGTCGCGGACCAGCGGCAGCAGTCGACCCCCGAATCCGATCAGGCGTTGCTTTCAGGGACGGACGGACGGCGGGCGCGGTGGAGGCCGCGGAAAGGAGGCGGCCGTCGGAAGCAACGGACGGATCCCGTCCTCCTCCTCGTCCTGCACCCCGTGCGGTCGCGTGGGGGACGGAGGAGAGGTGGTGGGAGCCTGGGAGGGAAGGTGGAAAGGTGCAGGGTTCTCTTCTCCTTCTCTGCTCTGCCCCTTGCCTTGGAGTTGGCGTTGGCGTTGGCGTTGGGTGTAAGTTGAGATCGAAAGGAGGGAGGGAGGGAGGGAGGGTCTCTGATCCTTGGCTGGCTGCCAGTGTGCTCCACCACCTCCACCGTCGTCGCCACGCCCACGCCCCGGCCCCCTTTGATGGCTCTGCTGACTTGCTTCTCTTTTTCGGGGAGTATTTTTATAACGGTGTGAAATGCCTTTATTGCGGTGGAGTTTATCACCCTACTGCTACTAGTTTTAAATATTTTTCTTGTCCTGGTCTAGTGATCTTGCTGTCAGTGAGAGTGGGGGACAAGGGGTAACTTTCGTGCTGACTTTGAAGGCCGGGGATCCACTTCACCGGAGGAGAACAGCCATGGATCTTCTGCGGTTATATATATGTTCTCCGGCGCGTGTAACACTATAAATTTTCTGTGCACGCACGCGCGCGCGCACACACACGCCCTGGAAACTTCGACTGAGGGAGAAGATCTCCCCCCGCCGCCCTAATTTGCGAAAGTGAGGATGAAAATTGCGCGGTCATCCTATTCTTGTAAACGTAATCTAATAGTAACTTTATATTTAAATCGATCTTCACTGTTATATTCATGTGGTAGAGAATAGCGGTCAAAGTTGTATGCGGAGATGAAAGAAACAAACTGACTGATCCAAGGTGGATAATCCGGCTCGGAGCAAGATGTTGTTTGGAGCTATCTCCCCCCCACACACAAGACTGCCCTTTTCCATAGGTTACCAGGCTATGTGATTCTTTTTTCTCTTTAGTTGTAGTAGGATCCTATGCTAGTGTTTGGCAGGAGGAAGTATGTAGGGTGGATAAGATGAGGAGAGCTGAGCACGTTGGATCCCTCCCAACGGTTGGTACGTTTACGTTGCTCTCCCTCCCTCTCTCCTACCGTGCGTGGTGGCGTGGCTTGGCTTGGCGTGGCTTGCCTTGCCTGGCTCCAAAAGCGACCGGGGAGCCGATCCGGACGGGACGGACGGTCTCACCGCGCCTCCGGATGAGATGCGTGGTTGGTCGCACGTTTGCCATGCTACCCTCCGGTATACACCTATTTTACTCCATCCGTTTCAAACTTGTACTATAAAAATCATACTATTTCTTTTGCGGAAAAAAAATCATGATTTTCAAGAGACTACGGCTAATTTTCTTGTATCTAGCAATGCCTGTTTTGCATGCAAAGTGCGCCTCCCAATGCATAATGATATCTGATTTTGCTGGGGGGTTTTCTTCTCCTTTTTTGCGGTTTTGCAAACCCGGCGTTGTTTTAGTGATTTTCGAAGAAATGACACAACAACCGCAAGAGTTCATACAAATGTGTCTTGTGGGGACGCGAATAGTAAGACATAAATGTGAAAAAAGGTTGTGCGGTTTACAAAGGTATTCTTTTTTTACGCATGTCTTTTCTAGGTGAAATTTTATATGGTGTTTGAACATATATTGTTGTTAATCGAGCGAATAAAGTGACATTTATAATTTTGGTTTACTATTTTATTGGATTTTACTCTTCATGCGGTGATTTGAGCTCGGGAACAGAAAATCCAACTAAACTTTTACATACACAAAACCAACACTTTTACACACACAAAATTAAACTAGAGTCTAAAAGGTATGCTACCTCCTCCCGCTGGTGTCGCCGTCGATCCGCCCCACCTCTGATGGCCTTTGGTCCATGAAGGTGTGGAAGATCACGCCCCCCCCCCCCCCCGGCGGGAGGGACCCCTTTCTTGTTTTTGTTAGGTTCAACGTCTTGGTTGTGGCTGTGTGGCGTTGACGATGTCCCTCGGTAGGAAGAATGTCTCCCACGTCCTATCTCCGTCTTGATGGTGCGAATAGCATCGTCGAAGGATGTGCGGAGACGTGTCTCCGCCGGATCACACGGGATTTTGTCGGTGCTGGTCTTCGGTGGATGCATTTGGATTCAGTTTTGTTCGTCTTCATTCGTGTGGTTACAGGTTTAATCTTTCCGATCTACAGCTCTCTTCATCAGCGATGGTTGCTGCTCTGGTGCGTTGATCCTTTGGGACCTTAGCACGACGACTTCCCGACTGTCTACTACAACAAGGTTTGCCCCGCTCCGGTGAGCGAGGGGCGATAACCACAGCGCGCCTTCGACTCGCTCCGGTGTTTGTAGTCATTGCTAGGTGGTCCATGGACCTGGTTGTAATTTTTATTACCTCTAATGTTCTCTGTATTGCCATGATTGATGAATAGATTAGAAATTTCTATCGCAAAAAATAATAATTAAGAGCCTCTTAAAGAGTGCTTGAGGGAGGCGTGGCAATTGTCCGCAACTGTTGAACACAAAATTACTAGACGATGATTTGAGACGACTAAGATCTAAAATATCCTGACCAACTCATGTTGTTCATACCAGTATAGACAGGTCGTATGTAGGGTTAAGATGTCTATACATTAATCGATGCAAGTAATGCCAGTAGACCTGTCGGATTGTACGCGTTGGTTAATTACTAGACAAGACTGTCCTTCATGAAATTGGTGTCGAAGCGCTGGGGCTAAAGTTTCAGAAAGCGAAGTGAGAAAAAAATGGCAATGTAGCATACGTGACAGGACAGCGTGCAAAGCACTAGGTCTATGCACGGTTTTGGCGCTTTTTTGTGTACTGATTGTTCTTACTTAAAGCTAGAGAGAAGGAGATCGAATTATTTCTAGCGATTGATTGCTCCATATCGTACTGCATGCTTTGGACGAGTAAGCAATAAGTGTCTCCGTTTCCTCCCTTTCGTTGTAGGTCGATCTTTGTGGCCTCACTAGTCTCCTTTTCAAAATATTTGTCCATGCAGAATTTCCACTTTCTTACCTACTACTCCGTTCATCCGAAAAAGTCTGTCCCTCAAATGGATGTATTTAGTACCAAGTTAGTGCTACATACATCCATTTGAGGGACAAATTTTTTCGGATGGAGGGAGTACTTACAATGATTGTGCCAAACTTTTTTGTGAAAAGGGTCCGTATCTATTATAAAGGTTCGTGTGAACTGAGCGTAACTTAGATGGTTTAAGTGGCGCTTACAGTGAGTTCATCAATCTTAAGATGTTGTGTCGGCTGAGTATTTCGGATGTGCTCACAGGGTGTGCGTGTGTGCGTTCATGGGGTGCGTGTATGTAATCAGCTGTGGTTGTACTGTATTAGAAAAAGGTTCGTCGAAATTGAAATCACTCCAAACATAATGAAAATTACATCGAGATCCATGAATCATGAACGAGCTCCCGAAGCGCCACTGTCTCCCCTCCCATATCGAAGCCGCCTGATCTTGTCGATGACAGTCGGGAAGTCTCCATGCACGTGCCCCTAAGGCCAATGCCCTGGAGCCACAATTGTCACCTTTGAACCTTTGAATAAATATTTGAAGAACCTGAAACCAAATCGCATCGTGGCGTACGCACGAGAAGAAACCCTAATCTCGCCACCCCGAGGAGCCGACAGGAATATATGCCAGAGCTCCGTTCAGTCCATCCCGACGGACAACTCAAGGAGGACGAAACACCGAAGATTTACTCGAAGATGAAGCGTCGCCATCTGCCAGAGCACTGCCCCTGCAAGACTAAAACCCTAACCTATCTACTCCCTCTGTTCCTAAATATTTGTCTTTTTAGAGATTTCAAATGGACTACCACATACGGATTGTGCTCATTTTGCTTCATATGTAGCACTTGTTGAAATCTCTAGAAAGACAAATATTTAGGGACGGAGAGAGTACTAGCTAGAGCGAGGCAACAAAACTCCCCTCCCCGCTACCGGCCGCCAGAGCGGCTAGCAGAGGGGAAGCGAATCCATGGGCTCACAGACGGAGATTAAGAGGGGCAAGGCTTTGCGAGAGAACATTTGTAACAATATTATATTCAACTACAAAATGTTTGCCATATTTTACCCCTTATTAGTGACAATGTGGAGTATTTTTTTACTCAATGTCACTTTCTTCCTTAAATGAAAACTGGATTAACTTAGATAGCTTGAATGAATACTCGTTAAGGGTATGTATACACTAATTCATGTCAGATTTAATCAAATTCACTACTCCCTTCATTCCCTTATACAAGGCCACTTCTTTGTTCATGTCAAATTTTGACTTGTAATTTTGGTCAACAAAATATGAATCATATGTCATAAAAAATATATCATCAGAAAGTTCTTTGAACCGTGCATCCAGTGACATACATTTTGTGGCATATAACTCATTTTTTATTGGTAAAATTAGTGATCAAAGTTAGATATAAAAATATGAAGTGGCTTTGTATAAGGGAATGGAGGGAGTAACAAATGTGTCAATTTTGGCAAACCAGTGCGGTTAGCTGCACCACACTATTCCTGCCAGCGAATACGGGCTTGAGTTCTATGCCTAGTCAGCTGCCGGGTAATTCTCACGCATGGGTCCACTTTGTTTGGTTTGCAGAATTTCTTTGATAAAACTGATAGAAGCCGTACGTCAAAAGGTCACACCAAGTGATGGTGTGCATTTTTTTGTAATTGGGTAAACATTGTCACAAGTTAACACCGGGGAAGTGAAAGTTACTCAAAAGTATTTGCTCAAGAAATTAAATAAGTGGCAACCAACTAACAAGTGGAGTATTATTTTACGCAAAAAAAACTAACAAGTATTATATTCTAGAAAAAACTACTCCCTCCGATTTTAAATATAAGACATTTTAGAGATTTCAAATACAGACTATGGTCTATATTGAAATCTCTAAAAGGGCTTATATTTAAGAACAGAGGGAGAGAGTAATTAACAACTCTATGCTACGTACACTTTCTGTATATTCTGTTGAGTAATTAAATTAAACTCAAATGCAACCCAAGTTACAGCTTACGACGAAATAAATATCCAAACCAGTTTGCGCCTACTAGCTAACTTGGCTGCATGATTTGCTGCTGGTGGCTGCTTGCCATCGTGGAGACAGGCCGTCGGGGTCAGCCGCGTGTACAATGATTGTTATGGGCGATGATTGCTACGTTTCAATTCATATGTCATACATGTGTGTAGTGCAATGCAAGGTAATGCGAGATTGTCTGATAGATGTGTACGCGCGTACTCACCTGAATGCAACGCATCGAATGATCAAGGTGCCCATTAGGATCAGTCGGGGAGACTGACGGGTCCAATCAAGAAGATGTTTTTTTAGAGCACCTAAACATCATTATCTGATGTGTTTTTTTCTTCCAAAAACGTCAAGTAGACGCACAATAATAATACTGTAATACACTGTTTGCTTCGAATTTGTCAATTAATTTGATCTAGTTGCGCACTGATTGAATTCAACTGTGCATGCATTGCACTTTTCGGCTGGGTTTTTCTGAACCGGTCCACGTCGTGAGGTGGATAACGGGAACAGCCCACCATCTGATCATTTGCCAGCTTGATCGAAGGCCATGTCACCCGATTTCGTGTCGTCTGCAACAACTGGGGCTCGGATAGTATCGAAACCGCGGGTCATATTATAGAACTGTTCGATGATGACCTGGATCATACTATGATCGGACAGACGGCCTTCACCGTCGAGATCGGTTGAAGGGCTTTGAACTAATTGATAATTGCATGAGCAACCACTGCTTAATTAACATATAACTATGATAATTAGTACGCATACACACACACTAATTTCATTTTTTTTAGTTGTAGACAATAATTTGATTGGTATAACCGATTGCCGTTCGTCTTAACAAATGACGCTGCAACCAATCATTTTCTTAAGATGCTACGGGATCAATGGATGCACTGGATATTTATTCGGATTGGCTAGCTGTTGCTACCTCAAACTAATCATGGCGACAAGTCGACCGTTACATACATGAACTGGAAAGATATATATGCAGATACTACTTGCAACAGAATATTCATCAAAAGAAAACAGAGCGAGCGCGACGACAGGCCAGCATGACGAGCTGTCTGGGATTTATTTACAAAATATGTATGGTTTGATTAATCATATTGGATGTACCTTCATTGCGATTGCGGATCATGTGGGCGTGAGTGGCAATATAGAACGCGGAATTCAAATGATATACTAGTACTTCTGTCAGGGTATGAAATGATATAGTACCTGAGAGAGGGAAAGGTTGGGTAGAGACGATTCATCTGTCGGCCGCACAACCGAATAAAACGCGTTGCTTGCTCCTCCTGGACAGTGTTGATTAATTTTTGGTTCCTGAACAGCTTTCATGATATTGTTCTTTATCGCCAGATAATAGAATGGAACCCAATGCGTATGGTCATATATCGAGAAAATATAAATGTCCCCCGTCCGTCAAACTTGAGTGTGGGATTCCATTGTAATTTTACGGGAAGTTGATTTTGGTAGGTACGTATACGGGTGGAGTGGGTGGCCAAGGATTCAGCATGAATGTCGGCTTAGTTTTCGGATCGGGTCTTCATCGCTCTTTCATTTTCATTTTTATTTTTTTGCGTGTCCAGAGATCATCCTCATTATGTTATGCAGAGGTTCGAACGTATACTCTTTACGGTTCTTAGTACAACTTTTATGTCAATAAACGCCTACCTCATATTTGGTGTCTCGGGTCTAACTTTTCAACCGCACTCCATCCAGCGAAACCGGAATTCATGTGGTTCTTCATCCCACGTAGGGATGGAAGGGAGGCCAAGGACAACGAGTGGATACCACGAGGCAGATGGAATTTGGAGGAGAGAATATAGAGATTCTGGGTTTGCGCATCCTCCAATTCAACGCGCTTCATATGCGGAGTTGCTCTTAGCAGATTGGGCTAGAATAGAAAGAAATCCAGACTGCAAGGTCCGGCCTGGCCTGGCCCAAAGCATACACACCAGCGTACGTGCGTGCGTGCTCTGGATTTCCTCTCCCGAGCTGAGGTGCAAATGCCAGTGATCCGGTGTTGCAGACAGAAATGCAGCTGCTGATCGGTTGTCAACTAAAAAGAAAAGAACAGAAATAGCCAAGCACTATGCCACTATCTGCAAATATGCAGATTTATCCCACCACTCACTATTCACAGTTTCACAGCATCCAATTCCAACAGCCAATCTTCGTTTACCCGCCCCCACCTAAATCCTATGCTTTTTATGTCACACAAGAGGAAACCTAGGAAGAACAACACCAGCCGACCGAAACGAATAAATAGGAGGGGGCAAAGTGGCTACCGCCAAGCTAACCCCGGTGGAGAGCCTCCGACCCCCCGGGCATCGACCAGCGAGAGTGCCATGGCCAGCATCATCTGCTCCTCAAAGCTGTCGGGGACGTTGCCCGAACCGATGCTAGACACGTCCGAAGCAGCCGCCGCCACACTGGCGGCCCCGGCCTCTACCGTGACGTCGGAGCCGGCGCAGCTGGTGCTGGCCTCGGCCGCCTCCGACCACCCGTCGTTGTTGGAGTAATCCGCGCCGTCTCTTGCCTGCGGCGTTCTGCCGTTTGATGGTTCCTCGACCCTGGTGGCCGAGGCACTGCTCCCGGCTATGCTCAGGTCCTCTGTGAAGGATCTCTGTGACCTGCTCAGAATGTCGTGTCTTGATGCTTGGCAGGTGGCTGTGCTGGAAGGGTCTCCAAGCATGTGTTGTTGCTCCGCTAGAGCCGCGACCGCGCAGGCGAATCCACCGGGTGGAGCTGCTTCCGCTGAAGCGGCCCCAGACGCATCGTAGCATCTTAGAGGAAGTGTTGGTGGCACGGCACCTATGCTCCCTGGATTTCCTAAGGCTTCCTGATCCTGTTCATGGTAATTTTAGTAAGATGATTAGTACTGTCCTTTCCACCATTAATAGGACAAGCAGTGTCTACCAATAAGTCTAATGGTTTTTTATTCCTTGAAAACTCTACTGATGGAAGCCACCTACCCTGGCTACCCGCAGACACGACAATGATCGGCATGCATAACTTTTAAAGTAGGTTCATCACATATCAAGTATTGAGCAGCAAATTCAGATTTGTGTGAACAAGCAAGTTCTATGTTAATTAGCAGTGTCCACGAATCAATCTAATGGTATTTTATTCCTTGAAAACTCTACAAATCAACTGATGGAAACCACCTACCCTGGCTACCCACAGACATGACAATGATCATCATGCACAAATTTTTTAGGTAACACATGCAGGTTCACATATCAAGTGATGAGCAACAAGTTCAGATTTATGTGAATAAGCAAGTTCTAAGTTAATTTGCATGTAACACAAAAGGATATTGAACCGACTGATGACCAATGATAGGACATATGATGATTAATGAAAAGCAGCTATTATGTGGATGGAGATGGTAAACAGCAAAACAGGTAGCTAGTATGGGTAAGCCGTATTATTAAGAATTCACACAATCAGCATGCTTACAAACTACTCCCTCCGTTCAGAATTACTTGTCGCACAAATGGATGTATCTAGACGTATTTTAGTTCTAGATACATCCATTTCCGAGACAAGTAATTCCGAACGGAGGGAGTACCCTTTAAAAATTCATTTTAAGTGATGTGGCAGGAAAATGTGACCTATCCCTGTATACACCTTTTTGAAACTTAACAGATGAGCTCTTCAAGAAAAGAATGAGAAAAAAGAAGTTATATAGATTAACGTTATTTGGAAAATACGTTTGGCAAGAGGTCTCATTCAGCAATATCTTAACATACTTGCACAGAAAGCCAAATCGCTTCCATAAGCATAACTTCTTCAAGATCCATATCGAAATTATTATCCCTGCATTTTAAGGAATTCATCAATAATAACATTACAACAATACTATATAGACGAATATAGTTAGTACGAGGAAACAGGATGGCAGCAAGTGTGTTTTAACTTTTAACTAGCACATCTTTTCTTATGGTTTCCTAAGACGGGAACACTGCTTAGATGCTTCGATTCTAACTCCTCAAAATGGCAAAGAGCTAATGAAAACTAAAGCAAAAACAACTAAAATGCTCAGAAAAGGGATTAACTTATTGCCTAATAGGGCCTAAGGAACGGGTGAAAAACAGTACAATTCTGTTTTCAAGCCATATATATTGATCCTTAAAGCAGGTGCATTTCAGACTCAACAGACCTTTCCTGGAAACGAAAGACTACCAAGCAATAGATGCTTCCACGATATTCCCATAGAGAACCCTCAGATAAGGGTGAGTTCAAAACGAACAATAGTCAAATCTTCTTTTCAGTTCAAGATGTATGTCCTATCGTTATGTTTCCTAGTAATGAAATACACTGAACATAATATGTAGGTAGAGATTCTCATATTGTTATAATACAATTAAACTGAAGATCTTCTAGAAAAGTCAAAGGCAGCAATACATATATATGTAGTGCTTAGCTAAGGTACACCAAGAGTTGGGTGTATTAATTGATCACACAACAACCATTTAGCTTCAAGTAAAGAGCAGCATGATCAAGGTGCCAAGGGCATCTCGAAGATGTTCAACAAACTGCTACAGAAAAGGGCAGACAGAAATCTTAAACTGATAGCTATATTGTCTCCATGGTACTGCCAAGACCTTACTTGACAGCAAACATGACAACATATAAGTATCTAGCGGACACATCCTGTTACTTATTAATTGCGAGACAGGCCATTACTATTGTAGCAGGTGGAGAGAATGCACAAAATTCTATCAGAAATTGCATATAGTAAGCCGTCACATTTTATAACGGGGAATAAGTAAGGACACTTTGATTACAGATAAGTGCAGGTGGTAAGCTATCGAATTCCCCAATTAGGTGCAACTGAGGATTAATTATTTTGCGCACAAAACTTTCAGTGAGGGTCCAAACCACTGAAGCAACAATAATTACAGTACTTCAACTGAGCTTTATCTAGAGAGCACAAACAATCCACAACTGATTGATGCAACCATAGTCACACGACTTGAGGGGGATAGAAGGCAGAAAATGGTTAACCATTACATACCGCAACTGCCTTAAGCGTTCAGCATTCTTCAATAGCAGCTCCGAATGCTGTACTTGACCTGAGACGGCATCATTGCCTTGGGCAGCGCTTGCAGCTATCAACAATATGGACATCGCCAGTCAGGAATTGCTTCGCAACAAACAAAAAACAGAGAGAGAAGCAGATAGCCCTATGGCAATCTACACACCTGGGGTGGACGTGCCACCAGTATCACAAGGTTCGACTCGTGCTATTGCTACTTCATCGGTTGAAGCAGCAACCTGCTTGTTCTTGAGCCGCTCGGCGTCGTCCTGGAGTTCCTGGTGCCGCATCCTGATCTGCGCCTCGATCACCCTCTGCTCCTCCTACACACGATTTCCCAGCACCGCCCAATTATAGCAAAACTAGCATAGAAACGAAAGCAGACACCACTGGACAACAGTTTTACTGCGGGCACTCACAATCTGCTCGACGCCCTTTTCCTCTTTCGTCTTGACGCCGCGGTACTCCACGGCGTAGTTCAGCATCTTGCAGTACGGACACCTTATTTAGAAGTTAAGGAACGACAACTGAACAAGAATTTGGCATCGGGTGTGGTGTGGTGCACATGACTGTGACACCAGAACAAAAAACAGCCCTGGACAGCATGTACGTACTATCCTAGGAAGAACCGATGGGAAGTGAGGTAGGATACTGTGTCGGCCGGCAGGAGGTGGGCGACTTCATCTGGAGGAAGCACTCTGCACGCAGGCAGGAAGCAGAGCAGGTCAAACAACCATGCGAATTGTCAAGGAAGAAGACATCCGTCTGAAATTAACTCACCGGTGCAAATCCCCTTGGCGCAGCACTTGGAGCGGTTCAAGCTTGGATAAAACTGCAGGCGCAGGAGGGGGGGAGGAGCGCTAGTCAGAATTCTGCATCTATCTATCATCTATGGATCCACTGGAGGAAGAAGAAGCTCGGGGGAGATTGGGAAAGGGGGGACTAAAAGGAGGACTGACCAGGAAGCAGATTGGGCACTCGTCGAGGTCTGGCCTGGGGTCGTCGGCGCCCGGGTGGCAGGGCGCGAGCTTGGCCTCGAGGATGAGGCGGCGCAGCTTCTTGAGGTCGATGTCCGGGTGCGGGTAGAGCCCCTGCGGCGCCGTGTAGCGCTCGTCCACCGGCGGGCGCCGCCGCCGGCCCCCGACCCGGTTCCCCATCCCCCCCTCCCTCCCTCCTCAGCAAGCCAAGCCAAGGCAGGCGGGCGGGGGGCGACCCGTGGACTAATAAATAGTAAAACCGCAACAGCAGCCGGCCGCGCCCGACCGTACCTACCCACCCCCTTCCGGCCTTAACCCCCGCAGCGGGGGAGGAGGATGGAGAGAAGCGGCGCCGACGAGGAGGACGGAGACGACAGAGAAGAAAGATTTGTCGCCTGTCGTGGTACGACGATCTGCCTGGGCGGGCTGGGTTTGTCTCAGTCAGGCGGAAGGGAAGGGAAGGGAAGGCGCACGCATATGCGCGGCCAAAAGCGGATTCTTCCACGCTCCCTCCCTCCCTGATCCGGGTGGATGGATGGATTAGGTTCCTGCCTACGTACACAACATCTCTCTATCTATGACTCTATCTGTCTCTGAGACTTGTGCGTCTCTCTCTGCTGCTGCTTTTATCGGGTCAAACACTCCAACGAACCCCCTGCTACTAATCCCGTCGTGTATTGTTAAACCTCGCTGCGGGTGGGGCCGACCAAGTATCTCATCTCCAGCGGCTGATTCGGCGACGCGCGACGCGACGGTTGGAAGCGTACAGCGGCGAGGTTCCACCGGCCACCGGGGCAGATCGCGACCGGCGACGGGTTGGGAGGGAGAACCAACCCCGCAAGCGATTGATTGATTGTTAATCAAGTCGGGTCGCGTCGCGCCGGGGGAGTTGTGTGCTCCACCGGCTGCCGATGCCGTTTGATTAGGTTTCGACGGGTGGGTGGGCCACCGGCCCGCTCGCTCCGTCCGTCGGGGTCTAGCAGTTCCGGTTAACTTGCTTAGGCCCTGATTGCTACAGCCTTTTCACTTTGACCCAAAAATCGTAAGAGCATCTCCAATAGATGGTCTAAATGTAAAAATAACTAATTTTTAAACCGTCTGAGGCAAAAACGCAGCTCCAACAGACGGTTCATATGTAAAAAAATTGGACCGCGGCCTCCTCGTGATGTAAAATACAACACTCACAATGCAAATATACATCACGAGATGCATTTGGTCCAAAACCAGCCGCCACCCGCGACCTCCCGCCCGTCCGCCGCCACACCGCCGCCTCCACACCCCGTCTGTCGCCGCCCCGACGCCGCCCGTATCAGATCCGGCGCCGCCCCGTCCCCCGCCGTTGTTTCCACGCCGCCCCGCCGCTCGCCCGCCCGCCGTAGCTCCGTCCGCCACCGCCCCGCCCGCCCCGCAGCTCCGTCCGCCACCCCGCAGCTCCGCCCTGCCCGGCTCCGTCCCGCCCGGCTCCGTCCGTCACCGCCCCGCAGCTCCGCCCCGCCGCCCGCCCGCCCGCCCGCCGTAGCTCCGTCCGCCACCGCCCCGCCCGCCCCGCAGCTCCGTCCGCCACCCCGCAGCTCCGCCCCGCCCGGCTCCGTCCGCCACCGCCCCGCAGCTACGCCCCGCCCGGCTCCGTCTGCCACCGCCCCGCACGCCGCCGCCGCCCCGCAGCTCCGCCCCGCCCGGCTCCGTCTGCCATCGCCCCGCATGCCGCCGCCCCGCAGATCCGCCCCGCCCGGCTCCGTCTGCCACCGCCCCGCACGCCCCCGCCTCCCCGCAGATCCGGCCCGCCCGGCTCCGTCCGCCACCGCCCCAGCCGCACGCCGCCGCCGCTCCACCGCTCTCCAATGGCGCCGAAGAAGACGCCGAAGGCCAAGTCGGGCTTCTTCGGCGTGAGGCAGAAGCCCTCCGAAAACTGGGGTGTGGAGTTCTCCGACGCCGGAAGGCGTTGGTGGATCGACACGTACCCCTCCGCCCACGAGGCCACGCGTGCCTACGATGTGGTGGTGAGGCGTGCCAAGAGGCCTCGGTCGCACCTCAACTTCCCAGAGATCAAGACTCGGGCGGAAGCGGAGATGCTTGTGCCGCAGGGCATCAACATGAAGGAGATCACGACGAAGAAGAAGAAGACGAAGAAGCTGTCGGTTGTCGTCAGTGCTGGCGAGACCGACGAGGAGGTGATGGCGAGGTTTGCTCGGGAGCATCCGGAGTACGTCCAGGTCGACCTAGAGTACTACTGGAAGCGTGAGGCGGAGCAGAAGAAGAAGGGGCTGAAGAAGGAGGACGAGGCCGGTCCCTCGACGGTGATCCCCATCGAGTCCTCTTCCGAGGAGGACTAGGCAGACTTCTCGGACGAGGAGGAGGAGGAGGAGGGGTGCGACGACCCGATGAAGGAGGAGTTCTGGGCGCAGTTCCGCAGCTCCGACGATGAGGAGTAGTTTATCTAGTAGTTTGAATAAGTAGTAGTTGAAGTTCATGTATGAAACTATGTTGAATTTGATGTTTGAACTATGTTGAATGGACTAGTAGTATGTCGTTTTAAGAAATTTACATCTTTATTTCGGACCATCTATTAGAGTTGCTCTTTTGGACCATCTGTTGGAGTTGAGCTTTTTTCGAAACTCCAAAACTCACTTTTTGGCGGTTCAAATTTTATATCTTCAGTTTTGGACCGCCAAATTTTGGACCATTTATTGGAGATGCTCTAAAAGCTTCTAAATAGACGCTTTTGAAACTTTTATGGCTTTTGATGAAGAAGTTTTTGTATGGCTTTTTGACCAAAGCGAAAGAGCTGCAAAAGCAGAAAAAAAAAAGGCCAAACAAACATGGCCTTAACCGCCAGGCCGCACGGCTTTACTTTAATTCGCAGTACTAGTAGTAGCAGTGGTTTTTTTTTTCCGGTGGAGCGGATGCGAGCGTGTTCGACCGTGCATGGCCACCGCACCGTGCAAGCATGGCAATTTCTAACATTTTTGCTGCGAGATTTGCCGTGTTTGCGTGAAGACATTGTCATGTTCCCGCAGCATAAAGTGTCGTAAGAGAAACATAACCAAACGCCATGCTTCCCAAAAAATACGCCCGCTCGCTATTGCGGTCCAAATAGAAAGATGGTGTTTTGGGCTCCTGATCGCAGCACCTTCGGTTGTCCGGCCGTTAAAATGTGTAGGGGTCTATGTCATTCATTTCTTGAGAAATATGAAGAAGCATATACGTGTATAATTCAAGAACGATGGTTCCCATGGATACATGATATGTCTCATCCCAGCTCCGCAATTCTCCGTTGATCTCTCTCTCTCTCTCTCTCTCTCTCTCTCTCTCTCTCTCTCTCTCTCTCTCTCTCTCTCTCGGGACGACAATGAGCCGATGACATGGGAACAATACAAAGTATGTCATGATTCATGATCTCACTCGAGTTTTCCAAGCAGAGACCACATATTTGCATCCTCCCTCTAGTCTAGCGGCCAATGCATGCGAATCCATGACGTACCTCAAGTCCGACAAACCGATGATACACCATTCAAGGGCACCTCAACAAGTATAGCGACCCATACAAAACAAGTGCAATACCGGTGACAATCACAAACCTCGTAAGTGTTGTGGCTTGTTGCTCTATGTGTTGGTCATTTCATTGATCTGCTCAATTTTGCAACTTAGTTGCCCATCCATTGTCTTCCTTTCCTAGCTTGGGTGTGCATGCGCGTTATACTACAAGACAAAGAAGATGCACTTCATCTGTATGCATTGTTGGACGTAGTTGAATGGGCAAAACAAGTGGCTCACTGCTATTGACAATACCATCAAGACTGCCATAACCAATGAAGATGAAGGTGGTGATCCAACCGTTCCAAAGACACAAGGACTTGCTCAGGCATAGAAGGTGATTAGGAATCAAGGGAGGAAGTGGGAGTAGAAAAGGAGAAGCGAGAAGGGGCGATGAACAAAATGACGAAGAAGTTCGAGGATATCATGATAAAGGAGAAGGCATGTGTCAAGCACCATGGGGTGAAGGAGTCAAAGATGGCGGAGATGTTTATCAAGTTCATATAGATGCAGGAGAAGAAGCTCAAGCTCCAAGAGAATAATCTTGAGATCAAAGTCGCTTTGGAGGACTTTAAGATGTTGTTTACGAAGATGTCGGAGTTGAATCTTGATGCACGAAGATTGTCCTAGCCTATCGTGCAAGCTTGTTGAAGCGCTCGGCAAAATTGAGGGTGCCAAAGAGTGAGCCTTTGCCACGGGCGGCCGTTAGACCGGAAGTCAAAGAAAGACAACTTTGACATGAACAACCGAACTAAGAGCATCTATAACCGCGATGGGAAAATCCGGGCCCTCAAATGCCCACGGACGCGTTCGCGGGCACTGACCAAGCACACCTCATTTGTTGGCTTGTATACCCACATCCCTCATATCTAAAATGTCAAAGCCATACAAAAGCATGCAAGGCTACATAAAAGACGATCATCACACGCAGTTTATCAGATCACCATTTGAAAGAACATGCGGTGCCTCCATGTCTGTTTTTGTTAATTGATAACAATCTCTATGGACTGATGGTTGCCTTGAGTTATACTTGAAGGATTTGTCCATAGGTTTTTCTTGAAGTCCATGTGTTGGTTTCAAGGAGTTTATGAGTTAACCAAGGTGTTGTTCAAGGAATTATCCAATGATTGGTCATGTGAGAGTTGAGCTTATTGCAAGCATATCTTGAAGAAGTAGATTGTGTGGACATTCATGTTTACCTTCACGACATCATCCTAATGAAGAGAGTTAGAAAGATTCAAGGTTGATCAAGACTAAGTACAATGAGTGATTCAAGTCGATCAACACACAAAACGTACAAGATGTACCAAGTGGGATCAAGTGATCCCATGGTATGGTAAGCATTGTCCATTGCGCTTTGTGTACTAACCCATGGTCTATGTGAGAGTTCTATGTGGGGTTAGGTATGTTTCCATGGGCTTGCGTCAAGAGGAAGATATCATACAACCCATGGAGAGGATGACATCAAGTGGTGATTGTCATCAAGATCGCGGTGTGCAAGTTCAAGTGGAGCATCACAAAGAGATCAACTGCTTGAAGCTTGCCGTCCATTGTAGTGTCAATGGACTTGTGAAGATGTGCCGAAGAGTGGCTCACCCATAGTGGAGTATGGGGGAGCAATCTACTAGTCTTGATCAAGCCAACACAATCAGGAAAGGTGGTCCAACTTGAGGGAGTCAAGATCGTCATCATCTAACTCAAGTGGACTATGTGGAAAGCAAATGTTTGACCTTGATAGGTTTTCTATTTTACCGGTCTCATGGTGGTAGTTGGGAGACCGGGTTATAGGATCGATTGCCGTACTATTAAGGGGGCTCTCGATGAGTAGCTTGATCGTATCGTTCGTAGAGAGCTCAAACCATTGCATATTTGCATCATCTTTCTTGGTTCTTGTTTGGTGTTTCTCTTTGTGAGTTTTAGAGCTTATGGTCATCTTCATGACAAGCTCGAGTTCATCGAAAACGGAGTTCATGCATCTTCTATGATGTTTTCGATGTTGGAGGTTATGCCGGTTCTTCTCTATTGGAGGTTTCACTCGTTTTGGACTCACTCGTTTTTGAAAAGATTGAGACATGTGAACCATGTCTATTAGTATATATGGATGAAGAAAGTCCATACAGATGGATCATTTGGACTCACTAGATTTTGAATCACTTGAGACATGCAAATCATACCACATGGGCAAGATGACTGAAAGGCCTCGTTTTCAGTAAGATGGAACAAGAGAGCAACTTGTTGGAAGTAATACATTTGATGTGTGCAGTCCAATGAGTGCTGACGCACGCAGTGGATATCGTTATGTTCTTACTTCACAGATGATTTGAGTAGATGCTGAGAATATTTACTTGATGAAACACAAGTCTGAATTATTGAAAGGTTCAAGTAATTTCAGAGTGAAGTTGAAGATCGTCGTGACAAGAGGATAAAATGTCTGTGATATGATCATAGAGATGAATATCTGAGTTACGAGTTTGGCACACAATTAAGAAATTGTGGAAATTGTTTCACGACTAATACCGCCTGGAACACCATATTGTGATGGTGTGTCCGAACATCATAACTGCACCCTATTGGATATGGTGCATACCATGATGTCTCTTATCGAATTACAACTATCGTTTATGGGTTAGGCATTAGAGACAACCGCATTCACTTTAAATAGGGCACCACGCAATTCCGTTGAGACGACACCGTATGAACTATGGTTTAGAGAAACCTAAGCTGTCGTTTCTTAAAAGTTTGGGGCTGCGACGCTTATGTGAAAAAGTTTCAGGCTGATAAGCTCGAACCCAAAGCGGATAAATGCATCTTCATAGAATACCCAAAACAGTTGGGTATACCTCCTATTTCAGATCTGGAAGCAAAAGTGATTGTTTCTAGAAATGGGTCCTTTCTCGAGGAAAAGTTTCTCTCTAAAGAATTGAGTGGCAGGATGGTGGAGACTTGATGAGGTCACTGAACCGTCACTTCAACTAATGTGTAGCAGGGCACAGGAAGTTGTTCCTGTGGCACCTACACCAATTGAAGTGGAAGCTTATGATAGTGATCATGAAACTTCAGATCAAGTCACTACCAAACCTCATAGGACGACAAGGATGCGTACTACTTCAGAGTGGTACGTAATCCTGTCTTGGAAGTCAAGTTGCTAGACAACAATGAACCTACGAGCTATGGAGAAGCGATGGTGGGCCTGGATTCCGACGAATGGCTCGAGGCCATAAAATCCGAGAGGATCCATGTATGAAAACAAAGTATAGACTTTGAAAGAACTACTTGATGGTCGTAAGGCTGTTGGGTACAGATGGATTTTAAAGGGAAGACAGACAATGATGGTAAGTGTCACCATTAAGAAAGCTCGACTTGTCGTTAAGATGTTTTCCGGCAAGTTCAAGGAGTTGACTGCGATGAGACTTTCTCACTCGTAGCGATGCTAAGAGTCTGTTAGAATTATATTAGCAGTTACTGCATTATTTATGAAATCTTACAGATAGGATGTCAAAACATTGTTTCCTCGATGATTTTCTTGAGGAAAGGTTGTATGTGATACAACCAGAAGGTTTTGTCAATCCTGAAAGATGCTAACAAGTATGCAAAGCTCCAACAATCCTTCTAAGGATTGGAGTAAGCATCTCGGAGTTGGAATGAACGCTTTGATGAGATGATCAAAGATTTTGGGTTT
This sequence comes from Triticum aestivum, assembly GCF_018294505.1. Taxonomy (NCBI): domain Eukaryota; kingdom Viridiplantae; phylum Streptophyta; class Magnoliopsida; order Poales; family Poaceae; genus Triticum; species Triticum aestivum. Next base: position 66,410,580 of record NC_057814.1, on the reverse strand, counting down.
ATACAAAGTTCATGAGAAACTTGTATTTCCAAAGAAGTGAGTGGGAGCACTATAGAATTTTTGATGAGTATATGTTGTTAACATATTGTTGATCAGAAATGATGTAGAATTTCTGGAAAGCATCCAGGGTTATTTGAAAAGTGTTTTTAATGGAAAACCTGGATTAAGCTACTTGAACATTGAGCATCAAGATCTATAAGGATAGATCAAAAACGCTTAATAGTACTTTCAAATGAATACATACCGTGACAAGATTCTGAAGGAGTTCAAAATAGATCAGCAAAGAAGGAGTTCTTGGCTGTGTTACAAGGTGTGAGTATTGAGTAAGACTCAAGACCTGACCACGGCAGAAGAAAGAGAAAGGACGAAGGTCGTCCCCTATGCTTTAGACGTAGGCTCTACAATATGCTATGCTGTGTACCGCACCTGAAGTGTGCCTTGCCATGAGTTAGTCAAGGGGTACAATAGTGATCCAGGAAGAGATCACATGACAGCGGTCGAACTTATCCTTAGTATCTAGTGGACTAAGGAATTTTCTCGATTATGGAGGTGGAAAGGGGGTTCGTCGTAAAGGGTTACGTCGATGCAAACTTTGACACTAATCCGGATGACTCTGAGTAGTGAACCGGATTCGTATAGTAGAGCAGTTATTTGGAATAGCTCCAAGTAGCGCGTGGTAGCTGTATCTACAAGATGACATAGAGATTTGTAAAGCACACACGGATCTGAATGTTGCAGACCCGTTGACTAAAACCTCTCTCGTAAGCATAACATGATCAAACCCTAGAACTCATTGAGTGTTAATCACATGGTGATGTGAACTAGATTATTGACTCTAGTAAACTCTTGGGTATTAGTCACATGGCGATGTGAACTTTGAGTGTTAATCACATGGTGATGTGAACTAGATTATTGACTCTAGTGCAAGTGGGAGACTGTTGGAAATATGCCCTAGAGGCAATAATAAAATGGTTATTATTGTATTTCCTTGTTCATGATAATTGTCTGTTGTTCATGCTATAATTGTATTAACTGGAAACCGTAATACATGTGTGAATACATAGACCACAACATGTCCCTAGTAAGCCTCTAGTTGACTAGCTCGTTTATCAATAGGTGGTTATGGTTTCCTGACCATGGACATTGGATGTCATTGATAACGAGATCACATCATTAGCAGAATGATGTGATGGACAAGACCCAATCCTAAGCATAGCACAAGATCGTGTAGTTCGTTTGCTAGAGCTTTTCTAATGTCAAGTATCATTTCCTTAGACCATGAGATTGTGCAACTCCCGGATACCGTAGGAATGCTTTGGGTGTACCAAACGTCACAACGTAACTAGGTGGCTATAAAGGTGCACTACAGGTATCTCCGAAAGTGTCTGTTGGGTTGGCACGAATCAAGACTGGGATTTGTCACTCCGTATGACGGAGAGGTATCTCTGGGCCCACTCGGTAATGCATCATCATAATGAGCTCAATGTGACTAAGGAGTTAGCCACGGGATCATGCGTTACGGTACGAGTAAAGTGACTTGCCGGTAACGAGATTGAACAAGGTATTGGGATACCGACGATCGAATCTCGGGCAAGGAACATACCGATTGACAAAGGGAATTGTACACGGGATTGATTGAATCCTCGACATCGTGGTTCATCCGATATAGATCATCGTGGAACATGTGGGAGCCAACATGGGTATCCAGATCCCGCTGTTGGTTATTGACCGGAGGGTCGTGTTGGTCATGTCTGCATGTCTCCCGAACCCGTAGGGTCTACACACTTAAGGTTCGGTGACGCTAGAGTTGTAGAGATATTAGTATGCGGTTAACCGAAAGTTGTTCGGAGTCCCGGATGAGATCCCGGACGTCACGAGGAGTTCCGGAATGGTCTGGAGGTAAAGATTTATATATGGGAAGTCCTATTTTGGCCACCGGAAAATGTTCGGGATTTTTCGGTATTGTACCGGGAAGGTTCTAGAAGGTTCCAAAGTGGGGCCCACCTGCATGGGGGGACCCACATGAACGTGGGTAGTGGGGGCAAGGCCCCACACCCCTGGTCAAGGCGCACCAAGATCCCACCTTAGAAGGAATAAGATCATATCCCGAAGGGATAAGATCAAGATCCCTAAAAAGGGGGAATAACAATCGGTGGGGAAGGGAAATGATGGGATTTCTTTCCCCCACCTTTGCCAACGCCCCAATGGACTTGGAGGGCAAGAAACCAGCCCCCTCCACCCTATATATAGTGGGGAGGCGCATGGGAGCAGCACCCCAAGCCCTGGCGCCTCCCTCCCGTGACACCTCTTCCTCCCCACTTGCGCTTGGCGAAGCCCTGCCGGGATCCCGCTACTACCACCACCACGCCGTCGTGCTGCTGGATCTCCATCAACTTCTCTTCCCCCCTTGCTGGATCAAGAAGGAGGAGACGTCCCCGCTCCGTACGTGTGTTGAACGCGGAGGTGCCGTCCGTTCGGCGCTAGGATCATCGGTGATTTGGATCACGACGAGTACGACTCCATCAACCCCATTCTATTGAACGCTTCCGCCCGCGATCTACAAGGGTATGTAGATTCACTCCCCTCTCTCTCGTTGCTAGATGACTCCATAGATTGATCTTGGTGATACGTAGAAAATTTTAAATTTCTGCTACGTTCCCCAACAGTTCGATGACGCTAGGGTTATAAGGAAGGTTTGTATGTGATTACCGAATGTTGTTCGGAGTCCCGGATGAGATCCCGGACGTCACGAGGAGTTCCGGAATGGTCCGGAGGTAAAGATTTATATATGGGAAGTCACCATACGGTCACCGGAAATATTCGGGGGTATACCGGTATTGTACCGGGACCACCGGAGGGGTTCCGGGGGTCCACCTGCCCCGGAGGGCCTTATGAGCTATAGGTGGAAGGGAACCAGCCCTTAGTGGGCTGGGCGCCAACCCCCTAGGGCCCATGCGCCTAGGGTTTGGGGGGAACCTTAAAGGGGGGGCGCCCCCCTTGCTTGGGGGGCAAGCTCCCTCCCCCCTTGGCCGCCGCCCCCCTCTAGATCTCATAGAGGGCCCGTCCCCCTTCCCCCTTCTCCCTATAAATAGAGGGGTGAGGGGAGGGCTGCAGTACCACATATAAGGCGCAGCCCCTCCCCTCCCCAACACCTCTCCTCCTCCGCGTGTGCTTGGCGAAGCCCTGCCGGAGAACTGTCACTCCACCACCACCACGCCGTCGTGCTGCTGTTGGAGCCTTCTTCCTCAACCTTTCCCTCCTCCTTGCTGGATCAAGGCGTGGGAGACGTCACCGCTCTGTACGTGTGTTGAACGCGGAGGTGCCGTCCGTTCGGCGCTTGGATCATCGGTGATTTGGATCACGACGAGTACGACTCCATCAACCCCGTTCTCTTGAACGCTTCCGCTCGCGATCTACAAGGGTATGTAGATGCACTCCTCCCCTCTCGTTGCTAGTAAACTCCATAGATTGATCTTGGTGATGCGTAGAAAATTTTAATTTCTGCTATGATCCCCAACAAGGCATTCAAAGAAGATTTCTTTCTCTTCTTTCGTAATAGCGTAGCTGGCAGGACCTTCATACTGCTTCGGAGGCATGCCGTGTTTTTCGTGCAAACGTTGCAGGTCCTCCCATGCCTCAGGTGTATCTTTTGTCTTCCCATACACGCCCAAGAAGCCTAGCAGGTTCACACAAAGGTTCTTCATCACGTGCATCACGTCGATTGAAGAGCGGACCTCTAGGTCTTTCCAGTAGGGTAGGTCCCAAAATATAGATTTCTTCTTCCACATGGGTGCGTGTCCCTCAGCGTCATTCGGAACAGCTAGTCCGCCGGGACCCTTTCCAAAGATTACGTTTAAGTCATTAACCATATCAAGAACGCGATCACCGGTACGCATGGCGGGCTTCTTCCGGTGATCTGCCTCGCCTTTGAAATGCTTGCCTTTCTTTCAACATTGATGGTTGGTCGGAAGAAATCGACGATGGCCCAGGTACACATTCTTCTTGCATTTGTCCAGGTATATACTTTCAGTGTCATCTAAACAGTGCGTGCATGCGTGGTATCCCTTGTTTGTCTGTCCTGAAAGGTTACTGAGAGCGGGCCAATCGTTGATGGTTACAAACAGCAACGCGTGCAGGTTAAATTCCTCCTGTTTGTGCTCATCCCACGTACGTACACCGTTTCCATTCCACAGCTGTAAAAGTTCTTCAACTAATGGCCTTAGGTACACATCAATGTCGTTGCCGGGTTGCTTAGGGCCTTGGATGAGAACTGGCATCATAATGAACTTCCGCTTCATGCACATCCAAGGAGGAAGGTTATACATACATAGAGTCACGGACCAGGTGCTGTGATTGCTGCTCTGCTCCCCGAAAGGATTAATGCCGTCCGCGCTTAAACCAAACCATACGTTCCTTGGGTCACCTGCAAACTCAGCCCAGTACTTTCTCTTGATTTTTCTCCACTACGACCCGTCAGCGGGTGCTCTCTACTTCCCGTCTTTCTTACGGTCCTCACTGTGCCATCGCATCAACTTTGCATGCTCTTCGTTTCTGAACAGACGTTTCAACCGTGGTATTATAGGAGCATACCACATCACCTTCGCAGGAACCCTCTTCCTGGGGGGTCGCCGTCAACATCACCAGGGTCATCTCGTCTGATCTTATACCGCAATGCACCACATACCGGGCATGCGTTCAGATCCTTGTACGCACCGCGGTAGAGGATGCAGTCATTAGGGCATGCATGTATCTTCTGCACCTCCAATCCTAGAGGGCATACGACCTTCTTTGCTGCGTATGTACTGTCGGGCAATTCGTTATCCTTTGGAAGCTTCTTCTTCAATATTTTCAATAGCTTCTCAAATCCTTTGTCAGGCACAACATTCTCTGCCTTCCACTGCAGCAATTCCAGTACGGTACCGAGCTTTGTGTTGCCGTCTTCGCAATTGGGGTACAACCCTTTTTTGTGATCCTCTAACATGCGATCGAACTTCAGCTTCTCCTTTTGACTTTCGCATTGCGTCCTTGCATCGACAATGACCCGGCGGAGATCATCATCATCGGGCACTGGTTCCTCTTGATCTTCAGCAGCTTCCCCCGTTGCAGCATCATTGGGCACATCGTCTGGTTCCTCTTGATCTTTAGCGGCTTCCCCCGTTGCAGCATCACTGTATTCAGGGGCACATAGTTGTCATCGTCCTCTTCTTGTTCGCCGTCTTCCATCATAACCCCTATTTCTCCGTGCCTCGTCCAAACATTATAGTGTGGCATGAAATCCTTGTAAAGCAGGTGGGTGTGAAGGATTTTTCGGTCAGAGTAAGACTTCGTATTCCCACATTTAGGGCATGGACAACACATAAAACCATTCTGCTTGTTTGCCTCAGCCACTTCGAGAAAATCATGCACGCCCTTAATGTACTCGGAGGTGTGTCTGTCATCGTACATCCATCGCCGGTTCATCTGCGTGCATTATATATAATTAAGTGTGTCAAAAACCATTACAGAACATCATGAATAGATAATTAAGTGACCAAATTAATAGAAGTTCATCATCACATTAAAACCAAAGTACATACATAGTTCTCATCTAACAACATATAGCTCTCCAGAGCATCTAATTAATTAAAGCATACATTGAAACTATGTAAAACATTTCAATGCGAAAACAAATGCGATCATAATCGCAACCAAGGTAACAATTGATCCAACGGCATAATTATACCAAGCCTCGATATGAATGGCATATTTTCTAATCTTTCTAATCTTCAAGCGCATTGCATCCATCTTGATCTTGTGATCATCGACGACATCCGCAACATGCAACTCCAATATCATCTTCTCCTCCTCAATTTTTTTATTTTTTTCTTCAATAAGTTGTTTTCTTCTTCAACTAAATTTAACCTCTCGACAATAGGGTCGGTTGGAATTTCCGGTTCACATACCTCCTAGATAAATAAAATCTATGTCACGTTGGTCGGCATAATTTTCATAAACAATAAATGAACCAATAGTTATAAAGATAATATATACCACATCCGAATCATAGACAGGACGAGGGCCGACGGGGGCGGATACCAAAACCATCGCACTATATAATAACAAGCAATAAAATAGTAAGAAAATTAGACAAGTATCTATCTAAAGTAAGAATTTTTTTCTTTCGGAAAGAAGATAAGAACAAGAGGCTCACCACGGTGGTGTCGGCGACGAGATCGGTGCGGGCGATCGACGGCGGTGAAGACGGGAATGGGACGTGACGGGCCGCTAAACCTAGACAAATCTCGAGGAAAATGGAGCTTTGAGGTCGAGCTTCGAGACGAGAAAGCTTAACTAGTGTGGCTCGGGCATTTCATCGAACACCTCATGTGCATAGGAGGTGAGGTAGAGCACCACAAAGCCCTCCCCTCGCCGGCCAGAGAAAAACAGAGCACTTGAGTGCTCTGCTCGCGGGCGAGGGGTATATATAGGCACCTCATTGGTCCCGGTTCGTGGCATGAACCGGGACTAAAGGGCAGCCTGTGGTCCCGGTTCAAGCCACCAACCGGGACCAATGGTGGTGGGCCAGGAGCGAGGCCCATTGGTCCCGGTTCGTCCCATCAACCGGGACCAAAGGAGCCAGACGAACCGGGACCAATGCCCCCACGAGGCCCGGCAGGCCCCTGGCCTCACGAACCGGGACCAGTGCCCCCATGGGTCCCGGTTCTGGACTGAACCGGGACTAATGGGCTGACTCGGCCTGAACCAAAGCCCTCTTTTCTACTAGTGGTACATCAGCAGTAATCTGGAGCTAAAATGCGAACCTACAATCGGGTTTAATAAATTGATGGCATCTAGCCCTGCATGCGTATCTCTGAACATTGCCTGGATGGACACGGTTCACATGCACCACCTATTTTTTATTTCTCATGCCCCTTCCTTGGTCCATCTACACCCAATCCATCCAGATACGCAGATTCTGGGTCAGTTTGGTTCCCTTCCTCACCTCCATGCCTGGATAAAACACTAGCCTGGCCTCGGCCTGAGAAACTCAGAAAAGCTGCCTGACGAGGCTAGACGTGTTTGGATCATGTCCTCTGCCTGGCCAGCTGTAACTACCTGTATCAATCTATAAACTATTGTTGGCCCACATCTATACATAGCTAGCCCCACAAAAAGGTGTCATTAGCACCCCAGGCCAGCACCCAGGCTAGCACCAGGCGTCCAATTCTCGGCGCCTGGGCCAGGCTAATGACTATGCCTGGTGACCCGCCAGGCTAATCAAGATGGCAGATGCTCCAGGCCAGGCTATCATCCATTACCCAGGACATTATCCAAACAACGTCCAGGCCAGAATCAGGCAAGCTCCAGGCCAGGCATAAAAACATGAGGAAGCGAACCAAACTGACCCTCTGTCTGGCAGGGAGACAGCAAGTCCAGTGCTGCAACGTTGCCTCGGGCTTACGCGAAAAAATGAAGTTCTGATGGATGTTTCGATTCCTGTGAAATTAGAGGAAGTGGTGGCCTTTTCTTTGATTTACTGTTCAAGTTTTCCTGTGTACCGAACGCTGCTACAGGGCAAAAAACTGCAGGATACTCAAATCCTCCACTTTTCCTACGGTTTGGGCCTTACTGTTCTATGCATGCATACGTTTCTATCCCAAACAAATGACACGTACCTGATACTATCCAAGAACTAGGCTCCTAGCCCATGCAGCTTAGGAAAGATAAATCACCTCATGCAAGAATATCTACTTTCTTATATGGTAGTACGGTGTAGTACAAGGGCTAGCCGGCCTTTGGTTGAAGAAAATGGAGCTAACCATGAGCTGGTACGCACGCTACATGCATTGACGCAACGAGTAGACAAGACGGATGTTGTATGCATGCCGTGCTTTGATGCATGCATGTAAGGGTCCGTGAGCACTTAAAATAAATGTAGTACTCCATCATCTCCTAAGCTAGCTTATGCAAAAAAAGCCTGCTAATGATTTGCATTCACGGGTCTTAAGATATTAATAAAACAAAGAGTACTATTAGCATGCCCGACCTCCCAAACAAATTGATAGTTGGTAGTATGTTGATCTCTACCCCCTTCCTCTCTGAAAAGAACGGCTACATGTTTTTTTTGCCAAAGTCAAACGGTATAAAATTTGACCAAGTTCATAGCAAAAACTATCAAGACCTATGATGCCAAATCAACATCATCAGATACATGCATGAAGTACTATAACTATTTAAGATTACAAACTTGGTTAAACTATGCATCATTTGACTTCACACATGCATTACAGGGCTTCTTGAGGGAGTATTTCCATTTTGGGTGTTTGTGCAAGGTTTGTTGGTTCACGTTCATACAAACATGATCAAACTCTTTACATTTTTTTTTCGCGGGGATCAAACTCTTTACATGATTCTTGTCACATCTTAGTAAACTATAGGAGTACGATCTTATAATTTTTGGAGACGAAATTTAAGTATTCTGTACACTGATTACCTAAGCTAGACTTCAGAAGCCAACACAAGCAACCACAAGTGCCAAATCCACTCCGCCAAACACTGCTGCGCACTCCAACACTAATAACAAGTTCATACTGGGTTTTTCCCATACATTAGCTCATGCCGGGGTTCATGTACAGCCAAAACAGAGCAAAATGATGTAGTAGCTAGCGTAACTACGGTGAGATCAAACTCCCAGCATATATATGGTGAGCAAGGAGTGATCAAATCAGAGAAGCCTGGCTAATTCATTCATGGGAATCTGGTTATACGGAGGCGCAGATGAACCTCGCCGGACTCTCCGTGCAGCATGTTGGGGTTGACATGCGCATGGAGCCAGCCCTGTTCCATGTCCACCTCGCCCGGGACGGAGCAGCTCGCCACGTCCCCTTTCACCTGGACGCTGCCCCTAAGATGGCCCGCGGTGGCCGGAGGACCATCCACCCAGAGCACGCCCGTGTACAGCGGCCTCGAGTCGGCGTCGGCGTTGCCCCTGACGCACACGACGTTGACGGGGCGGCGCCCAGCCGGGCCCCTGCCGGCGCCCACGGCCAGGAGGAACACGCTGCCGTCCTCCGCGAGCAGCAGGCAGCGGTAATCCCCCGACGGCGCCTGCACGACGAGCGGGTGGCTAGACTCGTATTTGATCTTGTCCGTGAGCCAGGAGTGTTTGCCGGACGGCGCCGTGAGGTGTCGCAGGAGTTCCGCTGGCGAGCCCTCGAACGGGGGCATGCACTCGAAGCAGTAGCAGGGCGCGTGCGCGCACTTGGCCTTGTGGTCCGCCGCCGCGTGGTACACGATGGAGCTCGCGCAGCCGTGCTGCTTGTACGGGCACGGCACCTTGTAGGCGCCGACCACGCCGTCCATGAACTCGGAGTGGGTGTAGGAGACGTCATGCCCGCATGGACCGCAGTGCCTGTTCGCTCTGCCGTCTCCGCCGCCGCCGCAAGCGCAGCACACGAAATGCTCCTTTTCGCACTGCAATCCCAAAGTTCATCCATCATTTTTCACGCTGATTTCAGGAGCTAATTCGAATGTACTAGTAGGAGGAGTGAGTACCTTGAACACCGGAGGCTTGAGGGGGGCACGACAGGCCGCGCAGTGAAACAATTTCTTGGGCAAGTCCAAATTGGCAGGCTCCTCCTCTTCCGCCGCCAGGGCCAGCATTGCGCCACCATTGTGTTCCGCGCCTTCTTCATCCCGCTTCACCACGGCAGCCGGCTTCGCAGTGGCCACTGGACTGGGTGTCGGCGTCTTCGTGGCCACCGGACTCTGTGCCTCGAGCGCCCTCGTTGCCGCTGGACTGGGCGCCGATGGCATGGCGGTCACCGGACTGGTCACTGCCACCGTCGCCACTGGACTGGGCGTCGGCGTCTTCGTGGCCGCCGGACTCTGTGCCGCGAGCACCCTCGTTGCCGCTGGACTGGGCGCCGGTGGCGTGGCGGCCACCGGACTGGTCACCGCCACTGTGGCGGCTGACTTCGGGATGGGAACGGGATTGAGCTCGGCCAGTGTCCGCGTCTTCGTGGCCACCGGACTCGGCACCGGCAGCGCCGGTGGCTTGAAGGCGAGAGGACTGGTGACCGGCTGCGCCTTTGCAACGGGGCTGGGCGAGGACAGCGCCGCCCTCCTCGGGGCCACCGGACTCGGCACCGCGAGCTCCGCCGGTGACACTGTGGTCACCGCCACGGCGCTGGACTTCTTGGCGCCGCTGCCCTCGGCCTTCTCGGAGAACCGCGGTCTCTTCTTGTCCTGCTCCCCCGACTTCTTCCCCTGCTCCGCCATAGGGCCAGATTCCCGCTTTCCCTGTGCCGAAGAAGCTACCTATGGCTATGGAGGGAGGGCGCCTGGGACTGGGAGAAGATGGGGATTGCGCCTTTTCTTTGAGAGAGTGGGAGTGAGCTGCTACTGCTATGCTAGGCCCTCTGGCTACTGCTTGGTTCAGTACAACTTGACGTCCCAAGCTCCAAGTTCCAACAAGGTCTTGTCTTATCAACTGCTACATCAAGGGTCTTCCTGCTTGTCTGAAAAAGAGGGCTTCTTTCTGCGGGTACAAGATTTTGTAGAGATTTTGGTGTGTTTTATATGCTATCTTCTTTTAATTTTGTTCATGCAGTTTGTTTGATTTGTACAATCAAGCTTTTGAAAAACTGACCTTACTGAGTCTAATTCACAAGTTTAATACACATACTCTATCTTCAGGATAAAAATATTGTGTTTTTATCAAAACAATTTGTAATGCACATACTCTATCTTCAGTTTCGACTGAATTTAGCAAGGCCATGGAACTCAACTCCTGCATTCCCTTTTTTTTAACTCTGTATTCATGTGTTGATGAAATGAGGAAAGCCAAAGAGGCCCTAAGAAAATTTGTTAATTATGAAATGTTAACAAAATTTTGAAATTAGCTTTCATTCACAATATATGCAATATTATATCTTTTACTTGACTAGTATACAACGCGAGTCAGATTTTCCAAAGTTTGATTACATGTACAATTTCATAACTCGACTATTTAGAGACGATATTAAAAAAAAACAATACTACACAGCTACCTACAACATCTCACAACGATTTGACACTTTGTACCATTGGATCTGCTCATTGAACGCTCTGGATGGTTTGGTCATCGATCACAGTTTCACCACATATTTGGTGAAACTTTGAACCAGTGTAAGCTATTTTAAAATATCTTACTCAGTCCAACTTCACAAATCTATTTTTCTTTTGCGAGAACAAAAATCTTATACTCTGCGTCATTTAATTCTGATCGCTGGGAGTATTTATTTCAGAATAAAAATATTGTGTGTTTTTTATGGTGCGGTCAAAAAACTAGTACTGCACGGCATCATATGTTCTTAGTTTCTTCAGAGTTTACTAATGTCGTGGCACTCAATTCCTACATTCTTTGTTTTTATTCTTTTTGTTTGCGTTTTTTTGGTTAGTATTCATGTATGTGTGAAATTTGGCAAGACAAAGATGCCCTAACAAAATTTTATTATTATGAAATGACAACAAAAATCTTGAAACTATTTTTCGTTCACAATATATGCAATGTTATATCTTTACTTGACCATTATAATATTTCCCCTTCACAACCTTTGATTGGTTGATTTTTCTTTTGTGAAACGCACTTGTTAAATTTATTGAACATAACTTAGTTTCCTTTTGCGAGGTTAAACACATACGAACTTAAATGATATTCCCTCGGTTCTCAAATATAAGTTTTTGAGCCTAAATGATATTCCCTCGGTTCTCAAATATAAGATGTCGTTTTGGATATTTTAAAGTGGAATACATACGAACTTAAATGAGTGAACAAACACACTAGAACGTGTCTATATACATCTGGTGCAGAAAAGTTCTAGAACATCTTGATTCATAGGATTCTGAAAACGCGAGAATTAAAAATTATAAGGTTGGAATGGCATGCCCACTTGAATCCTACGGAAGCAGTAAGGGGTGTTTGATGTCACGAAATAACAAAGTAATTGTAAAAAAAGAGTTGGAGTGGATGTTAGATTTCCTATGAAACGTAGTACAAAAGATTTCATAGGAAAACTTGTATGGGATTGAATCAACCAAGTTGGAAAATTTTCCAAGGATTTCAAACAATCTATAGAATTCCTTTGAATCAAAGGAGCCATTACATTTGTGAACGGAGGGAATATTTTCCTTGACGTTTCTGGTACATTCAAGAGTGAATTTATGTTTTAGCTTTCTTTTTGCATGGTAATACGTGTCTCATTTATATAGAATAAAGATCCAAGTTACAAGGCACGTAAGCACCGACCATACATAACTGGAAAGATAGGAAAATCCTATGCAGAATACCAACGCCTATTCCTTTCCTTCGACACCATCGAAGCGACCACCAAAGGATAAAAAGACAAATCACCTCTTCACCCAAGCTCGATGCGGCTCCATCGCTGATCAGCAGCTTTACGGACCTCCAAAGTAGTTTGCTAGAAGCAAAACCATAGCCGTTGAAAGAATCAGACCGGGGCAACATGTCCCCGGACACGCCATCGAACTTCAGAACTGACACCCCCGCATGACGACGACGTCGGAGGAGGAAACCAGAACTGTCAGCCTTCGACCACAGACCCAACACAAGATACTCCATCTTCCGGCTGTCACTTGCGTAGACAACCGCCTGCGCGTACTCCTGAACAACAAAAACTCCCTGCTCCACCATGACGTCGGAGACAACACCGCAGCAACGGGGACAAAGTAGAAGGAGAGACACACCTGATGGAGTCGTCGCCGCCGGCGCGCTTTGCCGCGCCCCGTCCATTTTAGGAAAAATAAAAATATTAAATGTTGAAGAAAAGTTGGACAATAGCCATTTTCATAAATTCTGAATATTTGAATTACAATGGGTCGATATAGATGGTAGCACCTCTCACAAAATAGTCAGAACTAATGTACTAACATAATTGCTTTAGCTTTTTGCATTTTCTCTACATCGCATTCATAGAAGAAGATGTCGAAAAAGTACCGAGTGAATAATTATAACACTATATCCTATAATGTCTACCATCCTCTAGTTTTGGCAGAATTCAACCATAATAGGAATGTCAAGCTCTCAAAGTAATTCGACACTTTGCATCTATAGACTTGGCTATCTCATCAAGTTTGTACAAATTAAACCTTCATATTTTTAAACCATCTGTGTTTGATATATTATGATCATGGTAAAAAAGAAAATAAAAAATACAAAACTGCATTTAATCAAGCTGAGAGCAGACAAATTAACTATTAAACCAACCATATGAATGCCTCTCCACCAAAGAAGTGAATTTCCTTTCTGCAAGGAAAACACATTTTATGGAAAAAGAAATCAATGCAAACCGTTTGTAACTAAACAAAGGAACTGCTAAAATTTCGGAAAAACTATGGACAAAAATAAGATGAGCAACAATCTTGACAAAAAGATGAACAATTATCTCTTGCAGGATAACGGTTGATATCTCGATGAACTTATCAATGTCATGCCCTAGCATGCTGAATCATATGACTGTTCTTAAGAAGGTGATAAACAACGAACACTTTTATATCCTCAATTTCAAAAGGAGATGCAATAGAAAATTAGTTTCTTGTAAAAAAGATACGTGGATGGTATTAGCATAGCTGCACACGAGAGGAACAATGTGCAAATTTAGTACCGACCCAAACAAAGTAGAAACAACAAATCTGTAACTGTTAGCAAACTAAGAAGGAGAATAAACAGAGGACTTGTCTTCCTGCCGAAGTGGATGCTCTACGTGCAAGGGCATGAGTGGCGAGAAGAGGATCATGGTGGGGGAGGTTGCTGCCAAGAGGGGAGGAGAGCCAGAGGGAGTTGAACCCCTGCTGCCTGATATAAGTTTCCTCACTTCGGGTACGAAGCGGTTGCGGGCTGCAACACACACCATGTCCTCTTCGACCTTGGATGCTTGCCCCAGCCCACATAGTATGGAGCAACGAAGCAACAACTGAAAAAATGCAAACGGGGAATAACGAACCTCCACCAGAGGATGGGAATCGTCGCAGGACTGCCTCGCCATTCTGCCGCCGCTGCCAGAGGATGAGCACACGCAGCGTCGGCGGAAATCGATCGATCGAGAAAGAGAGACCATGGGGCAGGCCTCGTTTACCATTCACGATTGGTCGGCCCAATCAAGGAGAGAGTACCCAGGTCAACCTGCGGAGTAGCGGCCTGATTACGGGGTGAAAACGTGGAGACCGGAGTGGTGGGATGGACGAAGAGATCTGGACCGTTCTTAGGTGTTATCGAACGGTTAAGTGTGTCAAATCGCCGTGGAGGCTCATAGCTAGCTGTGTTATACTTTTTTTAATGTCTACATCCTACCTGCGTAGTCACCACATCGTCTGTCGTCGCGCCGCTTCCTATAATCTACTTCCACCCGTGCAATGCATCAGGGACGCCTTCTTCGTTCTAGGAGCGATATAAGAGCATCTCTGACCGCTTCTTTAAAAACTGGAGGAGTATCCGGCTGAGCAAATTTAGTAAACTATTTATAGTTTATTATTTTTTGTAGGATCTAACCGATCTCCTAAATTTAATGGAGTAACTTTTTTTTGTCAAATTCATTTCATTTTCGGCCACCGAAACTAATTTCGCTACTTCTTTATTTTATTGAACGACATCTTGATACATCGAGTATATAATTCACCAATTTTTCGATATGAGAGTTAATAAGAATCACAATTAGACACTTTAATAGAAATCTAACTTTCATAACTGCTCCCACTAGTTGAATTAGTATTTCCCTATGTGTCGTGGACTTAACACGGCAGATTCACTAGCAAAATGACTTAGGTGTGGAGCCATCGCAACTAGATTAGCTTGAAGGGGTTGAACGGGACAAAAGGACACAGAGAATTTACCCAGGTTCGGTCCCTCTCAACGAGGTAAAAGCCTACTCCTGCTTTAGGTTGTATTGCTTGGGTTTTGATTACCAGGGAGCGAGTATGCTTGACCTAGTTCTCGATCAGTTGTTTCTTGAGTTAACCCGCCGTCGGGTCACCCCTTTATATACATGTTGATGCCCGACGGCGTACAAAGTCCCGTCCGGCTCACACAAACGTGACCGGTCGGTTTCTAACTAAGCTTGCCTTACAGTACAAGTTGAACATATGGCGGCTCATCCCTTTGGGCCTCAAGTCGCCTATGGGTCTTGGGCCTTCAATAAGCTTGCCTCTTGAACCGCCATCTTCATATCTTCTTGGACCTTAACGGGCCTCTTCATCTTGAAGTTGCCAATGGCATTGACCCGACCCCTCCTGGGCGGGTCATATCTAGTAGTCATATCCCCAACATTAGGCCCCAGGTTGATTTGAACTTGTTCACATCAATCTTCAACATTTGACTTAGCAGAATCTTCCATCATCAATTCCTCATCGACTCGCCGTAACCCACCATGATGTCACATCATAGAACCGCAGTAAACTGCCATGACATCATGCGCATTAACTTTGCACAAAGCCCAGGATATCTTAACAGATCCTTATCTTAATAGACCTCCCGAAAATCGAGGCATCCATGTAGCCACATAATCATTTTTCGGCCTACTTGATTCCCGCACACGCCGTCTAGTCACTTCCTTATAAATAGGGACAGGGGTCTTTCCTTTCACTTTTTACTTGCCCCCTCGTCTTCGTCTTCCTCCTTGCACCGCCTCCGCAAACCCGATCTCTGCCACCGCCGTCTTCCTCCAGCGTCACCAACTTCGGCTGCTGCATCGACCTGAACGGACCAGAGAGACGCAGCGCACTTCCGTTGTTCATCAACATGAACAGGTACCCATTTTGCTTCACATCAGATCTGCACTAGGGTTTGCTCAATTCATCGGAGCTCTTCACTGTTCTTCATTTTTCTCTTTAGATCGTGTATTTGGATCTGAACACAACAGTAAAATTGCGCGGTAGTAGTTTTAGCCCTTTCCAATCGCAGAAGATACCTCCTCTGTACAATATCCCATCTAAGCACATGAGTTCTTCTGCTGCCGCCACCTTAGGTTTAGGATTTATTTTATTTTCCGAACTGTTGTAGATCCAAAATAGTAGAACTGATCTGTGCAACCTGTTTGTTCAGCGCTTAGCAAAATTTCACCCATAGGTCTACAGATACTTCCGAACTGCAGCCGTGCGGGCGTCTTATAAGATAGGCCGTAACCCGCCAGACACCATTAGCCCCTCTTTAAGCCGTCAGTATATGTTCAAATCTGCATAACCCGACATCATCTTCCGATTTTATCATGCCAATCTTTATAACCGGTATTCTCTACATACGAATTGGCCTTGCAAAACACACTTATTTGTTGATCACTGGATGGCTTAATAGCATAACCTTAATCCGGCAATATTTTCCTTTCTAGGCTTTCATCAACAGAATGACCAAGACTGTCACTTCATGCAACTGGGTCGTTTCCACTGTTACGGAGGAAACGCTCAATGAATATGTTAAGGAAGGCATCTTAGCTGCAAAAGATGTGATCCACTAGAGGGCTCTGGGTCAAGAGTCCATACCCGCCCCTCTGGAAGGCGAAATCATAGTTTTTACTGACCATATGCTCCGGGGGTTACCCCACCCGGCTCAAAGTTCTTTCGTGATGTGCTGCATTTCTTTCAACTTCATCCTCAAGACATCGGGCCCAATTCTATTTCAAACATTTGCAACTTTCAAGTCTTCTGCAAAGTGTACCTTTAACAGGAACCCACCGTAGAATTGTTCAGAGAATTTTATTACTTGAACCGCCAGACTGAGTTCACAAATGGGCCCAGCCTAGAACTAGGTGGCATTTCAATTCAGAGGCGGAAAGAAGCAACTTTTCCTACCACCGCACTTTCCAGCCATCCCAAGGACTGGAACCAGACTTGGTTTTACTGCAAAGACACGTCTCTAGAAGGCAAAAATCCTCTGCCAGGTTACCGCGAGAACCGTCTTAGCAACAGGCACCATCTTCTAGAACGGACCAGCATAGAAGAACGGGCCAAATATATGCCCATTTTTTCAAAGATCAAAGCCTTAATGGCCAATGGCTTGACTGGAGTCGATCTAATTCAATGTTGGGTTGCATGGAGGATCTCACCCTTGAGCCGCCGGCCTACCTTAATGTGTAAATATACCTGAGACATCAAAGATCCACAACGTTATAGCCAGGTACGATTGGACGATAATAAGATCAACAGGATGACCAAGACATTGCTGAACGAAAGCCTGGCAACTTGTAGCAAGGTGGGGCTGAACCCCTTTTGCACTCTTAACCCGGCTCCAGCTGTAAGTACTTCACACTTTTTTTCTTTTTATCATCTTATTTTTCTCATAGATTGTCTTCTCACCACTATCCGCCTTTCCAGGCCAATGATCCTTTTTGGAATAGAAAACTTCAGGATAAACCAGCCAAGAAGGTCAGGGCCAAGAGCAAGGCTAAGAAGCCTGCCAAGAAGAAGACAGACGCAATTGACCCATTTACTCTTGATGATGACTCAGAGGTAGAACTTGAATCCCTTGTCTCCTTCTTTGTTCATCTTATTGACATTGATTACTATCAGGATGACGCGGAGGCCAGCCACGCAGACGGTGAAGAGGTGACTATCCTTTCCTCTGACTCAGAACCTCTGCCAAGACAGGAAGTTCGACAAGCGAGCCGGAAAGTAAGGTTTTCTCACCCTTTAGCTTATCTGGATCCCAACTTTATTTTGAAGAAACAGTAGCACGAAGTTCGCCACACAACCCGGAATAGCAAAGGTGGAGAACTTTCCTTCGGCTTACCGAACACGCCGGCTCCTCGCAAGCGCCGAGCAGAGGTTTCACAGATTTCCGACTTAGCTTTTCCAAAGGCGGGTCTTATTCGACAACCCCTTAACCTTTCTGATTCAAACTATCAGGGAACTTCTCACTCTTCATTCAGTAAATCAACTGGAACTCAGATTCCTTTATTCAAAACCGTACCCAGGTGAGAACATTAAGCTTGTTTGCTTTAACACTTACTCAATTGATATATTAATCCCATCATGTGTCTTAATTTCAGTGCTATAGCCAAACCCAGCAAGAAACTGAAGGTGAATAAACCGGCTGAAGATCCCAAGGTTGGTGACCCGGAAAAACAGACAATGTCTGAATCTTTACATCAAAAACTTCTGAAGCAGCTATTGATGATCCGCCGCCAAAAGAGCACAATGTCATAATTGACTCCGTGGATGTTAACCCGGCCAACGCTAAGCCGCCAAGTCCCATTAAACCTACTGAAAAAGAGGCTGAAGATGTTATCAACACCGGGACTAGTTATGCAGAGTCGGGCAACCCCACAGTCTTAGCAAAACATAGTGCCAAAGAGGAATTTTCAGCTGTTGACAAGGCAAATGGAAGCTGGACTTGGAGAGTTATGCCCAGTTCAATGCTCATGAGATTCATGCGGGTTATTTAAACCGCCTTCATACTAGCCGTGATTTCAAAGCCGGCTTAGTCAATCTGATGAAGGAGCGCTTTGAGGTAAACCCTGAAAAACTCTTCTCATATATATAACTTAGTCGGGTCATTAAAGATTTTTCTTCAAAAGAGCAACATACATTAGCCCCCAAGTGCCAAGTAAAATACTTGTATTATGCTTGGGACTTCAAATAAGATGATTATCATAACCACATACTGCCTTTCTTTGTATATGGCAGGCTGAATTGAATATGAAGGAATCTCAAGTCACCAATCTGCGGCAAAACATCCAATCCCAACAATCAGAGACTTCAAAGGCCAAATCAGAGCTGAAAACCACCTTAGAAGAGATTGAAAGGTTAAAAAGGGATTTCAACGCTGAGAAAACCGGCTAGGACACCGAGAAGGCAGCTCTGTTGAAAAGAGCGGAAGATGCTGAAGCTGCTCTGAAGCCGGTGACTGACGAGTTATCCGGCTTGAAACATCAAATCAATAGCATGACAGCTGCCATCTTTGGTAAGTAATATAGTACTTCAATCTTTCACCATCAATGTATAACAATCATTAGCCGGTTTATCAACATCTTTACTAATGCAGGCTCCAGAATTTCCAACCTTGGCCCAGACATGCGCGTGAAGCTTAAAGCTGCATACACCCTTGGGGAGCAGTTATACACCGGCGCTCAACGAGCTATAACTGTCGTCTCTCATACTAAACAGCCACCTTCACTCATCAGAGAAACATTGGACAAACTGTCCGTCGTACCCCAAAGGGTGGAGGAGATAAAGCGGTCAGCCGCCAGAGCTAGTGCCATCACTGCCCTGAGCCGGGCCAAGGCATGGCAGGCAGAGCTTGACCCGGAGGAATTGGCCACTGGCTGTCCAAGCTTAAAAGAAGATGGGTCTCCCTTCAGTGCAGATGACTTCACCAAAATTGTAAGGGAAATGCGTCCTTTGGCAAGCAAGCTGGTTGAGGAGGCCGATCTCTCCAAGTATCAGGCGGCTTATACTATTGAAAACGCAAAAGTGAAAGTGCTGGATAATCCAGTTATGGATCTTATTCCACCAACACGTAAGCACACTTTTGCTCCTGATATTGATCCATCCACTCTCATAGATGATGAGGCTATATTCAAAGTCGTAACTGGCGTCAATTGGACATCACCTGATTTCTATCCAGTGGAGGAAGAAGAAGAACCGGCGCTGGATAACCCGGAAGCTTCAACTTGCCAAGACCAGGGCAACTGAACCACAAGGCGGTTCTTAGACTACAACCCGGTGTATTTTGTTCTGAAAAACATTCAGTCAATTGGGTTCCAGAAAGCCTTGTAATAGTTTGGTGTAAAACAATGATCTTGTCATGCCATCGTGCATGTTTATCTGCATAATTTTTAAACCGCTGATCTAATGTTGAAGATCTGCTGCTTATGCTCATAATATTATCAATCATGTAGGTCATATTATCATATTCCCTGCACACAAGTAAATAACATGTACCCTATGAGATTGGTTCATACTGCCGGCTTACAGCGCCATATGCAGTAAGGGTAACAGCCCAAAAACTTAGAGCGCATAACTCCAAGTGCACAATCAATGTATACTGGCGACTTATCGTCCAAAGCCAGACCGGGTTATCAAAACCCTAGATATGCTCAAATATGAGTCATAAGGATTAAGGCTACATGACCTGAATCATTTTAAACCATACGGAGTGTCCAATCTTTATAGCATTGAATCGATATTGTACCTTTGGCCACGATACGAAGTAGATATTGATTTATGTTCAAGCGATGCACGTCCACGATCGCTAGATAGTGATACATGAATGAATTGTGCATATAAGTGGTGGCTGCACGTTAAGAATAAATTTTTTATCGCACAAAAACAAATTACAACTATATAACAAAAGGAAGGTTGGCATAAAACTTAACAGTCTAGCAGATAAATGCACCACCAGAAGTTCAGAAGCTCAGTTCATTTGACCTGACTGTTACGTTTTCATGCTGTATTGTCTGATGGAGCACCATAACCCTCGCCTTCATTTCCCCTAGGCTCCTGAACAACATAGCAAATGTCTGATAGTCGAGTTTCAAAACCATGCATATCTTGATGACATTGAGCAATGTTTCTCCTTGTTTCACAAAGGGTCTCTGTTAGGGAATGGACTTGTGTCTGGAGCGCAGATACAACATTGCTTTGAGCTTGCATATCTTGATCATGAGGCCGTTTGGACAATATTGCCTTAACAACCAACCCCGTATTACGCAGGAACGTGCTTTTAGCATTGTCAGTGGACAAGTACTGACCCACTGCAGCAAGAGCTGACATTGCGGTTATAGTTGCCTCGCCACCTTCAGAAGGTGGCGGTTCCACCATTTTGTCCATAGCTCGCTGAAAAGTTGAGGTTTTACATTAGTAGTACCAGAACAAAAGATATTAAGGAGGCAGCAAAACCAAACAAAATAGCTTTGGTCTATATACAGAACTTATTCTGGTGAACCTATGTAAAATATTAGTTGTATTTTATTGCAAAGTACATAATAAAACCAGGTTTCAAACATATGACCATGTACCATTGCCAATGTATTGTCTATTTCTTCACATTGTATTGAGGGCTAAGGATAAAGAGGCGAAGTTTATAATACGGTAAACATAGTATGACATCATTCATATCACAAAACAACTGAGAACAGACAAACAGGCAATTGTAACGTTGTGTGGGCAAGTCCAGCACGAAACTAGATTACGGGTCAAGATCAAAGGAACATCACTCCTCTCTTTTAAACCTTGTAAGGTGCGATGATACGCTAAGACAATTGTGTATAAAATTGAAAAGAGTAATACACATTGGCTGCAAACCATGCAGTTCAAGGCACAAGTCAGAGTAAGTAGTAGTTAAAAGGCATGAGGATTAAGGACTTACAACAGCGGCTTTGACTGGTGTAGTCATGCCCTTCTTCTTGCTGGTGTGACAGTCCTTGAAGATTTCCACAGCATTTGGTTCAGGTACTTTTTGGTCCTTGCGGGCTTTCCTCTGCATTTCGAACAAGTCAATATAGATCTGATAATATGGTACCGCGAAAAGAGTGAAACAACAGCTAATTACAAGAGCCTCGCAGTGTGCAATATAGCTACGAGATCCTGTCGTCTGTTGGAATTTCACTTTCGTACGGTTGGCATTGTTCTTTGAACAGTTCACCTACAAGAAGATAGATTTGTGTGGCACATGCGTAAATAGGACTTCAACATGTGATCTGATCACATATATATAATGTACCTGATACTTCGGATCAGACCAGTGTTTAACAAGGCCCCTCCAGTCTTCATCCGATATATTTTCCACTGGAGATGTTTGGGAAAGTTCACTGTTAGCCTTGCCTTCAAAGTGAGTTTTCCTCAAGTTATACCGATACTGTCGCAGAGCAGACTTGAAAACCTGGGTGCAAGCTTGTCTGGTTGCATCATCTTGGCTATCCAACTTGAACCTCATCTGTTGAAAATTATGGGAGTCTCATTATCAGCAACCTAGAAAGTATGGGACAGAGCAAGACGATATTACTAGTTTCCATACATAACCATACTTACAGATAAATGGTCGAGGAAGGTGTTGAACTGGGTTTCGTCTTTGTCATTCCGTACTGAATCCATGTTGGGAGGATACGTACATGACACCTAACGGCAACCGCTGCCTCTGATACTAACTTGGCTGACTCTGTAGCATCACGTGGCCTTTTTAAACCTGCCTCAAAACGGATCTCCATTCTTCCTCCTCTAGATTTAGTTAACCTATCGAGCATTATCCCTGATGTTTGTTTCCTCTTGCGCCTAGGTGCTAGTCCAACAACGAACATAGGAAGTGTTAGTGTACATCAAACTGTGAGACTACATATAAAGAAGCATGCAACTGTAACTTGACTCCAGCAACTACCTTCTTGCTGTTGAAGCTCACAAGGTTCATCTGATATTGCCAACTCGTCTTGTGTCAAGAGTGCTTGGGAAGTAGTGTCAGGTGGCAAGGGAGCTTGGGAACGTGCTGCTAGCTCAGTTGACGCACGAGTAAGTCGTGCAGCTGGTAGTACTGTGGTAGGTGTTGCAAGAACTAGGGCTGTCTCTGCTTGTTTGGTGGCAGCTATTTGTTTCTGTTTGGCTTTTTTTGCAACTCGTGTAGCATGGGATGCCGTGTTTGTAGAATTTTCCGCTGGACTTTGACCTTCTATTGCACCATCAGTACCAGCAGAATCTGCAGGATTCATCCGCTTCTCATTCCCTGCCATTATGTGTTTCTTCCTCTTTCTCTGTGCCATGTTAAGTCAAGCCGACAAGAAAAACGAATAACAATTTAGTTCTTCAGAACAAATTGATGCGTGATGCAGACGAACTGAACTTTGATGTTAGACAACCACATGATAGGAGGATGTAATATGTATGAAAAACAGGACGGAAGAGATAACCAGAACTATGATGTGTAAACTGAGAAGAAGACATTTCACCAAATTAGAAGCAATGCAATGGAAGGTAGACACCATATGAAAGATGCTACAAATATCGCTCTGCCAAGTTAACAGTGTCTCATCATAAATGGCGTTTAAACAAATGTGAAGCAGTACAAGAAATAAATCATATGCAAGATGCAAACAACATCACACTACCATGTTAGAGGTCTCTCGTCATTAGTGCCATTGCATATTCACAGCATTGCATATTCACAGCTTATGATGTGTAAGCTAAGGAGAAGGCATCTCAACAAATTAGAAGCAATGAAAGCTAGACACCATATGAAAGATGCAACGAATATCACTCTACCAAGTTAGAACTATCTCGTCATAAGTGCCATTTCAACAAATTTGTAGTACAAGCTAGAAAAGAATGTGAGATGTAACCTATATCACACTCCAAAGTCAAACGTGTCTTATGATAAGTGATTGTTGCAGGTTACACAACAGTAGTAATTTGATGTAAGAACATGGTGTGATAGACAGATATTGTATGTTCTAGAAACAGGAACACGTGTCTTATTCAAGTATAATGTGTAAAGTAAGCAGATGGAATTCAACAAATTAGAAGCAATACAAGCTAGACATCACACATAACATGCAACCACATATAACAGTGCCAAGTTAGAGGGAGCACCGGTGATGCTGCACTAGGGGAGACGTGCTCATCATAAACACAGCTTTGTTGAGTGTCTATGCATGTGTTGTCTTGGAAATCATCTTGGGGGTGTGGAGGAGTAGAAACTGTAGAGGCCCTCCGTTCGGAAGGAGCACCTTTATCCGCTGCCTTGCTAACTTCCTTCCGCTTTATTGATTTTGAATTGTCAAGTAAAACCGACAAGAAAAAGCAATAAAATTCTCTCTTCAGAACTCATTCATGCATGATACTGACAATCACTACTTTGATGTAAGGCAAACACATGATACCAGGATGGAATATGTACGAAAAACAGGACGGCATGGCATGTTCACAACTGTTTGTGTAAACTAAGCAGAAACCATTCCAGCAAATAAGAAGCAATGCAAGCTAGACACCACATGAAAGATGCAACCAATATGACTCTGCCAAGTTAAAAGCGTCCCATCATAAATGGAATTTCAACAAATTAGAAGCAGCGCATGCTATAAATCATATGAAAGATGCAACTAATATCGCACTGCATATACTAAAGGTGTCTCGTCATGTTGATTGATGCGGGATACAAAAAAACAATAGTTTTATGTAAGGACATGCTTAATAGACAGATGTACTATGTACTAAATACAGGAAGGCATGTCACATTAACAGGTATAATGTATAAGCTAAGCAGACTAGCACATGCAGTTTAACCAGATTGGAAGAATTACAATCTAGACACCATATGCAACATGCAACCACATATCACGCTGCCAAGTTAGAGCAAGCACCTGCGATGCTAGTGTAGGGGAAATGCTGTAATCAACTACAGAGCTACGTTCACTATCTTCATCTAGCATTTCTGTTTCTTGAGAATCATGTCGGGAGGCTGACGCTGCATTCTTTAAATGAGGAGTAGTCCCCTTGCCTGCCTGCCTCGTCATAAGTGATTGATGAGGGATACACAAGAACATTAGTTTGATGTAAGAACATGGTTAATACACAGATGTACTAGTATGTACCAAAAACAGAAAGGTATGTCATATTCAAAGGTATAATGTGTAAGCTAAGCAGATGCAATTTAACCAAATTGGAAGCAATACAAGCTAGACATCCGGCTGGAGTGGTGAGCATGATCATCTAGGACCTGAGAGCCTGGTGGGAGGCGGGCTGCTTCGCCACCATCGCAGCTTTTTAGTTGGCTTCCAGGTGATGCCTATCTTTGCTGGGCTTGTCACTGGCTCGGCCAGTGCCCTGACTAGCTATTTGTCTTCTGGTGCTCACGGGATGGTGGTTCATGTAAAAAAATATCTTTCCTTATCTTACCGACTTCGGCCTTTCGAATACAAGCTAGACACCATATGGAACATGCAACCACATATGACACCGCGAAGTTAAAGCAAGCACCTGGGATGGTGGTTCATTGCGAGCGAGGTCATCAACTCCAGAGCTACGTTTACCGTCTCCATCTGCTGACACTGCACCCTTTATAGCGCTGTAACGTGTCTTGCCTACCCGCATACGAAGCTGGAGTGACTTCTCTCTTTTCTTTTTGGCTTCTCTCATGGCAGCAGAGTCTGAAATACCCTTGCATAAAAACACAATAGTGAGAGTAAGGGTGAAGTGTGTGCAGAACTAGTGCACTGTAAAAGTAGCAGATAGCAGGTGGCTGAAAAATAAATGACAGGAGACATATGATAGCTCTACAACATTGCATGGCAAACAAAATTAGATTCTACTCCGTATGATTTTGTAATATATGAGCACAGGAAATGCAGGTACTCCTCCAGCACACCACCACATGTGGTCATATCTAAGATAACAGTCGACTGAAAATAAATAGGTCAGTCAATTTTTTTAATGAACCGTCCGATCTATAAGGAACGGGCAGATGGCCTTCGTCTACCTCCCGCCAGTCACTGTTGACGATCTTTCTCGAACCGCCAGCGACCACCGGCCCAGACCCCTGCCTCCGCCGCCCCGCCCTCCCATCGACCTCACACCACCGCCGTGCTTGGCAGCGCCCCCAGGCCATCCCTTTAATCCCGGCCGACCTCCAGATCGGGCGCCAGTAGCTCTAGGCCGCACACGCCCCTAAGATAAACACCAAGGCGCTGCTTCCCCGGCGTAATAGGCGTACTAGCGCCTGTTACGCCGGGGAATGCTTCCGTTAATTGGGAATCAACTGGCCAGAAATTGAAATTCAGGGGGGCGACGGACCTCTAGCTAAGGTGAAATAGTATATGAGGAGAAACCTTGTGCATCGCGAGTTACTAGGAACATCTAGTATCAAGAAGAAGCGGTCAACTAGTGTCTTCTGTGGGATGAATACCGTGCAAGTAGAGACGTAAGATTTGCACGAATAAGGGAAGAGGAGTACCTTTTTCGGTTGCCGGTGTGGTCACCTCCACATGTCACGCCGATCTTCTTCTTTTTACCAGGGAAACCGATGTTCTGGAGGGTGCAGGCTTGGACGAACCCATGGCCAAATTGTTGACTGTGTTGCCGTGGCAGTATGTCGGCGGAAGGGAAGCAGATCTGAGGCGGCGAAGGACGGCGTAGCAGGAACAGCTCCGGTGCGGTGGAGGGTGGCGAAGTTGGAGCGGCAGCGGTGAGGCGCAGGACGGCGTGGTTGAACTGGCTCGGGTACGGACGGCTCGGCCTCGGCTTCAACTACTAGCCGTGGAGGGCGTTGCGGTTGAGGTTGCGGTGGACGACGACGTCGGGGTATCGGCTCCGGCGTGATGGAGGAGGGCGGCGGTTGATGGGTGGGATGGGGTGGCGGACGGAGGACGCCGGGGTTTCGCGGCTGGTGGAGAGGTAGTTTTGGCGCCCACGGAGTACGAATGGGGAATCGGACGGGTGGGGGGGAACCATGTTTCGGTCTGGGACGCACTTGTTTTTGGCTTTTTTGAACAGAAGATGGGACGCGCTTGTTTGAAATTTGGGGAAAGTACAAACTTTGCCCCCCTCTTAAATTTCGGACCTACTGCGGGTCGGGGGTAGGATGGTAATCCCAGGTGTCCCAAATAGTGGGCGGGAGCGATTTCGGCCGCGCGCATGTGTACTTAGGCGGCCATTGTGTATGAATGTTTTTCGGATGCGGTTGCGTGGCGTCTAGATGAAGCTACAAACCTACCCCGGTTTAGACCTTTGGACGTCGGGCCGGTAGGTTTCACGGGTCGGAGTAATTAGAAAAGTAATTTCCTTGTACTACCAAACATTGGTCTCACGCGGTTTCGGGCGAGTAGAGGCTCTTTTGGCGCTTCGTTCGAAATTTTGAAACACAAGCATTCACATTTAGAGTACTCTTGAACTATGAGGATTGACCTAAATAGACAACGTTATATTTGACCTTGTATGTTTGAAAACCTCATTAAATTATCCGCTTCTTTTTGAAATTTTGACACTTGAAAATCCTATAACTACGATTATTTTGGAATGGAGGAGCTAAATTTGAATCTATTTTGTACACGACTACATATGCTATTATGTACAAAAACAGAGCAAAGATTGGTGCCCCCATAATTTAGGTATGGTTTACAAATGCCATGATATCGAATTCAAATAATTGAATGGACTTCATGTTGAATTCGATTTTTTAAACCACCTTAAGTTGAATTCAAATGTATGCTAGTTCATAGGTAGCTATTTATAATGTCCATTGTGTAACTTTCGTATGTATAATGTGCTTTACACACACAACATGAACTATGCTCACGTTTATATTCGATTGCTAAAGCGATGCATTGTCTGGAGTTCAAAATACTAACTATGTGGATCAATTGTGTCGAATAATAACATAGACATGCTCAAATTCGATAGAATCTAGATGTGTGATGGATCAATGACCGCTCCTTACGCGAATTGCAAATATCATGATCCCATCCTATTATTTGGATACAATTTATATCTTTAATCAATGTGTAGAGCAGTCTTTTACGTGTAGTTTCACTCTCCATCGGTGGTCTCTCACACATGCTCACACACTCTCTCCAGAGGTGTCTTTCTCGCACACATGCTCTAGATATAACCCTCCCTCCCTCTCGTAACCATTTACAACTGTTTTCACTAACCTTTATCACAAGCACTCTTCCTCTCGCAAACATACACACGCACAATCCTCATCGACCCTTTCTATATACATGGACCTGCCTACGTGTCTCATGTACGCACATTATCTTTACGCATGTCTCTCACGCATTGTCTCACACCTCTCTTCTTAATCGACGAGTACGATTCTAGCAGAGCATTCTGTAGGATGCCCCTTAAAGTTAGGTTGGATGAATAGTAATATCAGAGATAAAGGGGTTACCTTAGTCCGAGAACCTAGGGTTACAAATCCTAGCCGGCTTTGTCAGTGGACACAGAGTCCTTCACAATTCTGCTATCTTTTTCTTGTACGACTAGTCATCCATGGGTCTTCCTAAATGCGTCACGGGCCGACCAATGTGGCGCAGGACGGAACTGAACGAAGGGCCTCACCTCGACCCACCGGACCTCACGCGGTGACACACCCTCTGCCCCCACGTCTCATTATCTTCTCACACCCACACATACCAACACAAACAGCACACACACACAGAAAATTTCTCCTGGTGCCTCTATTCCCTCCCCCTTGCATATACACACTCAAGGGAATGGAATCTCTTGTCGTGACGTCATATTCGTCTCTCTCTCTCTAGACCACTCTCATTTCTCGTGCTATCTCTCCCACGCCCCCCCTCGGCCCCTCTATCCATGCCTCTCTCGAATACGTAATACACACACATACCTCTCTAGGCCCCACCAAATGCATCAACTACACATTCACACATGTTACATCACGTACCCCATTGATCTAAAAATCCCTCTCTTCACGTTTATTTCGCATACAACATTCCTTTTGAATAAAGTGTGGCCAAAAAATTATTTTAGAGTTTCTACATATATACAACATTACAAAGTTATATGGAGGAGTACGAACGCTAATTTGCATTGCATGGTGCCCACAATGATATTTATTCTGCACTGTGAATTTGTATATTTTTATACTATATACAAAGTTAGTCAAAATAAAGAGAAACGAAGAGCATCTCTCTCTCTCCATCGCATACCCCCTGTACGCCCCTTTCACGTATGCACACAAAACAATCTCCGGGTCCTCTAAAAGTAAGCCCCCAGAAAATTCACGCATGTTTCATCTTTCTCTCGTGATATATGCAATGACGATCATTGTATTTGAAGCGAAAGCACGATACGTACATTGGACTTCAGAATCCACTCATTACGGTCACCATTTACGTTTAGTGGTTATTATACAGTCACGGGCTCACCGTACAACTCTGTATTTGCTCATGACATGACTAGTTGACCAGTTAAACGGTCCACGTGGCACCTCTAGTGTTGCATCACATTATCTCACTACCATCGTGCCCACCTGTTGACTTGTATCTACTCTACATCTACACTCTTATAAATACATAAAATACACTCTTATAAAAAACAGAGTTGGTGATGATGGTGTGCCTGCCATCCTGCAATATAGGCCGTCCGATTTATATCTGACGGATAGGAAAGAAACTATGGCAATTTTGCAAAAAGGTACCCACACACCTCTCCACATTTGCAAATAAGGCCTTCCCTCGTTCATCCTTTTCTCTCACAAGATAAACAAGTCATACAAATGCATCTTGATGTTACGTGCAACGCACGGGCATCTTGCTAGTAAGAATGAAAACAAACGACAAAAATATATTTGGACGGTGGTTCGAAGTCATGACCGCGGGCACAGCGGACAAGGTGGCCTTGTATTGGTATGCTGAGCCGTCTGTTTTAACACATAGGAGCTGGTGTGGTGATTATACACACACGCACGCATGCACACGAACTGCATCCACGCAACACTCACACAAACACATGCACCCACGCACACACGCAATACTCACACGTACACACCCAGCCACGCACGCACGCAACACTCACACGCACACACGCACGCATGCATGCACACACCAGTACACCACACGACCAACACACACTCTCACGCTCAAGTGCTCAACCTACACGTGCATGCGCACACATCAGGCCCTGACAGACACATACACAACCAGGTGATTCCCGTGCACGGGTTGGAGCCTTGTCGCGCCTGCGTAAATTTGTGTTTATCTGACCTTTTGCCTATGCGAACTGACAGGTGGGACCCACAAGGAACATGGTCAATTTAATTAGTCAACATGGCGCCACGCAGACTATTTGGCCGGTCAACAGAGTGCAATCCGATGTTGAACTGTGAGCAAGTGACCGTATAATCACCGCAAAATGTATATAGTGACCGTAATCAGCTTATTCTGAAGTTCGGTGACCGTATTACGCTTTTCTCCCTGTAGGCCCTCCAAAACTACATCTCTACACGTTCTCGCATGTTACATCTAACAACTATGCAATACAACACTACTACTACACTCTAACACAATAAGTCATATGTGTTTTTAGTTTTACTAGATATCATATTGTTACTTATAATTATTTAGTTTGCATACATAAAAATTGCCTTTGAAATGTATGGCCAGTATCGTCTACCGTGCGGGAAAAATCCCGCCCTTTCCTGTTTAATCGGGTTTGTATCGATGGATCGTGCGAAACAGCAAAACTATAGTACTATACAGTACTACAAGTGACAGTTCACTGGGCCGTCGTGTCGTCTACTCCTCCGTCATATGAGTGGAGCGCTCGCTTTCATAAATCTTCTAGTCCCTTTCACCGACATGTGGGACATCAAGCTACCGGGTCCACGTGCCATACCGGAATACAGTGCAGAGCAGCCGGGGTGAAGCACCCCAGTCATGGCGCCGGCGTAGTAATGAGCAATGAGGCGTCAAATCACAAAGCTGCACCTTTCCCGCAGTTAAGTTGGAGGGACGAAGCAACCATCGCATCATTTCACTCGTTGCTGAATCCGCTTCTCCCTCATCTTCTTCAACTTAACCACGTGTTGCTTCTGCCGTTGTTCTGCCTCATGTGGGACGCGGATCGGCTTGGTAAAGCACTGACACGTGGGACCGCATGTTAGCAAACCGCCAGGACAACGTCCTCCGAAAATAAGAAGCCTAATCCTTACAAAGGGCTACGTAGCTGCTACGTATACTTTCCATCTAATCTATATATGCCCCCTGATTTTTCAGGTGGGGTGGGCCTAATCCTCTCCTTTAATCCAATCAAATAGTCCCACATCACATCAGTTCGTAACTTTACGTAAACCATTACGTGGATGTAGCATTGCTCAAATAAGAAACCTCCCCCGCCATCCGCGTGGCAAAATCACCTCCTTTTTACTAATCTTGATTCTATAATTTTTTAGATCAATATAATTGAGATTTGTATAGATAGCACACAGGAGCAAAACCAAGTGGTACGGTTAAGGGCATCCACAATGTGTAGCCAAATGTGAAAGTAGCTTTTGGCATCGTGGGAACCATTGTGGACGGTGTTGCCAAAGCCAAAAAGATGGAACCGAAGCTCCCTGATTGATTGATTGAAGGAATAGAAAAATGCAACGTCTTTCCTCTTTCTCCCATTCTTGGACCCATGTAGCACAGTATAGAGCACAGTGTCTACTCCCCTGTCCCTTCTATCACAAATCACAAAGCAATAAGGCGTCAAATCACAAAAGCACGGACGAAGCAACCATCATTTCACTCTTCGCTGACTCCGCTTCTCCATCGTCTTCTTCGAGAAACCATCTCACCGCACTAGTACTCCTAGTAGTACTAGTAAAGGACTTCCTGGATGCAAATAAGGCGGTTGTCTCGGCTTGCAGGCGGCACTTGCGAACGACTTACCGTGGTCTCCCTCAATGGTGTTCTCCGTCGAACGCACTTCGCCAAACCACCAAAAAAAAGATATCATCGACGTCACAGCAATGGGGAAGGAAGTCAAATATAGTTACTACCTCCATTTTTTTGTACACAAGGCCAGTATATCAAAATTACAATTTGCAAAGGGCCACTAACACTAATCGAGGCGAAATTGATGGGGTTAGCAACCAAGGACATTAATATCCCCTGCATGCATGCGAAAGTGAGAAGGTTGGTTTGCATGGCGCTGCATTAATCAAGCGATGAGGAGTGAGATGGTTAGCTCTTTGGTCTTTAGAGAAAAATACGCATTAATTGACACGTGAAACAAGGATTTGTATCGATTAAATCCCGCGAAGGAAAACCCCGCATTTCTTTTTTGACACTAGTACTCCTAGTACGTACGTACTTATCCTGTTTGGGACTAGGCCTTGCATTATCAAACTTCGCCACACATTTTTGCCAATCTTGCCTAAAGTTTTCAAAATGAAAAGGAGGTACACTTGCGCACGGCTGTCGCGGTCGCACCGCACCCTCACACGGTCGCTCATGCACGCCGCGGTCGCACCGCACCCTCACACAGTCGCTCCTGCACGCCGCAAACCCAACGGGAACACACCCTCATTGACACGTCCTGTCGCATGTGAACAAACCAAACTCAGCCATCCTATTGCTGACACATAATTTTCGTTAATAGAGTATGTTTATCCAACCGCATGTTGGGGAGTATCCGTACGGCCCGTGCAGTGGTCTGTTGGGGAAGAAGAAGAGGTGAGGAAGAAGGAAAGAAGGGTTAGGAGCCTCTTGAAGGAAATATGCCCTAGAGGCAATAATAAAGTATTATATATTTCCTTATATCATGATAAATGTTTATTATTCATGCTAGAATTGTATTAACCGGAAACATAATACATGTGTGAATACATAGACAAACAAGAGTGTCACTAGTATGCCTCTACTTGACTAGCTCGTTAATCAAAGATGGTTATGTTTCCTAGCCATAGACATGAGTTGTCATTTGATTAACGGGATCACCTCATTAGGAGAATGACGTGATTGACTTGACCCATTCCGTTAGCTTAGCACTCGATCGTTTAGTATGTTGCTATTGCTTTCTTCATGACTTATACATGTTCCTATGACTATGAGATTATGCAACTCCCGTTTACCGGAGGAACACTTTGTGTGCTACCAAACGTCACAACGTAAATGGGTGATTATAAAGGTGCTCTACAGGTGCCTCCAAAGGTACTTGTTGGGTTGGCGTATTTCGAGATTAGGATTTGTCACTCCAATTGTCGGAGAGGTATCTCTGGGCCCACTCGGTAATGCACATCACTATAAGCCTTGCAAGCATTGTGACTAATGAGTTAGTTGCGGGATGATGTGTTACGGAACGAGTAAAGAGACTTGCCGGTAACGAGATTGAACTAGGTATCGAGATACCGACGATCAAATCTCGGGCAAGTAACATACCGGTGACAAAGGGAACAACGTATGTTGTTATGCGGTCTGACCGATAAAGATCTTCGTAGAATATGTGGGAGCCAATATGGGCATCCAGGTCCCGCTATTGGTTATTGACCGGAGACGTGTCTCGGTCATGTCTACATAGTTCTCGAACCCGTAGGGTCCGCACGCTTAACGTTACGATGACAGTTTTATTGAGTTTTGATGTACCGAAGGAGTTCGGAGTCCCGGATAAGATCGGGGATATGACGAGGAGTGTCGAAATGGTCGAGACGTAAAAATGGATATATTGGACGACTATATTCGGACTTCGGAAAGGTTCCGAGTGATTCGGGTATTTTTCGGAGTACCGGAGAGTTACGGGAATTCGTATTGGGCCTTAATGGGCCATACGGGAAAGGAGAGAAAGGCCTCAAAAGGGGGCCGCACCCCTCCCCATGGTCTGGTCCGAATTGGACTAGGGAAGGTGGCGCACCCTTCCTTCTTTCTCCTTTCCCCTTCCCTTCTCCTACTCCTACAAGGAAAGGAAGAGTCCTACTCCCGGTGGGAGTAGGACTCCCCCCTATGGCGCGCCTCTCCCCTTGGCCGGCTGCCTCCCCCTTGCTCCTTTATATACGGGGGCAGGGGGCACCCCAGAGACACAACAATTCATCCTTGAGATCTCTTAGCCGTGTGCGGTGCCCCCTTCCACCATATTACACCTCGATAATACCGTTGCGGAGCTTAGGCGAAGCCCTACGTCGGTGGAACATCATCATCGTCACCACGCCGTCGTGCTGACGAAACTCTCCCTCAACACTTGGCTGGATCGGAGTTCGAGGGACGTCATCGAGCTGAACGTGTGTAGAACTCGGAGGTGCCGTACGTTCGGTACTTGATCGGTCGGATCGTGAAGACGTACGACTACATCAACCGCGTTGTGATAACGCTTCCGCTATCGGTCTACGAGGGTACGTGGACAACACTCTCCCCTCTCGTTGCTATGCATCACCATGATCTTGCGTGTGCGTAGGAATTTTTTTGAAATTACTACGTTCCCCAACAGTGGCATCCGAGCCAGGTTTTATGCGTTGATGCTATGCACGAGTAGAACACAAGTGAGTTGTGGGCGATATAAGTCATACTGCTTACCAGCATGTCATACTTTGGTTCAGCGGTATTGTGAGATGAAGCGGCCCGGACTGACATTACGCGTACGCTTACGCGAGACTGGTTTCACCGTTGCGAGCACTCGTTGCTTAAAGGTGACCGGCGGGTGTCTGTCTCTCTCACTTTAGTTGAACCGAGTGTGGCTACGCCCGGTCCTTGCGAAGGTTAAAACATCACCAACTTGACAAACTATCGTTGTGGTTTTGATGCGTAGGTAAGAATGGTTCTTGCTAAGCCCGTAGCAGCGACGTAAAACTTTCAACAACAAAGTAGAGGACGTCTAACTTGTTTTTGCAGGGCATGTTGTGATGTGATATGGTCAAGACATGATGTGATATAATGTGTTGTATGAGATGATCATGTTTTGTAACCGAGTTATCGGCAACTGGCAGGAGCCATATGGTTGTCATTTTGTTGTATGCAATGCAATCGCCATGTAATGCTTTACTTTATCACTAAGTGGTAGCGATAGTCGTAGAAGCATAAGATTGACAAGACGACAACGATGCTACGATGGAGATCAAGGTGTCGCGCCGGTGACGATGGTGATCATGATGGTGCTTCGGAGATGGAGATCACAAAGCACAAGATGATGATGGCCATATCATATCACTTATATTGATTGCTTGTGATGTTAATCCTTTATGCATCTTATCTTGCTTTGTTTGACGGTAGCATTATAAGATGATCCTTCACTAAATTATCAAAGTATAAGTGTTCTCCCTGAGTATGCACCGTTGCGAAAGTTCTTCGTGCTGAGACACCACGTGATGATCGGGTGTGATAGGCTCTACGTTCAAATACAACGGGTGCAAAACAGTTGCACACGCGGAATACTCAGGTTAAACTTGATGAGCCTAGCATATAACAGATATGGCCTCGGAACACGGAGACCGAAAGGTCGAGCGTGAATCATATAGTAGATATGATCAACATAGTGATGTTCACCGTTGAAACTACTCCCTCTCACGTGATGATCGGACATGGTTTAGTTGATATGGATCACGTGATCACTTAGAGGATTAGAGGGATGTCTATCCAAGTGGGAGTTCTTAAGTAATATGATTAATTGAACTTAAATTTATCATGAACTTAGTCTTGACAGTATTTTGCAAGTTATGTTGTAGATCAATAGCTCGCGTTGTTTCTTCCCTGTTTTTATTTTTGATATGTTCCTAGAGAAAATTATGTTGAAAGATGTTAGTAGCAAAGATGCGGATTGGATCCGTGATCTGAGGATTATCCTCATTGCTGCGCAGAAAAATTATGTCCTTGATGCACCGCTAGGTGACAGACCTATTGCAGGAGCAGATGCAGACGTTATGAACGTTTGGCTAGCTCAATATGATGACTACTTGATAGTTTAGTGCACCATGCTTAACGGCTTAGAATCGGGACTTCAAAGATGTTTTGAACGTCATGGACCATATGAGATGTTCCAGGAGTTGAAGTTAATATTTCAAGCAAATACCCAAGTTGAGAGATATGAAGTCTCCAACAAGTTCTATAGCTAAAAGATGGAGGAGAATCGCTCAACTAGTGAGCATGTGCTCAGATTGTCTGGGTACTACAATCGCTTGAATCAAGTGGGAGTTAATCTTCCAGATAAAATAGTGATTGGCAGAATTCTCTAGTCACCATCACCAAAGTTACTAGAACTTCGTGATGAACTATAGTATGTAAGGGATGATGAAAGTAATTCCCGAGCTCTTCGCGATGCTGAAATCGACGAAGGTAGAAATCAAGAAAGAGCATCAAGTGTTGATGGTTAACAAGACCACTAGTTTCAAGAAAAGGGCAAAGGGATAGAAGGGGAACTTCAAGAAGAACGGCAAGCAAGTTGCTACTCAAGTGAAGAAGCCCAAGTCTGTACCTAAGCCTGAGACTAAGTGCTTCTACTGCAAAGGAACTGGTCACTGGAGGCGGAACTGCCCCAAGTATTTGGTGGATAAGAAGGATGGCAAAGTGAACAAAGGTATATTGGATATACACGTTATTGATGTGTACTTACTAGTGTTTATAGCAACCCCTCAGTATTTGATACTGGTTCAGTTGATAAACAGTAGTAACTCGAAACGGGAGTTGCAGAATAAACAGAGACTAGTAAAAGGAGAGGTGACGATGTATGTTGGAAGTAGTTCCAAGATTGATATGATCATCATCGCACACTCCCTATACTTTCGGGATTAGTGTTGAAACTAAATAAGTGTTATTTGGTGTTTGCGTTGAGCAGGAATATGATTTAATCATGTTTATTGCAATACGGTTATTCATTTAAGTTAGAGAACAATTGTTGTTCTGTTTACATGAATAAAACCTTCTATGGTCATACACACCAACGAAAATGGTTTGTTGGATCTCGATCGTAGTGATACACATGTTCATAATATTGAAGCCAAAAGATGCAAAGTTAATAATGTTAGTGCAACTTATTTGTGGCACTGCCGTTTAGGTCATATTGGTGTAAAGCGCATGAAGAAACTCCATACTGATGGGATTTTGGAATCAATTGATTATGAATCACTTGATGCTTGCGAACCATGCCTCATGGGCAAGATGACTAAAACGCCGTTCTCCGGAACTATGGAGAGAGCAACAGATTTGTTGGAAATCATACATACAGATGTATGTGGTCCAATGAATATTGAGGCTCGTGGCGGATATCGTTATTTTCTTACCTTTACAGATGATTTGAGCAGATATGGGTATATCTTCTTGATGAAACACAAGTCTGAAACATTTGAAAAGTTCAAAGAATTTCAGAGTGAAGTGGAGAATCATCGTAACAAGAAAATAAAAGTTTCTACGATATGATCGCAGAGGTAAAATATTTGAGTTACGAGTTTGGCCTTCAGTTAAAACAATGTGAAATAGTTTCACTACTCACGCCACCTGGAACACCACGGTGTAATGGTGTGTACGAACGTCGTAATCGTACTTTATTAGATATGGTGCGATATATGATGTATCTTACCGATCTACCACTATCGTTTTGGGGTTATGCATTAGAGACAGCTGCATTCACGTTAAATAGGGCAGCATCAAAATCCGTTGAGACGATGCCTTATGAACTTTGGTTTGGCAAGAAACCAAAGTTGTCGTTTCTTAAAGTTTGGGGCTGCGATGCTTATGTGAAAAAGTTTCATCCTGATAAGCTCAAACCCAAATCGGAGAAATGTGTCTTCATAGGATACCCAAAGGAGACAGTTGGGTACACCTTCTATCACAGATCCGAAGGCAAGACACCCGTTGCTTAGTATGGCTCATTTCTAGAGAAGGAGTTTCTCTCGAAAGAAGTGAGTGGGAGGAAAGTAGAACTTGATGAGGTAACTGTACCTGCTCCCTTATTGGAAAGTAGTTCATCACAAGAAACGGTTCCTGTGACGTCTATACCAATTTGTGAGGAAGTTAATGATGATGATCATGGAACTTCAGATCAAGTTATTACTGAACCTCGTAGGTCAACCAGAGTGAGATCCGCACCAGAGTGGTAGGGTAATTCAGTTCTGGAGGTCATGTTACTTGAGCATGACGAACCTACGAACTATGAGGAAGCGATGATGAGCCCAGATTCCGCAAAATGGCTTGAGGCCATGAAATCTAAGATGAGATCCATGTATGAGAACAAAGTGTGGACTTTGGTTGACTTGCCCGATGATCGGCAAGCAATTGAGAATAAATGGATCGTCAAGAGGAAGACGGACGCTGATAGTAGTATCACTATCTACAAAGCTAGAATTGTCGCAAAAAGGTTTTCGACAAGTTCAAGATGTTGACTACGATGAGAGTTTCTCACTCGTATCTATGCTTAAGTCTGTCTGAATCATGTTAGCAATTGCCGCATTTTATGAAATCTGGCAAATGGATAAACAAAACTGCATTCCTTAATGGATTTATTAAAGAAGAGTTGTATATGATGCAACCAGAAGGTTTTGTCAATCCTAAAGGTGCTAACAAAATATGCAAGCTCCAGCGATCCATCTATGGACTGGTGCAAGCATCTCGGAGTTGGAATATACGCTTTGATAAGTTGATCAAAGCATATAGTTTTATACAGACTTGCGGTGAAGCCTGTATTTACAAGAAAGTGAGTGGGAGCACTACATCATTTCTGATAAGTATATGTGAATGACATATTGTTGATCGGAAATAATGTAGAATTATTCTGCAAAGCATAAAGGAGTGTTTGAAAGGAGTTTTTCAAAGAAAGACTTCGGTGAAGCTGCTTACATATTGAGCATCAAGATCTATAGAGATAGATCAAGACGCTTGATAAAGTTTTCAATGAGTACATACCTTAACAAGATTTTGAAGTAGTTCAAAATAGAACAGTCAAAGAAAGAGTTCTTGCCTGTGTTACAAGGTGTGAAATTGAGTAAAGACTCAAAACCCGACCACGGCAGAAGATAGAAAAAGAATGAAAGTCATTCCCTATGCCTCGGCCATAGGTTCAATAAAGTATGCCATGCTGTGTACCAGATCTATTGTATACCCTACACTGATTTTGGCAAGGGAGTACAATAGTGAACTAGGAGTAGATCACTAGACAGCGGTCAAAATTATCCTTACTGGAATAAGGATATGTTTCTCGATTATGGAAGTGCCAAAAGGCTCGTCGTAAAAGGTTACGTCAATGCAAGTTATGACACTAATCTAGATAACTCTAAGTCTCGGTCTAGATACACATTGAAAGTGGGAGCAATTAGCTAGAGTAGCTCCATGCAGAGCATTGTAGACATAGAAATTTGCAAAATACTTACGGATCTGAATATGGCAGACCCGTCGACTAAAATTATCTCACAAGCAAAACATGATCACACCTTAGTACCTTTTGGGTGTTAATCACATAGCGATGTGAACTAGATTACTGACTCTAGTAAACCCTTTGGGTGATGGTCACATCACGATGTGAACTATGGGTGTTAATCACATGGTGATGTGAATTATTGATGTTAAATCACATGGCGATGTGAACTAGATTATTGACTCTAGTGCAAGTGGGAGACTGAAGTAAATATGCCCTAGAGGCAATAATAAAGTATTATATATTTCCTTATATCATGATAAATGTTTATTATTCATGCTAGAATTGTATTAACCGGAAACATAACACATGTGTGAATACATAGACAAACAAGAGTGTCACTAGTATGCCTCTACTTGACTAGCTCGTCAATCAAAGATGGTTATGTTTCCTAGCCATAGACATGAGTTGTCATTTGATTAACGGGATCACCTCATTAGGAGAATGACGTGATTGACTTGACCCATTCCGTTAGCTTAGCACTCGATCGTTTAGTATGTTGCTATTGCTTTCTTCATGACTTATACATGTTCCTATGACTATGAGATTATGCAACTCCCGTTTACCGGAGGAACACTTTGTGTGCTACCAAACGTCACAACGTAAATGGGTGATTATAAAGGTGCTCTACAGGTGTCTCCAAAGGTACTTGTTGGGTTGGCGTATTTCGAGATTAGGATTTGTCACTCCGATTGTCGGAGAGGTATCTCTGGGCCCACTCGGTAATGCACATCACTATAAGCCTTGCAAGCATTGTGACTAATGAGTTAGTTGCGGGATGATGTGTTACGGAACGAGTAAAGAGACTTGCCGGTAACGAGATTGAACTAGGTATCGAGATACCGACGATCGAATCTCGGGCAAGTAACATACCGGTGACAAAGGGAACAACGTATGTTGTTATGCGGTCTGACCGATAAAGATCTTCGTAGAATATGTGGGAGCCAATATGGGCATCCAGGTCCCGCTATTGGTTATTGACCGGAGACGTGTCTCGGTCATGTCTACATAGTTCTCGAACCCGTAGGGTCCGCACGCTTAACGTTACGATGATAGTTTTATTGAGTTTTAATGTACCGAAGGAGTTCGGAGTCCCGGATGAGATCGGGGATATGACGAGGAGTGTCGAAATGGTCGAGATGTAAAAATCGATATATTGGACGACTATATTTGGACTTCGGAAAGGTTCCGAGTGATTCGGGTATTTTTCGGAGTACCGGAGAGTTACGGGAATTCGTATTGGGCCTTAATGGGCCATACGGGAAAGGAGAGAAAGGCCTCAAAAGGTGGCCGCACCCCTCCCCATGGTCTGGTCCGAATTGGACTAGGGAAGGGGGGCGCACCCTTCCTTCTTTCTCCTTTCCCCTTCCCTTCTCCTACTCCCACAAGGAAAGGAGGAGTCCTACTCCCGGTGGGAGTAGGACTCCCCCCTATGGCGCGCCTCTCCCCTTGGCCAGCTGCCTCCCCCTTGCTCCTTTATATACGGGGGCAGGGGGGCACCCCAGAGACACAACAATTGATCCTTAAGATCTCTTAGCCGTGTGCGGTGCCCCCTTCCACCATATTACACCTCGATAATACCGTTGCGGA
Source organism: Triticum aestivum (assembly GCF_018294505.1). Taxonomy (NCBI): domain Eukaryota; kingdom Viridiplantae; phylum Streptophyta; class Magnoliopsida; order Poales; family Poaceae; genus Triticum; species Triticum aestivum. The sequence goes on along the minus strand of NC_057814.1, from coordinate 66,370,212 downwards.
GCTTAGGCGAAGCCCTGCGTCGGTGGAACATCATCATCGTCACCACGCCGTCGTGCTGACGAAACTCTCCCTCAACACTCGGCTGGATCGGAGTTCGAGGGACGTCATCGAGCTGAACGTGTGTAGAACTCGGAGGTGCCGTACGTTCGGTACTTGATCGGTCGGATCATGAAGACGTACGACTACATCAACCGCGTTGTGATAACGCTTCCGCTATCGGTCTACGAGGGTACGTGGACAACACTCTCCCCTCTCGTTGCTATGCATCACCATGATCTTGCGTGTGCGTAGGAATTTTTTTTGAAATTACTATGTTCTGCAACACCTCTGCCTCCCGGTCCTCCTTTAGTATCGCCATGTTGAACCGCTGTTCCGCCTGCACCATGGGGGACTCGGACGCCGGCACGAAGTCGACGTCCATCGTCTCATACCCATCGGGGGCCTTCTACGCCGCGACCTCCGCCATGAACATTGGATGGGCTTCCTCCTCCTCGTAGCTTGGCTCCAGAGAACTCGGGGATTGGCCCGCCGCAAAGCGAGCTTGGGAACGGAGGTCTGTGGTGCCGACCGCCGCCGTGATTTCTGCGCGGCGCTCCGGCGTCAGCATCTTGTAGTAAGTGATCTTGCGGCGCACCATGGCTTTCCGGCGAACTAGGGGACGCTTGATGCGGGCTAGGGGATCGAAAGGTGGGGGAATGGGCTGGAGATTTGGTGTGGTTTTAGGGCAGTGGCTGGCGTAGGCCGAGCAGCGAAGGTTCTGGTGTGAATAGTGGTTCCGGTGATGACCGGTCAATCGGTTTTGACTATACATCGCTCTTGTCGCGTTCGCGTTGCAGCCCGGCACGCTGGACCCTCCACGTCGCTCACCGAATGGAACGCGCTTCGTCTTGCATTTTCGCTCGCTTGTGGGACCGCAGTTGAGAGCAAACCGACGTCCCTCCCCCTCCCCCGCCCGCGTCATTTAGTATACCACCACTCCCTCCGTTTTATGCGGAGTAAATAAAAACAGAGGGAGTATACTACGGATGAGGATGCCCTGACGTGGCCGAACCAATTGAGTAACTGACATGCGGGGCCTAGCAAGCATGGGGTCCGCCAGTAAGTGACCGAAAGGGAGGGTAAGGCAGGGATACCTACGTCAGAGGATCCACTTCCACTATACTACTTTGACCAAATGTTAGAGTAATAATATATGACATGCAACTTACACAAATGTTAGAGTAATAATATATGACATGCAACTTACATAAAGCATACAGGGTCTAATGCGTTTTTCGAGGCTAACTTTGACTAAATGTTAGAGTAATAATATATGACATGCAACTTACACAAAGCATACGGTCAAATTCGTATGTGAAAGGAGTTTCCAATGATATAATTTTCACATTATACATCTCATGTACTATTAATCTTGTCAATAGTCAAATTGGAAACCATCTCGAGTACAAATCTAGGAGTACGTACGAATCTAACAATATTGATTGGGCGTTGTTGAATGTTGATACCTTTTTGAGCAAAGTAGAGATACTTTGACTACACATAAAACTTATATGTAAACTAGAAAGGATAGGGGGAGTATATTGTTTGTTCAAAAACAAAACGAACATTGAATACCCTTTATATATGATTTGCGGATGCTATGATCACCGGTTCAAAATTTTGAATCCGCCTTAGGTATCACGTGCCCCCACTCGTTCCCTCCCAATTTCATCTCGGGGTCCGGAGATCTATTGAAAGAGGACTAGGGTGAAGGAAATATGCCCTAGAAGCAATAATAAAGTATTATATATTTCCTTATATCATGATAAATGTTTATTATTCATGCTAGAATTGTATTAACCGGAAACATAACACATGTGTGAATACATAGACAAACAGAGTGTCACTAGTATGCCTCTACTTGACTAGCTCGTTAATCAAAGATGGTTATGTTTCCTAGCCATAGACATGAGTTGTCATTTGATTAACGGGATCACCTCATTAGGAGAATGACGTGATTGACTTGACCCATTCCGTTAGCTTAGCATCCGATCGTTTAGTATGTTGCTATTGCTTTCTTCATGACTTATACATGTTCCTATGACTATGAGATTATGCAACTCCCGTTTACCGGAGGAGCACTTTGTGTGCTACCAAACGTCACAACGTAAATGGGTGATTATAAATGTGTTCTACAGGTGTCTCCAAAGGTACTTGTTGGGTTGGCGTATTTCGAGATTAGGATTTGTCACTCCGATTGTCGGAGAGGTATCTCTGGGCCCACTCGGTAATGCACATCACTATAAGCCTTGCAAGCATTGTGACTAATGAGTTAGTTGCGGGATGATGTATTACGGAACGAGTAAAGAGACTTGCCGGTTACGAGATTGAACTAGGTATCGAGATACCGACGATTGAATCTCGGGCAAGTAACATACCGATGACAAAGGGAACAACGTATGTTGTTATGCGGTCTGACCGATAAAGATCTTCGTAGAATATGTGGGAGCCAATATGGGCATCCAGGTCCCGCTATTGGTTATTGACCGGAGAAGTGTCTCGGTCATGTCTACATAGTTCTCGAACCCAAAGGGTCCGCACGCTTAACGTTACGATGACAGTTTTATTGAGTTTTGATGTACCGAAGGAGTTCGGAGTCCCGGATGAGATCGGGGACATGACGAGGAGTCTCGAAATGGCTGAGACGTAAAAATCGATATATTGGACGACTATATTCGGACTTCGGAAAGGTGCCGAGTGATTCGGGTATTTTTCGGAGTACCGGAGAGTTACGGGAATTCGTATTGGGCCTTAATGGGCCATACGGGAAAGGAGAGAAAGGCCTCAAAAGGTGGCCGCGCCCCTCCCCATGATCTGGTCCGAATTGGACTAGGGAAGGGGGGCGCCCCCTTCCTTCTTTCTCCTTCTCCTTTCCCTTCTCCTATTCCAACTAGGAAAGGAGGAGTCCTACTCCCGGTGGGAGTAGGACTCCCCCTTCTGGTGCGCCTATCCTCCCTAGGCCGGCGGCCTCCCCCTTGCTCCTTTATATACGGGGGCAGGGGGGCACCACATGGACACACTTGATATACGATATTTTAGCCGTGTGTGGTGCCCCCCTCCACCAGATTACACCTCGATAATACCGTCGCAGAGCTTAGGCGAAGCCCTGCGTCGGTGGAACATCATCATCGTCACCACGCCGTCGTGCTGACGAAACTCTCCCTCAACACTCGGCTGGATCGGAGTTCGAGGGACGTCATCGAGCTGAACGTGTGTAGAACTTGGAGGTGCCGTACGTTCGGTACTTGATCGGTCGGATCATGAAGACGTACGACTACATCAACCGCGTTGTGATAACACTTCCGCTGTCGGTCTATGAGGGTACGTGGACAACACTCTACCCTCTCGTTGCTATGCATCACCATGATCTTGCGTGTGCGTAGGATTTTTTTTGAAATTACTACGTTTCCCAACAGTGGTATCAGAGCCTGGTTTTATGCGTTGATGCTATGCACGAGTAGAACACAAGTGAGTTGTGGACAATATAAGTCATACTGCTTACCAGCATGTCATACTTTGGTTCAGCGGTATTGTGAGATGAAGCGGCCCGGACCGACATTACGCGTACGCTTACGCGAGACTGGTTTCACCGTTGCGAGCACTCGTTGCTTAAAGGTGACCGGCGGGTGTCTGTCTCTCTCACTTTAGTTGAACCGAGTGTGGCTACGCCCGGTCCTTGCGAAGGTTAAAACAGCACCAACTTGACAAACTATCGTTGTGGTTTTGATGCGTAGGTAAGAACGGTTCTTGCTAAGCCCGTAGCAGCCACGTAAAACATGCAACAACAAAGTAGAGGACGTCTAACTTGTTTTTGCAGGGCATGTTGTGATGTGATATGGTCAAGACATGATGTGATATAATGTGTTGTATGAGATGATCATGTTTTGTAACCGAGTTATCGGCAACTGGCAGGAGCCATATGGTTGTCGCTTTATTGTATGAGATGCAATCGCCATGTAATAGTTTTACTTTATCACTAAGCGGTAGCGATAGTCGTAAAAGCAATAAGTTGGCGAGACGACCACGATACTACGATGGAGATCAAGGTGTCGAGCCGGTGATGATGGTGATCATGACGGTGCTTCAGAAATGGAGATCACGAGCACGGTGCTTCGGAGATGGAGATTACAAGCACAAGATGATGATGGCCATATCATATCACTTATATTGATTGCATGTGATGTTAATCCTTTATGCATCTTATCTTGCTTTGATTGACGGTAGCATTATAAGATGATCTCTCACTAAAATTTCAAGACAAAAGTGTTCTCCCTGAGTATGCACCGTTGCGAAAGTTCTTCGTGCTGAGACACCACGTGTTAATCGGGTGTGATAGGCTCTACGTTCAAATACAACGGGTGCAAAACAGTTGCACACGCGGAATACTCAGGTTAAACTTGACGAGCCTAGCATATATACAGATATGGCCTCGGAACACAGAGACCGAAAGTGTAGGAGATATGCCCTAGAGGCAATAATAAATGATATTATTTATCTCCGAGTTCGTAATTATGTTTATGTTCCATGCTAGAACTGCTATGGTTCTCGAGTCTGCAATAACCACGAGGCTCGGAGGAAGACTCATATGCACGTGTGGAATAATAAACGGTAAAATGTATTCCTAGTCTGGCCTCTAAGACTAGCTCAAGTGTTGCATGATGGTTATGTTTTCCTGATCATGGGCATGTCTATGTCAGCAACCTTGAGGGCATAATGTTAAGAGAACATTTGTGTTGAATCGACCCGGCATGATGTTATGCTATGAGATTCATTCGTCACAAGTTTATTGGTACATAACACAGAGATAGTTAACGTTTGCATGATTCCTTAGACCATGAGAGTATCGAGTTTCTTCATGCTTGCTTCATGAACTTTGGGGTTTGTTAAACGTCATCCGTAAATGGGTGGCTATTACGGCGGCTTACGGGTTCATGGAAAAGTGTGTCAAGTAACTTGATAGCTCAAGATTGGGATTTGCTCCTCCGACGATGGAGAGATATCTCTGGGCCCTCTCGGTGTTACGGTATCCATCATCGTCTGGCCAGACACTTTGTGATTTGATCACGGGGATGCCGGAACACGATAACGAGAAAAGAGAACAATACCGGTAACGAGGTAACTAGCATAGTGGACAAGTTGTTGATCCACGGGAATGCCAATATGTCTCACCTCGGGTATTTGTAACATATCGCGAAGCAACAGGAATAGCACACGGCAACTGGAGGTTCACTCGAATATTTATTCGTGTGGGTATAGGGGGTCAATATGGGTGTCCACGGCTCCGATGTTGATCATTGATCGGAAGGGGTTCCGGGTCATGTCTATACTTCACCGAACCTATAGGGTCACATGCTTATGGGTCATCTATCTGCTGAATACTAGACAGGGAGTCTGAGAGAAAATCACCGGAAAAGTTTCGGACAGCGGAATCGTACCGCAGAGAGAGGTCATCGGATAAGTTTCGATGATACCGAAAAGTTGTTTCGGGATACACCATTAAGTCAAATTGGTTTCGGCACATGCCTGATAATTCTTGGAGGATGCCAGAATCATTCTGGAAGCTTTTTGGAATTTTCTGAGATAAAAACCGGAAATGTTCCGGAGCTGCCGGAGCCACTTCAGATGTTTTTCGCAGATGAAATTCACTAATCTGAAATTGTTTCAGAACGAATCCAAAATCATTTTAGTGGGTACTGGAATTATTCTAAGACCCACAGAAATATTTTCGGATTTAGTGGACGCGAAAAATTGTCTTCATGAATAGTGAAAACGCATTCTTGTTTGCTTTTCGCAGATGAAAATCACTAAACCGAAATTGTTTCGGAACGCGTTGAAAATTATTTTAGTGGGTACTGGAAATGTTCTGAGCCCACATAAATATTTTCAATTCGAATGGACGCTGAAAAATGTCGTCATGAATAGTGAAAGTGCTTTTTGCTTGGCTTCTTGGAGAAGCCACCTTGAGGGCCTTTTTGGTATTTCCCCCCTTGGCTTCTTGGAGAAGCCACCCTTGGGCTTGGCCTATAAATAGGGGTGGAGGGGGCTGCCTAAAGGATCATCCCTTCTCACATACATGCCATTGCAATGATCTGGCTTCTTCTCTCCCTCCCAGCGAAATAGTTTCGTAGAGCCGAAAGGCTGTCTGGGTTCCGGCAGGAACTAGTTCTGGACGGCGAAGCCCTGCCGGATAGCTGACACCGTATGTGTGCAACTCTGTAGAGAGATCGTAGTTTCGGTCTTAGTTCGTGAGTGCCTCCCAAAGGGCTGTCCGTGTGACCGTCCGAGTTTCGAAGGTCCTCCCGAAGGGCTGTCCGAGTGACCATTCGAGTTTCGAAGGTCCTCCCGAAGGGCTGTCCGCGACACCGTCCGGGGGGCTGTTCGACCGCCTCCCGGAGGGCTGTCTGAGGAGCAGATGAGGGTATACATCCTCGCGGTTGGGAGGTTGTAAATCCTAGCTGCGGGGATCTGCACCGCCGATCGTCATCGACTCTACTTCCCGCTGCGCTACGAGTCGGTAACGAAAAAGATCAAACCATGTATGCAGTCTCCATAGTGGTCCTGGGCTGGTGCGTAGGTCGAATTTTTTTTGTTTTCTGCTGCGTTCCCCTTCAGTGGCATCAAGAGCCGTGCTATGCGTAGATGCAGGTTTCGATCTAGAATACATGGAGATGTATGGGTATTGCATAATATAATTAGGTAGTAGATGAGATCTATTGCTGAAAATTATTTATGCGGGTGACAGATGAAATCTGTTACCCGAGGTTCTTGTTGCTTCCCTAGAATTTGCGTTTGCTCAATCTCGAGACAGCATGGTGGAATTTTACAAAGTTCTGGCAATCCGTGATCCTGATTGATCATGGAAGTGCTATCAGTTCTTTGGGTTCTGCCGTAGTCAAAAGAAAGATGAAATTCGCAGATGAAAGGGCATTGCAGATATTATCTGCACGGGGGTCATGCGTATGACGAAGTTTAGTATGGGGCTCGAGATTTAATTATCTCGTGTTTCATACACCCCGAGATGTTAATGTAGCAACTTGAATAATCATACTTGATGATAAAATGTTGGTAGCTGCGGTTTAAGTCAAAACCTTACAAGCCACGTAAAATAAAATTTTGCATAAACCTATTAGAGGCGTCTAACTTGGTTTTGCAGGATGTGCATGTGATGTAGTATAGCAGTGCTCATACTAATTCGATTATGTATGAGATGACTATATGATGTAATTTGATTAACATGACCTGCGTGTCATGATTCGGCATGATGGCTGGAGCCATATGATTGCACTTTAATGACCTGCGTGTCAACCTTGTTGTAATGCATTATTTTGTTAGCTATAGAGATAGCAATATTATCTGGTGCATCAACAAGGTGGTGGCAATCTTCGCGAAGGTGAACACCGACGCGAATGCCAAAGACGAAGAAATGAAATACTTCTCCGTCAGAAAGGGCTATACCATATCATGCTATTATGAATTGCTGAGATGTTTATCCCTTATGATGCACCCTTCTTGATTGCGCGGTAGTCGCTTTTATTAGGGTGATCTCTCACTTAAAATATCAAGTAGCTAGTGTTCTCCCAAGTGTAGCACCGTCATGGCACCTATCTTTTCGGGGTGCGCCATGGATGCATGGGTACGAACGATTAGAGAAGTGTGAGGCGGGTGAGGTCAGACCTCGCAGCAAGATCACTTGGTTGTCTTGACGTTCATGGCAGGATCGTCCTGAGCTCGGAACACACGCATCGAAAGATGAGCAAGAGTCACATAGAGATGTGATCGGCAAGTTGGCCTACCGATTAAAATTCCCGTTATGAGATGATGATTCTATGGCGATGAATTGAAGTCTGGATCTTGTATCACTCAAAATTAATTGTGAGAGATATTGATTTGAGTGGGAGCGTACTGTTGAATTAACATGTTTAATTCTCAGTGCAATTAATTATGAACACTGTCTAAGTGTTTCTTGCAAAATAGTTGTAGAATAATGGCTCGCGTTTCCACCTTCCCTATTAAAATTGAATAACTGTTAAATATCTGGTTAAAACTTTACGATTGGTAACGTAATATGAGGATTGTCCTCAAAAGTGCCGAGAAGGACTTTGTCCTATCGCATGCTTTCCGTATCCTCCCGCTAATGCTATGGATCATGTGACTCTCGTCCTTCGATCCAAAAGCTATAATTCCATTTCAGTCAAGTGCAATATGTTTGCTTCCATGAAACCCAAACTTCGAAAGTTGGGATAGTTATATGATATTCATGGAACTGAAAATTATTTTCAGATACAAACAAAGCAATGTTTGTTTGCAAGTATTAGTAAAAGTGTTTACTATGCATTTGACTGTTGGGAAAGGGATCCAGAAGAACGCCTGTCATATAATGAAAGGTGAATAAAACAACAACTTAAAGAGAAAGGAAGTGTCCAAAGGGTGTTAGTATGACTTACACGCCTAGGAAGTCCGGGGCTAACGCCACTCTTAAGTTGGGTGCTTCTTTTGTGAGTAGGAGAAATACTAAAAGTTAAACTGTTAGAAGTATAAAGGCAGAAAGAAAGATGACTGGAATATCCAGCTCATGTATGAATGTCATACAAGTTTTTGATGTATAGTAGGCTGGTCAAAGATATAGTTCTTGGGAATTATGGTTAAACATGTTAATCACTAATTCTTGGGTATTGTGAGTTAATCACAAAGATACCCGCTCGATTGCATTCAATTGCGAATCACTGTAAGAGTTACTATGGCCTAAAAAGACTAGCCAGAAATGAGGTTAAGGTATACACAGGGAACATAGTAAATGTTACTATACCTTCCATCGGTGTATTGCCGTCTGTATTTATTTTCATAATTCATTTAGAGTTTTAAAACCTCTAGCCCATTGCATAAGGTATCTTGCAAGAAGGTTGTTCATAAGAGAACCTTTTATGTTCGATGTTATGAATAACACAAGGGCCATACTTTCATTATGAATGAGATGTATGTTATGAATATTGATAATAATACAATACCTCTGGGTTTACTTTCATAATTCATTTTAGAGTTTCATACACTCTAGCCCATTGCACAATGTTTGTTGCAAAAGAGTTGTTCGTAAAAACAACAATTGTTGTTAAGTATTATGAATAACATGAAGGGCCATGCTTCCATCCAAGATGGGACGTATGTTATGAATATTGAGGGCAATATGATACATCCATAACACTGATGCTAAATGTCGCAAGACTAAAAGAATACCACACAAGTGTGGCACTACATTTGGTCACATTGGAGAAACCCGCATGGAAAATTCCATTATGATGGATTTTGAAGTCTTTTTGATTTTGAATCATCTGACACTTGCAACTTTCCTCCGAAATGTGAAGTGACTAAAATACCGTTCATAGGCAATAAGGAACGAACAACAAACTTATTAGTGATCATACATTTGATGTGTGTAGTCCGATAAGTGTTGTTAGTGGTGGATTTATTTATCTTCAGAAATGACTCAAGTAGATATATGGATATTTACTTGATGAGACGGAAGTCTGGATCTTTTGAAATCATTCGAAAGGTTTTCAAAAATGAAGTAGAAGTTATTGTAACAAGAAAATTATGTTTCTGCAATTTGATTGCACAAAGGAATATTTGAGTTACATGTTTAGCGAATGTCTGATGAGTTGTGAAAGGGGTTTCATAACTTGCACCTCCTGGAACACCACTGCAAGTGAAAAGTCCGTGGAGATGTAATCTAACCATTTATGACATGGTAAGGTCAAAGATGACATAAATAAATTTGCCATTATCCTTTTTAAAGTGATGCTTTAGAGACTGCGGCTTTTACACTGAAAAGAGCTACATCGGGTCTGTTGAAATGAAGCCATGGTATGGTACGCCCAACCATGTTATATCTTTTCTTAACATTTGGAATATGGGGCTTGTGTAAAAGGTTACAAACCTATTCCAAATCAGACAAGTGCTACTTTGTAGGTTATCCCAAGTCATTGGGTATTCCTCTCTCACTATACCGAGGCAAATAGGTTTGCCACAAAGAACGGTATGCTTTTAAAGAGAATGGTTCTTTCTAAAAGGTGAGTGGGAGAATAGTGCAACTCGACGAGATAAACAGTATCTTCATCAGATCAAAGGAAAGAGACCTTGGAAGTAATTCCAGAGTTTCCTACTGCGACTGATACGGAAGTCTCTACAATAAAATGTATGAACTTCGGTCGAACTTGCAGCTGAACCACGTAGGCAAGGCTCGTGCAAACCTCTCAGGTGCGCAAACGAGATATTGTTGTTAGACAACATTATACCTACGATACACAAGGAAGCGTTGATGGGCCCTGACTCCAGAATTGGCTAAATGCCAATACAACCCGAGTTAGTTTCCATATAAGTGATTCAAGATTAAAACCTTGATACACCTTTCGGAAGACTTAGAGTCTAACGAACATTTATGGAACTTAAAACTGATACGGATAAAAATGTTTTATCCATAAAGCTCGACTTGTTGAAATAACAAGTTCAAGAGTTGACTACGATGAGGTTGTTTTCATCGTAGCGATGCTTAAAGTCGGTTCGGGTTGAACTAGCAATTAATACATATTTCAATCATGAGATATGAAACATGGATGATAAAAGGATTTCCATCTGATGGAAATGAAAGCTAGGACTTGTATATGATACAGTCCAAAGTAATTTGTCGATCCAGAGGATGCTAGTAGGTATGCAAACTTCAGAGTTCCAACAATGGACAGAAGAGAGCAAAATGGAGTTGGAATCTTCGTGTTTTGATGAAATGGTCAAAGGGGTTTTGACTTCATCAATGGGTAACGAAGATGCTTGTAATTCAAGAAAGTAAGTGGGAGCGTAATAATATTTCTAAAAACCTTATGTGCTTGGCACATTGGTAATTGGAAATAAATTTCTTGACACGAATTAGGACTTCATTTGAAAATAGTTTTTCGATGAAGTGCTTAGGCTAAATAGCCTCAATATTAGGCATGATGATCTATGGAGATAGATTTACCTAATGGGGCTAAGCAATGAATGCATATTGACAAGATGCTAAAACCTTTTAGCATTTAAAACGCCAAGGAGTGATTCTTGCCAAAGTCACATGGAAGGAGTTTTTGCAAGACTCGGTGTCCCAAAACACTGATGAGTAAAATACATGATGCAGATTCCACACACTTTTGTGTTTGGATTAATCATGTATTCCATGGTATGTAAAACAACCAGATATGTCCGATACTCCCAAGGTGTTGCGAGTATGGATACTAAAGTGATCAAAGTACTGATCGTGGGACAACAGTGAAAGATGTCATTGAGTACTAGAGTAAGTACTGATGATATGTTTTCTTGCAAGCGGAGATCATGAAGAGTTCGTTGTAAAATGTTACATCGATAGTCTTCATCTTTTCACCGTGCGATTTTCGATTTAAGTTAAGGGTTTTGTGTAACACACAATGTGGTGGCACAGTTAGTTGGAATTTGTTCAAACTAGTTACTGTGGCGAATTCTATAACAAGGGCTAAGTATGTTGACGCTTTAGAAGCGACAAAGAAGATGTTGAATCATATAGTTCATTCATGAACTTAGTATAGTTCCAAGATGGCTTTTGATAATGGGACACTACTGCAGGTAGTTGCTCCATAACTCAGTCTGAGGAATCCAGGTTCGACCTGTGATTCACATACATACAAAGCCAAGTCCACACAAAATATGAATTTTGTGAAAACGTGAAAACGCGAGGACATGCAAAGATACACACGGAACTGAAGTCGTCAGATCCGTTGGACATCAGGCTATACCACAAGTGAAGCATATTTACACCGGTGTGCCACAGGTGTAAAGTGCATTAGCATTAACTAGATTATTGACTCTAGTGCAAGTGGGAGTCTGTAGGAGATATGCCCTAGAGGCAATAATAAATGATATTATTTATCTCCGAGTTCATAATTATGTTTATGTTCCATGCTAGAACTGCTATGGTTCTCGAGTCTGCAATAACCACGAGGCTCGGAGGAAGACTCATATGCACGTGTGGAATAATAAACGGTAAAATATATTCCTAGTCTGGCCTCTAAGACTAGCTCAAGTGTTGCATGATGGTTATGTTTTCCTGATCATGGGCATGTCTATGTCAGCAACCTTGAGGGCATAATGTTAAGAGAACATTTGTGTTGAATCGACCCGGCATGATGTTATGCTATGAGATTCATTCGTCACAAGTTTATTGGTACATAACACAGAGATGGTTAACGTTTGCATGATTCCTTAGACCATGAGAGTATCGAGTTTCTTCATGCTTGCTTCATGAACTTTGGGGTTTGTTAAACGTCATCCGTAAATGGGTGGCTATTACGGCGGCTTACGGGTTCATGGAAAAGTGTGTCAAGTAACTTGATAGCTCAAGATTGGGATTTGCTCCTCCGACGATGGAGAGATATCTCTGGGCCCTCTCGGTGTTACGGTATCCATCATCGTCTGGCCAGACACTTTGTGATTTGATCACGGGGATGCCGGAACACGATAACGAGAAAAGAGAACAATACCGGTAACGAGGTAACTAGCATAGTGGACAAGTTGTTGATCCACGGGAATGCCAATATGTCTCACCTCGGGTATTTGTAACGTATCGCGAAGCAACAGGAATAGCACACGGCAACTGGAGGTTCACTCGAATATTTATTCGTGTGGGTATAGGGGGTCAATATGGGTGTCCACGGCTCCGATGTTGATCATTGATCGGAAGGGGTTCTGGGTCATGTCTATACTTCACCGAACCTATAGGGTCACACGCTTAAGGGTCATCTATCTGCTGAATACTAGACAGGGAGTCTGAGAGAAAATCACCGGAAAAGTTTCGGACAGCGGAATCGTACCGCAGAGAGAGGTCATCGGATAAGTTTCGATGATACCGAAAAGTTGTTTCGGGATACACCATTAAGTCAAATTGGTTTCGGCACATGCCTGATAATTCTTGGAGGATGCCAGAATCATTCTGGAAGCTTTTTGGAATTTTCTGAGATAAAAACCGGAAATGTTCCGGAGCTGCCGGAGCCACTTCAGATGTTTTTCGCAGATGAAATTCACTAATCTGAAATTGTTTCAGAACGAATCCAAAATCATTTTAGTGGGTACTGGAATTATTCTAAGACCCACAGAAATATTTTCGGATTTAGTGGACGCGAAAAATTGTCTTCATGAATAGTGAAAACGCATTCTTGTTTGCTTTTCGCAGATGAAAATCACTAAACCGAAATTGTTTCGGAACGCGTTGAAAATTATTTTAGTGGGTACTGGAAATGTTCTGAGCCCACATAAATATTTTCAATTCGAATGGACGCTGAAAAATGTCGTCATGAATAGTGAAAGTGCTTTTTGCTTGGCTTCTTGGAGAAGCCACCTTGAGGGCCTTTTTGGTATTTCCCCCCTTGGCTTCTTGGAGAAGCCACCCTTGGGCTTGGCCTATAAATAGGGGTGGAGGGGGCTGCCTAAAGGATCATCCCTTCTCACATACATGCCATTGCAATGATCTGGCTTCTTCTCTCCCTCCCAGCGAAATAGTTTCGTAGAGCCGAAAGGCTGTCTGGGTTCCGGCAGGAACTAGTTCTGGACGGCGAAGCCCTGCCGGATAGCTGACACCGTATGTGTGCAACTCTGTAGAGAGATCGTAGTTTTGGTCTTAGTTCGTGAGTGCCTCCCGAAGGGCTGTCCGTGTGACCGTCCGAGTTTCGAAGGTCCTCCCGAAGGGCTGTCCGAGTGACCGTTCGAGTTTCGAAGGTCCTCCCGAAGGGCTGTCCGCGACACCGTCCGGGGGGCTGTTCGACCGCCTCCCGGAGGGCTGTCTGAGGAGCAGATGAGGGTATACATCCTCGCGGTTGGGAGGTTGTAAATCCTAGCTGCGGGGATCTGCACCGCCGATCGTCATCGACTCTACTTCCCGCTGCGCTACGAGTCGGTAACGAAAAAGATCAAACCATGTATGCAGTCTCCATAGTGGTCCTGGGCTGGTGCGTAGGTCGGAAATTTTTTGTTTTCTGCTGCGTTCCCCTACAGAAAGGTCGAGCGTGAATCATATAGTAGATATGATCAACATAGTGATGTTCACCATTGAAACTACTCCATCTCACGTGTTAATCGGACATGGTTTAGTTGCTTTGGATCACGTAATTACTTAGATGATTTGAGGGATATCTATCTAAGTGGGAGTTCTTAAGTAATATGATTAATTGAACTTAAATTTATCATGAACTTAGTCTTGGCAGTATTTTGCAAGTTATGTTGTAGATCAATAGCTCACGTTGTTGCTTCCCTGTGTTTATTTTTGATATGTTCCTAGAGAAAAATTATGTTGTAAGATGTTAGTAGCAAAAATGCGGATTGGATCCGTGATCTGAGGATTATCCTCATTGCTGCACAGAAAAATTATGTCCTTGATGCACTGCTAGGTGACAGACCTATTGCAGGAGCAGATGCAGACGTTATGAATGTTTGGTAGCTCAATATGATGACTACTTGATAGTTTAGTGCACCATGCTTAACAGCTTAGAATCGGGACTTCAAAGACGTTTTGAACGTCATGGACCATATGAGATGTTCCAGGAGTTGAAGTTAATATTTCAAGCAAATACCCGAGTTGTGAGATATGAAGTCTCCAACAAGTTCTATAGCTAAAAAATGGAGGAGAATCGCTCAACTAGTGAGCATGTGCTCAGATTGTCTGGGTACTACAATCGCTTGAATCAAGTGGGAGTTTATCTTCCAGATAAAATAGTGATTGACAGAATTCTCTAGTCACCATCACCAAGTTAGTAGAACTTCGTGATGAACTATAGTATGCAAGGGATGATGAAAGTAATTCCCGAGCACTTCGTGATGCTGAAATCGACGAAGGTAGAAATCAAGAAAAACATCAAGTGTTGATGGTTGACGAGACCACTAGTTTCAAGAAAAGGGCAAAGGGAAGAAGGGGAACTTCAAGAAGAACGGCAAGCAAGTTGCTGCTCAAGTGAAGAAGCCCAAGTCTGTACCTAAGCCTGAGAATAAGTGATTCTACTGCAAAGGGACTGGTCACTGGAGGCGGAACTGCCCCAAGTATTTGGTGGATAAGAAGGATGGCAAAGTGAACAAAGATATATTGGATATACATGTTATTGATGTGTACTTTACTAGTGTTTATAGCAACCCCTCGGTATTTGATACTGGTTCAGTTGCTAAGAGTAGTAACTCGAAACGGGAGTTGCAGAATAAACAGAGACTAGTAAAAGGCGAGGTGACGATGTTTGTTGGAAGTAGTTCCAAGATTGATATGATCATCATCGCACACTCCCTGGACTTTCGGGATTAGTGTTGAAACTAAATAAGTGTTATTTGGTGTTTGCGTTGAGCATGAATATGATTTGATCATGTTTATTGCAATACGGTTATTCATTTAAGTTAGAGAACAATTGGTGTTCTGTTTACATGAATAAAAAACATTCTATGGTCATACACACCAACGAAATTGGTTTGTTGGATCTCGATCGTAGTGATGCACATATTCATAATATTGAAGCCAAAAGATGCAAAGTTAATAATGATAGTGCAACTTATTTGTGGCACTGCCGTTTAGGTCATATTGGTGTAAAGCGCGTGAAGAAACTCCATACTGATGGGATTTTGGAATCAATTGATTATGAATCACTTGATGCTTGCGAACCATGCCTCATGGGCAAGATGACTAAAACGCCGTTCTTCGGAACTATGGAGAGAGCAACAAATTTGTTGGAAATCATACATACTGATGTATGCGATCCGATGAGTGTTGAGGCTCGTAGCGGGTATCATTAATTTCTGACCTTCATAGATGATTTGAGCAGATATGGGTATATCTACTTAATGAAACAGAAGTCTGAAACATTTGAAAAGTTCATATAATTTCAGAGTGAAGCAAAAATCATCGTAATAAGAAAATAAAGTTTCTACGATTTGATCGTGGAGAAGAGTATTTTAGTTACGAGTTTGGCCTTCAGTTAAAACAATGTGAAATAGTTTCACTACTCACGCCACCTGGAACACCACAGCATAATGGTGTGTCCGAACGTCATAAACGTACTTTATTGGATATAGTGCAATCTATGATGTCTCTTACCAATTTACCACTATCGTTTTGGGGTTATGCATTAGAGACAGCTACATTCACGTTAAATAGGGCACCATCAAAATCCGATGAGACGACGCCTTATGAACTGTGGTTTGGCAAGAAACCAAAGTTGTCGTTTCTTAAAGTTTGGGGTTGCGATGCTTATGTGAAAAAGTTTCATCCTGATAAGTTCAAACCCGAATCGGAGAAATGTGTCTTCATAGGATACCCAAAGGAGACAGTTGGGTACACCTTCTATCACAGATCCGAAGGCAAGACATTCGTTGCTTAGTATGGATCCTTTCTAGAGAAGGAGGTTCTCTCGAAAGAATTGAGTGGGAGGAAAGTAGAACTTGATGAGGTAACTGTACCTGCTCCCTTATTTGAAAGTAGTTCATCACAGAAATTTGTTCCTGTGACTTCTACACCAATTAGTGAGGAAGTTAATGATGATGATCATGTAACTTCAGATCAAGTTACTACCAAACCTCGTAGGTAAACCAGAGTAGGATCCGCACCAGAGTGGTACGGTAATCCTGTTCTGGAGGTTATGTTACTAGACCATGACGAACCTACGAACTATGAAGAAGCGATGATGAGCCCAAATTCCGCAAAATGGCTTGAGGCCATGAAATCTGAGATGAGATCCATATATGAGAACAAAGTATGGACTTTGATTGACTTGCCCAATGATCGGCGAGCCATTGAGATTAAATGGATCTTCAAGAGGAAGACGGACGCTGATAGCAGTGTCACTATCTACAAAGCTAGAATTGTCGCAAAAAGGTTTTCGACAAGTTCAAGGTGTTGACTACGATGAGAGAGTTTCTCACTCGTATCTATGCTTAAAGTCTGTCTGAATCATGTTAGCAATTGCCGCATTTTATGAAATCTGGCAAATAGATAAACAAAACTACATTCCTTAATGGATTTATTAAAGAAGAGTTGTATATGATGCAACCAGGAGGTTTTGTCAATCCTAAAAGTGCTAACAAAATATGCAAGCTCCAGCGATCCATCTATGGACTGGTGCAAGCATCTCGGAGTTGGAATATACGCTTTGATAAGTTGATCAAAGGATATAGTTTTATACAGACTTGCGGTGAAGCCTGTATTTACAAGAAAGTGAGTGGGAGCACTACAGCATTTCTGATAGTATATGTGAATGACATATTGTTGATCAGAAATAATGTAAGATTATTCTGCAAAGCATAAAGGAGTGTTTGAAAGGAGTTTTTCAAAGAAAGACCTCGGTGAAGCTGCTTACATATTGAGCATCAAGATCTATAGAGATAGATGAAGACGCTTGATAAGTTTTTCAATGAGTACATACCTTAACAAGATTTTGAAGTAGTTCAAAATAGAACAGTCAAAGAAAGAGTTCTTGCCTGTGTTACAAGGTGTGAAATTGAGTAAAGACTCAAAGCCCGACCACGGCAGAAGATAGAAAGAGAATGAAAGTCATTCCCTATGCCTTGGCCATAGGTTCTATAAAGTATGCCATGCTGTGTACCAGATCTATTGTATACCCTACACTGATTTTGGCAAGGGAGTACAATAGTGATCTAGGAGTAGATCACTGGACAGCGGTCAAAATTATCCTTAGTGGAATAAGGAAATGTTTCTCGATTATGGAAGTGACAAAAGGTTCGTCGTAAAGGGTTACGTCGATGCAAGTTTTGACACTAAATCTAGATGACTCTAAGTCTAGGTCTAGATACATAATGAAAGTGGGAGCAATTAGCTAGAGTAGCTCCGTGCAGAGCATTGTAGACATAGAAAATTTGCAAATACTTACGGATCTGAATGTGACAGACCCGTTGACTAAAATTATCTCACAATCAAAACATGATCACACCTTAGTACTCTTTGGGTGTTAATCACATAGCGATGTGAACTAGATTATTGACTCTAGTAAACCCTTTGAGTGTTGATCACATAGAGATGTGAACTATGGGTGTTAATCACATGGTGATGTGAATTATTGATGTCAAATCACATGGCGATGTGAACTAGATTAAAGACTCTAGTGCAAGTGGGAGACTGAAGGAAATATGCCCTAGAGGCAATAATAAAGTATTATATATTTCCTTATATCATGATAAATGTTTATTATTCATGCTAGAATTGTATTAACCGGAAACATAATACATGTGTGAATACATAGACAAACAGAGTGTCACTAGTATGCCTCTACTTGACTAGCTCGTTAATCAAAGATGGTTATGTTTCCTAGCCATAGACATGAGTTGTCATTTGATTAACGGGATCACCTCATTAGGAGAATGACGTGATTGACTTGACCCATTCCGTTAGCTTAGCATCCGATCGTTTAGTATGTTGATATTGCTTTCTTCATGACTTATACATGTTCCTATGACTATGAGATTATGCAACTCCTGTTTACCGGAGGAGCACTTTGTGTGCTACCAAATGTCACAACGTAAATGGGTGATTATAAAGGTGCTCTACAGGTGTCTCCAAAGGTACTTGTTGGGTTGGCGTATTTCGAGATTAGGATTTGTCACTCCGATTATCGGAGAGGTATCTCTGGGCCCACTCGGTAATGCACATCACTATAAGCCTTGCAAGCATTGTGACTAATGAGTTAGTTGCGGGATGATGTATTACGGAACGAGTAAAGAGACTTGCCGGTAACGAGATTGAACTAGGTATCGAGATACCGACGATCGAATCTCGGGCAAGTGACATACCGATGACAAAGGGAACAACGTATGATGTTATGCTGTCTGACCGATAAAGATCTTCGTAGAATATGTGGGAGCCAATATGGGCATCCAGGTCCCGCTATTGGTTATTGACCGGAGAAGTGTCTCGGTCATGTCTACATAGTTCTCGAACCCAAAGGGTCCGCACGCTTAACGTTACGATGACAGTTTTATTGAGTTTTGATGTACCGAAGGAGTTAGGAGTCCCGGATGAGATCTGGGACGTGACGAGGAGTCTTGAAATGGCCGAGACGTAAAAATCGATATATTGGACGACTATATTCGGACTTCGGAAAGGTTCCGAGTGATTCGGGTATTTTTCGGAGTACCGGAGAGTTACGGGAATTCGTATTGGGCCTTAATGGGCCATACGGGAAAGGAGAGAAAGGCCTCAAAAGGTGGCCGCGCCCCTCCCCATGATCTGGTCCGAATTGGACTAGGGAAGGGGGGCGCCCCCTTCCTTCTTTCTCCTTCTCCTTTCCCTTCTCCTATTCCAACTAGGAAAGGAGGAGTCCTACTCCCGGTGGGAGTAGGACTCCCCCTTCTGGCGCGCCTCTCCTCCCTAGGCCGGCGGCCTCCCCATTGCTCCTTTATATACGGGGGCAGGGGGCACCCCATGGACACACTTGATATACGATATTTTAGCCGTGTGCGGTGCCCCCCTCCACCAGATTACACCTCGATAATACCGTCGCGGAGCTTAGGCGAAGCCCTGCGTCGGTGGAACATCATCATCGTCACCACGCCGCCGTGCTGACGAAACTCTCCCTCAACACTCGGCTGGATCGGAGTTCGAGGGACGTCATCGAGCTGAACGTGTGTAGAACTTGGAGGTGCCGTACGTTCGGTACTTGATCGGTCGGATCGTGAAGACGTACGACTACATCAACCGCGTTGTGATAACGCTTCCGCTGTCGGTCTACGAGGGTATGTGGACAACACTCTCCCCTCTCGTTGCTATGCATCACCATGATCTTGCGTGTGCGTAGGAATTTTTTTGAAATTACTACGTTTCCCAACATAGGGTGGGTACATGCGAATGATACTCGGCGGAATGTTCAAATGAGGCATGCGGGAGGATGGACTCGACTGGAGGGCGACATGATCGATGGAGAAGAGGGTTGGAGAGGAATGAGAAATAAGCAAATGCCACATGATTATATTTGAATGGCTCAAATAAACAATAAGTTGTCTCACTTGGCCTACATAGTGAAAGGCCTAATGCGCAACGCGGAGGACTGACGCTCGAATATGGCCGGGAAAACAGGGAAACCGACATGTGGGGCACACCCGTCGGGACGACGTAGCGCAGACTAGTCCAATGGAGGAGTTGGCCCACGACCTCCTCGCCACCGACAACCGTTCATGTGGGTCGTTGGGGCCAACAATGGGGCGCAGCTCCAGCACTGCCTCTGGACACGGCGATCGCGGTGAGCGACACGCTCATATCGTCGCTAGACACGGTCGGTTTCAGTGTGCCGAGGGTGGCGTTAGTGTTGTGGCACGACCAACGGTATGTTTGGTTTGTGCCCAAGGTTGCCCCATCAAAGCATTGGGTAGCCAAAATTTTGGTTGAGGTATTGGTTGCCCATGATTTGGCCGACATTGGCAAGAAAAATGAACTAGAGTTGGCTAGAGTTCATTGGCATGCCAAAGAAATGGCAACCATCCAAACAAAGACCAATCTTTGGGTCATGACCAAAATTTTGGTTGAGGTATTGGTTGCCCATGATTTGGCCGACATTGGCAAGAAAAATGAACTAGAGTTGGCTAGAGTTCATTGGCATGCCAAAAAATGGCAACCATCCAAACAAAGACCAATCTTTGGGTCATGACCAAAATTTTGGTAAGGTGCACTTTGGCCACAATCGAAACACACCCCAACACCCGACTCGTCGAGGATGCACGGGGCGCCGTGACGCGTCCGCGGAGTGGTGTAGCGCGGCCAACTGCATCCTCTGGACCTGAGACCATGCCGGGTCCTCTTGATTTTTCAATGACATGCGGGGATCGCATGTGAGCAAAGGGCATCTCCAACGTTGCCACGACCGCAGCTGACTACCCTGGCACACCAAAACCCTCGTCCCTCGCGCTGTCGCGCGGTGCGTTCCCAGCTGGCGCCAGCTGCTCGCATTCATGCCGTCCGTTCATATGTCGTCGTTAAGAGGCTCGGTGCCCGAGGAACCAACTCCGGCGACTTAATGACGCACCCGGACGCTTGGCCTCACCGGAATGCGCTACTTAAAGCGGCAACGCCTAGCTAACCTCCACACCATAGCGCATCGTCCTCCGACCTCGCACCACATCCGACATGACCGCAAGTGCGAACGCTGTGCGGGAGAGCTTGTCTTCGGGGATGAAGCTCGAGGTCGCCGCCCTCGCTCAAGTCGCCTCTCGCGACGCAATAGCAGCGTAGCCGGACGCGGACGCGGCCGCACAACGACGGGAGCACCGTCAGCCAACGACGGGAGCACCGTCAGCCACGCGTCCTACTTGCCGCCGTCCAACGTCCGGCACCGCCGAGGTCGGGGACTCCTCCGAGGATGAGTAGGGCATGGGAGGCGGCAGGGCATGGTGTGCCAACTGGCCGGTCCGTATCTCGTGTTCTACTCTTCCTCGCCGGAGACCGCACCTTCACTTCACGGGTCTTGAACCCCGCCCCCGTACATAGAGATCATAGATGGAGGACGTCGGTCGCCGCCGTAGAATAGGTTTAGGGTCGGGTTTCTTTTATTTTTCTGTCCTATAAAAGTTCGAAATGTAATGAAAATCTGCCGTGTTGCATTAATCTCGGCCGGTGTATATGAACTTTCACAATAATATACATATTGTAGCAGTACTAGCAAGATGCCCGTGCGTTGCACGGAAGATCAAGATCTTGTGGGAGAAAAGGATGAAGGAGGGAAAGCCTTATCTGCAAATGTGGAGAGGAGTGCGGGTAAATTGTCATAGTTTCCTTCCTATCCGTTAGATATAGATCGGACGGCCTATATTGCAGGATGACAGGCACACCATCATCACCAACTCTGCTTTTTATTGAACCGAGACAAATCTAACATGCGAAGTAAAATAAACACATAGGGTCTGTACATACACAAATTATCTTAGGCACTCCAATAGTACGTCCACTACACATTCACGCATTTCCATCTTTCTACATCTACGGGAATCTACGAAAGGGTTAACATAAATTGCCTCTCTCTCTCCTCCCCTGATTTTCATGGTGGTGGGCCCCTCCCTCCCCCCAATCTACAATCAACTGCTCACACGTTTCACATTACGTTAATTACGTAACTGGGATTACGTAGGTGTAGCATTACTCGTCCTAAAAAACCCAACTAAGCCAACCTCCCAGCATATCGCGCGGGAAAAGACCCGGCCGCGCCGTTTTAGTCGGGATTACCGGATTACTAGTAGTAGTATCCATGGATCGCGCGAAGCAACAAATTTTTTTTTTGAGGGGGCGAAGCACCTAGTTTAAAAGGAAAAAAGGCGGTACACTCACAGCACTCCTGTCGCGGTCGCATTGCACCCCACACACATTTGGTCCTGCACACGGCTCACGCAAACGGAACGCGCTTCGGCTTGCCTCTTCACTGACACGTGGGACTGCACTTGGAGAAACCGACCATGCGCCAAACTCCCCCCGCCCACCGCGCGAAAATCCTCCCCCCCCCCCCACACCCAAAAATTCCCCCCAAATCCGATTCAACCGCCCTTCGGCCAACTAGCCAATAATATTCCCCAAACCTCCCTCCCCCCTGTCCCCCTCCACTCCATTCGCTCCGCCAAAGCCGCCCTCCCCGCCGCGCCGATACGTCGGCGCCGCGGTTCGGCGATCCTCTCACTCCCACAGTACGCTCTCGTAGACTGTCGTCCTCTAGCCGCGCCGCCACCTCTGGCTACGTTCTTGTGGAGGCGCACGGCGGTCAGCGCCGCCACCGCTGGTGACGTTCGTGTGGAGACGCACGGCGGTCAGCTTCTCCCACGGTACGCGCATTCTAGACTGAGGCCCCATTCATGTCGATGTAGCACTGAATGTTAGCTGATAGACGCTGTTAATCTCACTGTTTGCCGAACTAGTTTACTGTCAATATGCTCTGCTTAAGAAGCTTCCTTGCCATGTTCTGCACTCAATCTGCTTAGCTGAGATGGCATGCCAAGGCCGATTAGTTGCTAAAATATCCTGCCATATATTTATTGTGAGGTAGATTACCATGGTCTAGTAGCCAATCTGTTAGGTGAAATAGCTCTACACCGTTTTATACTCGATCTTTGTTGCTGCGATGGCCTTCGATAGTTTGATGGCTGTGTGCTCGGCCTCATTGACAGCTGAAACAGCCTGCCATAATTTGGCACTCAAATCTGTTTGCTGAATTAGCTTTACATATATTTCGTTACTTAGATCTGCTCGTCCAAATATCTTGCCATAGCTTTAGACATCGACCTAGGTATTTTTTTTCTGGACTTCATAAAAAAGCATATATGTTTTTCCTGTAATATCTAGTAGAAGAACTAATTTGTATGTCTAACAGATGGACATGACTTGGATAACTTCTGCTCGAAGATTCTCCGCTGCATATGTCGAGGGGGTTGAAAACTTCATGAACTTTATCAGAGCTGAGTACGGTGGTCCGAAATCATATGTGCTCTGCCCGTGTAGCAGTTGTATGAATTCAGTTACAAGACCCCAGTCAACTGTGCAAAATCATCTACACTTGTATGGGATGTCGGTCACATATACTAGGTGGGTTCATCATGGTGAAGCTGTGAACGTCAATGTTATTGACTACGTGGAAGCAGCAGATCACCATCTTGATCTGCCGGATGCTCAGGTGGAAGAGGAGGAGGAGGTGGTGGTGGCGGAGCCAGTGAGTTTGACCAACATTGAAACAATGCTACGAAATGCTCATGCATTCCGTGAACTTTCACCTGCAGAAGAAAAACGGTGGGCCCGCATGTTGGAACAATGCAACATTGCTGTCACCCCAGGAAATAAGCTGTCAGTATTCTCAGCTATGGTCACCTTTCTTCAGGTGAAGACATCTGAGTGGATGACCAACAAATCATTCGATGCGATGTTGGCTGCTTTCCGCAAATCTTTCCCAGATGCGTCTGAGCTGCCACACACCTACAGTAAAATGAAGAATTTCCTTCGTGCAGTTGGAATTGGATATGATATGATCCATGTTTGTAAGAATAATTGTGTTCTATTCCGGAAGGATTATGCCAACTTAAGTGAATGCCCGACATGCAAATCATCAAGATGGAAAGATGGCAATGCTGTGAAGAGGATTCCTCATAATGTTCTGAGACATTTTCCAATTACACCAAGATTGCAGAGGTTGTTTCATGATGCTGAAACAAGAGAGGATGTACTGTGGCATTCTAGGAACCAGGAGTACAGAGATCAGAATGTAATGAGCCATCCATCTCATGGTAGTGAGTGGAAAAGCTTCAATGATAAACACAAAGAGTTTGCTGCTGACCCAAGAAACATTAGACTTGGCTTAGCTTCAGATGGATTTAACCCATTTGGCCACCAGAGCGCCACATATAGCATGTGGCCAGTGCTTGTTATCCCTTACAACATGCCTCCAAATGTCTGCACCAAAGAATCAAACTACATGATGGCCTTGCTCATCCCAGGTCCAAAAAGTCCTGGAAAGGATTTTGATTTGTTCATGGAGCCTCTTGTGGAGGAACTTCAACAACTATGGAAGGGTGTTCTCACTCGAGACCTATATAGCAGCCCACCAGCTGATTTCTTTCTGCGTGCTGCTATAATTTGGTGCACCCATGATTATCCGGCTTTGGGCACTATGTCAGGGCGAACGACACATGGTTACAATGCATGTGTTCGCTGTGACAGGAATCCGCTGTCATACGCAATACTTAGCAAGATCTGTTACATTGGACACCGTCGTTTCCTTTCCAAGGACAAGCCGCATCCTAGAAAATACCGAAGACATGTGTTCAATGCAAAGCATGAAAACCGTGATGCGCCAAAGAGGCTCACCGCCGATGAGTTGCAAGTGGAATTAGAGAAGGTCAGGCATATTACACCAGGAAACCATCCTGGTAATGGTAGCGGGAAAAGGAAGCGTGGCAGGGTAGAAGAGAGATTATTGTTTACCCGCAGGTCCACTTTGTGGGACTTGGAGTATTGGAAAGATTTGGATCTGTGGCATAATCTTGATGTGATGTACATCGAGAAATATATATGTGACATCATTACCGGCACACTTCTTAATATTGCAGGCAAGACGAAAGATACCTTAAAATCTAGGATTGATTTGACACACCTGGGTATCAGAAAGGATTTGCAGGTGCAAGATGAAGGTAAACCACGGGATATGGCACCAGCTGTGTACGTCTTGGACAAGGTAAAAAGAAAAGAATTCTGCGAGGTCCTGTCACGTGTGAGATTCCCACATGGATTTGCTTCCAACCCTGAAAGGAGAGTCGGTGCAGATGGAAACAAGGTACAAGGGTTGAAAACTCATGACTGCCACGTCCTACTTCAAAGGGTTTTACCTGTTATCCTTAGAGGATTGGGCCGCCCTGACTTACACAAAGCAGTTCAGAGTTGGGAGAATTCTTCAGGGAACTCTGCAGTAGGAATATCAAGATAGATGCTTTGGAGCGTCTTAGAGACAAGATACCAACTATCCTATGCGACCTTGAGAAGATATATCCTCCAGCCTTCTTTGATGTGATGGTGCATTTGGCTGCTCATCTACCTGATGAGGCACTACTTAGAGGTCCAGTACAGTATGGCTGGATGTACCCTATTGAAAGGCGGCTAGGCACTTTCAAGGGCTATGTTAGGAACAGAGCTAGACCCGAGGGTTCCATTGCAGGGGCCTACATTGCAACAGAAGCATTGACATTCTGCTCAAAATACATTGAAACAGCTGATCAGCTTAGCAAAGAGGTGGGTGAAGACAATCCCGGGCTCAATGTTTTTGATTATTCTGTTCGAGTTACAGGGAAGAGTCGACAAGAGGACAAACCTACAGATTTGGACAAAATGGTTTGGTATGTGTTGAATAACTGTCCTGAGATACTACCTTATATCAAGTAAGTGCAGTACTGCAGCTTATACATCGTAATCTACTAAACTTGCAGCACATTCTTATATATTTAGATGTTTGACGCGATCACTATGTTGTGCAGCATCTACACAGAGGAGTTACTGCCGCAAAATCCAAGAAACATTGACAAACTGGTTATGGCAGGATTTGTGAAATGGTTCAAGAACCATGTAAGCTTTTGAAGTGCACTGTCAGTTTTTTTTTAATATATTGAGTACATAAGATGATCAGCTTGTCTATTTTCTAACCATAGGTTAAGAAGATGCGGGAGGATGGGCAGGCAGTTGATGATGCCCTTTACTCACTAGCAATGGGTCCTGATACTCGGGTAAGACATTATGAATCTTGCGTTGTTGGAGATGTGCGCTACAACACCCTTGCACGAGACGAAGGCAGGAAGACACAAAACAGTGCCATCATGAGCACGGATACGTATGACAAAGAGATAACTGAAATGTATGCTAACATAACAGACATTGTTCAGTTGCAGTATATCTCCAGTTTCGAGGATCATCGGTGTGTGGTTCTGTTGTGCTGTCGTTGGTATAACCTGTTTTCCAGGATCGCAAAACCCAGAGCTGATGATTATTTCAAATCCATCAATGTCAAGGCGGCGTACCTGTAACCCCCACGATGCGGCTATATCTCCCACGTGTCGAGGCACGACTTAGAGGCATAACCGCATTGTGGTTTTGTCGCAAGAAGGGTCATCTTCACACAATCCCATGTAATGAACAAGAATGGGATAAAGAGTTGGCTTACAATCGCCACTTCACGCAATACATAAATATCATCATACATCATCCAAAATACAATCATATAGACCGACTACGGTCAAAATCCAGATGAAAATAAGACAACCCCAAATGCTAGATCCCCGATCGTCCCAATTGGGCTCCACTACTGATCATCAGGAAAAGACACATAGTAACGACCACGTTCCTCGTCGAACTCCCACTTGAGGTCGACGCCATCATCTGCACTGGCATCGTCGGCACCTGCAACTGTTTTGGTAGAATCTGTGAGTCACGGGGACTCAGCAATATCACACCCGCGAGATCAAGACTATTTAAGCTGGTAGGAAAGGATGGTGCAATGAGGTGGAGCTGCAGCGGCAAAAGTATATATGGTGGCTAACTTGCGCGAAAGAGAGCGAGAAGAGAAGCAACAGAACGGACGTCATCTAGCAATGACCAAGAAGTGATCCTGAACACCTACTTACGTCATACATAACACAGACCGTGTTCACTTCCCGGACTCCGCCGAGAAGAGACCATCACGGCTACACACGCAGTGGATGTATTTTAATTGGGTCAAGTGACAAGTTATCTACAACCGGACATTAACAAATTCCCATCTGCCTCATAACCGCGGGCACGGCTTTCGAAAGATAATACCCTGCAGGGGTGTCCCAACTTAGCCCATCATAAGCTCTCACGGTCAACGAAGGATAAACCTTCTCCCGGAAAGACCCGATCAGTCTCGGAATCCCGGTTTACAAGACATCTCGACAATGGTAAAACAAGACCAGCAAAGCCCCCGAATGTGCCGACAAATCCCGATAGGAGCTGCACATATCTCGTTCTCAGGGCACAACGGATGAGCCAGACGTCGGGTTGGCATAGACCCTGGTTGCCCAGGGGGCGCCGGACATCGCTCGGTTTGGGGCAGCACTCGAAGGAGCACTGGTCCGGGGGTTTAAAATAAAGATGACCCTCGGGCTCGCGAAAACCCGAGGGAAAAGGCTTAGGTAGCAAATGGTAAAACCAAGGTTGGGCCTTGCTGGAGGAGTTTTATTCAAGGCGAACTGTCAAGGGGGTCCCATAAATCACCCGACCGTGTAAGGAACGCAAACTCAAGGAACATAATCCCGGTATAACAGTAACTAGGGCGGCAAGAGTGGAACAAAACACCAGGCATAAGGCCGAGCCTTCCACCCTTTACCAAATATATATAGATGCATTAATTGAATAAGAGATATTGTGATATCCCAACATATCCATGTTCCGACATGGAACAACTTCAACTTCACCTGCAACTAGCAACGCTATAAGAGGGGCTGAGCAAAAGCGGTAACATAGCCAAACAACGGTTTGCTAGGAAAGGATGGTCAGGGCTGACATGGCTAAAATAGGAGACATGATATAGCAAGTGATAGGTAGCGGAGCATGGCAATAGAGCGAACAACTAGCATAGCAAAGATAAAAGTGATTTCGAGGGGTGGTCATCTTGCCTGCAAGGTTCTCAGAGTTGTCGAAAGCTTGATCCTCGTAAGCGTACTCGACAGGTTCCTCGTTCACGAACTCGTCTCCCGGCTCTACCCAAGACAAGAACACAAACAAACGGAACCACAATCAACAACGAGAAATGCGCAAGCAACATGATGCAAAACATGTATGATATGGGAGATATGATATGCGATGCATATGCGTGCTCCGGAAGGAAAATGATGCACATGGCAGTAACTTGGCAAACCAAGCATGCCACTGGAAACATGAGATGATTTCGGTCGAAATCGATATAAAGATCACCGGAATCGGATGCACGGTTTGCAAATGGCAGAATGACACGAATCTGCGATTTACAGCAAGATAGCACTTAAAATGCAACAAGCAACAATGCTATAGCACCCCAACATAGTAACAAAGCACATGGCAGTAATCTACAGGAGATGCTTGACAAAAGATGAACACTGAGCTACGGCTAGTTCACAACATATCAAGCTCAAACAAGCATGGAAAAAGTGCAAAAGATTACAGGTTCACAGACTTGGTGAAAAACTGGACATGGCAGAAAACAGCATCAGGTAGCAATGTTCAGAGCATGAAATCAACATGCTACAGGAACTTAACATAGCAAAACAAGGCATGTAAGTGTTCTACTAAAAGCACATGACAAAAGTCCCTTACTGACCATAAGCCAAAAAGGACCAGAAGATATGATGGCAAGCATGTAAACATAGCAACTTTCGTTAACAGGTTTCAGACTTAGCAGAAAACAGAGCATGGCAGAAATATTAATATGTAGGCCTGTTTGTGAGCTTGATGCACTCACTACAGAGCAATGCACTACAAACCAAGCATACCTACAGCAAGATGGCATGTTTATGAAGCTATCCATGGAAAGAACACAAGCATAGCATATATGGATCAACTACAATAATCTTGGCAAAATTGCATATCATGTTAAGGATCTGCCAGAAATATTTTATAGCAAAAGTAGAGCAAGGTTGAGTAATGCTATGGCACTCCATAATTGCAAACAATTGCAGGAATGGATCAATTACAACTATAGCTACAAAACATCCTTACTGAACATCACCAAAATATGGATGGATCTCTCTGTAGCATCAAGTTTACATGGCAACAAAATTACAGTAGACGAGGACTTAGAGAAATCATTAAGTCACTGAAATCAGAAATATTACGGGGCCTACTTTGCATGCTTGTGCTAGTCACCACAGAGACCACAAAAATACATGGACTACACCAATGGAAAGATGGCATGGCATAATTCAAAACACATGTAGAGCTCATGCTCATAAGATGCACAGATTAAATGATACAAAAATGACAAATCTCCAAGTTCTGTCAAGAACCAGAGAATAACAGCAACTAGCCCTCTTCCAACAGAGATTTGGGCATCACGATGACCTCTAATGAACATGGTGCAATTGAACAAAATGAAGAGCATCACGAGACGAACACTTTGACATATTATACACGCGAATCGGAGCTACATGCACGGAGTTATCGCAATACGAACAGAGCACGATGCTGAAATAATCCACGACTTAGAAAAAATAGAGGGCGAGGAAAGTCAACGGACCGAACGGATCTGGATCGGACGAGCTACTCGAGCTCGGGCTGCCGGCGAGGAGGAAGGAGGGCGGCGGCGAGGCCCGACGGCGGACGAGGCCGGAGGGGAGGCCGGCAGCGGGGACCGGAGGGGAGGCCGGCGGCGGGCGAGGCGGCGAGTGCGGCGAGGCGGCGCCTCGGGCGGCGGGGCACGCGGCCGGCGCGGCGGCGCGGGCCACGGCAGCGGCGCGGCGAGGAGCAGGCGCGGAGGCGGGCGTGGGCCGCGGGGGCCGGGATCGGGCTCGCGGGCCGCGGCGGCGGGAGGATCCGGCGGCGACACGCGGCGCGCTGCGATTGGCCGGGCGGCGCGGCGGACGTTGTCCGGCCGGAGCGGACGCGTCCGGCGCGGCGAGGAGGGAGGAGCTAGGGTTCGTCTGCGATTCCGTTTTTCGGGGGAGATGGAGTTTTATAGGTAGAGGGAGCTAGGAGGCTCCAAATGAGGTGCGGTTTTCGCCCACACGATCGTGATCGAACGACCTAGAGCATGGAAGAGAGTTTGGTGGGTTTTGGGCTGGTTTTAGAGGGGGGTTTTGCTGGACACTCAAATGGACATTGCGGATGCCCTGTTAACCGTTGGAGTACCAAACGACCTCCGAATGGAACGAAACTTGACCGGTAGTCTCCGGGTGGTATATTAAGGCCACTTGACAAGCCTCGGTCCATTCCGAGAAAGTTTGACACACGCACACGAAAGAAAACCCGAGGGGTGCACCGGAGGAGATAGGAGCGCCGGATTGGAAAACGGACAACGGGGAAAATGCTCGGATGCATGAGACGAACACGTATGCGAATGCAATGCACATGATGACATGATATGAAAATGCATGACATGACAAAATACAAAACGAAAGACAAAAACCCGACAACGGAGGGAAAAACAT
This sequence comes from Triticum aestivum, assembly GCF_018294505.1. Lineage (NCBI taxonomy): Eukaryota > Viridiplantae > Streptophyta > Magnoliopsida > Poales > Poaceae > Triticum > Triticum aestivum. Next base: position 66,339,504 of record NC_057814.1, on the reverse strand, counting down.
AACACATAGCCGAAAATGGCAAGAGTCGGAGTTACAAATATGGCAAGTTACATGCGGGGTGTTACAGTACCAGACCAACGAGCCTTTTATTTTGGCAAATCAAGCAACACAGATATTTTTCATGGAAGACACATTTGCACGTAGCGATGACTGGAGAGTATTGCAAAGGTTTGAGCAGAGGAATTCGTTTAATGAAGTTGCACAACAAGATGATGCTTACACTGCTCCTGATGTACAAGATAACACAGATGTTCCTAATATCTTTGAGAACCATCACGTCAATGACGCCGGCGAAAAGATTGCCTGTCGTGCTATGGACATACAAGAGTTGATCAAGAAGAAGCCAACGTTCGAGGACGTTGAGGACGAAGCAGAAGATGACACCGTGGGGAATTACGATTCAGACTGATACACATGGCGAAGATGTTGACGCTGCTGATGCGGATGATGATTACATTGCTTTTGTCATATTTGCCTGTCAGAAGATGTTTTTTTATCTACTATGTGAAATTGTGTTTGCTATGACAACCGAAACCTGATGAACATGTTGTTTAGTATTTTGCTGTGAGAACATCACTTGTTATGTATGCTGATTTGTGTTTGGTGATTGTATGACAACTAAAACATGATGACATTGTTGTTTAGTTGTACTCATATTTGGCTGTGAAACTTGAATTTGATGACATAGTTTGCTGTTGGACTGCAATTTGCTCGACGTCTTCGAATGAGAACAAAGCTGACCCGACAGGGCCTCTGCTATTTATTTATTTATATGAGCAAAAGGGGATACCCCCTGATTTCCGTTAATAGAAATCATTAGATGTTCATAACACTACGCCCAGCTTGCTACACAGGTTTCATTCATTACTAGTTTCAGCAAAGTGCTCATGTCGTAGCCACTGAATACATCACGAGTGCTACATACACTGCAAATAAAGAGACAATCATCCTACAGAGCACATGGATTTTGCCCATTATCTTCACAAGCTCTTTCATCTCCTCATTGCTGTCAAGGCCGTTCAGTAGCTGTTGCTTGGCCATGATCAGAGGAACTGCATCTTTAACCTTCTGCTCTGCATCTTCCTCTTCTGCCGTTCCTTCAGTTACTTGTCCAACACCCCAACCTGCTGGTATTGGGATTCCTCGGCTAACCAAATAATCAGCGTAGTTGCATTCCCCCACATCAGCAACTTCCCATAAATACAAATCACACGAATCTTCCCTTTTCTGCACGAATCAAATTGGAAGATCATCAACCAAACTATTAAAAAAATCAGCAACTGAAAGCAGCAGAACAACACTTAAACATATTATTACCCCATGATTCGGACATTTGTAGAAGACTCGGCCAGGGTTGCGGATTGTGGTTGAGACGCGACGGATGACTCTGCGTGATTTGCAGCAGTGGCACCACACCAACGGCAGCGGGTTGCGATGAGCAATCGGTTGCGGTGCGCGTGCCGGCGGGGTGTGATGAGACCCACAGGCGATGGTACGGGTGGCGACTTGGCGCATATCTGGTTGTTGCCTGCTGAAGAGCAGGTGGACGAGCAGCCAGCGGACATGGTTGCTGCGGCCAGAGCTTCTGATGCTAGGCAGAGTAAGTAGAGAAGAGGAGAAGCGAATGTTGGATATGTAAGTTCCATTACTTGCAGAGTAGCATAGCACCATATATAGTCATAGTCTAGGTTTGGATTCGAACCAGCTACAGGAGCACGTCTTTCTTTTTTCTAAAACTCGGCAACGTCTCTTTACTGGTACACTAGCTTGTTCTGTACGCCTTCGCAAGTCTTTGATTTTCTTTCCTTTTTTGCGAGGAAGGAAGGAGGACAAAATTGAGAGTTCCCGGGACTCGAACCCAATACCTCTCGGTTGAAAACCAAGGGTGCTAGTCACTTATGTGGCGAACGTTCCCTGTGAGGAGGACGGCAGACGAACGCATTTTCCTCGCGGTTTTCTTCCTATATATATAAAAGTATGCTACTTGGTGTCCGCTTAGTCAACAAACGATTGTTCCAACCTTGACCGTTGGATTGACATTCAACGTCTGTCGCGTTTCTTCAGTCTCTTCTTCCTCGAGCCGCCAAAGCCAAACCAACGCCGGCGGGACCGCCTGCTCCCGCCTCCCACGGCTGGCTGTGATCTTCCCCGGCTCCTGTCTATTTCCGTCTGAGGCCTCACCATCGTCCTTCGCCTTGGTTCGCTCGCCGCGGCGCCGCCCTCCGGTGTTTTCAACATGGTCAACAACCGAGAGGAATAAGGAGATGACTGTACATGGTTAGGATGACAGTAGGGACCCAGCAGCGCGCGCAGTAATTTTGTTTTTTCGGGACGGAGAAGGGTATCAACTGGGTTGTGCGGGACCCGTGGCCCATCTAGCCCAGGCTTTTATTTCATATGTTTAGCACATGACCAGCCCAGTTTGTTTTTTTCCTTTCTGAAAATGGCTAGCCAGCTATTTTGTTTTTTGCAGAATAACCAACGTAGGCCTACTTGCTTTTCTATGCCCTGCTGGGCCGGAAATCTTTCAAGACGAGGAGGGATGCATTTTGCCCAGAAAATGGGCTATAAGTAATAAGAAATGGGCTATAAGTAATGATAAATGAGCTGTAAAATGAAAAAATACAACAAACAGGCAATTAGTTCCAAAATACTGTTTTCTTTCGGATTTTGATATTTGAAATTTCATTGTTTTTGTGCGGGTAAAATTTCATTGAATTTAAATTAAGGTATATTTAGATTTAAAATTAATTTGATTCTGGCTAGAAATTTCGGGATGTATGCTATTTGGGACAGATTTGGAGGCTGACTTGTGGGTCTACTAGGTTGACGTGTACTTTGGCTTTGTCAACTTAGTCCACAAATGATTCTAGCAGCAGTGACCGTTGGATGTTAATCCAACGGCCGTGCTGCTTCTTAAATATCTAATCTTCTTGCTATAGCCGCCCAAACCAGCTCCGGTGGGACTGCCTGCTCCCGCCTCCCGTGGCCGGCTGTGCTGCCGCACAGGCCGCACCGCCCCACCCTACTTCATTGCTGGCCAGGCCATTCCTCTACTCACCCACACCTCCTGTTATTTTCCTGCGACGGTAGCCGGACCAGTAAACCCTCGTACTCCCCACCGCGTGGGCAACCATTGCCGAGTCTTCCTCGGCTCCGTGTCGTTCCCTTCCTAGGCCTCGCCGTCGTCCACCGCCATGGTGCTCTCGGCGCGGCCTGGTCAACATGGTCAACGAATGACGTCTATCGGTCGTGGACTGTACGCGCAAAATAATGATTCCTCCACCTGACAGCTGGGACCCACCGGAAGGGCCTCTGTATTTCATGAAAAAAACGTTCCCCCCGCTGACATGTCGGACCCACCAGCTATATCTTCGCACGCAAGGAAGTGCCTCCTTATTACGCACAAAAAAATGAATACCCCCCTGCTAGCTGGGACCCACCATAGTGGGAGGATGACTTGTGGGCCAACTAAGTTGACGGGGATGGAGGGCTTTGTCAACTTAGTCAATATGAACGATTCTAGCTCCAGTGACCGTACGATGTCCATCCAATGGCCGTAGTGCTTCTTCAACTCTGGTCTTCTTGCTCCAGCCGCCCAAAGCAGCGCCGGTCGTGTCGCATGCTCCTGCCTCCCGTGGCCGGCTGTGCTGCCGAGGAGGCCTCACCGCCCCCTACTATTCCCACCGCTGGCTAGGCCCTGTGGCGACGGCAGCCTCACACCGCAGCCGAACCAGTGAACCCTCATACTCCTCTCCGCGCGGGCTTCCACTGCCGCGTCTACCCCGGCTCCGCGTCGTCCCCTTCCAAGGCCTCGCCGTCGTCCACCGCCGTGGTGCTCTCGGCGCGGCCTGGTCAACGTGGTCAAGGAACGACTTCCATCGGACATGGACTGTACGTGGAGAGGCTGACAGCTGGGTCCACGGCCGCAGCAAGGAATTGCCTCCTTATTACGCGGAAAATAATGATTCCTCCACCTGATAGCTGGAACCCACCGGACGGGCCACTGTATTTTGCGGAAAAAACGTTTCCCCCTGACTGCTGGGACCCACCAGCTTCATCTTCGCACGCAAGGAAGTGCGTCCGGGCAAAAAAAACGATTCGCCCCCCTGACTGCTGGGACCCACCAGCTACACCTTCGCACGCAGGGAAGTGCGTCCGGGCAAAAAAAAGATTCGCCCCCCTGACTGCTGGGACCCACCGGCTACATCTTCGCACACAAGGAAGTGCGTCCGGGCAAAAAAAATGATTCGCCCCCTGACTGCTGGGACCCACCAGCTACATCTTCGCAGGCAAGGAAGTGCCTGAAAGTCGGGACCCACCTGGTCGAAGCATACGTAGCGTTGTCATTCTGGTCGCGAACGTGTACGTACATACTGGTTGATGTAGAGGCGCGCACGTGTCGTAGTAGAGGCGTGCACATGTCGTAGTAGAGGCGCGCACGTAGCATGTACACGTATGTACAGCGGCCAGGGTGGAAGAAAGAAAATACGGCCACGTATGTGTACATACGGGCGGGGTCTCGAACGCCTACTCGCGCATACGTACGGCCAGGGCTCGTGTACATGGCTGGGTCGGAACGGAGAAACAGCATCGTCGTCGTTCATGGGGCACGGAATGTCGAGTGCATGGGAGGCAACGGAATGCGTCATGTTCATGGGGAGGCAACGGAATGCGTCGTGTTCATGGGGAGGCAATGGAATGCGTCGTGTTCATCGGGAGGCAACGAAACGCGTGGGAGCCAACCGGCTGGGTCGGAACGGAATGCGTGGTCGTGTTCATCGGGAGCGCTTGGACGGAACAGGCGATGGAAACGAGGCCTGGCGTACCGCAAAACGGAGGAAACGGACCTCCTACGTTCGGAACGGGGTCCTGTTGATCGGGAGGGGTGTGGCGTACCGCAAAACGGAGGAAACGGACCTCCTACGGTCGAAACGGGGGTCCTGTTGATCGGGAGGGGTGTGGCGTACCGCAAAACGGACGAAACGGACCTCCTACGGTTGAAACGGGGGTCCTGTTGATCGGGAGGGGTGTGGCGTACCGCAAAACGGATGAAACGGACCTCCTACGGTCGAAACGGGGGTCCTGTTGATCGGGAGGGGTGTGGCGTACCGCAAAACGGATGAAACGGACCTCCTACGGTCAAAACGGGGGTCCTGTTCATCGGGAGGGGTGTGGCGTACCGCAAGACGGGACTCCACGGGATACTGTTCATCTCCACCGTCGACCTCCTCCAGCCTCCACGGGCTACCGTCGACCTCCTCCAGCCTCCACGGGCTGCTGTTCATCCAGCCACCACCGCGCGCTACTCCACCGGCTACTGTTCAACCACCCCTCCACGGGCACCCCTCCACCGTCTACTGTTCATCCAGCCCTCCACACCACGGGGTCCTGTTCAACCACCCCTCCACGGGCACCCCTCCACCGTCTACTGTTCATCCAGCCCTCCACACCAGGGGGTCCGGTTCATCCAGAGGCAAAGCCACCACTCACTGTTCATCCAACCCCCCCCCCCCCGCAACGCTCACTGTTCATCCAATCGATCGGCTTCAGTTAGCAGCAGTAGCGAAGGAATCGCTCGATCGGGTTCAGTTAATAGCCATCGATCGATCGCTCGGGTTCAGTAACTCGTAGCCTGCAGTGCAATCGCTCGGGTTCAGTTAGAGCCCAATGCCTCGCTCGGGTTCGGTTAGAGCCAACGCCTCGCACACACGCGCGTACGTGTATGAGAGAAACGTGCATCACTCGGCCCCCGACCTCTCACCGTAAGCGGGAACTCCCCGAAATTTTCCTCCCCCTCGCTTCTACCACGGTTTTTTCCGTCATGGACGGCCCAAAGAATGTCTTGCAGCTGCGTCTCCGGCCCGCACAGGACGAAAAGCCCATTTTCTGTCATGATTTTTTGTCATAGAAGTAGGATCCCACCACATCTATGATGATACCGGGTTTTGTCACGATTATCGTCATAGAAGTGTCATATGTATGACATAAAAAAATTTCGTTCGGCCCAAAATGTCACGGATGTGTCTTTTTTTTGTAGTGCTTGTGCAGTTCATAGACAAGTGAAAGTGGATACTCTAAAATGCGCAAGATAAGCGTGAGTGCTATGGATGGCGTTCTCGTAGGGAGACGGGAGCGGATCCATAGTGGTGTATTGATATGGTGAATATGTGGACTCGTGTGCGCCACCTCAAAGAGTTACTTGCAGACGTAGTTCAGGATAGCCATTGAGTCAAAGCTGGCTTGCTGCAGTTAAACTCCACCACCCCTTTGTTGATACCGATGCATATGTAGTTAGTTCTGATGTAAGTCTTGCTGGGTACATTTGTACTCACGTTTGCTTAATTTATGTTTTTGCTGAGAGACTTCGGTCTCGCTAGTAGTTCCGCATGGACTTCGACGTTTAGCTTGTTACCTCAGATACGATCCCTCGGCAGGGTCTTGTAGATAGTCAGGCTTCTCAGCCTTTTTCATTTGTAATTGTCTGTACTCAGACAAGTTAAGCTTCCGCATGTTCTTATAGTTTGTATGCTCTGAATGTTGGGTCATGAGACCCATGTTTGTAATATCTGGCTCCTCGGAGCCTAATGAATAAATACTTCGAGCCATAGAGTTATGTTGTGATGCCATGTTGTATTTGCACATATCGAGCATATTGTGTTTATGTTATTGAAATACTTGGTATGTGTGGGATCCGACAACCTAGTTGTTTATTCTTGGTAGCCTTTCTTATGGGGAAATGTCTCCTAGTGCTTCCACTGAGCCATGGTAGCTTGCTACTGCTCCGGAACACTTAGGCTGGCCGGCATGTGTCCTTCTTCGTTCATGTGTCTGTCCCTTCGGGGAAATGTCACGCGGTGTCTACCGGAGTCCTGTTAGCCTGCTACAGCCCGGATTCTCCGGAGTCCTGTTAGCCCGGCTGCTACAGCCCGGATTCACTCGCTGATGACCGACACGTTTGTTGCTGGGTCATGTATGCCTGTCCCTGTAAGTTAGTGCCACTTTGGGTTTACAACTAGTCATGTCGGCCCGGGTTCTCTGTCATATGGATGCTAGCGACACTATCATATACGTGAGCCAAAAGGCGCAAACGGTCCCGGGCTAGGTAAGGTGGCACCCGTGGGGATACCCTGCGTGAGGCTGCAAAGTGATATGATGTGTTACATGCTAGATCGGTGTGACTTAGGATCGGGGTCCTGACATCGGTTCTCCGGCAGAGCTTTGCTAAGCACTACGGAGGAGGAGGAGGAGTTGGAGGAGGAGAGGGCTGCGCCAGGGGAAGGGTCCTGCTGCCCTCTCTCTCCCTCACTATATATAGGGGGAAGGGGAGAGGGGGAGGTGCCCTAGGGTTTCCCCTAGGGGGCGGCGGCCAGGGCAGATTGGATCTCCCTAGGAAAACCCTAGGGAGACTTGCCCCCAAGCCAAGCCACGTGAAGGCTTGCCTCCCAAGTCAGGTGGAGGCGCCCCACCTCTCCAAGCAACGTGGGAAAGGGTGTGGGGGCGCACAGCCCCTTAGTTGGCTGGTTTGCCCCCTCCCCTTAGCCCATGAGGCCCTGCAACACTTGCCGGGGCCCCCGAAACACCTTTCGGTCATGCTGGCCATAGCCAGGTACCCCCGGAACACTTTCGGACTCCAATACCCTTCGTCCAATATACCGATATTCACCTCCGGACCATTTCAGAACTCCTCGTGATGTCCGGGATCTCATCCGGGAATCCGAACTACCTTCGGTAACCACATACAATTTCCCATAACAACTCTATAGTGTCACTGAACCTTAAGTGTGTAGACCCTACGGGTTCGAGAACCATGCAGACATGACCGAGACATCTCTCCGGCCAATAACCAATAGCGGGATCTGGATACCCATATTGGCTCCCACACGTTCCACGATGATCTCATCGGATGAACCACGATGTCGGGGATTCAATCAATCCCGTATATAATTCCCTTTGTCTATCGGTATGTTACTTGCCCGAGATTCGATCGTCGGTATCCCAATACCTCGTTCAATCTCGTTACCGGCAAGTCTCTTTACTCGTTCCGTAACGCATGATCCCATGGCTAACTTATTAGTCACATTGAGCTCATTATGATGATGCATTACCGAGTGGGCCCAGAGATACCTCTCCGTCATATGGAGCGACAAATCCCAGTCTCGATTCGTGCCAACCCAACAGACACTTTCGGAGATACCTGTAGTTCACCTTTATAGCTACCCAGTTACGTTGTGACGTTTGATACACCCAAAGCATTCCTACGGTATCCGGGAGTTGCACAATCTCATGGTCTAAGGAAATGATACTTGACATTAGAAAAGCTCTAGCGAACGAACTACATGATCTTGTGTTGTGCTTAGGATTGGGTCTTATCCATCACATCATTCTCCTAATGATGTGATCCCGTTAGCAACGACATCTAATTTCCATGGTCAGGAAACCACAACCATCTATTGATCAACGAGCTAGTCAACTAGAGGCTCACTAGGGACATGTTGTGGTCTATGTATTCACACATGTATTACGGTTTCCGGTTAATACAGCTATAGCATGAACAATAGACAATTATCATGAACAATAGACAATTATCATGAACAAGGAAATATAATAATAACCATTTTATTATTGCCTCTAGGGCATATTTCCAACAGTCTCCCACTTGCACTAGAGTCAATAATCTAGTTCACATCGCCATGTGATTAACACTCATAGTTCACATTGCCATGTGACTAACACCCAAAGAGTTTACTAGAGTCAATAATCTAGTTCACATCACCATGTGATTAACACCCAAGAGTTTACTAGAGTCAATAATCTAGTTCACATCACCATGTGATTAACACTCAATGAGTTCTAGGGTTTGAGCATGTTATGCTTACGAGAGAGGTTTTAGTCAACGGGTCTGCAATATTCAGATCCGTGTGTTCTTCGCAAATATCTATTTCATATTGTAGATGTTGCTACTATGCTCCACTTGGAGCTATTCCAAATTGTTGCTCCACTATACGTATCCGGTTTGATACTCAGAGTCATCCGGACAGGTGTTAAAGCTTGCATCGACGTAACCTTTACGCCGAACTCTTTATCACCTCCAAAACCGAGAAACATTTCCTTATTCCTCTAAGGAAAATTTTGACCGCTGTCTAATGATCCATTCCTGGATCACTTTTTTACCCCCTTGCCAGACTCGTGGCAAGGCACATATCAGGTGCGGTACACAGCATGGCATATAGTATAGAGCCTATGACTAAGGCATAGGGGACGACCTTCGTCCTTTCTCTTTCTTCTGCCGTGGTCGAGCTTTAAGTCTTAACTTCACACCTTACAACTCAGGCAAGAACTCCTTCTTTGACTGATCCATTTTGAACTCCTTCAAGATCATGTCAAGGTATGTGCTCTGTGAAAGTCTTATCAGGCGTCTTGATCTATCTCTATAGATCTTGATACCCAACATGTAAGCAGTTTTACACAGGTCTTCCTTTGAAAAACTCCATTCAAACAACCCTTTATGCTTTCCAGAAATTCTACATCATTTCTGATCAACAACATGTCATCCACATATACTTATCAAAATGTTGTAGTTCTCCCACTCACTTTCTTGCAAATACAAGTTTCTTGCAAACTTTGTATAAACCCAAAAACTTTGATCGCTGGAGCTTGCATACCTTTTAGCATCCTTAGGATCGACAAAACCTTCTGGTTGTATCACGTACAACCTTTCCTCACGGAAACTGTCAACGAAACTTTGTCTTGACATCCATCTGCCAGATTTCATAAATGAAAATGCAGCAACTGCTAACAAAATTCTAACAGACTTTAGCATCGCTATGATTGAGAGAGTCTCATCACAGTCAACTCCTTGAACTTGTCAGAAACTTCTTTGAGACAAGTCGAGCTTCATAATTGGTGACATTACCATCTGCGTCTGTCTTCTTCTTAAAGATCCATTTATTCTCAATGGCTTGCCGATCTTCGGGCAAGTCCACCAAAGTCCATACTTTGTTCTCATACATGGATCCTATCTCGGATTTCATGGCTCCTAGCCATTTGTTGGAATCCGGGCCCACCATCGCTTCTCTATAGCTCATAGGTTCATCGTTGTCCAACAACATGACCTTAAAGACAAGGTTACCACTTAGAAGTTGTACACACCCTTGTCGACCTACGAGGTTCGATAGTAACTTGATCTGAAGCTCCATGATCATCATCATAGCTTTCTCTTCAACCGAGGTAGGTGCCACTGTCGGTGTCAAAACCGGCGGATCTCGGGTAGGGGGTCCCGAACTGTGCGTCTAAGGCGGATGGTAACAGGAGGCGGGGGACACGATGTTTACCGAGGTTCGGGCCCTCTCGATGGAGGTAATACCCTACTTCCTGCTTGATTGATCTTGATGATATGAGTATTACAAGAGTTGATCTACCACGGGATCATAGAGGCTAAACCCTAGAAGCTAGCCTATGGTATGATTGTTGTTGTCCTACGGACTAAAACCCTCCGGTTTATATAGACACCGGAGGGGGCTAGGGTTACACAGAATGGGTTACAAGGGAGGAGATCTACATATCCGTATTGCCAAGCTTGCCTTCCACGCCAAGGAGAGTCCCATCCGGGCACGGGACGGAGTCTTCAATCTTGTATCTTCATAGTCCAACAGTCCGGCCAAAGGATATAGTCCGGCTGTCCGAGGACCCCCTAATCCAGGACTCCCTCAGTAGCCCCCGAACCAGGCTTCAATGACGAAGAGTCCGGCGCGCAGATTGTCTTCGGCATTGCAAGGAGGGCTCTTCTCCAAATTCGAAGTACCTGTCGAGTAGTGCCCGACTTCCCATAAATGTTGCATTCTCCGGCTTATGCGCCCAATAATGGCTATCCTCCATGTGTCAAGCGAATGCGAGAAGTCGGGGCATTTTTACACTTGCCACCCTAACCATGTAGGTAAATCGTCTATTTAAAGAGACGGGGATCCTCAGATCCAGATCACACCATCCTCCCGCAGCGAGTATCCATCGGAGCGCGCCCGGAAAAGTCCATTCCATCATGGCCGGCCATCGCAGCTCCTCCTCTCGCTCCCGTAGCCCTAAGCCAAGCAATTGGAAGGAGTGTTCCGTCCCCCACAGCCAATTAGTAGAGTTACAGACCCAGGGATTTCTCCCTCCGGCGTATATGGTCCCCGTTCGAGCCAGACTCGCCACCTACAACGGCGGGGAGCAAGCGGAGAGCTTTCCCAACCCATCCATGGGGGAGCGGGTATGCCTAGTCCCTTACTTATTAAGGGGGCTTGGATTTCCAATTCATCCGTTCCTCCACGGGCTCCTGGAGTTCTACAGCCTCCAGCTGCATAACTTTACTCCCGCCTCCATATTACACATCGCTGGCTATGTCGCCCTTTGCGAGCTATTTCTGGGCTGCGAAACTCATTTCGAGCTACGGAAGAGGCTATTCTTCCTCGTACCCCGTACACAGGAGGGGTCAATATATCAAGTGGGCGGAGCCGAAATATGGCGCATCGCCGGGACCGAATACCTGTCCGGTACTCCGAAGAAGACATCCGAAGACTGGCCTTCGGAGTGGTTTTACATGGAGGACGTCCCCCTTCCAGACCCTATTCGGATGGGCCTTCCTGAGTTCGACAACGCTCCCTTGAAGAAACGCCGCAGCTGGCGCCCTCGGAGCCCCCAGGAGGAAGATAACGGGGAAGTCCTTTACCTGATGGGTCGGATACAGACGCTGGCCCAGTCAGGATTGACAGTAATCGAGGTCATGTCAATATGTATAATGCGGGGGGTGCGGCCACTTCAATATCGGGGGCAACCCATGCGGCACTTCAACGGAGAAGACGATGCCACCCACTGCAGTCGTAAGGGACCGGACTCAGTCGCTGTTCTAGCAAAAATATTGTCCGATTTATATAAAGGAGAGGAAGAGGAGTTCATCCGCATTAAGCCACGGGATGGATTCTCCATGTACAACCCCCCAAACTGGGTGAGCTGCTACTTTTCACTCCAAACCTTCCCGCATTCTTCGTCATAAGTATTTACCTTACCATTTCATAGCAGGAACTGCGAAAAGCTGTAAGGGAGGTCCACAGCCTGCCTCCACAACTGGAGGACCCTGACCGGGCCCTCGACCCCGGACTCGAAGAAGATCCGGACACATTTGTGGAGCTTATTGACAGGAAGTTCTATCAATTAAGCTGCGATGGTGCCATGGTGGCCATCATAGCCGATTATCCGGGACTACTCCCTGCATCGCATGTAAGTAAAACCGGAGTCCTAACTTCCAAGAAGGATCCCTTTTTCTGCACTTCACCTACCGCACACATATGGTGTCTTACAGGGAAGGCCCTCGGGACGCCATGCCGAACCCGCAGTGACTCACCAACAAGGGGCACCGAAGCCGGGTAGGCTTAAAAGGAAGACGGTCAGGACTGAGACGCCGTCGCAGAGGTATGAAAAAGAACCCCGCTCCGTGGTTGTCGTCTTTTAAAATATAATAACGCCCATGTTTCCTAGTAGGAAAAACGCTCGCCGGACTATATCCAGAGAGGTTGCCGGCCACGCCTCCACCAGTCGGGCTCCAGAGCCGGACTTAGAGGCGGACGCTAACATGGGGCCAATGCCGGATGTTCCTCCTACAGAGGATGCGGATAGGCTGTCCGCTACGAATTCCGAAGTGGAGAGCGCCATTAATCACAGGCGTCGCCGGGCCGTACTCCGCGACGCTTGTTTCTCCCAAGAGGCGTTTGATGCCTTCAACTCAGGAGACGCGTACATCCGAGCTGCTCAAAATGGTCTTGCCAGAGCCACGGAACAGTATGTAAAGGATATACGGGTAAGAAAATCTAATAATTATGTATATGAGTAGCCCCTGAGACTTGAAACAGTTGGCACAACTGATTTAAGGATCATTGTTTGCATAGGTTCTTACGGAGAAGAATACCCAGTTGTCTCAAGAGCTGGAGGAGTGCATAGCCCAGCTACAGGCCGCAGTTGCCGCAGTGAAGGAGTCCAAGAAGGCCCCATCTGGTAACACTTGTTTCCATTGCAAAGAATGTCATGTACCAGGTAGTATGCAGCATGCGTGCAAATCTAACAATAGATTTTGTAGATGACTCCGGAGTGAATCCGGAGGTCGTGCGAGGGGATGAGCAACATGCTAACCGACAGCTAAAGGCTGGCGAGCACGTGCTTACATGGGTTAGGTGGGAGAAAAACGTTCTCCAAGACGCCAATACCCGGCTGGGCGTTGAACTGAAAGATGTTCGAGCCCAGCTTGCTGACTCCGTAAAGGAGAATAAGAGTTGAACAAAATTTTAAAGAGTTCGGCGAAGAAACCGGCTGACAGAGTTATATCTGTAGGTATGCTGACGGGTCTTCCCGCGGAGGAGATGCCCGGGTCTACAGGCGATCTTCTGCGAGAGCTCTCACAACTGCACGAATAGGTACGGCAGGTGATGCAGGGCATTGCCCAAGCCTTGTGGCCATCCGCCTCCCTGCCAGGAGGCATGAGAGAGCTTGTAGAAAAGCTCAAGGGAGCGCGACGGCGCTTCTGACTATGGAAGATATCAGCCTGCCGACAAGGTGCAAGGGAAGCCTGGGCCATGGTGAAGACGCGATATACCAAGGCTGACCCAAACCACATGGCCAAGGTCGGACCTGTGGGGCCTGATGGGAAAGAGATCCCCGTCAGTTTTGTTTATGACCAGGTAGAATTAGCCGCAAAGTATTCCCAACAGGACTGTAGGCTAGATAGCCTGTTGGATGGTATAGAAGAAGAATTTAGTCAGTCTAAGTGACTGTGTACTCCAAGTGACATATATTGTCCCTAGCCGGATTGTAAATCATTTGTCATGGCGGACCTTTTCGCTTCGACCTCCGGACCCGACAGTCCAGAGTGTATCCGAATACCCGCTCAGTTATGTAAAAACCAGGGTATGCATGGAAACCAGCCGTAGGAGTCATAAGTGCTTGAACAGACAAGTACCCAACTAGCTATGTTATATTACATGAATAGTAAGAAACATCTTCCAGGGAGAATAGTTCCGTTAAGGGTTCCTTTCCCTGGGTACGCATGCATTAATGTGCATGTCCGAACTGCGAAAAAAGACGCAGGATATAAACATCTGGGGGCATGTGGTACAATAGATAAAAATCGTCTTTTGTTCACCGACCGAATATTCCCTTAAGAAAGCTAGCTTTCGGCTTCACCCAGTCTGAGGTACACATCCGGCTGACCCGGCAGTAACAATCGCAGAGGTGTTCCCCTTATGCCCTAGCCGAATTAACGGGAACGAGGGCATAATCACAAGAGCCAAGCAACCCAGCTTGGCCAAAACTTAAGTCATATCGATGCATATAATGGCGAAAAAAGGTACATGTGAAAAGTAACACATGTGTGGGACCTAGAGCCAGGAACGTAGCTATATTAAGCTTCTGTATAAGAAGCCCCTAGGTATCATGAGCGCGGCTAGCGCGTCAAGATTGTGTAGCCAAGACACATTTTAGCCTTTTAAGGCCTTGAAGAAAAAAGGGAAGAAAGAAAGAAAGAAAAGACAGATAACAAATATATAAAAAATTGACAGAGGTAAGGAGACGAACATAGAGTCCGGCACTAGGCGTAGAACCTTCGGAGTCTGGCTGCGTTCCATGGGTTTGGCTCGAGTCGATTGTCCGATGCATCCCGCAGACAGTACACTCCACTGGTCAGAACTTGGTCAATAACGAAGGGACCTTCCCATTTGGGCTTGAGCTTGTTCTTTTTCTTCTCCGGTAGGCATAGAACGAGTTCGCCAACGTTATAAGTTTTGGCCCGTACTTCTCTGCTTTGATACCTTCGAGCCTGTTGCTGATAGAATGCGGAACGGGCTTTTTGCCACGTCACGCTCCTCCTCCAGGGCGTCCAAACTGTCCTGCCGATCAAGCTCGGCTTCTTTCTCTTCATACATGCGCACTCTAGGTGAGTCATGAATTATGTCGCAGGGCAGCACCGCCTCTGCGCGATACATGATAAAAAACGGTGTGTATCCGGTAGTGCGATTCGGCGTGGTCCGCAGCCCCCATAGTACGGAGTCGAGCTCCTCTACCCAGTGCGTATCGGATTCCTTCAAGGATCGCACTAATCCGGGTTTAATGCCGCTCATGATAAGACCATTTGCTCGCTCGACTTGACCGTTAGTTTGCGGGTGATAGACCATTGGTATAGCTTGGAAGATCGTGAATGCCTCCCGCCCTAGAAGGGCGTGGTATCCGCTATTGAACGGGGCCACATGGAATGTGATTTCTTCGGACCTATAATTCTCCGACGTGCCGAATACCACATCTAGTGTGATTTTCCCAGCACATCGTGCCTCCCGACTAGGGATGATTCCTCTGAAGGTCGTGCTGCTTTGCTCAATGCGGCTTTTGTCTATTTCCATTTTTCGAAGAGTCTCCTCATAGATGAGGTTTAATCCGTTGCCGCTGTCCATGAGCACTTTAGTAAGCTGGAAGCCGTCCACAATTGGACTAAGGACCAAGGCGGCTGGTGCTCGGGCTGTTCGGAATTTAGGTTCGTCACTAGCATTGAAGGTGATAGCCGTATCGCTCCATGGTTTTATTGCTGCCACGTGGCAGACTTTGGCAAGGCTGCGGAGTGCTCGTTTACGACTATTATTTGAGGCGAAGGTCTCGAAGACTGTCAATACTGTATTGCTGTTTTGCACGGGATGGTGCTCTGCGGTATTGTTGATGAGGAGATCCTCACCGCTCTTGGCCACCTGCCGGAGTACCCAACATGCTCTAAGGCTGTGTGTTGGCATGGTATCCGCTGTACTGTGAATTTTGCATGGCCCATTAAGCCATCCCTCCAATACGGTTCCTTGCCCTGTAGTCGGCTTTTGTTTCTTTGTAATTGGATCGGGTGACTTACGAGAGTACACCCTTTTAGTTCGGACGGGGGGTTTTGTGAGAGCCGGAGGATCCCAAAATTTTGTTTGGGTTTTCTAGGCGCTTTCCATCGCACAGTACTTCCGTACTATGGCCGCCAAGTCAGCGAAGTGTGCTATGTCATGGTGACTTATGGCGTTGAGGATTCCCCTGTCCGTGCAATTTTTGCAAAAGAATGAAATTGCGTCTTTCTCGCGACAGTCCTTAACCTTGCTCATTACAAGGAGGAATCTGGCCCAATAGTGGTGTACTGTCTCTTGGGGCTCTTGTCTAATGTGGGAAAGATCTCTTATATCTGGGTGGGTGGGTGGATTTAAGTCCGAACCCTAACCCGATCTGAGACCCAGGGGCGAAGGAGTTTCCGAGCTTGGCAGTTCGGGCTCCGGGATGTTGCCCAATAGGTCTGGCCCGCTGCCTGATTCTAGGTTCAAGGCTTGGGCCATGTCCTCCCGTAGACGGGTATCCGGCTCGGAGAGCTCGGGAATTCGGACATAGTTTGTCCTCAAGATAGAGGAAGAATCTCTATGTTGCTCCTCCACCACCGCTATCTGATGGGTGACCGGCGGAGAGTTAATCTCCCTTTGGTCGGGTTTAAGCCCGATCTGATTATAGTCTGTAGCGACTCCCAAGGCGGCGATGCGATCCAAGAGCTCGTTCAAGGAAGAGAGCTCCATTGGATCCAGCTGCTCGGTGAATTCCGAGCCGACGTGGAGGCTGTTTTCGATGACCCGAGAATTCATCGTCGGCGCAACGGCCGAACGGGCGGTCATGACAAAACCGCCTAGTCGGAGAGTTTGGCCTACAGCCAGGGCTCCCCCAGAGGTGATGTTGTCCTTGACAACGAGACGAGCCATCCAGCCTTATGATGACGGCACAGTGGAACTCTCAATGAAAGCACCAATGTCGGTGTCAAAACCGGCGGATCTCGGGTAGGGGGTCCCGAACTGTGCGTTTAAGGCGGATGGTAACAGGAGGCGGGGGACACGATGTTTACCCAGGTTCGGGCCCTCTCGATGGAGGTAATACCCTACTTCCTGCTTGATTGATCTTGATGATATGAATATTACAAGAGTTGATCTACCACGAGATCGTAGAGGCTAAACCCTAGAAGCTAGCCTATGGTATGATTGTTGTTGTCCTAGGACTAAAACCCTCCGGTTTATATAGACACCGGAGGGGGCTAGGGTTACACAGAGTCGGTTACAAGGGAGGAGATCTACATATCCGTATTGCCAAGCTTGCCTTCCACGCCAAGGAGAGTCCCATCCGGACACGGGACGGAGTCTTCAATCTTGTATCTTCATAGTCCAACAGTCCGGCCAAAGGATATAGTCCGGCTGTCCGAGGACCCCCTAATCCAGGACTCCCTCAGCCACAGAAACATCTTTCTGTACTGCGCTACTCTCTGGTTGAAGTAAAGGTTCAACAGCCTCATCAAGTTCTATCTTCCTCCCACTCAATTCTTTTGAGAGAAACTCTTTCTTGAGAAAGGACATGTTCCTAGCGACAAACACTTTGCCCTCAGATCTGAGATAGAAGGTATACCCAATCGTCTTGTTTGGGTATTCTATGAAGATACAATTGTCCGCTTTGGGTTCGAGCTTTTCTGGCCGAAGCCTATCAACATAAGCATCGTAGCCCCAAACCTTAAGAAACAACAACTTAGGTTTCTTGCCAAACCATAGTTCATACGGTGTTGTCTCCACAGACTTAGATGGTGCCCTATTTAAAGTGAATGTAATTATCTCTAATGCATAATCCCAAAATGATAGCGGTAGCTCGGTAAGAGACATCATAGATCGCACCATATCCAATAGGGTGTGATTACGACGTTCAGACACACCATTACGCTATGGTGTTCCAGGTGGTGTCAACTGTGGACGATTCCACCTTGTCTTTAGTGATTGCCAAACTTATAACTCAGATACTCTCCCCTGGATCAGATCGTAGGAATTTGATCTTCTTGTTATGATGATTCTCAACTTCACTCTGAAATTGCTTCAACTTTTCAAACGTTTCAGTCTTATGCTTCATTAAGTAAATATACCCATATCTACTCAATTCATCGGTGAAGGTGAAAAAAATAACGATATCCACAGCGTGCGTCAACACTCATTGGACCGCACACATCAGCATGTGTGATTTCGAACAAGTCACTTGCCCGTTCCATTGTTCCAGAAAATGGGGTTTTAGTCATCTTGCCAATGAGGCATGGTTCTCATGTGTCAAGTGATTCAAAATCAAGTGACTCCAAAAGTCCATTAGTATGGAGGTTCTTCATGCGTTTTACACCAATATGACCCAAGCGGCAGTGCCACAAGAAAGTGGTACTATCATTATCAACTCTACATCTTTTGGTATCAATGTTATGAACATGTGTATCACTACGACCGAGATTCAATAAAACCATTCACATTGGGTGCATGACCATAGACGGTGCTACTCATGTAAACAGAATAACCATTATTCTCTGACTTGAATAACCGTATTGCAATAAACATGATCTAATCATGTTCATGCTCAACGCGGAAATGCAAACAACATTTATCTAGGTTCATCACTAATCCCGAAGGTAGAGGGACCGTGCGATGGTGATCACATCAACCTTGGAAACACTTCGAACACACATCGTTACCCGCCCTTAGCTAGTCTCCGTTTATTCCGTAGCTTTTGTTTCGAGTTAGCAACTGAACCGGTATCTAATACCCAGGTGCTGCTAGGAGTACTAGTAAGGTACACATCAATAACACATATATCAAATATAGTTTTGTTGAAGTTGCCAGCCTTCTTATCTACCAAGTACTTGAGGTAGTTCCACTACCTATGACCGTTCCCCTAACAGAAGCACTTCGTCTTGGGTTTGGGTTCTTGGGTTTCTTCACTGGAGCGGCAACTGACTTGCCATTCATGAAGTTTCCCTTCTTGCCCTTGCCCTTCTTGAAACTAGTGGTCTTGTTAAACATCAAAACTTGATGCTCCTTGTTGATTTCTACCTTCACAGCCTCAAGCACGATGAACAGCTCCGGGATCATCTTCACTTGCATGTTATAGTTCATCACGAAACTCTAGTAGCTTGGTGATAGTGACTGAAGAACTTTGTCAATCACTTTCTTATCTGGAAGATTAACTCCCACTCGATTCAAGCGATTGAAGTACCCAGACGTTCTGAGCACATGCTCACTGGCTGAGCTATTCTCCTCCATCTTGTAGGCAAAAATCTTGTCAGAGGTCTCAACCTCTCAACACGGGCATGAGCCTGAAATTCCAATTGCAGCTCTTGGAACATCTCATATGTTCCATGGCGTTCAAAACGCCTTTGGAGCCCCGATTCTAAGCCATAAATCATGGAGCACTAAACTATCAAGTAGTCATCAGAACGTGTCTGCCAGATGTTCACAACATCCACGGACGACGCCAAAGGAGTTGGCACACCAAGCGCTGCATCAAGGACAGAAGCCATCTGTGTAGCAGTGAGGACAATCCTCAGACTACGTCCCTAGTCCGCACAATTGCTTACAATATCTTTCAACTTAGTCTTTCTGTAGGAACGTATTAAAACAAGGAGCTAAAGCGCGAGCTATTAATCCACAACATAATTTGCTAAAACAATTTAGACTAGGTTCATGATAATTAAGTTCATCTAATCAAATTATTTAATGAACTCCCACTCAAATAGACATCCCCCTAGTCATCTAAGTGATACATGATCTGAATCGACTAGGCCGTGTCCGATCATCACATGAGACGGACTAGTCATCAACGATGAACATCTCCATGTTGATCGCATCTACTATACGACTCATGTTCGACCTTTCGGTCTCTTGTGTTCCGAGGCCATGTCTGTACATGCTAGGCTCGTCAAGTCAACCTAAGTGTTTTGCATGTGTAAATCTGGCTTACACCCGTTGTATTCGAACATTAGAATCTATCACACCCGATCATCACGTGGTGCTTCGAAACAACGAACCTTCGCAACGGTGCACAGTTAGGGGGAAGACATTCTTGAAATTTTAGTGAGGGATCATCTTATTTATGCTACCGTCGTTCTAAGCAAATAAGATGTAAACATGACAAAGATCATATGCAAATTATAAAGTGACATGATATGGCCAATATCATCTTGCGCCTTTGATCTCCATCTTCGAGGCGCGGCATGATCACCTTCGTCACCGGCATGACACCATGATCTCCATCATCGCGTCTTCATGAAGTTGTCTCGCCAACTATTACTTCTACTACTATGGCTAACGGTTAGCAATAAAGTAAAGTAATTACATGGCGTTTACATTGACTCGCAGGTCATTCAATAAATTAAGACAACTCCTATGGCTCCTGCCGGTTGTCATACTCATCGACATGCAAGTCGTGATTCCTATTACAAGAACATGATCAATCTCATACATAACATATATATAATTCATCACATCCTTTTGGCCATATCACATCACATAGCATACCCTGCAAAAACAAGTTAGACGTCATCTAATTGTTGTTGCATGTTTACGTGGCTGCTATGGGTTTCTAGCAAGAACGTTTCTTACCTACACAAAAGCCACAACAGTGATATGCCAATTGCTATTTACCCTTCATAAGGACCCTTTTCATCGAATCCGATCCAACTAAAGTGGGAGAGACAGACACCCGCTAGCCACCTTATGCATCAAGTGCATGTCAGTCGGTGGAACTAGTCTCACGTAAGCGTACGTGTAAGGTCGGTCCGGGCCGCTTCATCCCACAATGCCGCCGAATCAAGATAAGACTAGTAACGGCAAGCAAATTGACCAAATCATCGCCCACAACTACTTTGTGTTCTACTCGTGCATAGAATCTACGCATAGACCTAGCTCATGATCCCACTGTTGGGGAACGTAGTAATAATTCAAAATTTTCCTACGTGTCACCAAGATCAATCTAGGAGATGCTAGCAACGAGAGAGAGGGAGTGCATCTTCATACCCTTGAAGATCGCTAAGCGGAAGCGTTACAAGAACGCGGTTGATGGAGTCGTACTCGCGACGATTCAAATCGCGGTAGATCCGTTCCAAGCGCCGAACGGACGGCGCCTCCGCTTTCAACACATGTACAGCCCGGGGACATCTCCTCCTTCTTGATCCAGCAAGGGGAGACTAGAAGTTCAGGGAGAACTCCAGCAGCATGACGGCATGGTGGCGATGGAGCTCTTTGTTCTCCGGCAGAGCTTCACTAAGCACTACGGAGGAGGAGGAGTTGGAGGAGGAGAGGGCTGCGCCAGGGGAAGGGTCCTATTGCCCTCTCTCTCCCTCACTATATATAGGGGGAAGGGGAGAGGGGGAGGCGCCCTAGGGTTTCCCCTAGGGGGCAGCGGCTAGGGCAGATTATCTCCCTAGGAAAACCCTAGGGAGACTTGCCCCCCAAGCCAAGCCAGGTGGAGGCTTGCCTCCCAAGTCAGGTGGAGGCACCCCACCTCTCTGAGCAACTTTGGAAAGGGTGTGGGGGCACACAGCCCCTTAGTGGGCTGGTTTGCCCCCTCCCCTTGGCCCATGAAGCCCTGCAACACTTGCTGGGGCCCCCGAAACACCTTTCGGTCATGCTGGCCATAGCCTGGTACCCCCGGAACACTTCCGGACTCCAATACCCTTCGTCCAATATACCGACATTCACCTCCGGACCATTCCGGAACTCCTCGTGATCTCCGGGATCTCATCCGGGACTCCGAACTACCTTCGGTAACCACATACAATTTCCCATAACAACTCTAGCGTCACCGAACCTTAAGTGTGTAGACCCTACGGGTTCGGGAACCATGCAGACATGACCGAGACATCTCTTTGGCCAATAACCAATAGCGGGATCTGGATACCCATATTGGCTACCACATGTTCCACGATGATCTCATCAGATGAACCACGATGTCGGGGATTCAATCAATCCCGTATACAATTCCCTTTGTCTATCGGTATGTTACTTGCCCGAGAGTCGATCGTCAGTATCCCAATACCTCGTTCAATCTCGTTACTGGCAAGTCTCTTTACTCGTTCCGTAACACATGATCTCATGGCTAACTCATTAGTCACATTGAGCTCATTATGATGATGCATTACCGAGTGGGCCCAGAGATACCTCTCCGTCATACGGAGCGACAAATCCCAGTCTTGATTCATGCCAACCCAACAGACACTTTCGGAGATACATGTAGTGCACCTTTATAGCCACCCAGTTACGTTGTGATGTTTGATACACCCAAAGCATTCCTACGGTATCCGGGAGTTGCACAATCTCATGGTCTAAGGAAATGATACTTGACATTAGAAAAGCTCTAGCGAACAAACTACACGATCTTGTGCTATGCTTAGGATTGGGTCTTATCCATCACATCATTCTCCTAATGATGTGATCCCATTATCAACGACATCTAATGTCCATGGTCAGGAAACCACAACCATCTATTGATCAACGAGCTAGTCAACTAGAGGCTCACTAGGGACATGTTGTGGTCTATGTATTCACACATGTATTACGGTTTCCGGTTATTATCGTTATAGCATGAACAATAGACAATTATCATGAACAAGGAAATATAATAATAACCATTTTATTATTGCCTCAAGGGCATATTTCCAACAGAAGCCCCCAAGTGATTTGTAACAAGGCGTATAAGCCAGATCAATAGGGTAGTCATAGCTATGCTCAATGAGCAGGAAGCCCCCAAGTAATTTGTAACAAGGCGTGCAAGCCGGATCAAGAGGGTAGTCACATCTATGCTCAATGAGCAGGAAGCCCCCAAGTGATCTTATGAACTGACAATAAAGACTCAGATACTCAGAAATGAAATGACAGAGGCCCTGAATTATCAGGGATGCCGGCTTTATTATACTTGATCACAATATATACATGGATGAAAATATGTACAACACAAGATCCAGTGGCTCAAGTGTAATAAGGCCGAAGATGAGCAATATTCCAAGGCTGGCGGGTCTCCTCCTCAGATGTGCGTGAGTCCTTGTGATCTCAAATATCAATTAGGTAGTATGACCCGTTGTTCAAGTTCTTGCTGACCAGAAAAAGGCCCTTCCCAAGGTGGGGATAACTTGTGCATGTCTGTTTGATCCTGGATGAGCCGGAGCACCAAGTCACCTTCTTGAAAGGTCCAGTTTTTAACCCGACAGCTATGATAATGACGCAGATCTTGCTGGTAAATCACCGAACAAGCCGCCGCAAGGTCACGCTCCTCATCCAGGAGGTCAAGATCATCCTGGCGTGTTTTTTCATTATCAGCTTCAACATAAGCCGCCACACGGGGCGAGTCGTGACGGATGTCACTAGGGAGAACTGCCTCTGCTCTGTAAACCATGAAGAAAGGCGTATAACCTGTGGACCTGTTGGGGGTAGTATTTATATTGCAAAGCACTAAGGGCAACTCCTCAACCCAACAACCCGACGTCCTCTGCAAAGGGACCATAAGCCGGGGCTTTATGCCTCTCAAGATTTCTTGATTGGCCCTTTCGGCTTGACCATTGGATTGGGGGTGAGCCACTGATGAGACGTCAAGACGAATATGTTCTTGTTGACAGAATTCTTTCGTAGCACCCTTGGAAAAATTAGTACCATTATCAATTATGATGCTATGAGGGTAGCCAAAATGGAAAATCACCTTTTTAAGGAACTGAACTGCCGTTGCCGCATCACACTTGCTGACCGGCTCTGCCTCAACCCATTTTGTAAATTTGTCAACCGCCACCAACAGGTGGGTCTTTTTGTCCTTGGATCTCTTGAAAGGCCCAACCATATCCAGACCGCAAAAGTCCAAGTGATTGGAATCATCCTCAATTCTTGAGCCGGCACATGAGCTCGTCTGGAAAATTTTCGACAACCGTCACACTTGCTAACCAGATCCTCTGCATCAGCATGAGCCATCAGCCAATAAAACCCATGAAGAAAAGCCTTAGCTACAAGAGACTCAGAGCCGACATGATGGCCACAATCTCCTTTATGAATCTCCCTTAGAATTTCACGGCCCTCTTCAGGAGAGATACATCGCTGAAACACCCCTGTGACACTGCATCGGTGTAACTCGCCATTGACAATGGTCATTGACTTAGATCACCGGGTTATTTGCCTGGCCAAAGTTTCATCCTTAGGTAACTCACCCCGAGTCATATAAGCCAAATACGGAACTGTCCAATCAGGAATAGCATGAAGAGCCACCACCAACTGTGCCTCCGGGTCAGGGATAGCAAGATCCTCCTATGTAGGCAACTTAACTGAAGGATTATTCAGAATATCAAGAAAGACATTAGGTGGTACCGGCTTACGCTAAGACCCCAGCCGGCTTAAAGCATTAGCCGCCTCGTTTTTCCCGCGATCAAAATGTTCCACTTGATAACCTTTAAAATGACCAGCAATAGCATCAACCGCCCGGCGATAAGCCGCCATGAGCGGGTCTTTGGAATCCCAAGTTCCTGAGAGTTACTGAGCCACCAGATCTGAATCGCCAAAGCACCTGTCCCGGCTTAAGTTCATTTCCTTGGCCATCCGAAGACCATGGAGCAAGGCCTCATACTCAGCTGCATTATTAGTACGAGGAAACATGAGCCTTAAAACATAACAAAACTTATCACCTCGTGGGGAAGTCAAAATAACTCCAGCCCCCGAGCCTTCCAATTGTCTGGACCCATCAAAATGAATAGTCCAATACGTATTATCAGACTTCTCCTCAGGCATCTGCAATTATGTCCAGTCATTCATGAAATCCACAAGTGCTTGAGACTTGATAGTTGTCTGAGGCATATATTTCAAACCATGGGGTCCAAGCTCAATGGCCCACTTGGCCACCTGTCCTGTAGATTCTCTGTTCTGAATAATATCCCCTAGGGGAGCAGAACTGACCATAGTGATGGGATGACCAAGGAAATACTGCTTCAACTTACGACTACCCATAAACACTCCATAAACCAGCTTCTGCCAATGTGGGTACCTTTGCTTAGATTCAATTAGTACCTCACTGACATAGTAAACCGGCCTTTGAACCGGATATTCCTTGCCTGACTCCTTCCTTTCCACCACAACCGCCACGCTGACGGCCCTGCTGTTAGTAGCCACATATAAAAGCAAGGGCTCCTTATCAATAGGAGCTGCAAGAACTGGCGGCTCAGCCAACTGCTTTTTAAGCGCCTCGAATGCCTGATTAGCAGCATCACTCCAGACAAAGTGATTTGTTTTCTTCATCATCTGGTAAAGGGATAGCCTTCTCTCCCAGGCGGCTTATAAACCGGCTCAAAGCCGCAATACGACCCGCCAAATGTTGAACGTCGTTGATACATGCCGGTTTAGCCAAAGAAATGATAGCCTTGATTTTGTCTGGGTTATCTTCAATACCTCTCTCAGAGACCAAAAAACCCAAGAGCTTGCCTGTTGGCACACCAAAGACACATTTGGCCGGGTTAAGCATCATCTTGTAGACCCGGAGGTTGTCAAAGGTCTCCATCAAATCATCTAACAAGGTCTCTCTCTTCCTGGATTTCACAACTATATCATCCACATAAGCATGAACATTGCGTCCAATTTGGTTGTGGAGGCAATTTTGAACACAACACTGATAAGTCGCCTGGGCACTCTTGAGCCCAAAAGTCATAGACACATAACAGAAGGATCCAGAGGGAGTGATGAAAGATGTTTTCTCCTGGTCCTTAACTGCCATCTTGATCTGATGATAACCAGAATAAGCATCCAAAAAACTCAAACGCTCACAACCCGTCGTAGCATCAATGATCTAATCAATACAGGGGAGAGCAACGGGATCCGCTGGACATGCCTTGTTAAGGTCCGTGTAATCCACACACACATGCGCGAAGTGCCATTTTTCTTAAGGACCAGCACCGGCTTAGCCAACCACTCAGGATGAAAAACTTCAATGATAAACCCGGCTGCCAAGAGCCGGGCCACTTCTTCACCAATGGCCTTGCGCCTCTCTTCATTAAAATGACGAAGGAATTGCTTGACCGGTTTAAACATTGGATCAACATTGAGAGTGTGCTCAGCGAGTTCCCTCGGTACACCTGGCATGTCTGAAGGCTTCCATGCAAAGATGTCCCGGTTCTCAAGGATGAACTCGATGAGCGTGCTTTCCTATTTCGGATCCATATTGGCAATGATACTGAACTGTTTGGATGAATCGCCAGGAACAAAATCAACCTGCTTGGTGTCGTCTGCTGACTTAAACTTCAACAAAGGGTCATGCTCTGTGGTTGGTTTCTTCAAGGGGGTCATATCCGCCGGGTCAACATTATCTTTGTAGAACTCCAACTCCTTGATAACCCACAAGTATAGGGGATCGCAACAGTTTTCGAGGGTAGAGTATTCAACCCAAATTTATTGATTCGACACAAGGGGAGCCAAAGAATATTCTCAAGTATTAGCAACTGAGTTGTCAATTCAGCCACACCTGGATAACTTAATATCTGCAGCAAAGTATTTAGTAGCAAAGTAATATGATAGTAGTGGTAATGGTAACAAAAGTAACGGTAGCAAAAGTAATATTTTTGGTGTTTTGTAGTGATTTTAACAGTAGCAACGGAAAAGTAAATAAGCGAAGAACAATATAGGAAAAGCTCGTAGGCATTGGATCAGTGATGGAGAATTATGCCGGATGCGGTTCATCATGTAACAATCATAACATAGGGTGACACAGAACTAGCTCCAATTCATCAATGTAATGTAGGCATGTATTCTGAATATAGTCATACGTGCTTATGGAAAAGAACTTGCATGACATCTTTTGTCCTACCCTCCCGTGGTAGCGGGGTCCTAATGGAAACTAAGGGATATTAAGGCCTCCTTTTAATAGAGAACCGGAACAAAGAATTAGCACATAGTGAATACATGAACTCCTCAAACTATGGTCATCACCGGGAGTGGTCCCAATTATTGTCACTTCGGGGTTGCCGGATCATAACACATAGTAGGTGACTATAGACTTGCAAGATAGGATCAAGAACTCACATATATTCATGAAAACATAATAGGTTCAGATCTGAAATCATGGCACTTGGGCCCAAGTGAGAAGCATTAAGCATAGCAAAGTCAAAGCAACATCAATCTCAGAACATAGTGGATACTAGGGATCAAACCCTAACAAAACTAACTCGATTACATGATAGATCTCATCCAACCCATCACCGTCCAGCAAGCCTACGATGGAATTACTCACGCACGGCGGTGAGCATCATGAAATTGGTGATGGAGGATGGTTGATGATGACGATGGCGACGAATCCCCCTCTCCAGAGCCCCGAACGGACTCCAGATCAGCCCTCCCGGGAGGTTTCAGGGCTTGGCGGCGGCTCCGTATCATAAAACACGATGAATTCTTCTCTCTGGTTTTTTCTCCCCGAAAGCAAATATATAGAGTTGGAGTTGTGGTCGGAGGAGCTCCAGGGGGCTCACGAGGTAGGGGGGCACGCCCTAGGGGGGCGCCCCCCACCCTCGTGGACAGGGTGTGGGCCCCCTGGTCTTCATCTTTTGCAAGGATTTTTTATTATTTCCAAATAGACGTTCCATGGAGTTTCAGGTCATTCCGAGAACTTTTGTTTCTGCACATAAATAACACCATGGAAAGTCTGCTGAAAACAGCGTCAGTCCGGGTTAGTTCCATTCAAATCATGCAAGTTAGAGTCCAAAACATGGGCAAAAGTGTTTGGAAAAGTAGATACGACGGAGATGTATCAACTCCCCCAAGCTTAAACCTTTGCTTGTCCTCAAGCAATTCAGTTGATAAACTGAAAGTGATAAAGAAAAATTTTGCAAACTCTGTTTGCTCTTGTTGTTGTAAATATGTAAAGCCAGCATTCAAGTTTTCAGCAAAGATTATGACTAACCACGTTTGCAATAACTCTTAGGTCTCATGTTTACTCATATCAATAGCATAATCAACTAGCGAGCTATAATAATAAATCTCGGATGACAACACTTTCACAAAACAATCATAATATGATATAACAAGATGGTATCTCGCTAGCCCTTTCTGAGACCGCAAAACATAAATGCAGAGCACCTTTAAAGATCAAGGACTGACTAGACATTGTAATTCATGGTAAAAGAGATCCAGTCATACCCAGCATAAATTAATAGTAATGAATGCAAATAACAGCTGCGCTCTCCAGCTAGTGCTTTTTAATAAGAGGGTGATGACTCAACATAAAAGTAAATAGATAGGCCCTTCGCAGAGGGAAGCAGGGATTTGTAGAGGTGCTAGAGCTCGGTTTTGAAATAGAGATAAATAATATTTTGAGCGGCATACTTTCATTGTCAACATAACAACCAAGAGATGGCGATATCTTCCATGCTACACACATTATAGGCGGTTCCCAAACAGAATGGTAAAGTTTATACTCCCCCTCCACCAACAAGCATCAATCCATGACTTGCTCGAAACAACGAGTGTCTCCAACTAGCAACAGTCCCAGGGGGAGTTTTGTTTGCAATTATTTTCATTTAGTTTGCATAAAGCATGGAACTGGGCATCCCGGTGACCAGCCATTTTCTCGTGAGTGAGGAGCGGAGTCCACTCCTCTTGAGAATAACCCGCCTAGCATGGAAGATAAGGGCAGCCCTAGTTGATACATGAGCTATTCAAGCATACAAAACAGAATATTTATTTGAAGGTTTAGAGTTTGGTACATACAAATTTACTTGGAACGGCAGGTAGATACCGCATATAGGAAGGTATAGTGGACTCATATGGAATAACTTTGGGGTTTAAGGGATTGGATGCACAAGCATTATTCCCTCTTAGTACAAGTGAAGGCTAGCAAAAGACTGGGAAGCGACCAACTAGAGAGCGACAACAGTCATGAACATGCATTAAAATTAATAAACATTGGATGCAAACATGAGTAGGATATAATCCACCATGAACATAAGTATCGTGAAGGCTATGTTGATTTTGTTTCAACTACATGTGTGAACATGTGCCAAGTCGAGTCACTTAAATCGTTCAAAGGAGGATACCACCCCACTATACCACATAACAACCATTTTAATAGCATGTTGGCACGCAAGGTAAACCATTATAACTCATAGCTAATCAAGCATGGCACGAGCAACTATGATCTCTAATTGTCATTGCAAACATGTTTATTCATAATAAGCTGAATCAGGAACGATGAACTCATCATATTTACAAAAACAAGAGAGGTCGAGTTCATACCATCTTTTCTCATCTCAGTCAGTCCATCATATATCGTCATAATTGCCTTTCACTTGCACGACCGAACGATGTGAATAATAATAGAAGTGCACGTGCATTGGACTAAGCTGGAATCTACGAGCATTCAATAAACAGGAGAAGACAAGGCAATATGGGCTCTTGGTTAAATCAACAATAATGCATATAAGAGCCACTTCAACAATTTAAACATGGTCTTCTCCTATCGACCCCCAAAGAAAAGGAAATAAATAAAACTATTTACACGGGAAAGCTCCCAACAAGCAAAAGAAGAACGGGAAATATTTTTGGGTTTTCTTTTTAATTATTACTACTACAGCAAGAAAGTAAACTAGCTAAAAGCTACACTAATTTTTTTTGGTTTTTCTTAAGGTTTAACAAACACACAAGAAGAAAGCAAGAAAAAGAAAATAAACTAGCATGGATATTACAATGAAAAAGTATGAGCACCGACATCTAGCAATGAGTGTGTGTGAACATAAATGTAATGTCGGTGGGAAATACGTACTCCCCCAAGCTTAGGCTTTTGGCCTAAGTTGGTTCATTGCCAAGGATGGCCTGGTGGATATCCATAGTTGTAGCTCGGGTCGTACTGAGATGAAGAGGACTCTGACTGCCACTGGCTGGCAGTCATCTCCGAATCCCAAAAGTAATCAGACTGTCATGGAGGCTCAAATTGTGGTTCCGGCTCCGGGGCTGGTGTAGGGTTCCGGTAGGCTTGAAGGGCCGCCCACGGAACGAGATACAGACCTTCAGATAAATTAAACAAGGAAGGAGCAGGCAAGGTAATAGTCTCAGGGTGATGTTTATCAAAGAACAATTTGTATTTAAGCTCCCCTTCCCTATTCTTAACAATAAAGTCATGCGCTAACATACTCTTATAATCTAAATAAGCATTGGGCAACAATTTTTCTTCTTTCTCATAGAGCCTAATAGGTATGTTATAATGTGCAGCTAGGCGTGAAGCATAAATACCTCCAAAGATGGGACCCTTAGTACGGTTCAGACTTAACCGTTTAGCAATAATGCCGCCCATACTAACAGTGTTATCGGAATATAAACCAAGGAACAATCTCCCCAAGCAGTTTTGTGAGAGGTGCTTTGAGGAAGGAGATCGAAAATCGCAGCAAAATGAGCTAGAACTCGTGCTTGAGCTGGATATTGGTGTTTGTGGGAGGAAGAAGGAGTGTATGGGTGCAGGGATAAGTGGAGGAGGGCCACCGTGGGCCCACGAGGCAGGGGGCGCGCCCTCCACCCTCGTGGCCAGGTGCTTGCCCCTCCTGCTGTATTCTCGGTGCCAGATATTCTCAAATATTCCAGAAAAAATCATATTCCATTTTCAGGGCATTTGGAGAACTTTTATTTTCGGGGTATTTTTATATTGCGCGGATAAATCCAAAAACAGACAGAAAAATACTATTTTTACTTTATTTCAACTAAATAACAGAAAGTAGAAAGAGGGTACAGAAGGTTGTGCCTTCTAGTTTCGTCCATCTCATGCTCATAAAAAAGAATCCACTAACAAGGTTGATCAAGTCTTGTTAACAAACTCATTCCGAATAACATGGAACCGGAGAAATTTTGAATAATACTATGTTACCTCAACGGGGATATGCACATCCCCTATAATAAGAATATCATATTTCTTCTTGACAGTAGGAAGAGGAAATTCAAAACCTCCAAATATAATCGATGGAATTTTTCCAATAGAGTTGACACTATGAACTTGAGGTTGTTTCCTCGGAAAGTGTACCGTATGCTCATTACCATTAACATGAAAAGTGACATTGCCTTTGTTGCAATCAATAACAGCCCCTGCAGTATTCAAAAAGGGTCTTCCAAGAATAATAGACATACTATCGTCCTCGGGAATATCAAGAATAACAAAGTCCGTTAAAATAGTAACGTTTGCAACCACAACAGGCACATCCTCACAAATATCGACAGGTATAGCAGTTGATTTATCAGCCATTTGCAAAGATATTTCAGTAGGTGTCAACTTATTCAAGTCAAGTCTACGATATAAAGAGAGAGGCATAACACTAACACCGGCTCCAAGATCACATAAAGCAGTTTTAACATAGTTTCTTTTAATGGAGTATGGTATAGTTGGTACTCCTGGATCTCCAAGTTTCTTTGGTATTCCACCCTTAAACGTATAATTAGCGAGCATGGTGGAAATCTCAGCTTCCGGTATCTTTCTTTTATTAGTGACAATTTCTTTCATATACTTAGCATAAGGATTCATTTTGAGCATATCAGTTAATCGCATACGCAAAAAGATAGGTCTAATCATTTCAACAAAGAGCTCAAAATCCTCATCATCCTTTTTCTTGGATGGTTTGGGAGGAAAAGGCATGGGTTTCTGAACCCATGGTTCTCTTTCTTTACCATGTTTCCTAGCAACAAAGTCTCTCTTATCATAACGTTGATTCTTTGATTGTGGGTTATCAAGATCAACAGCAGGTTCAATTTCTACATCATTATCATTACTAGGTTGAGCATCATCCTGAACATCATCATTAACATTTTCACTAGGTTCATGTTCATTACCAGATTGTGTTTCAGCATCAGAAATAGATATATCATTTGGATTCTCAGGTGGTTCAGCAATAGGTTCACTAGAAGCATGCAAAGTCCTATCATTTTTCTTTTTCTTCTTTTTAGAAGGACTAGGTGCATCAATATTATTTCTCTGAGAATCTTGCTCAATTATCTTAGGGTGGCCTTCAGGATACAAAGGTTCCTGAATCATTCTACCAGTTCTAGTAGCCACTCTAACAGCATAATCATTTTTCTTACTATTCATTTCATTGAGCAAATCATTTTGAGCTTTAAGTACTTGTTCTACTTGAGTGGTAACCATAGAAGCATGTTTAGTAATGAGTTTAAGTTCACCTCTAACATTAACCATATAATCACCCAAGTGTTCAATCATATAAGCATTTTGTTTTAATTGTCTACCAAAATAAGCATTGAAATCTTCTTGCTTAGCCATAAAGTTATCAAACTCATCCAAGCATTGGCTAGCAATTTTAGTAGGAGGGATTTCAGCTTTATCATATCTACAGAGAGAATTTACCTTTACTACCTGTGTCGGGTTATCAAGACCATGAGGTTCTTCAATAGGTAATGGATTAAGATCATATGTTTCTTCAACAGGCGGTAGATTAAGACCATGTATTTCTTCAATAGGGGGTAAATTCTTAACATCTTCAGCTTTAATACCTTTTTCTTTCATAGATTTCTTTGCCTCTTGCATATCTTCAGGACTGAGAAATAGAACACCTCTCTTCTTCGGAGTTGGTTTAGGAATAGGCTCAGGAATTGGCTCTGGAGCTGGCTCAGGAAGTGTCCAATTATTTTCATTTGTCAACATATTATTCAATAGAATTTTAGCTTCATCCGGTGTTCTTTCCCTGAAAACAGAACCAGCACAACTATCCAGGTGATCTCTGGAAGCATCGGTTAGTCCATTATAAAAGATATCAAGTATTTCGTTTTTCTTAAGAGGATGATCAGGCAAAGCATTAAGTAGCTTGAGAAGCCTCCCCCGAGCTTGTGGGAGACTCTCTTCTTCAATTTGCACAAAGTTGTATATTTCCCTCAAAGCAGCTTGTTTCTTATGAGCAGGGAAATATTTAGCAGAGAAGTAATAAATCATATCCTGGGGACTACGCACACAACCAGGATCAAGGGAATTAAACCATATCTTAGCATCACCCTTTAATGAGAACGGAAATATTTTAAGGATATAAAAGTAGCGAGATCTCTCATCATTAGTGAACAGGGTGGCTATATCATTTAATTTAGTAAGATGTGCCACAACAGTTTCAGATTCATACCATGAAAAGGATCAGATTCAACCAAAGTAATTACCTCAGGATCAACAGAGAATTCATAATCCTTATCGGTAACACAGATAGGTGAAGTAGCAAAAGTAGGGTCAGGTTTCATTCTATCATTAAGAGATTGCTGATTCCATTTAGCTAATAACCTCTTGAGTTCATATCTATCTTTGCAAGCTAAAATAGCTAAAGAAGCTTCTTTATCAAAAACATAACCCTCAGGAATAACATGCAAGTCCTCATCATCACTTTCATCAATATAATCAGTTTCAATAATTTCTTTCTCTCTAGCCCTAGCAATTTGTTCATCAAGAAATTCACCAAGGGGCATAGTAGTATCAAGCATAGAAGTAGTTTCATCATAAGTATCATGCATAGCAGAAGTGGCATCGTCAATAACATGCGACATATCAGAACGAATAGCAGAAGCAGGTTTAGGTGTCGCAAGCTTACACAAAACAGAAGGTGAATCAAGTGTAGAGCTAGATGGCAGTTCCTTACCTCCCCTCGTAGTTGAGGGATAAATTGTTCTCTTAGCGTCTTTCAAGTTCTTCATAGTGACCATCAGATATAAATCCCAAGTGACTCAAAGAATAGAGCTATGCTCCCCGGCAACGGCGCCAGAAAATAGTCTTGATAACCCACAAGTATAGGGGATCCCAACAGTTTTCGAGGGTAGAGTATTCAACCCAAATTTATTGATTCGACACAGGGAGAGCCAAAGAATATTCTCAAGTATTAGCAACTGAGTTGTCAATTCAGCCACACCTGGATAACTTAATATCTGTAGCAAAGTATTTAGTAGCAAAGTAATATGATAGTAGTGGTAACGGTAACAAAAGTAACGGTAGCAAAAGTAATATTTTTGGTGTTTTGTAGTGATTGTAACAGTAGCAACGGAAAAGTAAATAAGCAAAGAACAATATAGGAAAAGCTCGTAGGCATTGGATCGGTGATGGAGAATTATGCTGGATGCGGTTCATCATGTAACAATCATAACATAGGGTGACATAGAACTAGCTCCAATTCATCAATGTAATGTAGGCATGTATTCCGAATATAGTCATACGTGCTTATGGAAAAGAACTTGCATGACATCTTTTGTCCTGCCCTCCCGTGGCAGCGGGGTCCTAATGGAAACTAAGGGATATTAAGGCCTCCTTTTAATAGAGAACTGGAACAAAGCATTAGCACATAGTGAATACATGAACTCCTCAAACTATGGTCATCACCGGGAGTGGTCCCAATTATTGTCACTTCGGGGTTGCCGGATCATAACACATAGTAGGTGACTATAGACTTGCAAGATAGGATCAAGAACTCACATATATTCATGAAAACATAATAGGTTCAGATCTGAAATCATGGCACTCGGGCCCTAGTGACAAGCATTAAGCATAGCAAAGTCAAAGCAACATCAACCTCAGAAC
This sequence comes from Triticum aestivum, assembly GCF_018294505.1. NCBI lineage: Eukaryota > Viridiplantae > Streptophyta > Magnoliopsida > Poales > Poaceae > Triticum > Triticum aestivum. The sequence goes on along the minus strand of NC_057814.1, from coordinate 66,305,103 downwards.
ATAGTGGATACTAGGGATCAAACCCTAACAAAACTAACTCGATTACATGATAGATCTCATCCAACCCATCACCGTCCAGCAAGCCTACGATGGAATTACTCGCGCATGGCGGTGAGCATCATGAAATTGGTGATGGAGGATGGTTGATGATGACGACGGCGACGAATCCCCCTCTCCGAAGCCCCGAACGGACTCCAGACCAGCCCTCCCGAGAGGTTTTAGGGCTTGGCGGCGGCTCCGTATCGTAAAACATGATGAATTCTTCTCTCTGGTTTTTTTCTCCCCGAAAGCAAATATATAGAGTTGGAGTTGAGGTCGGAGGAGCTCCAGGGGGGCCACGAGGTAGGGGGGCGCGCCCCCCACCCTCGTGGACAGGGTGTGGGCCCCCTGGTCGTCATCTTTTGCAAGGATTTTTATTATTTCCAAATAGACGTTCCGTGGAGTTTCAGGTCATTCCGAGAACTTTTGTTTCTGCACATAAATAACACCATGGAAAGTCTGCTGAACACAACGTCAGTCTGGGTTAGTTCCATTCAAATCATGCAAGTTAGAGTCCAAAACAAGGGCAAAAGTGTTTGGAAAAGTAGATACGACGGAGACGTATCACTCCTCTGTTGCACAAACAGATTCAGCATAGGCAGCATCACCCTCTTCACACTCCAAAGCTATCTTCCTGTTGCCATGCACCATGATGGTACCCTTATGACCCGTCATTTTAAGCTGCAGATAAACATAACAAGGTCGTGCCATAAATTTAGCATAAGCCAGCCGTCCAAACAGGGCGTGATTAGGGCTCTTGATCTTGACCACCTCAAAAGTCAATGTTTCAGCTCTATAATCATGTTCATCACCAAAAGCCACTTCCAAAGCTATCTTACCCACCGGATACGCCGACTTACCAAGCACCACCCCATGAAAAACAGTAGAAGACGGCTTAAGATCTTTGTCAGTCAAATTCATACGGCGAAAAGTATCATAGTAAAGGATATTGATACTGCTGCCTCCATCCATAAGCACTTTTGTAAACTTGTATCCTCCAACCTGAGGAGCAACCACCAAAGCCAATTGACCCAGATTGTCAACCCGGGGCGGTGATCCTCACGGCTCCATACGATAGGCTGTTCAGACCATTGCAAGTATCGAGGGACCACCGGCTCAACCGCGTTCACTGCCCGCTTATGAATCTTCTGATCTCGTTTGCACAAACTCGTGTTAACACATGATATTGACCACTATTCAGCTGCTTTGGATTACTCTAACTGGACTGCTGCTGTTGATTACCTTGATTAGGTTGCTGATTGAAACCGCCTTGATTGCCTTGGCCCTGAAATCCAGAGTTTGAACCGCCACCTACAAAGCCGGGCCCGTGAGAACCGGATCCTAACCCGCCATGCGGGCCATGATCGTCCTAATAAAAGCCGGAATTTCTGTATTCCCTCATGATGAAGCAATCTTTCCATAGATGAGTGGTCGACTTATCATGAGAACCGTGCTTTGGGCAAGGCCGATTCATTATCGCCTCAAGGTTGAACTTGGGCCCGCCAAACCGGGGCGTTGACGATTTCCTCTTACGGCGTTGATTATTATTCTGCGTGTTGGTATTGGCCACAAAGTCCGAACCGCCGTCGGCTTGCTTGCGCTTACCATTATTACCTTGACCCACTGTATTGTGTTGCTGTCCCTTTGCATTGCCGTTCTTCTTCCCCTTGCCAGCCTTCTCCTCACCAGACTCAGGGTCCTTAGTGCTATCAGAGTCGGCATATTTGACGAGAGCCGCCATGAGCTCTCCCATATCATTGCAGTGGCGCTTCAGCCGCCCTAGCTTCTGCTTGAGGGGAAGGAACCAGCAATTCTTCTCCAAAATCAGGACAACTGAGCCGGCGTTGATACTGTCCGAGGAGTGGATAATAGCCGAGATCCAGCGTACCCAATGGGTGGTTGACTCGCCCTCACCCAGGATATAAGTGTCTAAATCAAGAATCAACAGGGGCTGCTTGCATGTGTCCTTGAAATTCTGAATAAAACGCGTCTTCAACTCAGCCCATGATCAGATGGAGTTAGGGGGCAGTCCTTTTAGCCAGGTGTGGGCCGGCCCATCCAACATCATGGTGAAATATTTAGGGCACACAGCGTCATTGACGACGTCCAACATCTCCATGGCTAGCTCATAACTCTCAATCCAAGCCGTCGGCGGTTGATCCGCTGTGTAATTGGGCACCTTACGGGGACCCTTAAAATCCTTGGGCAGGCGCTCATTATGCAAAGCCGGCACCAGACACGGCACACCCACGGTCCTAGAAGTCATCCTAGCTTCTACAGACACCGACGGGTTACGTTGAGGCTGCTGCTGAGCCGCCAGCTCTGCCTCCCGACGTGCCCTGGCCTGATCCACCAAAGCTTGAGCCTCATTATCAGCACATGGAGGGGCATGCCCACAGGGATGGTTACGGTGTCATTCACTGCTCGAAACCGATGGTGACTCAATATGCCGGCTGTAACTCCGACTGTGGCATGGAGTCGAATGAATCCGATCACGGCTGTACGAATAAGCCGCCTGCTGAGCTACTGCCATCTGAAGAAGCTCCACAGCCTTCCGGGCTTCAACCGCCATGGGAGACTCAACTTGCACTGGAAGAGCCGCCAGCCGTGACGCCGCAGCAATCATGTTATCTAGAGGGTTAGAAAAATGACCCGGTGGCGTTGGCACTTGCTGAGGCGGGGTTAAATTCAAATGAGGTGGATCCGCAACATGTGGTTGAGCCGTCGTCCCGGCCGCGAGTGCTTCAACAGCCCGGGTCACCTTGGGCGGGTTACTTGGTCCTGCTCCAGGGTTATTGAAAAGATTCCTCGCATCGTACTCCAAAAGTAAACGACTCGGATGCCTCCTTTGCAGAACGGCGTTAGATGTAGTTTGATCCAAACTTAACTGGAAAGGCTCAGCTTGAATCCATTGTGATTGCGCGTCCAAGGCGGCTCGCTCCGTTGCCATCCTAGCGTTCTCAGCGTTAAGCTCTTCCTTGGCTTGAGATATCTCATCTCGCAGCTTCGCAACGTCCACCTTATGATATGCTTGAGTCTCTGGGGTCACCTCTGCCCCCATTAAAGTTGCCAAGGCTTCCAAGAGCTCGGACAGAACCTGAGCCGGCGACCGCGCAGAGCCGCTCGCTCCGGCCGTCGCCTCGGCCATTGAACCAAAAGTCATAGCCGCAGCAGTTGATGAATTGAACACTGGTTGTGTGCCGGCCATGAAGATCGCAACCCTGTTCGGCGGCTCATAGGGGTCTGGAATACCATCGGAACAGCCCCCAAGCCCACCGTCTTGCAGTTGATACATGGAATTAGTCTCGCCGGTTGAGGACTCATCGTCAGAGTAGATGGCCGTCTCTCCACCGGACACAGATCCTTCCTCAAGAGCCGCTCCGTGAGTAAAACCCACAAAAGCATGCTTCACGGTGGTTTGAACCTTGGCGGGTCGCGCGCGCCGAGCCGTCTCGATGACGTCGATGCAGTTGCCCGGCTCAGGCTCTGACTCGCCGATGAAGACATGAACTCCACCAATGGGGATCCGGTACCCGTATTCGATTGAATCGACCTCAGGGCCCCAGCCTGCATCGTTGATGTAGATTTTGCCGCGACGACTCTTGGTCATCCGGCCCACGGCATATCCCTTGATCCCTAAGAAGTTGTCCTTCAAGAACTCGAAACAACCGTTCTCTGCGCCCATGGTGGGTGCCAAGTATCGTGGAATTAACACGGCAGATGCCCTAGCAAAAGGACTTAGGTGTGGAGCCATCGCAACTAGGTTAGCTTGAAGGGGTTAAACGAGACAAAAGGACACAAAGAATTTACCCTGGTTTGGCCCCTCTCAATGAGGTAAAAGCCTACTCCTGCTTTAGGTTGTATTGCTTGGGTTTCGATTACCAGGGAGCGAATACGCTTGACCTAGTTCTCAATCAGTTGTTTGTTGAGTTAACCCGCCGCTGGGTCGCCCCTTTATATACAGGTTGATGCCCGGCGGCTTACAGTGTCCCGGCCGGCTCACACAAACGTGACCGGCTCGGTTTCTAACTAACCTTGCCTTAAAGTACAAGTTGAACATATGGCGGCTCGTCCCTTTATGCCTCAAGCCGCCTCTGGGTCTTGGGCCTTCAATAAGCTTGCCTCTTGAACCGCCATCTTCATATCTTCTTGGACCTTAACGGGCCTCTTCATCTTTAAGTCGCCAATGGCATGACCCGGCCCCTCCTGGGCGGATCATATCTAGTAGTCATATCCCCAACACTATGTCTTTATTTTGAACATTGTTTATTATCTCAAATTGGCTTCTTGAGCTTGCACACTTCTTTCTTCTCCGGTTCCATACAATTCGACATTGCGTCGCCTGTAGTCTCATCTCTAGTCTCTACTCTAGCAAGGAGTGCACGGACATCTATCAAATTTCTCGCTATCAATAAATCGATGCACTCTTCTTCTCAATACCAAAACTTGCAAACATCCTACACATAATTTTGAGCAAACAATAAGCTACAAATTGTGAGGAATCCGATGAACAGTGGGACAACGAAGCACTCACCCCGTCTTTTTTGCACTTGAAGAACACCCATCCGGGATGTTGTGGCGTGGTTGAAACTCGGCGCGACTTGCCACAGGCAGTCGTCACACTTGATGACCGGTAACGGGGAGCCGACGAACTGCCGGCTAGTGTTGAGCCCGGCCGACAGCCGAGCGTATCTTTGCCTGCGGTCCGCCGACGAGTGAGATCCGAGCAGCTAAAGAAGGAGGCCATACCTAGATGCAGCGCAAAGTGGTTGTCGGGGCTGTGCTATTCGGTACCCGACCAATCCATGAGAAAGGTGACGGCGGCCGAATGCGTCAAATCCGACGGCTGCGCCGACAGCCGTAGATCTGTCAATTTCTGCATCGGCGACAGCGAGGAAGGCCCAAATCTGGGTGGGCGAGGAACACGGCGTCAAAGTAGATGCGACGCGGAGGTGGGATGGGTGCGGCCGAGGAGGGAGCATATTTTTTACTCGAGCGGTGGGCGGCCGCCTAAAAATAGGAGTCCACTAAGAGGCGAAATAAAAAATTTACTCCTCTATTTAGTTTACTACTTCGGCTAGGTGTGGGTTGGAGAAGTAAAATCAAAATTTTACTCCTCTATAGCAGTTTAGGGGATCAGTTATAGATGCTCTAAGATTGTAGTCACGTAGAGGCTTTGGGTAGAGGCATAGAGTGGTCCTGGGAGTTTTGTTTTTGAGGAATTCCAGAAGGAGGTGGGGGTTGACACCCGAGCTCGATTTTGGAGCTTAGTAGCCAACGCCTGGGTGCGCCGACTATACCTGGCATTATGCGAGAGTTTCTTCTATCACGCTAAAAGTTGTCCCCTGCGACATAGCTATTGGGCCAGCCCATTTGCGACCTTTTCTTTCCACTCTAGGTGTCGCGATCGAGTTCCCCTGCTGCGCTTCGATCGCTGGTTCGCAATTTTTACTTTTTATGTTTTTTCTTCGTTTCCTCACTATTTGTTTGTTTTCATTTTTCTAAACACTTTTCTTCATTTCTTCTTAGTTTTCACTGGTTTCTCAGGTTTTTTTGTTTCTTTCTCTTTTTTATTAAAATTTTTCCTCTCCTTTTTTTATTTGGTTTTGTTTGTTTCTTTCTCGTTTTCATAGATTTTCTTCGTTTCTTTGTTGATTTTCCATTGTTTCCATTATTTTCATTAGTGCTTTGGTTTTTCTTATATTTATTTATTTATTAGGTTTCTTCGGTTTTTTTAGTTTTTGTGTCGATTTTCATCGGTTTCTTGGCTTCTTAGCTTTCCCCTTTCCTTTTCATTTTGTTTTCTTTGTTTTATGGTTTTTTTGATTTTAGCTTTTTTCTTTGTTTCCTTTACTTTTCTGTCTAAATTTTTCATATCAGTCAAGAACATTTTTCTAACACACGTTTAACATTTTTCATATGCAACTTTAACATTTTTTGAGTACACGGTCAACATTTGGTCTATACATAGTTTCATTTTTCTTAAATTTGGTTAAAAAAATTCAAGTTTACGATCAATATTTTTTCTGTACACATTTTAAACTTTTTTCCCATGCTTGATTAAACAATTATAAATAAAAGATAAACATTTTTAAATACATGGCCATCATTTTAATATACACTTCAACAATTTTCAAATGCTTGACTAATGATTTTTCATATACGAGACTAACATTTTTTTTATATATTGGAAGCATTTTTTTTCTATACACATTTAATATTTTGCAAAGGCTTGATAAACATTTTTTGAAATACAAGATTAATACGAATACATAGCAAAAAAATTCTATATACATTTAACAATTTTTAAATGCTTGTTTAAACTTTTCAAATACTTGCTCTACTTTTTTTAAATGCTTGATTAACCTTTTCTAAATACATGATCAAATTTTTTCATCATTTTTATATGGTCAATATTTTTTCTATGCTTGTTTAACATTTTTCAAGTGCTTGATTAACATTATTGAAATGCTTGTTTAACTTATTGACATTTTTATAATACATGGTCAATATTTTTTCTATACACATTTAGCATGTCTCAAATGCTTGATTAATATTTTTGGAATAATCGTTTAACATTTTTTTGGCTATACATGAGAGACATTTTCTCTATACACATTTAACCTTTTTGAAATGCTTGGTTAACACATTTGTAAATGTTTTATTTAATATATTTACTTCAAATTTTGGAGCATAAAAGAAAGTAAAAGAAGGAATAAAAAAGAAAAAGAAATGTGAAAAATGGTAAAAAGCGTGGGCACGAGGAAGATCCTAACTAGGCTGGCCGATTCTGGTAACGCATGACGCGGGACGTTCTGTTGTCTCGCTCTAAGCGAGATATACCAAGTCCCATGCATGGGATGGACCTGGTCTATGCTGGGCAATGATGGTCCTGGTCAGCGAAACTTCTACGACTGATTTTTGTGTGATTTCTTTTTTATGTGTGTGGTTTTTATTGTGTTTCTTTACCATTTTTGTTTTTCATTTTATTTCCTTTTCTTCGTTTTTAGGGTTTTTGTGTGCTAGTTATTTTGCATTTCTTTACCGGTTTTGCTTCTTTTTGTAATTTCTTTCCTTATACTTTAAATTCTTTCAATACATATTTATATTATTCTTAGACATTATTACAATTTTTTGATACACATTGAACATTTTTAATATATGTTTGAAACATTATTTTTAAATAAATGTTCAAAATTTCAGATAAGGGTGATTTTTTTGAATTGGTATGAAATACATGTTCACAATATAATGTTTTAAAACATGTCTCAATTTTTAAATCCATGAACCTTTGCCTAAATATCACTGACAATGTTTAAAATGGTGCTAATTTTTTAAATATTGCATGAATATTTTTTTACAGTGTATCATCATTTTTTGCAAATGTAACAACTATTTATTTCGAACGTACAAACTTTTTGTAAATGTCACCTACATGTTTTGAATGGTATGGAACATTTTTTTAAAAACTTATACAAACATTTTTCTTACACTCTATAACATTTAAAAATATCATGAACGTTTTCAGAATGGGCCAACATTCTTTTTAAATTGGGTCATTCTTTAATAAAACAAAACATGTTTTGAAACGTTTGAACATTTTTTCAGAAAAATCACCAACATTTTTCTAGTCCTATTAACATTTTCTAAAAGTTGCTTGAACATTTTTTGAACATGCGAGAAGCTCTTTTCTAATATAATTATTATATTTTTCCATTCCAGAAATGTAAAGAAAAATAATTGAAAAAAAAAATCAGTGCTCCTTCGCGCTGTGCAGACTATCCTATATATGTAAGAGAGTTATCCCCTCTAACTTATTTACCTCAACATACAAGAATGCCATCTCACCATGCAATTATGAATGAGATAAGATCCACCTTTAAGAGAGTCATCCTCATTAACTTATTTATGTAAACATTCAAACATGTACCTGCCAATAAAATTATGAATGGGATAAGATCCACCTCAACAACCAATCATGCTTGAGGAAAGACTCACCACAACATTCAAGTATGCAAGAGAAATTGTTTGCCATTTAATTATTCTACTTATATTCAATACATATCATTACAACTATACATAATCCAATATAATAAGTCATGTATTTTTAATTTCTCATGTTAACAATTCAAATTTTCATTAAGTAATTTCCGCAGCAACGCACAGGATATCCTATAGTTAAGGAAGTACTTGAGGCGAGGGGGAGGGGAGGGTGTTCTATCTCGCACAAAGTGTGATAAAGCGCTTCCCGCGCCGTGGACTTGCCTCATGTCAAGGGCGAGAGATGAACTCCTAATATGCATGGCTGGGCTGGCCAAATAAGCTATCTCACCCTAGTCACATTTTTTTTATAATTTCTGAAAAATTAACCAATTATTAAAAACATCAATTTTATAAATAATTATTTTGCAAAAAATGATAACATCAGTAAAAAATCTTCATGAATTTAAATTAATTAAAAAAACAAAAAATTAAAAACAAAAAATTCCACCAAAATAAAGAGAGAAGAATGCAAAATAAAAATAAATGAAAACCATTGAACCCAACTGCTGGTCCATGCTAATGGGTCGGTCCATCTCGATTCATTTGAATTATTCTCTTTTCTTCTCTACAAGATTCCCCATGTGAGGGCATTTATTGATGGCCACTTGTATTTCTACAGGGAAGGAGCTACTGCTCAAATTTATGAACAAAACCATATAAATCCGCTAGGTAGGAATAAAACGAGTAAATAGCATAAAACTACCACTTTTCGTCCTATGGTTCCAAAAAACCACCACTTTTTTGTTTGTGACTGATACCTACCACTTTTCTCGTCGGCTGTCTCAAAAAAACCCAAATCGCCCGTTGCTAGCGTTTTAAACCGTTTTCTGACGGTCCGGGCCCGCCTGTCAGGCCACGTCAGCACCGCGCGTTTGTTTGACCGTTAACTTTACAAAAAAGCAATCGGGTCCCTGTGAACTTTACAAAAAAGCAATCGGGTCCCTGTGGCGCCGTGGCCGTGATCCCACAGCCAAGCTCGCCGGCCAGCAGCCATGGTGCCACCGCGGAGGGGCGGTGAGGTCCCTCATGCGCCTGGCGGCGGGCGCGTCGTCCTCGGAGTCGTTGGGCGTCTTGCGCTTCCTAGGCGGCGGCGGCGGCGGGCAGGAGGGGGGCAGTGCCCTGGGGCGGAGGCGGAGGCGGGCCTGCTCGATGTCGAGGGCCTGGAGCACGGCGTCCTCCTTGCGGGCGTTCCTGGCGGCGCTGGCTGCAAGGAAGGGAGGAAGGGTGAGGCGGAGGCGGAGAGCGGAGGAGGAAGAAGGGAGGAGGGAGGAGGGCAGCGTACACGAAGGCGGGGCCGTCGCGGCGGCCGAGGAGCAGGATGGGGGTGGCCGGCGAGCGGGGCAGCACCGGGCAGCCGTCGGGGAGCTCCAGGCGCGAGGCCACCCTGTCGGGCCACCAGGACCCGTTGGGGCGGCGGCGCACCCACACCAGCGGTGCTGGCCGGCGAGCTCGTCACGGCGGCTGCTGGTCGGTGAGTTTTCATTAGAGTTTCTTAAATGTTCACAGGGACCCGATTGTGTTTCTTAAATGTTCATTAGAGTTTTGGAACCATAGGACGAAAAGTGGTAGTTTTATGCTATTTACTTGAATAAAACAGAAAAATACCAGGTTTGCAGGTTAGTTAAGCGCACATCATCTCCTGCCAAAAGAAAAAGTTGAGCGCACATCATCATCTCCTCAAGAAAAACTGCTAGTACTATGATATCGTAGACTAGGTCTTCGAAGTTCGCATGGCATGCAAATACTATCTCGCTCTTTGGAATACAGACGGAGCCCTCACCTACAGTGTGCCCCTATTTAGGCTAGCCCAATTAGCTTTGGATTTCGGAACCTTCTATCTGCTTTGGGGATGGTTTTTGTTGGGTTTTCTCTTTGCCGTGTTTGTCGGCCATTTTTTCTATGTATTTCGTTTATATATATTTTCTTTATTTTGAGATTCCCCCTTTAATATTTTGTTTCTTTTTCTTCGTTTTTCCTTTAAATTAATTTGTTTACAAATCCATGGAAATTTTAAATTTGTCAGTTTTTATTGTAATATTTTTCGAAATTTGCACAAATAATTTTTTTATATGTCCATGCACATTGTTGTAAATGCCTTAACATTTTTTAGTGTTATGAACATTTTCTTGAATGGTGTGAATCGTTTCTATATAACATGTTTCTTTTAAATGGAGTGACTATATTTTAATGTTTACGAACATTTTTGAAAATTATCACGAACAAAATTATGAATGAATGAACATTTTTTGTCGAATGGTATGAATATTTTCTAATGTCATGAACATTTTCATAAATGTATGAACATTTTCGTAGGTGCAAACAACTTTGTTAAGCCATGTATTTCTTTTTGTAAGTACACCGTGTATTGTTTTAGTAAAGAATTTCTCTCTGAATACTTTTTATAAGATTTCTGAAAATTGCGGAAAAATAGAAAAAGTGTAATTTTTTTCGTGCGAATGGTAGGCTCGTTCAAAGAGCATGTCACCTAGCCCAACTACAGGGTGCTGCAGGCGAGCGCTACATCTGTCTTACTGAAGGCCGGCAGATCCTATTTGACGCCCTAGGTAATATTCTCCTTTTTGACCGGGCATGCATTGACCGGGAAGATGGAGACTTTTCCCCTAGAGGCGATCTAGGGTTCCACTTTTCCTCCGGCGGCGACGGCGGAGTCTACGTCAATCCTCGTCGGTGGCCGGAGTTCTCTAGCGATTGAGAGTCACCAACATGAGTACGTCGGCGAGGCTTCCTTGCATGGCGCACTTACCACCATCGGCGGCTACAAAAGGAGATGGGGCGGAGCTTGAAGGAAGAGATCTAGCAGGGAAGGGGCAGATGAGGGGGGACGAAAGACCAGCGGCGGGGGAGGAGAAGCAGGTTCCATTAGGTGCAGAGGGAGGGGGTAGCGGAAGGCATGAGGTAGAGGAGGAAGAAGGGGAGGACGAAGGCTGGGACTACTATGGCCCAGAAACGGATCTAGAGGATCAGTTTGCTGGGATGCATCTCCATGGAGAGGAGGAGGATGACCTGGACCTATCAGGTGAAGTAGATGATCTGATCGGAGGCGTGAGGTGGTTAGGGCTTTTTCGAGTCAACACCACCAAGCCGTTCAGCCATGCAGCGCTGTTGAGGCAGATGAGGACGCCTGGGTGGCAGCTCAGGGTGTGACGTTCAATGTCAAGAGGCCAAATCTATTCTTGTTCCAGTGCCATTGTCTTGGTGATTGGAGGCACATCATGGATGGGGGACCATGGATTTTTCGCTATGCTCATGTAGTCATCCAGGAGTATGATGGTTTTACAGATGTAGCAGAATACAAGCTGAATAAGGTTCCACTGTGGGTGCGAGTTAAAGGACTACCGGACGGACTGACAACAAAGAGAGAATTAGTTACAGTAATTGTTAACGAGGGCAAGGTCAACCCGGTGAACACCTTGCGAGTTAGGGTTTTTGTGGATGTCAACACACCCCTGGTTAGGTTTGTGCCAATAACTCTTAAAGGGAGGAAGAAGTATCATGTGTACTATGGCAAGCTCCCGGATTTGTGCTACTTTTGCGGCTTAATGGGACATACCATGGAGGAATGTGGGGATGGAATCCATGATCCCCGTGATTGTGAGTGGGGAGAATGGCTGCTATGGACCCCTGAGCCATCGGCTTTTGCAGCAGGAGGAAGAGGGAGTATGGACGGCCGTGGTAGAGGAGGTAGATCGGGGGTAGAGGAGCTAGGGGTGGAAGGCAGGGAAGAGGAGGACGCTAGGGAGACAGGAGGGAGGCTACGGCAAACCATGCCCAAGTTCCAATGAATATGGACTTTGTTCAACATGACACAGACTTAGTTGAGAATCCAAATGCACGCAAAAGACTTATTCTGGTTGATGGTTCGGTCAATATTAAAGGACAACACGTGCCGAATCTTGCTGGCAGGGTGGCAGGGACAATACTTCTGTTGGAGCATGGAGAGGGGGACACAACACAGGTGGCTTCTAATACACTGGGAAAGCTCCGATAGTGAAGATGAGAAGACAGGATGGAGCAGGGGGGGCTGAGGACATGGAAGCAACCAATTGGGCGGCCTCCACCGAGGAGGACCGCCGGGATCAATGAGAACACTTTGCTGGAACTGCCATGGGATTGGCGATCCTACGACGGTCAGGGAGCTCCGCGATCTAGTGGAGGCTTGTGCGCCGTCGGTGCTTTGCATAGTTGAGACACAGCTCGCGAAGTATCGTGTGGAAGGCTTGGCGGGTAGTTTAGGTTTTTCAGGTCGTTTTGGAGTGGACAGTAGTAGTAGAAGTGATGGTCTTTGTTTACTTTGGAGAAATAATGTTGATCTTGAAATAAAAACTTATTCCCAGTATCATATTGACTCGGTGGTTAAAGAACCGAGCAAGGAGCCATGGCGACTGTCTGTTTTCTATGGTGCAGCTAACAGGAGTACGAGGTACAAAACATGGGATACTATGGAATTCTTGCGTGGAGAGAATGATCTACCTTGGGTTTGCATGGGAGACTTCAATGAAATACTCCATCCGGAGGAAAAGATGGGACCCAATGAGAGAGACAGTGCGCAAATAGAAGGTTTCAGGGAAGCTGTGGATGTGTGTGAGTTAGCTAACCTGGGTTACAAAGGATTAGACTGGACGTTTGAGAAGAGAGTTGTTGGGGGGGAGAGTACTGTAGAGTGCGGCTTGATCGCGCCCCAGCTACGGCCAGCTGGTCAACTATGTTTCCCTTTGCTTCTGTCGAACATCTTATGGTGACTAAGTCCGACCATAGCCCCATTTTACTGTTGAATGAGCTGGAAGCAGATAACTTGAGAGTTGCACTGAAGAAGTCGTTCCGATATGAGTGCATGTGGGAAACTGATAGTAACTTTGGTGCAACAGTGCAGCAGGCATGGAACCAGTCCCAACCGGCGACCACAGTGGCAGAGCTTGCCTCAAAACTCTCTTCCATTGGCTCGTCACTGAAACACTAGGGGCGTGTGACTTTTGGGTCAGTGCGGCAAGAACTAAGAAAGCTGCGCCAACAACTTGCAGATTTGAGAGCTGATCCCCTACGAGTTGGACCTGGTGAGGAGGAGAAGAAAGTGAAGGATCAGATCGTGGAGATGTCTTTCCGCGAGGAGATCATGATGAGGCGGCGGTCTCAAATAAACTGGCTCGCTGCAGGTGACTGCAACACGCAATATTTTCAGAAGAAGGCAAGCGCACGGAGAGCCAAAAATACCATCAGCCAACTGCAAAAACCAGATGGGACCTTTGCTTCGGATCCAGGGGAGTTAGTCGAGATGATAAATGATTTCTATGAGAACCTGTACACGTCCGAGGGATGTATAGGTATTGAAGAAGTGTTGTCACACATACCGGCCAGGGTTGATGCAGGTATGAACGCTAAGCTAAACGCCCAGTATACAAAAGAGGAAGTAAAAGAAGCACTCTTTCAGAAGTTCCCGACCAAAGCACCTGGTCCCGATGGTTTTCCTGCGCACTTTTTTCAGAGAAACTAGGAACTTTGTGGAGAAGAGGTAACTGGCATGATAATTAGACTGCTTAATGGAGAGGACTCACCGGAGGATATCAACCGTACGTTCATCGTTCTTATTACCAAGATCGCTAGTCCAAAAATTCTAGGACAATTTCGGCCTATAAGTCTTTGCAATGTGATCTACAAGATTGCGTCAAAGGTCTTAGCAAACAGGTTGAAGATCATTCTCCCCGAGGTAATTTCTGAAGAGGAGTCAGCCTTTGTGCCTGGACGTCTAATTACGGATAATTTCATAACTGTGTATGAGTGTCTTCACTATATGAAAACAAGGAGAGTTAAAGCAAATAGATTTGTTGCTCTAAAGTTGGACATGATGAAAGCGTACGACAAATTAGAGTGGCCCTATCTAAGAGCAGTTATGTTACAACTTGGCATAAGCCCACGTTTACCGAAACAGTGATGAGGTGCGTGACTTCAGTGTCCTTTTTGGTATTGTTCAATGGGGGAAGTTTGCAGGATTTCACAACCACGAGGGGAATGAGGAAGGGGGGTCCGATCTCCCCGTATCTATTCCTGTTGGCGGCAGAAGGCCTATCATGCTTGTTAAAAGCCCAAGGTGTTGGTGTTTGGGGACTTTCTGTTGCAAATACAGCACCGACATTAATCATCTCCTTTTTGCAGACGATAGCCTTTTGTTTTTCAAAGCCAATGGTGAAAGTGCAGCTCGAGTTCGTGACCTCCTGAGAGTATACTGTGCTTCAGGGCAGCGAATTAACATGGATAAATCGTCAATCTATTTCGGCAAGGGCGTTAAGGAGGCCACTCGAAATGAGATAAAAAATGTCTTGGATGTGCAGAATGAGTCGCTTTCAAAAAAATACTTGGGTCTACCCACGGACGTAGGCAAGAGTAAGGAAGGATGCTTCAGATATTTAAAGGACAGAATTTGGAAACATATCCAAGGATGGATGGATAAGTGCTTATCAGCGGGGGAAAAGAAGTGTTAATTAAATCCGTTGCACAATACATTCCGACATATTCGATGTCCTACTTTAAGCTACCCGAGGGCTTAGTGAACATATAAACAGTCTTCTTTGGAAGTTCTGGTGGGGCAGCAAACAAGGTGAGAGAAAACCTGCTTGGGTGTCATGGAAGACGATGTGTAAACCAAAAAACATGGGCGGAATAGGTTTCAGAGACATCGAGCTCTTTAACTTGGCATTGCTTGCGAGGCAAGTGTGGCGCTTGTTGCAAGATACGGAGTCCCTGAGTGCGCGTGTGCTAATGGCGAGGTACTACCCGCACGGCAACATCCTTGATGCAGCTTTGGGAGCCCACCCGTCCCAGGTCTTGCGCTCTTTGATGGAGGGGAGAGACCTTCTGGTCCTAGGCTTGATCAGAAGAATTGGCACAGGTTCGGATACTCGTATTTGGGAAGATAATTGGCTTCCCCGAGACTACAAACTGAGACCATTCTGTCCTATATCAGCCAACCCTCCTAGGCTCGTTTCTAAACTAATAGATGCACCGACCAGAACATGGAACAAACAGTTGCTTTTAGAACATTTCATCAGGCCGGATGTTGAAGTTATTTTGAATATCCCACTAAGCTCGCGGGCGCAGCCCGACTTTTGGGCGTGGCATTATGAGAGGAGGGGAATGTTCACTGTAAAATCGGCTTATAGGATGATTAATGGCATTAAACATCAACGAGAGGATTGGCTTGAGCATAGGCTGGGCCACTCAAATCGGGAAGCTGAGGGCAAGTCCTGGTCACAGCTATGGAAAGTGAAAGTTCCGTCTAAGGTAAGGGTATTTGTCTGGCGTTTGGCACACATGTCTCTACCGACGGGTTCAGTAAGACATGAGCGTAAAATGGCAACAACCACCGCATGTTGTATATGTGAGGAGGAGTTCGACTCTTGGCGCCATTCTTTGTTTGAGTGTCGGATGGCGCGTTGCATTTGGGCACTTGGAGACGAGGAGATCCTCGAGCATGTGATATCCAACAGAAGTGATGATGCGAGGCTTTGGCTGTTCTGGTTGTTTGATCCGATGAACCAACATGACCTTGCAAGGGTTCTAATTACTATGTGGGCAATTTGGTGGGCTCGACGAAGAGCGATACATGATGATGAGTTTCAGAGCCCCATGTCTACGATGTGCTTTGTGAACAGGTACTTGCAGGACCTGGGGATTGCTACAACAAGGACCCCTGCTGGACAGACACAGGCTGCGAAACCGAGAGCTCATGGATGGATTCCACCTGGAGTATGCAGCAAAATCAATGCTTATGGTGCTATATCCCGGCAAGGTACGATGGGAGCTTCAGCCACTGTTTGCAGGGATCAAAACAACAACTGCCTTGGAGCCTCTACGGTGGTATTCGATGGCCTAGTCGACGCTCCATGCCTGGAAGCTCAAGCATGCAACGAGGCTCTTGCCCTAGCGCAAGACCTGCTTCTTACACATGCGATAATAGCGTTTGACTGCTTGCAGGTTATTCAAGACATTAATGGAGCTTCGAGCTCTTCTTCTTATGCTTTAGTTTTGAATGAGATTAGAGATAGAGTTGCAGATTTTGTAAACTCCTTTCGGTTTGAAAACAGGGAGGCAAACTTTGAAGCACATGCCTTAGTGAAGGCTGCTTTGTCGGGCGCCACCTATGGCTAGGGAACCCACCAGACATTATTTGTATTCCTTCTGTCGTGATTGATGAATAAAATCCCTAGTACACCTAAAAAAAATCTGACACCCGCATATAAAAAGGGGAAAACCTTATACGACGCATTCTTCGTCATATTGTCCACCTGTCGCACAGGAGATCCGAAGCGAGCGTTCAATTGGGCTAGCCCGTTAATGCGTTCGGTGTTGCCGGTTCTGGGAACCTTCTAGGAGGTTCCAGGTGGTCCTTTCCGGTTTTGGGAACCTTCTAGGGGGTTTCTAAACCAGGTTTTCCATTTTCTTTTCATTTTTTCATTTTTCTCTTTTTGTTGTTTCTTTGTCTCCATTTTTCTATTTAATGTTTCTCTTTCCTTGTCCCTTTTTCCTTTATTCTGTTTTTTCCTATTTTATATAAATTTAAAGTTTTAAGAATTTCAAAATTGTGTTCGGTATTTCAAAATTTGTTCATATTTTCAGTTTTTGTTCATCGTCCTGAAAAATGTTCGCATTTGAAAAAAATGTTTAGAACTTCGAATTTTGTTCTTATTTGTTAATTAATGTTCAACATTTCAAAAAATATTCAGATTTTCAATTTTTTGTGCATGTTTCGGAACTTGGTTCTGTTTTTTTCGAACAATGGTCATGTTTCAAAACTTGTTTGTGTTTTTAAAAAATATTCAAAATTTGGAAAAAGTTCGTAAATTTGCTTTTTTTTAAATGTTCCCTTTCTCTAAAATCGATCACATATACGAAAAATATTTGCTTTTCCAAATTTTATTTGTAGTTTAAAAATAAATCCATTTTACAGAAAATGTTAACTTCTTTCAAAATTTGCTAATTTTCTTTAAATAAATTCCCGTTTGTTCAAAATTTGTTCCCAGATTTAGAAAATACTATTTCTTCAAAATTTTATTCAAAAATACAAAAAGTGAGTAGAATTAATAATTTTTTCAAAAATTAATTTTTTTCATAAATTTCAAAAATGTTTAGGAAAATGTTCATAATTTAAAAAAATGTTCTGGTTATCAAATTGTGTTCTCAAAATTCAAAAACTGTTCGGTATTTCTTAAATATTTCTGTAAAAAAATCAAGCTTCTTTCAAAAATTTGAATATCAAAGTTTTTTTTGAGTTGCTCAAACAATTTTCAGATTTTCAAATAGTACTCGCATTTCAAAATTTCCAGGAAAAGATAAAAAAACAAAAAACGCTCTGATTCTGTGTTTCACATTATTCTTTATTCTTGACCTTACGCACTCCTCTTTAGTTGTGAATTCTTGTTAGGTCGGCTGGTTTCCTTGCAGTCAACAGGTGTATAGTTCGAATCCTTGCTAGGACGCGCTGTTTTTCTCTGTTAGACTATCAAATTGTTGCGCTACAGTTCAAATGCGATCGCTATACCATGGGCCGACCCAGTTGAGTGTCACTGCATGCGTTGGATTACTATTTGATGCAAGGTGGAGCTCCCATCAAAAGGAGGCCGCGACGCCCACGTGCGATCAAAATTCGGCCGACCCACGTGTGGGTCGCTCGATTCTTTTTCGTTCGCTATGTTTCACGTGGGGTAGCTCACTTCTATTTCGTAGGCTGGGCTGCTGCGTCTTTTTTTTTTTCCGTTTCTGTCTGGGTTTTTCTTCCTTGTTTTTATTTTATGTTTTTCTCTCTTCCAGGTTTGGTTTCTCCACTGGTTTCTTCTGGTATTTGTTTCAGGATTTTTCTTTCTATTTTTCAAATTTGGTTTTTTGTTTGGTTTTTTCTGTTTATTTTTTCTTTTCGTTCTCTTATTTTGTGCATTATACAAGAGCACGCCCCATGTATTTACAAAAATGTTCACCATACATTTAAGCAAATGTTCACCGTATATTTTAAGGAAATGCCCAATGTATTTTTAATAAAATGCTTATTGTGTATTTAAAATTTGTTCACCATATATAACAAAATGTTTACTGTGTAATTGAAAATTGTTCAGCGTATATAAGAAAAATGTTCAATATGTATTTTAAATATTGTTAAACATATATGAAGAAACATTCAATGCGTATTTGAATATTGTTCAGAGTATGTCACAAAATGTTCACTGCTTATTTATATATATTTTCAGCATATATCACAAAAATGTTCAATGTGTATTTATATATTGTTTAGCATATTTTTACAAAAATATTCAGTGATGTATATTAAGTTCCTCTTAGCCCAAGTTTTTTTACCCTGTGCCATAAAGCTTCTTCTAATTTTATTATACCACTTTTCCTGTCTGTTATGATTTTGGGGCGTAAATTTATTTATTTTCTTCATATTAATCAGGGATTCCGCATATTCAAATGAATCTCAAGAAAGAATTTTGTTGGCTTGGAATTTTAACAATTGTAGTGGTAGATTATCCTACTTTCGCTGATATTACAAGAATAGTTTTGCCACAGTGTTTTCTTTGCCCTTGATTATGTTTTTACCACATTAACATAAAATATATTTTTACAGGTTCTGAGAGAGATGGATGAACAGATTTGCAAGTGGATTAGAATTTCAAATGCAAACAGAGCCAACAAATATCCGCCCACCAGTGAAACTAGTTTTTTTTTCAACATCTACTCCATTTTTTATGCTAATTGTGGCAAAACAATGTTTTTCCGGATACTTTTTGTCTCTGAATATTGTTGAACAAAAAGTAGATTCTACCATGCCTTTGGGCAACTTTTATCACTGAACAATATTTTTTGCTGATTCAAATTTCTCTTAAGTACAGTACAAAATATCTTGTTGCAAATTAAGAATAAGTCAATTTTTGTACAAATATTTAACAAATTCAGAACAAGGCAACGCCTGAAAGCCGTTTCTGTTTCCTGTATCGCGCACGACCTAAGAAAACTCCGAAAAAACTAGGTTTCGATCCCACGATCTCGCTCACAACAGAGTGCTGACCGCAACCAGCTCGCCACTCCAGCACACATCTGCTTCTGATATTTCTGGCGCGAAACTCTATAAGAACAGACAGTAGGGTTGTGATTTTGGAAACAATAGAAACATTTCTTGAACATTCAAACGCTTTGAGGGACGCATATATTATTTGATATTCAGAGTTTTTTTTCTGAAAAATGTGAATATTTTTTGTAATACGAATTTAGGAAAATCACGAACATTTTTTGCAAAACCTAACAGTTTTCGAAAACATGAACAATTTTTGAAAAATTGAAATTTTTTTGACATTGCGATTTTTTTGAAAACAAGAAACATTTTCGTTGCGTCTGGATGTCTCCATTGGAGCCCTGGAAATGGATTTGGTAATCATCTCACATCAATACAGCTGTTTGGCTGGACACTGAATTCGTATTGGAAAAGAAAAACCAATTCAATCCTGTTTTGGCTACCACGTAAATCCCCCTCGCACGTTTCGGAGGGCTAGCCCTTCGAATTGGACTGAAATGGCCAACCTCACGCAAAACGTACCTGTTCGAGCCCGCGGCCAGAAAATAGAAGAAAGGAGGGGATACGAGAAGGCGACCTCGCGACGACCTAGCAGGTAGTAGACGGGCGGCGGCGGCGACCTAGCAGGTAGGTGGCGGCGGTAACCACCATGGAGTCCGACGGTGGCACAGGTGCCCTCCTCCCCGGTCCTTCCCCTCTTCCCCAACTCCTCTTCTCCGCCCCACTGAGCCACACCCCGCCATGGAGGTCGGCAACGGCCTGGGACCGGCGCGCCCCGCTCCCTTGTGCCACGCCCCGCCGTCCTCCCCGGCCACCATGCCCCGCCCTCCTCGGCCACGCCCCTCCGTCCTCCCGGCCCCGCCGTCCTCCGCCCCTCTTCTGCTCCATGGCCGAAGGAACTGCTGCTCCTCTTCTGCTCCATGGCCAAAGGAGATGCATCGCTAGAATATTTATTATCTTACTGCTATATATTCATTTAATTGTAGTCACATGTGACCAGATTTCATTTTTGAGTCATGTAGAACAAGGTATAATTTTCATGGCAATATAGCTATGCAATTCCAAAGTTTGTCATCCAAACAGGATTTGGTATTGAAACCTCAGAGGTATTTCAAGGGGCAATTCAGTGAACAACCAAACAGGCGAATTCGTATTCATGCCATTTCAATTTCCTCACTGATTTGGAATTCCAGACCAATTCAATACAGAGCTCACCAATGGAGACATCCAAACGCAGCGTTTGTGAAATTCATGAACATTTTCTGAAACACGAACAGTTTTTTGAAAATTGTGACCAAAATTTGAAAAAGAGAACATATCTTGAAATCCCTATACATTTTATGTAACAGAAACATTTTATGAATGACATTCTGAACAGATTTGACAAAATGAACATTTCTTTGATATTCCTGATCATTTTTTTTAAAACGTGAACATAAACAAAATTTGAAAACGAGAACATTTTTTTATGAAATTACCGAACATTTTTTTGAAATTGTGAGCAAAATGTTAAAACATGAACATTTGTCGAAACTCCTGAAAGACTTTTTAAAACATGAACATGTTTTTGAAAATTTGAACAAAATTGAAAAACAGGAACATTTTTGGAGATTCCTGAACATTTTTTTGAAATAGGGACCAAATTTCAAAAACAAGAACATCTTATAAAATTCTGAATTAATATTTGTAATTCTCAAATAAAATAAATCTGAAAAAGAAAAAACGAAAGAGCAAGGAAAATAAAATCAAATAGAAAAAGGAAAGAACAAATTAAAATGAAAAAAAGAAAATAAACAAAATGAAAAAAAGGGAAATAGAAAAACCATTTCAGAAACCTCCTAGAAGGTTTCCAAAACCAGAAAAGCAGGCTGGTAAACACCGAAAATGTATTCGATGCTCTTTGCGTCAAACTGTCGGCCAATCGCACATGTGAGGCAACCTAGCCAATAACTTGGCCCGGCCCGGTTTTGGGAACCTTCTGGAAAGTTTTCGAACCGGTTTTATATTTCTCTTTTCTCTATTTTTTCTTTTGTGTCCTTTTTCTTTTTCTTTTGTATTTTATTTTTTCTTTTCTTTTATTTTTTCCTTTTCTAGTTATTTTATTTTTTCCTTTTCTAGTTTGTGAACAAATTTTCAGCAGTTTAAAATGTTTGTATTTCTTAAAACATGTTTATTTTCCAGATTTTGTTCCTATTTGTAAATTTTGTTTAGATATTTCAAAGAAGTTTTAGTATTTCACAAATTTTTCACTTCATTTTCAAATACGTAAATATATTTGGAAAAGTTTTAAAATTTCTGAAAATGTTTGTATTTCCTAATTTTGTCCACAAATTCAAAAAAAAAACAGATTTCAGAAAATATTCCTGCTTTCGAAAATTGCTCGCAAATTCAAAAAAGTTCATATTTCCAAAAATTATTTGCAAATTCGAAAATGTTAGTGAAATTTCATAATTGTTTTGGGTTTTGAATAAATTATTCATTTTAAGAAAGATGTTTGCAGTTTTGCAATAAATGTTCATGTTTCCACAAATATTGTTCGCAAATATAAAAATCTCAGGCAAATTTCAAAAATTGTTTGTGTTTTCCAAATTTTTAAAAAATGGTCGTATTTTTTCATAAAGTGTTGCGAATGCTTTTATTCATTGTTTTCACACCTATTCAACAAATGTTCGGGCATTAAACAAATTGTTCCAAGTTTCAATAATTGTTCACAAGTTGCAAGAAGTATTCATGTTTTCATTTTTTTCCAGAGTTTCATAAGTTGTTTGCAAGTTTCAAAAAATAATCGTGGTTTCCATTTTTTTTAGGAATTTGGAAAAATGTTCGCGTTCCATAAATCTTCATGATTTTCAAAACAGAAGTCCTGTTTTTCGAAAAACAATTTTTAGAAAAAAAAATTCGGAAATTTGGAAAGAGTTTGTGTTTCGTAGAACATTCCATTTTTTGACTTAAAATGTTTGGAACGTAAAATTTTGTTAATTTTTTGAAATACTTTCGGGGTTTCAAAATTAATTCCTTTTTAGTTTTTTTTGAAAAATATGATATAATATTTTAAAAATTGTTTCAAAGTAAAAATAACTCATTCACAAATTTTGTTCTTTTTTCGAAGATTATGTTTGTTAAAATTTGTTTGAAATTTCAAATTTGTTCTTGTTTTTCAAAGACTATTTGGGAATTTCAAATTTTGTTCACATTTCTTCAAAAATTATTTCGTGTGTTTTCGAAATGTGTTCAAATTTTCAAAAATATATATGGTACTGTACCCGTACAGAAAATAACATCCAACTGGGAATATCCCGCAAAGGTACAAAAATATATGTTTTCAATGCTTCTTTCTTTATATGTGGCCATTTACTCTGGTGGTAAGCAGCGCTCTGGAGCAGAGCGACGTCCCGTATTTTTACTGCTGTTAACTACTCTGTGTGTCTTAGTGGGCCGGCCCAGCCACACGGCTCCTGTGTGCGTCGTGCTCCGTATTCGCAGCAAAATGCGGCGCATAGGAGGTAACCCTATGCGACGCATTCTGCGTTAAAATGTTGACCTCCCGCACACCCGTCGATCGTTCATGGGCCGGCCCATGACGGTGCTTCATACAGAAAAAATCCCCCGAAAATATGACAAAGCGACACGGCTCCTGTGTGCGTCGTGCTCTGTATTCGCCGCAAAATGCGGCGCATCGAACCTCAAACCTCCCACTCGTCGAGCTCCGTTTCTAGCCACCGGAACTTCACAAAGCTAGTGTCCTATACATGCAAGATATTGGCTATTATCTGTTTCTTTATTTCGCGTTTTTGATTCGTTATTCTTTTTCTTTCTTTCTTTTATTTTGCTTTAGAAAAATCGCAATTTCAGAAAAAGTTCAATATATTCAATACTTTGTTCGGCTTTAAAAAATGTTCAAATTTATTTGTTCAGGTTTTCAAAAGACATGTTGTTCTTTTCAAAAAATGTACAAAATTTGTTTGTATTTTGAAAATTTGTTCGCTGTTTCAAAATTTGTTCGTGCTTTTCAAAAGATGTTCATTTTTTTAAAATTTGTTCAAATTATCAAAAAAGATTTGGAATTTCACATTTGTAGCCACTTTTCAAATTTTGTTCGTGATTTTCAAAAAATGTTCGCGTTTTCAAATTTGTTTAAATTTTCAAAAAAAGTTTTGGAATTTCACATTTTTTCCCATTTTTCAAAAATTATTCTTTTTTAAAAAAATTGTTCAAATTTTTCATAAAATGCTCACTGATTCAAAAAAATGTTCACGCTTTCAAATTTTGTTCAGAAATTTTCAAAATATGTTCCTATTTTTAAAATTGTTCACATATTTAAAAAAATTGTTTGGAATTTCAAATTTTTGTTCGTGTTGTTTGACCAATGTTCGAACTTTGAAACATTACTTAACTTTTAGAAAATTGTTTATAATCCAACATTTGTTTGAATAAAATCAAAATGTGTTAGAGTTCTGGCACTTTTGTTAGTTCTTAGACATTAGCGCTGCAAATTGGTCACTAAGAATCATCAGTTCGCATGGCATTCGACAGGACCTCGTTACTCAGAGGTATGCAGTTTGATTCCTTTGGAGAGCTTTTTACAGACAAGCGGTATCTGCCATGGGCCGGCCCAATCGGTGCGTCCCCTGTGCGAAGGGGCGTCGTTTTGCCGCAGAGTGCGGCATATAAGCGCTCCCCCGGGAACCACCTACAAGATTCCCAAAACCGGATTTGATAAAACGTTTGAACGGGCCGGCCCGTCCGAAGGCTCGTCGATCTATCCTGTGCGTCGCCTCGACTGCTTCCCGCAATGAGCGGCAAATAGGATTTCCGCTCCTAAAGAGCGCCTTATGCGCTGGTTGATGCAACGGGCACTCACTGGGCACCCTAGTTGGCCGGCCCACTAACTGGCAACAGTGCAATGTATTTATAGCGCGATAAAGCCAAAAAATATTGTAATGATGTGGAATCAAAATTGCACCCCTTCCCCCAGGACGCGGTGCCTAACCACTAGAGCTACTAGGCACTTGTGAAATAGTTCAGCGCGGCACATTATAAGAACAAAAACTGTAGCCATGCTATTTATTGCACGTACATTGCCATGTAGATTTTTGAATTATTTGAATTTTTCTATAGAAAAACGTGATTTCTTTAGTAAAAAATGTGACCAAAATTTGAAATTCCCAGATTTAAAATATAATCACGAATTGGAATAAAGTTCATGTATATAAAAAACTTTCGTAGTTAAAAAATTTCATGGAAATTGAAAAAAATTCAGCGATTTTGAAAAAAATGTTCATTAATTTAGCAAGAAAGGCTATTGATTCTAAAAAAAGTTCATCAATTTAGCAAGAAAGGCCATTGATTATCAAAAAGGTTCATTCAATTTCATAAAAAGTTCATTGGTTTTCTAAAACGTTCACCGATTTCCAAAAAGGTTCACAAAATCTGAAAAAATGTTGATCAATTCTAGAAAAAAGTTCATTGACTTTCAAAAAGGTTCATCATTTTTCAAAAATAATTATAAAATAAAACTATGAAAAAAGTTCATAGATTTTGAAAAAAGTTCATCAGTTTTGAAAAATAAGTTCATAACTTTTAAAAAACTTCATCAAATTTGAAAAAAAAGTTCTTCAATTTTAAAACAGTTCACCTATTTATAGAAAATGCTCATTGAATTTGAAAAAAGTGCATGAAATTTGAAAAAAAGTCACTGTTTTTCTAGAAAAGTTCATCGATTTTGAAAAAAGTTCATAGCTTTTGAAAAAAAATCATCAATTTCAAAAAAAATTCATCGATTTTCAAAAAACAAAATCATTGATTTCGATAAAAAGTTCACAAAATTTTGGAAAATGGTTATGAAATTTTAAAAAATTGCATGCATTTAAAAAAAGTAATACCAAAAAAAACAAAAACTGTTCCAAGATTTTTTTTAAAAAATAAGTGTTGCAAGATAAAAGAAACAGAAAGTTATTAGTTAACATATCAGGTTAGGTTGGCGGGATGGGTCATGTAAAGTATGGTGAACCTAGCGACCATGGTTTGAATCACACTACCGCAATGTATTTGCGTTTTGGCATACAAAAAAGAGGTTGAAGGGGCTGGCCCAGCGAGGCAGAGGGATGTGCGCCCGTGTGCGTAATAGGAAGAAACGGGCGCAGGGGGCGCCGTTTAGGATTTGCCCATTTTGACGGTCACGTGCGTCGAGTAGGATCTCTCCTGAAGGTAGGACATAGCGCAATTGATACGTAACACAAGATACATGCCATTGTGCTCGTCCATTAGCGTTCCACTTGGGCCTATGCATTAGGGGCACTGGAGCGAGCGGTTTTCAGAAGATAGTGAGTATTTTTCTAAAGTTCTCGGAAGCTTCTCACCTAGTTTTGGGAAGCTTCTACCCGATATTTATCTGCGGCTTTCCCTGTCATTTTGTTCCATTTTTTTTCTTTTTTTCTCTTTCCCTTTTCGTTTCTATTGTGGATTGTTTTATTTTTTATCATTTTTTCTCATATTTTTTGAGTTCCTGAACATTTTCGAATTTTTAATTATTTTTTTGAATTTGTGAATATTAAAAAAATTGTATTTCCTACCATTTTTTAAAACAGTTATGTAAAATTCAAAATTGTAAATTTGTGTTCCTTTTTAAAATGGATGAAAATGTTTTTCAAAATTGTGAATATTCAAATTCAGAAATATATTTTCAAAATTCTTATTTTTAAAAATTTGCAAACTTTTTTTAATTCATGACCTTTTTTCAAATTACTGGAAAAGTTCTACAGTTGAGCGCTAGTGATATAGCGTCCGGCAAAAAGGCGAGCACTGTACTCGGCATGTCATTGATGTATCGCTTGTAGTGATATATAACAGCACCAGAGCTCCTTCTTAGTGCCTGTTGTGTTCGAAAGTTTGCTAGTGCCCGTTGCGCCAATACGTTACGTTACGTAGTTTGTTTGTTTTTTTGTTCCCTCGACTTTTGTGCTCCTTACCTGTTGTCTTAGAAGAAAAACTGACCAACGGTTTTTTGTTTTATTTTCAAAATATTTGTGAAATCATGAAATGTTCGTGAATTTAAGAAATATTTGTGATTTCAAAGAAATTCAGAAAATTTAAAATATTCATTTGAATAGTATTTGTGATTTTTTTAGTTTAAAATTCTGTAAAAGTTCACAGGTTTGAAAAACCATGAATTTGAAAACTATTCATGGAATTGAAAAAAGTTCACGGAATTGAAATCTTATTCCTGAATTGAATAATAATAATAAAATAAACAAGAAAATAAATAAAAAAACATAACCCAACCCAAAAACTAGAATCAAAAAAGGAAAATAATCAATCGGAAGAAAAACACGAGCCGACCCACTATGGAACAAGTGATGTCCTACCAATGCACTCTTGACATAGTTTCCGCACAATATCTTGCTAAATCTTTGTCGACTGAGACTTGGCTAAGTCTCAGTCGATACCATATTTCTGAGATCTTACATTGAGATCCATGCAAAAAAAAAACTAGCTACTTATTTTTTCTTTCTTACAAATTATGTCACTTGACTAAGACTTGGTTAAGTCTCGGTTGATTGTGACCAAGCCAAACCCTTTCACGTACATAGCAGCACATAGAGACATACATAAACGCTCCTGGAATGGCAAACACCTTTGTGGGCTATGTTTCGGCACGTTCTTGGAATGGGCCTCATTGGGGTGAGCCTTGCCACAGTTTGAGATGATGCAGGCAAGGTCTACCCGAAGGTTGCACCAACCTACAAAGGTTGGTAGTTGCACTCCTTGCAACAGACCACTGGGATACGCAGAACAAGAAGCAACCTAGGCGAGGAGAACTATGCCTGGGAGTGTGAGAAGGCCAACAAGGGTGTCAATGACAATCCGAGTGCTCTGTCCCTCGCCCTAGTGGTCCATGAGGTCCAAGTGGTCGGCGACCGAGGTGGCCGGAGGTGAGGTCCCTGGGGCGCACCCACTGAAAGTAGTGGCCATCTTCCAGGTTGTACAACTGCAAGACATCATCCTGGTATGCACGGGTTGGTCTGTTGTTGATGTTGCACCAAAATTATGCTAAATCAAAAACCTAACAGTAGGTAAAAAATGAGATCCAATAGTTTATTAATTACAGACTGGTTAATCCTACCTAGCTAGACACAAATAAATCTAAAAAACTTACAATGTCAAGATATAAAAATAAGACACAAGTAAATCTAGCCAGTGCATGCATGTAGAGCACAAACTGACATGACAAGTACTCCGGGAAAACTTTCTCGTAGCTAGCTTCTTATGTGAGCAGTGGGTGATGGAACCTAAAGACACACCCTCCCGATATATACAAGTTTGCACATTCTGTTGCTCTATGCTTTCCTCAATAAAACTCACTACAATAAAAAGACCACGTATGGTCGCTTTTTCTGGGACGCTATTTTATTCGTCTCTACGCCCATGGACACTAGCGACCTAAAGACGCTTCTTAAGACGTTTATGGAGCGCCACAAGCCTTTTCTTATAATTAGCCTTTAAGAAAATAAGCATTTAATTTTAATTAACTTAGAGACGATTTGTGAGACGTTTTAGTGTGCGACTCTATTCTTATCTTAGACTTAAGAAATCTTTTCCCCACAAAAAACAGAAAAAGACTTTAGAAATCTTTGAATAATCATATTTTTAAGCCGAATAGCTATTAAAATGAGTTGTACTAAACTTTGAATAAAACTTCTAGACACCAAACCCTAGCCTAGAGTGGTTGTGGCGTGGGCTTGGACCTTTTCTTGGTCCGACCGAGAAGACTCGGTCAAACACCAAACTGGACGGTGTTCTGTTGGGCCTAATAAGACGACCTAGATCGGCTAATTGTGCTAGTGGGCTGAGACGGGAAACCCTATTATGTGCGAAGGTCAGCCGACGGGGATCCTGTACGGCGCACAGGTCGAGACCTCCTATAGGCTGCTCTCTGCGGCAAAGAGCTGTCGTTTTGCATAGACGACTCAATGACTAGGCCGGCCCCTGAAGATCAAGACCGACATCGAATGCGCACTATGGTGCAAAAAAACGCTATCACAGGGATTCAAAGAAGGGATCAAGTGTTATACATGACCTGCTACTACCAGTTGAACTAGCAGTCATATAAGAGCATATGGTAGCATCAACAATAAAGAACCAACAGGCTGCGCGGGCCAGAATTATTTTAGGAAATTTAAAAGTATTTTTTTCAAAAAAATGGAATGTTGTACAAAACTCAAACACTTTCCAAATTTGTAATTTTTTTAATAAACTATAACATTTTTGAAAAACAGGAACCTTTTTTGAAAATCATGAAGATTTCTTGAAACGGGATCATTTTTCCGCATTCCAGAACGAAATTTGGAGATGCGAACATACTTTGAAACTCCTGAATAAAATTTGAAAACACGAACATTTTTTCCAACTTGTGAAAAATTTATGAAACTAGGACATTTTTTGAAACTCTGGGAAAAAATGAAAAGGTAAATATTTTTTACAATTTGCGAGCTATTTTTGAAAATGGGAACATTTTTTAAAGCACGATTTTTTTTGAAAAGTTGTGAATTTTTTGAACAAAAGCATCTCCAACATTTTCTGAAAAACAAGAACATTTTATGAAAATTCCAAACATTTTTTTAATTTATTAACAACTTTAATAAACGAATTTTCTTCTTCTTTATGAGCACAGTCTACGCAAAACTGGGCCAGCCCATTGCGTTGCTGCTCGGTCGCTCGCCTGTGCGAAGTGCCGGCAGTTTGACGCAGTGCACGTCAAATAGGATATTCCGCGAAGGTTGTTGCGAACGAGCTGGCGCAAACCCCCCTCGCGCACTGGGCGTTCGTATGGGCCGTCCCATTTTCCTTTCGTTTTTCTTTCTATTTCGTTTTTTCTTTTCTTTCCTTTTGCCTTTTCTTTTCTCTTTTTTCTTCTTTAATTTCTAATTTTTTCATGATTCTCTTTCCAAATTTGCAAACAGTTTTTGTTCATTGATTCAACAAAACGTTCATCAATGTAAAAAAAATGTTCGTCAATTCATAAATGTTCATCAAATTCACTTTTATATTATTCCGATTTAAAAAATGTTCATTAAGTCTCAAAATTTGTTCATCGAACTAAACAAATGTTCATCAAATTTGTTTTTTATTCATTGTTTTAATTTTTTCCATAAAATTCAAATTGTGTTCTCAATAAAACTGTAAATAAGAATGCTAGATCCACCTCTGCTTTTTGCTATGCATGGAAACATGCAGAATCAACATATCCTCGACAATGTCCTCTTTGTCCCAATGTCATGAAAGAAGCATGATAAAAAAAAATCTCCACTCCTCTTCCTCAAGCTTGACATTGCTAAGGCCTTTGACTTTGTGCACTGGGACTATTTTCTAGAGGTCTTGAGGGGTTTTGGCCTCGGTAAAAAATGGAGAAATCTTATCTCCTAGGTGTTGGCGACATCTTCTCGGGTGCTCCTCAATGGGTGGCATGAGAGGGGGCTCATGCAAGGAGACTATAGAGTGGGTCATAAGGGGAGGGGGTGTGAGTAGAATATTGGCCTATTTCTTTAAAAAGCAAGTTATTCAAAGAGGACCAGAGTAAATAATACTAAGATAGAACTAAATAGAGGAAGTATAAGCTAAATTGACCGAGTCAAAGATATCAACATGCTATATAGAAGAATAATCAAGTAGCAATATAGGTACTCAATCCTAAGAAAATAGATAGATAACCTTGAGAACACCTAGTCAGAATACAAAGGTAAACATAACTTCATGCAGTACAATAGAGTGGTTTTCAACAATTTCAAAACACACACATAGAAGGTAGATGCGGAAGATCTTCGAAACACAAAGGAATTACTGAAAGTAACCGAGTGCGAAGAACTGGAACCTGTTAGCTCGACCAAGACAAAGCGATTTGTTAGACTAGTTCTTCGCACTCGGTTACTTTCAGTAATTCCTTTGGCCAGTGAAAGCGACTAGAGAACTTTGTCAATCAATCTCTTATCTGGAAGATTAACTCCCACTTGATTCAAGCGATTGAAGTACCCAGACATTCTGAGCACATGCTCACTGGCTGAGCTATTCTCCTCCATCTTGTAGGCAAAGATCTTGTCAGATGTCTCAAACCTCTCAACATGGGCATGAGCCTAAAATACCAATTTCAGCTCTTGGAATATCTCATATGTTCCATGGCGTTCAAAACGCTTTTGGAGCCCCGACTCTAAGCCGTAAAGGATGGCGCACTAAACTATCAAGTAGTCATCAGAACGTGTCTGCCAGATGTTCTCAACATCCACAGACGACGCTAGAGGGGTTGGCACACCGAGCGGTGCATCAAGGACAGAAGCCTTCTGTGTAGCAGTGAGGACAATCCTCAGACTACGGCCCTAGTCCGCACAATTGCTCACAATAACTTTCAACTTAGTCTTTCTCTAGGAACGTATTAAAACAGGGAGCTTAAGCATGAGCTATTGATCTGCAACTTAATTTGCAAAGACAATTTAGACTATGTTCATGACAATGAGTTCAATTAATCAAATTATTTAAAGAACTCCCACTTAGATAGACATCCCTCTAGTCATCTAAGTGATACATGATCCGAATCGACTAAGCCATGTCCGATCATCACGTGAGACGGACTAGTCATCAACGGTGAACATCTCCATGTTGATCGGATCTACTATACGACTCATATTCGACCTTTCGATCTCTTGTGTTCCGAGGCCATGTCTGTACATGCTAGGCTCGTCAAGTCAACCTAAGTGTTTCGCATGTGTTCCGAGGCCATGTCTGTACATGCTAGGCTCGTCAAGTCAACCTAAGTGTTTCGCATGTGTTCCGAGGCCATGTCTGTACATGCTAGGCTCGTCAACACCCGTTGTATGCGAACGTTAGAATCTATCACACCCGATCATCACGTGGTGCTTCGAAACAACGAACCTTGGCAACGGTGCATAGTTAGGGGGAACACATTTCTTGAAATTTTAGTGAGGGATCATCTTATTTATGCTACCGTTGTTCTAAGCAAATAAGATGTAAACATGACAGACATCACATGCAAATCATAAAGTGACATGATATGGCCAATATCATCTTACGCCTTTTGATCTCCATCTTCGAGGGACGGCATGATCACCTTCGTCACCGGCATGACACCATGATCTCCATCATCGTGTCTTCATGAAGTTGTCTCGCCAACTATTACTTCTACTACTATGGCTAACGGTTAGCAATAAAGTAAAGTAATTACATGGCGTTTTCATTGACACGCAGGTCACACAATAAATTAAGACAACTCCTATGGCTCCTGCCGGTTGTCATACTCATCGACATGCAAGTCGTGATTCCTATTACAAGAACATGATCAATCTCATACATCACATATATCATTCATCACATCCTTTTGGCCATATCACATCACATAGCATACCCTGCAAAAACAAGTTAGACGTCCTCTAATTGTTGTTGCATGTTTTACGTGGCTGCTATGGGTTTCTAGCAAGAACGTTTCTTACCTACGCAAAAGCCACAACGGTGATATGCCAATTTCTATTTACCCTTCATAAGGACCCTTTTCATCGAATCCGATCCGACTAAAGTGGGAGAGACAGACACCCGCTAGCCACCTTATGCATCAAGTGCATGTCAGTCGGTGGAACCTGTCTCACGTAAGAGTACGTGTAAGGTCGGTCCGGGCCGCTTCATCCCACAATGCCGTCGAATCAAGATAAGACTAGTAACGGTAAGCAAATTGAACAAATCGTCGCCCACAACTACTTTGTGTTCTACTCGTGCATAGAATCTTCGCATTAACCTGGCTCATGATGCCACTGTTGGGGATCGTAGCAGAAATTTAAAATTTTCTACGTATCACCAAGATCAATCTATGGAGTCATCTAGCAACGAGAGAGAGGGGAGTGCATCTACATACCCTTGTAGATCGCGCGCGGAAGCGTTCAAGAGAACGGGGTTGATGGAGTCGTACTCATCGTGATCCAAATCACCGATGATCCTAGCGCCGAACGGACGGCACCTCCGCGTTCAACACACATACGGAGCGGGGACGTCTCCTCCTTCTTGATCCAGCAAGGGGGGAGGAGAAGTTGATGGAGATCTAGCAGCACGACGGCGTGGTGGTGGAAGTAGCGGGATCCCGGCAGGGCTTCGCCAAGCGCAAGCGGGGAGGAAGAGGTGTCACGGGAGGGAGGGAGGCGCCAGGGCTTGGGGTGCTGCTCCCATGCGCCTCCCCACTATATATAGGGGTGGAGGGGGCTGGTTTCTTGCCCTCCAAGTCCATTGGGACGTTGGCAAAGGTGGGGAAAAGAAATCCCATCATTTTCCTTCCCCACCGATTGTTATCCCCCCTTTTTAGGGATCTTGATCTTATCCCTTCGGGATATGATCTTATTCCTTCTAAGGTGGGATCTTGGTGCGCCTTGACCAGGGGTGTGGGGCCTTTCCCCCACTACCCACGTTCATGTGGGTCCCCCCATGCAGGTGGGCCCCACTTCGGAACCTTCTAGAACCTTCCCGGTACAATACCGAAAAATCCCGAACATTTTCCGGTGGCCAAAATAGGACTTCCCATATATAAATCTTTACCCCCGGACCATTCCAGAACTCCTCGTGACGTCCGGGATCTCATCTGGGACTCCGAACAACTTTCGGTTAACCGCATACTAATATCTCTACAACTCTAGCGTCACCGAACCTTAAGTGTGTAGACCCTACGGGTTCGGGAACCATGCAGACATGACCGAGACACCTCTCCGGCCAATAACCAATAGCGGGATCTGGATACCCATATTGGCTCCCACATGTTCCACGATGATCTCATCGGATGAACCACGATGTCGGGGATTCAATCAATCCCGTATACAATTCCCTTTGTCAATCGGTATGTTACTTGCCCGAGATTCGATCGTCGGTATCCCAATACCTCGTTCAATCTCGTTACCGGCAAGTCACTTTACTCGTTTTGTAATGCATGATCCCGTGGCTAACTCCTTAGTCACATTGAGCTCATTATGATGATGCATTACCGAGTGGGCCCAGAGATACCTCTCCGTCATACGGAGTGACAAATCCCAGTCTCGATTCGTGCCAACCCAACAGACACTTTCGGAGATACCTGTAGTGCACCTTTATAGCCACCCAGTTACGTTGTGACGTTTGGTACACCCAAAGCATTCCTACGGTATCCGGGAGTTGCACAATCTCATGGTCTAAGGAAATGATACTTGACATTAGAAAAGCTCTTAGCAAACGAACTACACGATCTTGTGCTATGCTTAGGATTGGGTCTTGTCCATCACATCATTCTCCTAATGATGTGATCCCGTTATCAATGACATCCAATGTCCATGGTCAGGAAACCATAACCATCTATTGATCAACGAGCTAGTCAACTAGAGGCTTACTAGGGACATGTTGTGGTCTATGTATTCACACATGTATTACGGTTTCCAGTTAATACAATTATAGCATGAACAATAGACAATTATCATGAACAAGGAAATATAATAATAACCATTTTATTATTGCCTCTAGGGCATATTTCCAACAATCCCGAGGGCTGAAATGACCATTGGAGGTGGGGCCACCAACGTAGACGTGACACGTGGTAAACGATCAGATTTCGAACATATCCACTGGACTGACTTGCATAACAAGTCATCCAACTCCTCAGCGAGGACTTTTAACTAATGTGTCCCGAAGAACTTCTTTTTGAATCCGAAGCTAAACGAAATGCTTCAAAGGAGATTTCAGAGTCTTCACTCGAAGAATTAGATTGGATTGAGCATACACATGAAGACTTCAATCTTAGCTTTGACTTAGATGCCTCTTAATAGTACGATTTACCCTATAGATGCAATAGAAGAAAATGAAACTAGAAAACCAAATTCCTCCCAAGAGCTTCAAATTCCTCGCAGAGAGCTTCATGTGCCTCAAACTGGCATTCCGAAGATTACATTGTTTCACACAACTTTTAGGGGTCATAACTCTACGGTTAAACCAAAAGTGCTTAGGGACTTTCACTTGTATACTCACAGTCATATTGGTCCCTTAACTATTTTGTTATTAAATCATCCAAAACCCTATAGGGGGCATTATATGTACTTACAAAGACCCCATCTCCCTAATGCTCTTTACCATGTCCCTTGACCCCATGCAGAAAACCCCGAGAAGGACAACTGAGATGGGCATACTTAAACCACTGAGAAACAGAACTACAAGAATTAGATCACATTTTGTGCTAATGATGCAACCCTTTTTGTTAACTCGATAGAGAGGATATGGTGGCGCTGCATGAAATCCTTTCCAACTTCGAAGAAACATCAACAGATGCATCCAACTTAGGGCAACTCTAGCATATTCTGCATATTTGCGATCACCAAAAATGCAAACCGTACTATCGCCAAAATATTTGGATGTTGAGACAGACAAAGGCAAACTCAGAGTCGCTATATCATGGCCTCCAAATTTCATCTACCTCGTGGGACTCAATCTTCAGTGGGACATCCTTCTCCCCCACTCCCCCT
Source organism: Triticum aestivum (assembly GCF_018294505.1). Classification (NCBI taxonomy): domain Eukaryota; kingdom Viridiplantae; phylum Streptophyta; class Magnoliopsida; order Poales; family Poaceae; genus Triticum; species Triticum aestivum. The sequence continues at coordinate 66,270,429 of NC_057814.1, read as the reverse complement.
TCCATCCTCATCGTGACATGGGGGACCACATGAAGTTTTGTTCGTGCCATGGTTTTTGCCGAATGGAGTGAGCTTCAAAAGTTGGCCCCGAGATGCCAAATGTGGAGGTTGGGAGGCCAGATATGAAGGGTCCTCCATAGTGCATGGCGATATCGACTCGTATGGCGACTCCGCCAGAGCTGTTTTTTGCTGGATGCGTTCAGTTATTATGAAGTTTGGATGTTTTCGACGATTCTGCTAGAGTTGCTCTAACATTTAATTGCATGCAATGATGCCGTGCAGAATTTACGCGCTTAAACATGGACAAATGCACCTGCGGCCCTCCTTCCGTTTCATAGCACCAAATCAAGGTGTGTTCATGCTGTCCTGCTTCATACAGTATACCTATAGCGACGTAACGTACGAGGACCATGCATATATGCCCTAATCCTCCTCTACGTGTTGCCTTATTTTTAAACAAGAGAGGTTGCTGATTTGTTTTGCATGCTTGCTTTGTGACAAACATTACTTGTTTTTTTAATCCTTTACATCGTTTAGCCAAGAAGATTGATACCGTGTTTCAACTTTCTGCATCAGTGTGAAACCTGGGAAACAATATGGGCCTAACACCAGACCTGCGTCTTGACTTTGGTTCTGAAGTCTGGGATGTATTGTACTATTTTACTAAGTTTATATTTCACATGCAGAGTTGACCATCATAAATAAAATAATTAAAATTATATACTCTATTGACCAATTTATTCATGGTGCATGTTCACTTTCACTAAAACTTCATGAATTTTGCCAGCCAGGATGAGGTTCTCTGGTTACTCCTACCTCCAATACAGTGCAATTGAAATTCTTTTAGGGGTGTGTGTTTGCGAACATTCATTCAGGATTCGAGCATGTTTTCAGTGTAAGCACTTCTCGTCCGATAGATTACCATCTGATCAAACCATTCGAAGGTATGCACAAGAATCTAGTAGCCCCAAACGGTAAATTAACTTAAAAAAACAGGTAAACTATATTACCTGTAAATCTGAGCTGCCAAAAACAATTATGATCTTGTATACTGATCATAGGGGTCTACCTTTATCAAAGAACCATGAACTTTGGTTATATAATCAAAGCATGAACTCTGAAAAACAATATGTGGGCTTACCGCCGGACTTGCGCCTTGCCTTCATTCTGTAGTTTAGGATATACCACTAAGTTTTGTATCTTTCCTGGAGACATGACTACTGTATTTAGTCAAACTTATATATACTATTGATCAATTTATTCATGGTGCATGTTCAATTTTACTAAAGATTCATGAATTTTGCTTGTTACCCATCCCCACTATGTGCAATTGAAATTCTTTCAGAATTTGTAGGCAACCAAACGGCCCCTAATCACCCTTGGGTCACATGCGGGCACCTAACGCCGTTCAAAAGCACACAGCCTTTTTTAAGAGCAATCCATTATTGACATTATTTCCGTTGTTTCAATTGCCAGGTAGTGCTAATACAAATAGGTTTGGACCTATCTAGGACACTGTTTTTTTATGTATTATCAATTGATAATTTGGCAATGGATGCTCTATATACCTTACCAATGAATGTGTGCAGCCCCTACCCTGCCTGCGTGGATCAAGGTGGCTTTCCACTTTGAGCCACCTCTCTACATAGACCACACAACCACAGGAGAACTCATGTGCGCTAGCATTTCCGAATCCATCGCATGACTAAATATATTCTCCAGTTGGAATTATAAATCCATACTCTACAATATATATATATATATATATATATATATATATATATATATATATATATATATATCTATATCTCTATATATATATATATATCTATGATTATGTTCAGTCAGAAGAACAAGATGACACATATCCTAATATGTGGTATTTTCAGGCACTCGGTTGTTCTACTTCTGTCTAAACATCTGTCCTTATCACTTGGTATATAAGTGCGCTAATTAATTTTGGAGAAAAACAATCAAGCGGCGAGAATATCTCGAGTCACTAGCTTGCACTCTATGAAGTCGCGAGAATTTGATGTGTTTGCTAGGGGCAGCTCTGGCACCTAATCTCAACAAACAAATCCACCACAAGTTAAGGTATTACTTCATATTTATAACTTGTAATTTCTGTATGGAACACTACATTGCTGCCAATATTGATGGATTAATTATTGGTCAAAACCTTAATGCTCAACGACTCAAAACAGGCCTTATGTTTTGAAACGGATGGAGTTACGCCACATATAAAACTTGTGATTTCTTGGCAGAATTTTTACTGCAGATGACAAAGTGGTGCTACTTGCACATGGGTAGGAATCAAATCGAATCGAATCCGCTCCGATATTTGTGTGGGTCGGGAGCTAACCTGGGAAAACTAATACAAGGCGTGACGTTTACCTGATTCCAAAACCTCGTACGGTGCACACAAGAAACACCCATTTGCAAGAAAAATATTGTTGCCCTTTCACAGGTTCCAGAGATGGCAGCAAGTTGCATGATATATTTAGTTAAGGAAATGAACGAGCTCATTGATCAGCATGCACTTTGCCTCCTTAATTTGCTACTAATTACATGAGTTAATCTGCAAGTTGCATATTTGGATGAGTAGCTAACTATGCTTACCTTACTTCAGTTCATTCATATAAATACAGGGGCAGTACATGCTCACACACAACCATCTATTAATTGGACCACGGGAGGGAAGATCTAGCTAGCTAGGTAGCAGATAATTAGCGAGTTGAGTGAATATATGCTTAACTAAGGAGATCAAAGAGCTATCATGGTGAGGGGCAAGATTGTGATTAGGAGGATTGAGAACATGAGCAGAAGGCCGGTCACATTCTCCAAGCGGCGTCATGGCCTGCTGAAGAAAGCACGTGAGCTGGCCATCCTCTGTGATGTCGAGGTCGGCGTCATTGTCTTCTCCACCGGTCACCTCTACGAGTATGCCAACTCCACCGCCGCCACCAGCATGGGCACGACCATGCCTTCCATCATTCAAAACTACCAATCTGCACAAGAGCAACATCAGCTGCTGAATCCAGTGTCACAAGTCATGGTATGCATGCATTCCTTGTAACCTTTTTTACTCTTCCAAAATACATGATGTTTTTTACATGTAGACATGCAGTTTGCATGATGCAACTTTGACTGCTATTTTTTTTGTAAATAAGTTGGTAAATTACATAATTATAAAAGAAGTTTTCAGGAAAAATATAATGATGTTATGCTCATGTGTGACCAATCTCAGTAAATGTACTCCCTCAGTCCCATAATATAAGACGTTTTTGCAAGCTATGTTAGCTTGCAAAAACGACTTATATTGTAGGACGAAGGGATGTTTGATTCTTACTGTATGCATATACTTTTAGCACTACACCATAAGTCTCAAAAAAGCGTATTTTGAAAATACCCATAATAGTACCACTTCTTATTTTATTTTGGACAAAAGTTGTGACACTCATTTGTAACAGTTCACAGTAAATTAAAGTTTCTGGTAATAGTTTTTTTCTAGTTTTGGCAAGAGGAAGTCAGGAAATTACAGGAGGAAATGCAGATGCTTGAAGAACATCATAGGTACAAGTCCTTAGTTCAGTTCCTTCCATTGATATCTACGTAATTTAAATAAGTTTGAGTAAAGACCCGAAAATGCATTCAAGTTATCCCATTATTGTTTGACTTTCAGGAAGCTAATATGGGGGAGAGATTATCAAACTTAGCAGTCACAAACATATGTTTAATGGAAAATCAGCTGGAGAAGAGCTTACACCGTATTAGAGAAAAGAAGGTAGCTGAGCTCGCTCTGTTTGTTCTTATTTATGCTAATCATTGTACCCTCTTCCATAATCACGACACTAACATTGTTTTTTAGGAAATATAATAACTATGTGTCTCCTGATATCTGTTTTAGGAACAAACACTAGTAGAAAAAGGGCCTATTGTCCCGGTTCGTAAGGCCCTTCTGTCCCGGTTTTTTAACCGGGACTAAAGGGTCGTTACTAATGCCCTAAGGCTTTAGTCCCAGTTCTTACACAAACCGGGACAGATGGGCCTCCACGTGGCCGGTGCAGCGTGCCCAGGCAGGAGGGCCTTTAGTTCCGGTTGGTGGAACCAACCGGGACCAATAGGCATCCACGCGTCAGCAGGTGTCAGGCACAACATTCTGTGCCTTCCACTGCAGCAATTCTAGTACGGTACCGAGCTTTGTGTTGCCATCTTCGTAATTGGGGTACAACCCTTTTTTGTGATCCTCTAACATGCGATCGAACTTCAGCTTCTTTTGACTTTCGCATTGCGTCCTTGCATCGACAATGACCCGGCGGAGATCATCATCATCGGGCACATCGTCTGGTTCCTCTTGATCTTCAGCAGCTTCCCCCGTTGCAGCATCATCGGGCACATCGTCTGGTTCCTCTTGATCTTCAGCTGCTCCCCCCGTTGCAGCATCACCGTATTCAGGTGGCACATAGTTGTCATCGTCCTCTTCTTCTTCGCCGTCTTCCATCATAACCCCTATTTCTCCGTGCCTCGTCCAAACATTATAGTGTGGCATGAAACCCTTGTAAAGCAGGTGGGTGTGAAGGATTTTCCGGTCAGAGTAAGACTTCGTTTCCCACATTTAGGGCATGGACAATACATAAAACCATTCTGCTTGTTTGCCTCAGCCACTTCGAGAAAATTATGCACGCCCTTAATGTACTCGGAGGTGTGTCTGTCACCGTACATCCATTGCCGGTTCATCTGCGTGCATTATATATAATTATGTGTGTCAAAAGTAAGAAAATCAGACAAGTATCTATCTGAAGTAAGAAAATCAGACAAGTATCTATCTAAAGTAAAAAAATCAGAAAGAAGATAAGAACAAGAGGCTCACCACGGTGGTGCCGGCGACGAGATCGGCGCGGGCGATCGACGGCGGTGAAAACGGGGACGGGGTGTGACGGACCACTAAACCTAGACAAATCTCGGAAAAAATGGAGCTCCGAGGTCGAGCTTCGAGAGGAGAAAGCTTAACTAGTGTGGCTCGGGCATTTCATCGAACACCTCATGTGCATAGGAGGTGAGCTAGAGCACCCAATGCCCTCCCCCTCGCCGGCCAGCAAAAAACAGAGCACTGTGGAGTGCTCTGCTGCGGCGATGGGGTATATATAGGCAACTTATTTGTCCCGGTTCATGGCAGGAACCGGAACTAAATCCCCCCTTCTGTACCGGTTCTAGGCACGAACCGGTACCAATGGCTGTGGGCCAGGAGCGCGGCCCATTGGTCCCGGTTCGTGCCTAGAACCGGGACAAATGGATCCAGACGAACCGGGACCAATGCCCACGAGGCCCCGGCCGGCCCCCTGGGCTCACGAACCGGGACTAATGCCCCCCATGGGTCCCGGTTCGTGAAGAACCGGGACTAATGGGCTGGCCAGGCCCGAACCAAAGCCCTGTTTTCTACTAGTGAAAGTTTCGCCAATCATATTCTACAACTCAATGAGAAGGTTCGCCAATATTTCTATCACACGCATGTGCAATTTTACTTAGTTGCCATTATTGTGTAAAGTTTACATCAATACATATAAAAAAGTTACATTTCATACGTGCTAATTCAACAAAGTGACCTTGTAGGGATACATCTTTCATCAAGAGAATATTCGACTCTCCGGGGAACTAAAGCTTATCCATGAACAAAACTTGGAATTAAAGAACAAGGTAACTGAATAACTTGACTATGTATTCAAATTCTTTGTGGGGGTTGAGATTAATGGTGCTGCTTGATATTGGTTTCAGCTTTGTGTATTGGATGGCTCTTCTAAGGGTGCAACATATTACCCTCCAAGTCAGACTGTATATATGAAAAGTATTAAGGAGCACTAATTCTGCCAGTTATATATAACATGGCAGCCTCTTCTGGCAGTTGAGTTCACAGTTTCATAAAGATGCAGAAGCTGGAGTTGAACTTTTTTTTATAGTTGCATCGTCTTGATATGGTGCAAATAATCAATAAAATAAAGCTAATTAATACAGGCTTTTCATTTGCAAGCGCGTGAGATATTGTGTTGGGTATTGATTCGTCATATATATGTGCACTTAAGTTGTTACGCCAGGCTTTCACCTATTGCAGAAAATTCTCCACTACTGTCTCCCGTAGGAGTATAGGCCGTTTCAAGTGTGGCTGATCATCCTCTAGAATATGACTCCTGCATATAGTTGTCTTGATCATCTATAGCTAGCTTGTTCAAAATGTTTTTACCATGTATGTATATTCTTTAATTTTGGATTTATACCCATGAAGAGCCTGAAGTATTTTTCAAGTGCTAATAACTGGTCGGCTAACTTGGAGACTGGACTCTCTGCCGAGCTCTTCTGTTTGCTGAGTCTGCTATTCGGCAAACTGGTTGTTCGTCTTGATCCCGTGAAGTAGAACTCGGCAAAAAAAAAAGAACTGAGTAAAGACCGATTTTCCAGTAGTTTGACATGGGAAAATAAAGATGACCTAATTAATTAATTTAACTGGAGAAGCAAGAAAGTAGCAGGGAGAATCAGTGCCTCCAGCTTTGTCCACTCATCCCAAAACACCTGAAGGTACATACAGCTGAGCTGATGCAAGAGCAAAAAGAAAGAATCAAATCAGATCAGATCAGAGTGGTTGCATCATTAAGGACTACATACTAAAGATCAAGTGGTGCCATCCCGCGAAAAAAGAAGAAGAAGAAAAGATCAAGTGGTGCCATGACTCAGAGCACCAAATCTGGAAGGAAATCATCTTACTCTGATCTAATGCATTACTGACTCTAATCGAGATCGAACGCCGTCACTCGCGTGGACTGCACATTTTTTGCATCGTGCTCTGTGGCCACTTTACTTACTAACCTTAAAACTGTCCTTTTTTGGATGAGCCAAGTGGAAAGCTAGCTAGTACATATGTGTGCTCATCAATCTAGCAACCTTAAACAACATGGTACTACTAGCTAACGTTTTATATCTTGGATGTTACCTTTAGCACCGAAATGCCAATGTTCCTGCCACACCCACCTCAATATGTCTACAATTATTATCTATTAAAAATCACAACCAACAAACTTTTCCGAGGTATCTGAAATACAAACTTCAGAAAATATTGGAATCACCATACGCAAGAAATTGATTGAAAAGAAACTGAAATTCAGATATTTAGTCGCAAATAGAGGTTTCGCTAACATGGCCGAGTTGTAACAAAGACGCAACTAGGTTTATTGGTTGTGGCAGATCTATGACTTCTTAATCTGTAAGATTTGGAATCTTACACGTTAATGCATCAGACGTGTGATATTGGCATCAAAAGTCGTACCTTGATTGTCGAGAAAAAAATCATGCCGTTTGTGGCCTTCCATATCGACCATGTTAATATACAATTGGACAGTCGTACCAAGATATAAGTACATGGTTATGAAGAAAATGTACTACCCACATGTTACATGGTAACATGCCGAGATACAATTTAATGGCCCCATCAAGATATGAGCACACAACTTTTAATAAATTAAGGTACCACTCACAAGTTACATGGCAACTAGTCGAGATTCAATTGGATAGCTCTACCCAGATATAAGCACACAATTTTGAATATAATGTACCACCCATATATACATTGCAAGATATGGACACACCGTTTTCAGCAAGGGGTACACCACATACTACTTAGGTTTTGAAAGAGAGGTATGAGCACACGGTTTTGAAGAAACCAGAAACCACTTGCCTCTCAACACGAATGGAGCAGGTTTTGCCACTCCAACGGTCCAACCTTAGTTAGAAACAAATCTACAACTTTGAATAGGTGCCTAACGCGACTGCTAGACTATTTCAATGGATCGAACAAAAGGACGCTGGCTTGGTAATTGACACCATATTGTACGGCACAGGTTATGGCAACATGTCCGAAGCTAATAGGTTATCCTCGTACCCAAAGTTTAAACTATGAACAGTCGCAACAGTATTGTATATTATGGACGTCCTTGTCGTAGCCACAGAGGAAAATAGTATGTAGTGGGCCATTCATTAACCTAATTTACTGTGGAAATGGTATTTAGCGAGTTGTTTAAGCCTAGGTTAGCGTTGTCATCACATGGGGCCTCTCAATCCCTTTTGGTTTGGAGACCATTACAAGCAAACCCAACAATACAAAAATAGCTAGCTGAATCAGGTAGCAGCTGGGGGAAAGCTTCAACTAGACTTGTCGATTGTCACCCAGATAGTAGAGAAGAAACAATTATCAGCTTCTAGCTTAGCTTAGCTCCATTTCGATTGGTTCTTAATTACTTTTGTCAATCGGCCGGCCAGCCGGCAGGAGAGAGATCTAGAGAGGAAGAAGAAGAAGAAAGAAGAAGAATAAGATGGGGAGGGGGAAGATTGTGATTGAGAGGATCGACAACCCGACGAATCGTCAGGTGACCTTCTCCAAGAGGCGCGGAGGGCTGATGAAGAAGGCCCGGGAGCTCGCCATCCTCTGTGACGCCGATCTCGCGCTCATCGTCTTCTCCAGCACCGGTCGCCTCTACGACTTTGCGAGCTCCAGGTCTGTTAAATAATTAGTTAGTTCGTGCACCCTCCTAATACTCTCTCATTTACTTAGTTATTCCATCCTCACATAATTTGGTATGTTCTTATAATTCTTTTGTCTTCATCAGCGGAATGGAGGCAATACTAGAGCGGTACCAGGAGGCGAAAGAGGAGCACTACGGGGTGCTGAATCCAACATCAGAGGCAAAGGTATGTATGCCCAGTAACTTTTCCATGCCATCCCATATATTTACCAAATAAAAGAAAGTGGTGAAACAAATAGCAATTAAGCTTGGGTGATGATCTAGCAAGATGTTCTCCGATGATCCGCCTTTGAGTTGGATTTTGTCATTTATTTCCTATGTTTCAAACTATGCAATAAAGATGATTACATGTAGCAATCGGTGCAAAACCGGGAGCCAGAGGTATATATTCCTCCTTTTTGGAAAAATAGCAATCAAGCTAGCTAGATGTATGTATAACTCGTTTCCATGCACTAATTAACTGAATTGGCGAACCCTAGCGCCGCCGGGCCTAAGCTTTCCCCCACTTCTCTCCTCCTCGCCGCTGCCAGAGGGCCCCGCCGGGCAATGCCCGGCCGGCGTCGGTGGCGGAGGGGCATTGTCTCCCCTCCCTCGGTGGATGTATAGAGCGGCGGCGTGGTGGCGGACGTTGGCGGCCAGGTCGCAGGCGGGGAGCGCTGCATGGGTCCGGAGTCTGGACCCCATGGCCGTGGTGTCCCCTGGATCGGGCGGATCCATCACCGCGGGTTGCGGGGGTCCTGGTCGCCGCGGGTGGTGCTGCAGCGTCGCGACGTGGTGAGGGTTGCCTGGGGTGCTGCTGCTCGTGGTCTGGTCGGCCCGTGCGGCTCCCCGCTGGGGTCCGGTGAGGCCCAGATCTGAGGCTGGCCGGCGCTCGCCGGCCAGACGCGGGGCCTTGCCAGGAGGGCGACGGCCGTTGTGTTCCTCGCAAGGGGGAGCGGTCGTGGCCGTCTGCTTCCTCCTATGGCAGTGTTGGCTCTCCTCAGACGCCCTCTTGTTGACCGGCGGTGAGTCAGGGTCCTGGGCGCGGCTGCCCCGACCGCCCTTCCTCGGAGTCTTATTTATTGGTGCTGGTCAGTGTTTGGGAATACTAAGGCTGCTCAAGGCCCTTCTTGTCGCCGGTGATTTACTTCGGTGTGTCCTTCTCCTCTTTTAGATGGCGGTCTTCTTGTCATACGAGGTCATCCCGGGACCAGGGGGTTGCCGGGATCAACGTCATGCAGGGCAGGCAGGTTGCCGGTGATCTCAGCCAAGGTGCATTGGTGTGATTGTTGGTTGCCATTGCGGGACTTGGAGTTTGGCTGGTGGGGTGCTGGTAAATGCCGTGCTTGACCTTGACGACGATGATGTCCACGGACGCCATACTCTTCCTTGGAAGCGTCATCTTTTGTGCCCTCCTCCTTCAAGCTGAGGGTATCTTCCTACATCGCCGGTCTTGGCTTTTGGAGTGTGCCGAGGGTGCGGTGGCCTGATTGATGAGTGGCGCCGTGGCGCTTCGGGAAACCTGTGCCCATTGCTAGGTTCAAGCAAGCCCCTTTGGTTTAGTGCTTCATTTAGCTTTGCTTTGTCCAAGTTTCTAGTTTCCTGTTCGCCAGTGTGAGCTTCTATTGTATAGCTGGTATCCCGAGCGGTGTCGGTGTGTTTGTATGGTTCCTTTGTAATGGTTGATGCTTTATGTATAAAGCGAGACGATGGCCTTTTTCGGTATTGACTGAAGTGGCTAATCATTCAGTTGAACAGATAACCACCTACCAGTTAGTAGTTGTCGTACGTTATTGACTTCTAAGGAAGCTAAATCTCCAAAGCTTGCAATGCCAAACGAATTAGAGGATCACCATCCTTATTGATTAATTTAGTAGGTTAGGGTCTTGGTCACGTGAATGGTGCACATTTCACCTGATGTCTTGTGGTCGCATGGATGGTGCCAAAGGGCAAGTGTGTCGCATCTTTGCAGCTTAAATCTATCTAGGCCTTCATGGCCATTATCGAAAATGCTCTGACCCAGTCCTTTGTTCAAAGGAATTCCATATGATTTTTTTCAGGATTTGGGTTAGGAAAAGTTTCTAAGAATTGCTTTGGAGGAAATATTTCATGCACGCAAACCTCTTTGTATAATTCCTCTAGTTTACTCTTTCATCCAAATTCCTATGTTTTTCTAGTCTTATAGGATTCAAGGACAAATGTAATTCCAATCACGTGTTTTTCCTTCTTTTCCCTACATTTTGAAAATCATGTCACCTGAGGACCTCAGGTCCTCTTTGGTCAGGAATTATGAAAATATAGGAACAGAAAAAAACATCAAAATGGATGTCATGTCATAATAGTTCCTACATAATTTGAATGCACATCATTCTATTTCTATGATATAACCAGTTTGGTTGTACTATAGTTAAAATGTGGAGATTTGCCGAAAGGATTGCGAACACGGAATAGGTGTCAAAGAAATACAGAAAAATTCCACGAGATTGCTCAATGGGAGTTTTCCTTTTGAGCTACATGTAGAGGAGACAATTGAAATCTTCCTATGGTTTTCTAATCCTACAAACTAAAAAAAAGTCCAATGGAATTCGTTTAAACCGGCGAGGCCCCTTAAAAATGCTATCATATAGGGGGTGTATTTAGCAAAAGTATGGCTATCACATGACTATCTAGATATCCACTCAAATTTTTCTCATAAATATCCCCTCCTGGCTATCACACGACTCATCCATGGTGAGATAGCTTGTAACTCCATGCATGTTTTCTTGTCTCAAGTGTAACCCAAGCTCCCTAAGATTGGGATATCTCATGCATGCCACAATAAATCATTCCTACAAATATCTATCTACAAATATTGCAGAAAAATACCGACCACTAGGAAACCTCTAAGACATCTTGTTTATACCTAGATTGTCCAATTTTGTCACTAAACTATGCCACATTTTGTTCCATTCTTCATTTCTAGAAAAAATGTATTACTCTTCCCCATGGAGGTGTTTTTGGATAATGTTAGCTTTTGTTAAACACCCTGCATTCTAACCAATCTTATTACATTGCCTCAATACAACAAACTTTGATCTTGTTGCCAAAAGGAGAGGAAGATAAAAAAACATGGCCCAAAAAAGATGAAAATTCCAAACAAGATCACTCTAAACATTCATAAGATCGTCACTAGCACACTGCCCAAAATAGGACATAAACTCCCCGGTAGTTCACTCGGGCTTCTTTGGGCAAGCTCCATCGATTCTCTATGTTGCACCTTCTGCAATAACACATATGGCTGCAATCAATTAGTACACGGGAGGATCAACCACATACAAGAATGAACTTTTTTTTCGAAAGATGACATCATTTTGTAGAATCAGGTAGACCAAAACATCATTGTGGTCTGTATCAATACGAGAGTTCCTAACATGTATGATCTCCTATTGGGATTAAGGTATAAGGACTAGAGGGAGGGGTGGATAGTCCAACTAAACAATGCTTGGGAGTTTTAGGACAAGGCAATGATGACTAGACAACTAAAAGTACTAGAAGAACGCCCGTGCGTTGCAACGGGGCCACATTAACTTTAAGAGTTCAATATTAATATTCTCATACATATCAAGTGACATTGGCGACCGTTTTTACCATCAAATCCTCACACACACACACACTCCCCCTCCCTCTTCCTCACTCCCTCTCCCCCTCTCCCTCTCTCTCTAAGTCACACACACATATCCATCTTATTGGGTACGGGACCATAATCCATCTATTTCACACACACACACGCTAGTGCATAACAATATGGATTATGTATATTATATTTGCCACCACAACTGAGGAAATCAATTTCATGTAAATCGGCCAGCCACAGCTCCAAGAATACGCGGAGGAGGTGGCCCGGGTCGGCGTCAGCGCCATCCGGTGCGGGCCACGGGCCTGCTTCCAAGTGCGTCTGTGCGCCGGCCACCCACACCGGGTCCTTCAAGTGCCGCTTCCACCGCACCAACTCCCAGGGCCAGGGAAGCCGCCCTTCTTCGCCCCCTTCACCGGCCGCGGCCAACGCGGTGCCGCGGCACCCGGCCTCGCCGTCCTCGTCCTCCGGCACCGTCGCGAGCCAGTGATGCAGCCCAAGCATCGGCCTCGAGAATCAAGAACGCTCGACAACGGAGAGGGAAGGGAAGATCATATACATGTCATAAGAAAGGGAGTTTATTTACTGCTCCCTTGATGTATTGTTTCCTTTGTTTGGAAATTTATTACCATCCGTGAGTTAAGGTAAGGTTAATGTGATTGAACAATTTTTCTGAAAATCAATTATTTATTTTCTAGTTAATGTGACTGAGTGATTTAAGGTAAGGTTAATTAATTTAGATTTGATCTTTAGAGATTGTTTGTGATTGATTCTACATTACTAAATAACTTGCGCCAGTATGGAAAGTTCTGATCTGTTCATATTTCTTTCATTGTGTGAGAGGGTGACGCGAAAATAAACCGATGAAGTGGGGGAGGGGACGAAAAAAAATCTATGAGAAAAACCAGCGAAGGTGGGAGGAGGTACCAAAAAAACATGGGAGGTGGGACGAAAAAAACCCTGGAAGCGAGACTACCAACTGCTCCATTAGGAGTAGAGATTAGCCAGCAAGTAAACAAGAATACTGAGAAGTGGAAAATAAACTTGCAAGTTGCAACTAAGTAGGAGGTGGGGTAAAGGGAATGCGAACACTTGTGATGCAGGGATGTTTTTCCCGTGGTTTAGATAGTTGGCGCAGTCCGACGTCCACGTTGACGGAGGATTTGAACCAACGGTTCTAGGATCACAAGGATCTCGATTGCATTTCCCACCAAGCTTCCCACCCAATGCAATCAAGCAATTTCATCATGGCTTACACTCAGAAGCTCCACTAAGGGCAGATCACCAAGTGGGTGATCTCAGAGCCCGTACAAACTTTTGAGTCTTCCACGCATAGAAACTGATAAGCTCTTAAGTGACTCCTAACCATCTAGGAAGAGCTCACCATCCAAGAGTAGCAAGCAAAGAAAAGTCACTTGATGAGAACTCCTTGAAGGATCTTCAATCGAAGCTTCTAGCAAGAATCCACATGCCTCTCTCTCACAAGGATAGGGCTGTGGTTAAAGAGATGAACTTAAGGTGTAGTGCTTCAAGAATGGAATTCATGGCCTTCAAAGAATCAAGAAGTGGACATGGAATCATCGAACACTTCTTCTCTTCTTGCCTTGTACCTCTTCCTCTATGGTGGAGATGGATGGAGTGGAGTGGCTTGCAAAGGCTGGAATGAGTGAGTTGAATGACTAATGATGAAATGGATTAGTTTCAACCACTAATGGATAAGAGAGGATCCAAAATGTGACCGTTACTACAAAAAGTAGCTAGGCTCGGAAGTGCCAGAAGAAAATTGCGGAACTAGACAGAAAACTCAAATAAATTTGAACAACTAGGGAGACATTCAGGAACTAGATGAAATAACCAGGTACTTGGATGTACCGATGAAAAGAACGAGCCGTGGTTTTGACCAAAAAAAGGCACCTCTTTTTTTGCAATTATAGAATGTCTTGGAAGTACCGGGTAAAACCAATTTCTTAGTAGTACTATAGTGGACATATCAGTTTTTGAAATGAGAATTAGTAGAAAAGGCCAAGTCATAGCACGAAAGTACCGGTTGAAAAATAATTGATGTACATAACTTACACTGTGACTCACAAAGAATTAAACTGAGACGGTCCGGAGTGCCGACGAAAAATGATATGCTCAGAAGTGTCGGGGCCAATGGAGAATGCTTTAAAGTGGATTGGCTTGACAGTTCTGAAACAAAATGAATGAATCATAATTGTGGAAACTTTGCTTGTTTTCTGAGTATGAGTAATTCTAAGTGGCTCTATAGTATCAAAAGATAGATCTTCGGATGTATCGGGGCTTGGAAATCATACAAATGAATGGCTAGGGAGTGGATTATGAGGACTTTGGATGAGGATATGTTCTTGGAGTTCAAATAGAAGTATTTTCTTGTGCCTCTCTTCATAGTATGACTGTCCTACACTAAATGTGAATCTTGGATTAACCAAACAACTAGGAATACATGCTCAAATTTTGAGGTAGACAATTGTTGGGAAACGTAGTAGAAAACAAAAATAAAATCACCCTACGATCACCGAGGAACAATTGAAGATGCATATAGGGTTTGGATCAACGATTGTTACCGAATCCGGAGTGCACCCAAAGTAGACGAGTCGGTATAGATCGTACTTGGAGTCCCTCGAACCGTTGATTACGATCCCACGAACCACCCTCGAATGATCCCTTGAACGGAAGACCGAAAGTACGGCCTCTCTACTTGGTTGTAAGCGTACGGTCTTCATGATCCGGCAGCGCTTCGCCATCCAGAGATAATCATCGCCGGAGAATTAGAGGAGGATATTAGAACCATAGTAGGCTTCAATTATGACGATTAGAGGAACTAGGTCTACCTCTAATTATTCAACTAGGACCAACTAGAACTAGAACTAGATGAACTAGAGGAGGATCTAAAAACTTGTGTATCTCAACGGGCAAAATCCTCTAGTATATATAGGTTTGAGGGGATAGGAGGGGCAGCCACCAAGAAGGGAAAGACCCTCCTTGGGGTGCCAGCTAAAGGAGAAGGAGTCCAACTCCTCCCCTAGTTCAATTCGCCCCCCCCTTAGAAAGGGGGGGGGGGCACTTCCACTTGAGCTTTGGTGGCCCAAGTTGCCTTCCACCACTAGGCCTTTTAAGGCCCGTTGATATTCAATTAAATATAAAAGCCTTCTAACAATTACTAGAGCATTTTATATATAATTTAACATCACCGAAAACATTTTCCACCTATATATTATTTATCAGTAATACCCGGTATTGTCCGATAAACTCCGAAACCCTCTGGTGACCCCGAGACGCTTCCGGTTCCTCTCGGAAGTATTCCGAATATTAATTAAATAATTCCACAAATAAATTATCAATAATCTCATCCTACTAATACTCAACAGATCGTGATTAGCTTAATAAGCTTGTGACCCAGTAGATTCGATAAATCATATACATGAACGAAACCCCTTTGTTCAATGACCGATAGCGGAACCATGGACGTCCATATCGATCCCTATGATTATACGGATGAAATTCGAGCGAAGCTTTGGTTATCATGTGGTGTTCCCTTTGCTTCGCGATACTTTACAAAATCCAAGGCGTGCTGGTATCCTCCTGAGTCATCCACATGCTCACAATACCGTTCTTCTCATTACCAGTTTTGTTCTTCTTTATTGTTGAAGTGTTCTGGCATCCCCGTGATGTAGTCACCTGTGTCTGGCCAGAAGATGATGCATGTCGTCACACCATGAGGGCCCTAAGAATATCTATCCATCACCGCAGGAGAAAATCCCACTTTCGAGCTATGCAGTCCCTTGTCAAACTTTCTGATGAACCTGTAAGTTGTCATTATGATCACCGTGTTACACATGACGTTTGAGCAACCCCAAAGTCCACAGTACGGTAGGAGGTGACTGTGATACTCTCATGGTCTGAGGAACTAAAACACATGCTAACACTCCGTGTTATAACAATTGAATTCAAATGGTATTATCTCAAAGTATAAAAAACAAGTTTTTGGGTCGATTCAATATGATCGTTCTTCTAACGTCATACTCTCAATGTTATTTTACAACTATCAATACACTTGACGATATCCTAAGATCCAGAAAACATGATCACTAACAATACTTGAGCCAGTCTTAGAGGCCAGACTAGGAACCTATTCTTTACCATTTGTCACACACGTGCATATGAGTTTTCCATTGAATCACATATTCCAGAATCATACCAGTTATAGCATGAAATATAACCTCTTAATTATGAAAATGAAAATATAATAATACAATATTATTGCCTCTAGGGCATATTTCCAACAACAATAACTAGAAAAGTTTTATGTAGGAGTCACCAATGATCTTCTACTTATAGTCAAGAGACATGTACAAGAAACTTAGTCCTAGTCCCTGAAATAAACTCACTAAAAATCATTAGTACTCTCAAATGGTGTTGTCATAAATCACTAAAAGCATCTAGGGCATCTACGAGATGCACTTTCAACTTCCATAGTCAAGACAAAAAATATGCAAAATACTACATGTCATGGTGATATTAAAGCTAAATACATAGCTCGACATTCAGTAAATGCTAGACAATGATAAAAACCATATGTTGAATGGTTTCTTGTTCGTAATAACAACTACAATGAGTATCCCCCTTCCCTATTCATTTAACAAAATTATCCTTGGTACAAATTTTTAACAAATAATCATGAAAAGCCTTTATCTCTAAAGGTAGTTTAAGACACAACAAAATTTTAGACCTTAAATTGACCCTCTTATCGACTAAGACGAACACATCAAGCGCAAAGGAAAACTCCACAAGTTTGATGATTTCATTGAAGCAAGTCATGTTCAGTGGTTAGACGCAGATCTACAATCTCGGGGTCAATCTCATTCCAGTTTGCTAAATGTTGGTCAATGACAACACTACTAAAATCCACATGTGGACTCTCAACTTCAATGATCGCAAAAGCATTGGCATTCCTATGACGAACATTACTAAATATTCAGGTATTGTAACCAAAAGAGGTCTATCCCTGATGTACCTATCGTCTCAAAACCAAATTGATTGGCCATTCCCATACTAAGCGATCAAAATTGAACAAAAGTATTTTTAACCTTCATGAGATCCTTTCAAAAATTGGGAGTCTATTGGTTTTACTTTAACCATTGAAAATGTTTCTTGCCCCCAAATACTTAGTAACATGAACGAGAAACTACCACACTTCACTCTTGCTTAGCAACCTAAACAACCATTTACTCAAATGACAACTATTTTTGTGTTCTAGATCAGGAATCTGAGGGCTACACCCATCGTTAGGGATACATAAAATATCTCACAATGATAAATGGTACTATCTCTTATGCTGATTTGACCATCGAATGAATTGAAATCGATAATAGCATAGCCTTCCACGGAACCCCCCGGATCTATGAAAAAGAAATTATAAGGATAGGGAGACTACTTGTCACAAAACTAATCTATATAAGGCACCCCCAACAGGAAAGATTCTTGGACTGCCCAATACTAAGACACTCCTCAAAGCGGTCTTCGATGAACTTCTATTATTGCAAAGCTTGCGACAATTTGTCAGAGTGCCAAGATATTTAAAGTAGGAAAGAACCCATCCCGGAAACAAAAGGCTACATATAATCAAGTCCATGCTCCTTGTATTTAAAAAAATAACACACCCGCTCTTGTGAAAGTCAATCTTCAACGCAAAGACCTACTCAAACACGCTAATTATTACCTTCATATTGATGGCTTACCCAAGTCAAGATCCATAAACAGGATCGTGTCATTGACTTTCCCCATGTAAGTGTGTGCAATCCATAACACTCAGTTGTTTCAAGGGTACTACTATAGAATGGCTCTATACTAACCGACACTAAAACACTGTACTAATAGGCTTGATTGTTTGTCAGTAAAGAAATGCCATCAGGGATTGGTGGTCACCATGAAGGAACCCCAAATTATTGGCCATTCCATAAGCCAAGCCAGTAGGTCATTGTTGGCAAAACCTGGTACAAGTGTCTTCCTCGGGCTCCGCTTGCTATCTCTCACGGTCTCCATTATTTCCTGCTGACCTATGGCGAGAAGATACCACAGCTCTTGCCCCACACTGTGCCGAGGAGGACCACCACTGGTGGTGCGAATGGTCACGATGTCGCTCAGGAGGGAAACACGGGTGTGCTCATATGAGAGGCGATGCAAGGAAGGATCATCGCAACGGTAAAACAAGGGTGACATTATACCCGCAAATAAGAGGGCAGAGGCGGGGGAAAGACTCCCAACCCTAGCCAC
The DNA here is from genome assembly GCF_018294505.1 of Triticum aestivum. Classification (NCBI taxonomy): domain Eukaryota; kingdom Viridiplantae; phylum Streptophyta; class Magnoliopsida; order Poales; family Poaceae; genus Triticum; species Triticum aestivum. Next base: position 66,251,979 of record NC_057814.1, on the reverse strand, counting down.
ATCCACATTTCATTACACATCGCTACCTCAGCCCCCGATCTCATCGGTGGCAAGAGAAGTGGGGACCCGTCCATCTTGTTCTCCCACACCCCGTAGGTTTTTGTTTCCCTAGATATATCGACGAGGTGGCGGCGATGATGGTGTGTTGGAATGAGGTCACTCCAGTATCTCCCTACCTCAACGACATCCAATCCGGTGCCGATGAAAGCCTATGGGAGTTTGTGTCGCCATATCTGTCGGTTCCCTTCTGATCTTGGCAGTATGTCTTTCAAGGAGAGCTATTGGCTGGATATTGCTGGGGCGACTTTGACATCTTCTGTCGTGTTATTATGTGGCGTGGTTCGGTTTCTCCAACCCTTTGAACTGGTGGTGATGAATTGCAAGCCAGTACTGCGTGGGGCTGATGCTCCAATAATGCGGCTTCAGCAATTCCTAGATCTCATCTTGAGGGGCGAGTGACTATTTTAGTCTTAAAATCCTGGCATGGAGAGGGCATTTGCATGTACCCTTTTCCTTTCTTGTTGGTTCAATGCAATTTTTAATTTCTGACTGGCAGCATACAATCAGAGGAAGAAGAAGGCTAGTATGATTTCCAATGTATTTTTTATATTTTACTAGTCGTTCTGCGTCCAATTGTCTATCCTTTGTATTGGCTATTGTTTTCCTTGATATTAATAAGATCTAAGATGTCTTTGGGTATCTTTTTTTAAAGAGGGTGGATCCGGGAAGAAGGTGAAGAGGGGAGGGATCGGGGAGAAGGTGGGGCATGTGGGAGAAATCAACTGGATCAAGAAGAGAGATGTTCAACTGTTGCATGAGAAAGAGGGAGGGTAGGAGATGCGAATTAGGGTTAGGGTTGGTGTTTTTTTATATGTGCAACATGAAAATAGTCTTCTGATTTTTCCATTCGGTGGATTTTACCACTTATGGTCTGTCACTATAGGCGGTGAGTTGTCTACCATAGATGAGCCCTTGTTTTTGGTCTGTCACTTGTCTCGTCTATCACTTATAGAAATTTATTATTGACGGGTCCATTAGTGGTGATGTTTTCAGCTGAATTTTCTACGTGTCCGCTTATGGGCCACAAGGTGCCCATCAGGGGAGGGGGTTCAACAGTGGGTCATTGTGTGGTAGTAGACCACACAAGGGAGCACTGTTATGGATCTCCTAATTAATTTGGTGTGCTTGTGGTTAGTATCTTATTTCAATTCTCTTTGTTGGACAGTTATGGCAGAGGGAGGTTACAACCTTGAGGCAGCAAGTGCAAAACTTACAACACAATAATAGGTACTATTAATGTTCTTGAGTTAGTACTACCTCTGTTTTTAAATGTAAGACATTTTGGCAGTTTAAGTTGAGCTTCCAAAAAGTCATATATTTAGGAACATAGGGTGTATTACCCATGCATTAAAATAAAATACCAATTACTAGAGCTATCTAGAAGTAGTTGTTATTTGAGTGGTTTCATATGCAAATTAATTGATCGAAAATAGTGTGCCATACTGCCATGCATGTCAAGATCTCGCACTCGAAGACTAGCTGGCCAGTGAAATCCATGTATTTAGTAGCATATTTTGTTGTAGTGACTGGAGAAGGCAGCTAGGTAGCTAGTAGTTAGTTACACTGTTAAACCATGTGTCATATGATGTTAGGCAACTGTTGGGAGAGGAGCTATCTGGCACCACTGCTCGAGATCTGCTGTTTTTGGTGAACCAAGTTGAGACGAGCTTGCATTCCGTAAGAAAGAGGAAGGTACCCTTTTCCTTGCCCTTCCCTTCCCTTATTTTCATTCTTTTTTTTGGGAAAGTAGTGGCTGAACCCCAGCTCGGTGCACCCACGCAAGAAAACATAGCAAAACATTTCAAAAAAAATATGGGAATAATTATGAACAAATCTCATGGATGCTTGCAAAGTTTTGTGGTCAAATAATATCTGAGGAGTTCTGTACAAAAAAAAACCAAAATTACAAATTCTGCTCAAACAGTGCACATAAATTTTGAGTAAATTTTTTTTGTACAAAACTCCTCGGATGTTATTGACCACCAAAATTTGCAAGCATCCATAACATTTGTTCATAGTCATTCCCACAAAGTTTCAGATTTTTTTTTGAAATATTTTGCTATATTTTCTTGCATGAGTGCACCATGGGTGCACCAGCTGGGGTGTAGATTTTTTTCATACATAATTTACTCACAGCTGATTTCTTTAGGAGCAACTTATGGCTGCAGAGATTCATGAACTCAACCAAAAGGTTCACTACATCTTCTTCGCATGTTCTTGCTTCTGTTGCTGTTGGTGTTGAAATAGCTCAGTTAGTGCTGATTCTCATATATGTGTCTGTTATTAACAAGTGAGGTCTGATGAGATGGAATATGCTTTTGCAGGGATTTCACATTCAAAAGGAAAATGTAGAACTTGGCAAAAAGTTGAGCATTGCTCATGAGCACAAAATAGAGCTGCAGAAGAAGGTGAGAAGTGCCATGGATTCTCATGTACTAAATAAATGCTAGGTATGCTAGTAGCTAATATATCCTAGCTTGTCATCTGAAAGTCCATATATAATTTGAAAAAAATCATTGATGAACCACATGCTACAACACATCCATTAGCAAGTCATCGAAAGACATGAACACACATATATATTATCTGAAAAAGGAGAGACAAATTTGAAGGATCAGTATAGAACCTACACATATATTATCTGGTGGATTTTATTCAAGACTTCGCATCCTATATAGTGCATTAGCATGTCTAACGCAGATTCAAGTTAATATATATAAATCTTCCAGAAAAAAAAGATGTGTTGGACAAAATAGAAATGCGGTGCAACCACATAATTTTAGAAAAAGATATGTTGGAACTGGTTGCAAATTATATAATAGTTCTAGCTGATATAACATCCATCATACGTATTAGCTTCTTTTTTTATTGCAAATATGGAAGGGAGCTGATACCTGACAAACTTTTAATGAGTGTTAATTAATTAGCTTTCCGGGGCGATGAGATCGAGTGGGCAGCAAGCCAGTGGAAGCAGCTCAAAAGCTGCTGCCGGGTTATTGTTGTCGACTAGAGTACGTGAACCAAATATTGACCTTGAGTTGCGCCAGCAGGAGCATGAGGATGAATAACATCTACTATGTCGTCCACTGCATGCAGTAAGTACTGTAATTCATGTGTCAGTTAAATTATTAAGATCCATGTGCTCAATCGCATGCCATGTACTGCAATTACATTTCTAAATTCATGCTTATTGTTTTGCACCAGACAGCGTCAACAGTATAATTAGTGCATGCGTGGACGATCAAAGCTCTTTCGTGTGCAATTTGTGCCTGGTATGTAGAAACAATTTTGAAGCAGACACCTGCTTAGAACCATATATAATTTTTGGTGTTGTCACAGACATTGTCAAGTAGCAGCAACAGATGTAGTATGTATGTGAGTCTAATTACTCGATCTTAACAAGGAGGCAAGAGAAGATCAAGTATATTATGAACGAACTTGTAAACTTAATTATGTTTTTGATTACTTGTATATGTTGATCACAATTCACAGCCTAATTAATGAGCTTTTGTGTTTTGCGGGGAACCTAATTAATGAGCTGAATATGACAACTACTAAGTGTTTATTGTGAGTCAGGTTATCGGCCGTTTTACAGAAATTTGCGCAACTTTGGAGGTCATGGTGAATTATATGTTTAGGAATGTATGGGATTATCCCCACTTCCATACGCTTCAAATTATTTGCCTAGAGTTTGACATCAGCAGTCTAGCCAACCCTACCCTATTACGTGAATTCCACAAGCCCTTCTTTTACTCCGGTAGTATCGTGGGTCACAATTGATGCAAAGAAAATGAATACATTTTCATACTATAAAAAGGTGAGTATAATAAATAGAGATCATGTCACATGACTTGTTTAATTCCCACTCTATGAAATCTTACGGAGCCTGTTCATGGATGACATGGTTGGGGTATGATCATGGAAAATATTCTCCTCAAGTGAACAAGACTATCCTTCCTAGGTAGGAACTTACATGTTGACATGGTAAAATGCCCACCCCAACATGAAGCCATTCATGGAAAACGACTCATACATTTCCATCCTACTATGATACTTATATTCAGTAATTATTTTGTAACTAATACAATAAACCATATGTATTTTAGTTTCGATTCTCATATTCAAGTTCCATACTATCAAATCCCATAGAAAATATTACAACGAATATGTACCCACAATAGTGAGCAGGGTATGATCCAGTTTGAGGATTGATTATGCTAATATACAATTGATCGATGCCACGGATGAAATTAGATAACTTCTTAATGCTAAGGGCTTTCTAGTGAAGTCTTTTTCATTGTGCTCTTAAGTGGAAGAGACAAATTGTTTTTTCATACATTTTTTTGGGAAAATCAAAGATACACCATAAAAGCCAGAGTTTTTCATTTGGTCGGTTATGAAAGATACTACTTAACCAAAGGCACGCTTAGAAAAAAAGGATGTGAGTGAGGTTATTATCTTTATCTCTTTTGTGCGCCACGCGAAAGCATATACCACCTTTTTCTTCTTTATCTCTTTTGTGGGCCACGCGAAAGCATATACCACCTTTTTCTTTAGTTACCCAATTGCAAAATACTCTCTCCGTCCCGAATTTCTTGTCACGACAAGAAATTGACAAGAAATTCGGTCTATCCATTTGTGCGACAAGAAATTTGGGACGAAGGGAGTATATGTAGAATGCGGCTTGACGTACATTAATTTTAGCTTCCTTTATGGCTACTTTAATTAGCACGCCTGGTCTTGTTATGTTTGCCAAGAGACTCTAGATTGCCATGTCTTCTGTGTTCTTTTTCAATTTCTTGTATGTGGTTTCTTCAAGAAAAAATCAGGGGTGCATCCTCATATTTAAAAAAAGTCTATTGAGTATGGTGATTATAGTTAATAAACATAGGATATCATAGGATTTATTTCTACATTGTCTTCTACGCCCACAAGGTTCAAGCAATAAACAATCAATTCCACCAATCCCTCTCTATTCTCTTGCATGGTATCAGCCGAACCCCGATCCAAACCCTAGCCGCCGCCACCGCATCCGCACCGCGCCTCCTCGGGGCGGTTGATCTCCATTATCGCCACCGAGCCCCGGACTGCCTGAAACTTTGCTCCGGACATCGCTGCCCTACTCCGAATGGGACTCCTTCATCACCCACCTCCTCCGCCACGTACGTATGGCCGCCTCATTCACGGCGTGTGTTCGCCACTCGTTCCTGGCTGCTCGGGCACTACGGCTGCGTACCACTGCACCCATGAATAACTCGACGCCTCCTTGCACCCGCTGCTCCACGACGACCGTCTCGACACCGGCCACCCCTACTCGACATCGACCGCGACATTCCTCACACGGCTACACCATCCTACGCCATTGGCTACCTCGATAATGGCACAAAGGGCTGCCACCTTAATTGAGCAACCTCGTTGGTTTCCACTCCAACCATGACTTCTGTGATGCATCAACCGTTACGACTGTGGGGGAGGGGGGTGTCCGTCGGCTTATCTTCCGATTCTTCTCCAGTATCACCATCTGTGTCGCTACCATTGTGATCGTGGGGGATATTGAGTAGCGTGATTAGTTTTCTTGTACTCCAAGTTGATTATGTACTCCTATATATATGCCCACGAGACTCAAGCAATAAACAACCAATTCCACCAATCCCTCTCTATTCCTCTTACAATCTCTATTCCATGAATTATATCTTATCTCATATCTCTTCAAGTGTAGCGCTTCGCCATCTGCTCATGGCCCGGTTGTCCCGCCCTTTTTTGTGGGGCTTCCACCATCGTCATGGCTTGGTGCCGCCACTCTGGGTCATCATGGTGGGGCCACCATGCCAGCCAATAGAACCACGGGTTGCCAGTCACCCGAGCATGTAACGAAGGGTTCGAGAGATCTAGCCAGATCTAGGATTAACGATATCACACTTGGCCATGCGATTGCCATAACTTGTCTAAATTAGTTTGATAAATTATAGCCATGTGTTGGCATGCCTAAAAAAAATCTTGCCATACTCACTTCGTTAAAAAAATATAGTGTTCTTCCCTTTATGTTTTTGTGTTTGATCCACATTAAATTCCCTTCACCTGCAAAAAAAATCCCTTTCATGAGCTTTTGATAGGGCCTATCTCAAAAGTCCGAGCCCAACACCTGCGTCCCCAGCTTCATGAGTGCGCTAATTGTATGCGAAATCACTAATTAAGAAGTACTCGTTGCAAAGAACACTCCACTTTCCCAGGTCGCGACAAGTGGCGCACATGCAGCGCGCCACTTGTCGCAACCTGGGAGTTTTCTCTTTTTTCGTAGATCCGTTTATTCAAAACGTTTTATCTCTTAAACCGTGTGTTCAAATCTCGAACCGTTTTCACCATTGGATTCCTCGTGTCGAGATCTCCAAAACTAGATCCCATGTTGATAGGTTTTGACGAACTTTTTTTTTCACGAAAAAAACCGGGCGAAAAAACCGAACCGGGAGCACGTTTTTTTCCCTTTCCGAAAGAGGCATGCCCGTGCCTCTCGCGAAATCACAACCGTGCCTCTTGTGGGAGCAAAACCGTGACTCTCGTGGAAGGGAAAAAACAGAAAACGTGTTTTTTTTCCGTTTCCGAGAGGCACGGCCATGACTCTCGCGAAAGCACAACCGTGCCTCTCGCGAAAGCAAAACCGTGACTCTCGCGAAAGAAAAAAAAAACAAAAAATGCGTATTTTTTTCCCTTTCCGAGAGGCACGGCCGTGACTCTCGCGAAAGCACAATCGTGCCTCTCGCGGAAGCAAAACCGCGACTCTCGTGAAATAAAAAAACAGAAAACGCGTTTTGTTTTTCCCTTTTCGAGAGGCATGGCCGTGACTCTCGCGAAAGCACAACCGTGCCTCTCGCGGAAGCAAAACCGTGACTCTCGCGAAAGAAAAAAAACAGAAAACATGTTTTTTTTCGTTTCCGAAAGGCACGGCCGTGACTCTCGCTAAAGCACAACCGTGCCTCTCGCGAAAGAAAAACCGTGACTTTCGCGAAAGAAAAAAAAATAAAACGCGTTTTTCGCGCAAAAAAGTTTTTTTTCGAAATTTTTTTGATCGAAAAGTTAAGTAAGACCGGGGGAAAAGCAAAACGTCGAAAAAACCCAAAAAAACCATTTAAAAAGCCGAAAACGCGTGCGAAAAAAAACCAAAATCCGAAGGGAGCGTCCAGAGCGCGACACGTGGCGAATGGCTGAGAGCGCGCCAAGTGGCGCTGATCGTTGCGAGGCTCCCGAAGGAGCGCTCGTTAGCTAGCTGCTCTCGTATGTATGCGAGTGCACAAATTCGGGACATCCTCCCCAACGCCTTAAGCACTAGTTAGCTAACCAACACTCGCGCGAAGCTAGCATGGGCCATAGCCCAAATAACGAGAACTCGGTCGCTGGGTTGCACTAGCGAGCTAAAAGGACCATCTAGAAAAACCAATGGTTGCTGGTTCAGAAAATCCGAGTTTTTTATAGATAAAAATGCATATGTTTTAAAAAAAAGTCACACATTTTTTAGAAGTTCATGGATAGAGTTTTTTTCATGAATTTCAATGCTGCTCATGAGTTTGAAAAAATCATGAATTTGAAAAATGTATGCAAATTTGAAATTTTTCATAAATTTAAAAAGGTTCACGAATTTGGACAATTTTAAAAATTTGAAAGTTGTTGCTCGATGCTAAGGCTAGTCATAGTGGAGAGTAATCTTAGTGTCATGCATATGACGCTAGCATATGTTGCTATCATTATAGTGCAAAGTATCATAGGAGTCTTATCATAATGGTTGCATTTATTAAGTTATAGACTCATTTTGCCTTGGACTATGTTATGCTACAGTAACATATTATGTTACCATAAACACCTCTCTCTTCTCATCAACTATTTGTCAGATAAACAATCTTACCTTGGTGTGCGTTATGTTACTAGCTAAGTTTCTCTCACTATGGCCAACTACTATGTTATCCATGCATCAACTTTGAGCGAGCGCGCAAGTTGTCATGTTGTTGGGCTTGGCCCATGTCTTGAGTGCTTCATCGGACTCTCGCGAGGCAACATATAGAAGCGCCTGGGTTTGATGGTAATCACTTAACATATTTTAGGCTCTGGGTTTTCCCTCACTTAGGATCCTCACAATCTCTTCGGAAGGATGGGTTGCTGAGACAATCACTTGTCTCAATTCACTTGTAGCAGCCAACCACAAATGATTGGAGAGGGGTGGCTATTTATAGCTAGGGCCGGAGGGCTGAAATGACGGTTGGAGGTGGGGCCACCAACTTATATGTGGCACGTGGTGAAACGTTCGGATTTCAAATACATCCACTAGACTGACTTGCGTAACAAGTCATCCAACTCCTCAGCGAGGACTTTTAACTAAGGTGTCCCAAAGAACTTCTTTCCAAATCCGAAGCTAAGCGAACTGCTTGAAAGGAGATTTAAAAGTCTTCACTCGAAGAATTAGATTGGATCGAGCGTACACACGAAGACTTCACTCTTAGCTTTCACTTAGATGCCCCTTAATAGTATGGTTTACCCTATCGACGCAATAGAAGAAAATGAAACTAGAAAACCAAATTTCTCATGAGAGCTTCATATTCCTCGCGGAAAGCTTCATGTTCCTTGAACAGGCATTCTGAAGACTTCATTATTTCACACAAATTTTAGGGGTCATAACTCCACGGTTAAACCAAAAGTCCTCAGGGACTTTCACCTGTGTACACTCACACACACATTGGTCCCTTAACTGTTTTGTCATCAATCATCCAAAACCCTATAGGGGCATTATATGCACTTACAAAGACCCAATCTCCCCAATGCTCTTTATCCTGTCCCTTGACCCCATGCAGAAAACCCCAAAAAGGACAACTGAGATGGGTATCCTTACACCGCCGAGAAACAGAACTACAAGAATTAGATCACATTTTCTGCTGCAAAGCAATCCTTTTTGTTAACTCGATAAAGAGGAGATGGTGGTGTTGCATGCCATCCTTTCCAAATTCGAAGAAACATCAACAGATGCATCCAACTTAGGACAACTCTAGCATAGTCCGCATAGTTGCGATCACCAAAAATGCAAACCGTACTATCGTCAAAACATTTGGATGTTGAGACGGACAAAAGCCAATTCAGAATCGCTATATTATGGCCTCCAAATTTCATCTACCTCGTTGGACTCAAGCGTCATTGGGGCATCCTTTTTCCCCACACTCCCTTCCATCCTCACCATGAGGTGGAGGACCACATGAACTTTTGTTCACGCCATGGTTTTTCCTGGATGGAGCTCGCTTCAAAAGTTGACCCCGAGATGCTAAATCTGAAGGCTGGGAGGCCATATATGAAGGGTCCTCCATGGTGCATGGCGACATCGACTCGTATGGTGACTCCGCCAGAGCTGTTTTTTGCTGCATGCACTCAATTATTATGAAGTGTTGATGTTTTTGACGTCTCTGCTAGAGTTGCTCTAACATTTAATTGCATGCAATGATGTCATCCAGAATTTATGTGCTTAAACATGGACAAATACACATGCCGTCCTCCTTCCATTTCATTGCATCCAAATCAAGGTGTATCCTACTTCATACAGTATACGATGTAACATACGAGGACCAGGCCTGACGAGGACCATGCATATATGCCCTAGTCCTCATCTACGTGTTGTCTTATTTTAAGCGAGAGAGATTGCTTATTTGTTTTGCGTGCTTGCTTTGTGACAGTCCTTGCTTGCTTTTGCAATCCTTTACGTCGTTTAGCCAAGAAGATCGACACCGTGTTTCAACTTTCCGCATCAGAGTGAAACCTGGGAAACAATATGTGTGGGCCTACCACCAGACCACTGTCTTGACTTTGGATCTGAAGTTTGGGACGTATTGTATTATTTTACTAAGTTTTTATTTTACATGCAGACTTGACCATCGTAAAATAATTAAAAAGTATATACTCTATTTACCAATTAATTCATGGTGCATGTTCACTTTCACTAAAAAATCATGAATTTTGCTAGCCAGGATCAGGTTGTCTGGTTACTTCCTACCTTCAATACGGTGCAGTAGAAATTCTTTTATGGTTGTGTGGTTAGCAAACATTTGTCCAATTAATTATCATCCGATCAAACCACTTGAAGGAATGCACAAGAATCTATTAGCCCAAAGGTAAATTAAGAAAAGGATAATATCAGGTAAGCTATATCACCTGTAAATCAAAGCTGCCAAAAACAATTATGATCTTGTATACTGATCATAGGGATCTACCTTTATCAAAGAACCATGAAATTTGGTGATATATAAGGTGCGAAACCTGAACAATAACATGTGAGCTTACCACCGGACTTGTGCCTTGACTTGATTGTAGTTTGGGACATATTACTAAGTTTTGTATCTTTCCTGGAGATGTGACCACCATAAATTAATCAAACTTATATACACTATTGACCAATTTATTCATGGTGCATGTTTAATTTTACTAAATATTCATGAAATTTGCTTGTTACCCATCCCCACAACAGCACAATTGAAATTCTTTCAGCATTTTTAGGCAACCAAACGGCCTCTAATCGCCCTTGGGTCACATGTGGGCACCAATGTACCTATCCGCTTAATACCTCCGTTCCAAATCATGTAGCCTTTTTAAAGTGGAATCCGTTCTTGATATTGTTTCCATTGTTTCAATTTCTTGATAGTGCTAATACGAATAGGTTTGGACCTATCTAGGACACTGATCCTTTTATGTATGATCAATTGATAATTTGGCAATGGATATTCTATATACCTTTTAGATGAATGTGTGCGGCCCCTACCCTGCCCGTGTGAATCAAGGTGGCTTCCTCCTTAGTCATGTGCTCATAATGCATGTGTGGAAGGATTTTCGAATCCGTCGTATGACTAAAGGTATTCTCCACTAGGAATTATCAATCCATACTCTACAAATAAAGTTTCTCAGTACTTGTGACCCTACCTATAATATATCTATGATTATATTCAGTCAGAAGAACAAGATGAACATATATCCTAATATGTGCTATTTTCAGGCACTCGGTTCTTCTATTTCTGTCTAAACTTCTGTCCTTATCACTTGGTATATAAGTGCGCTAATTAATTTTGGGGCCAAATAATCAAGTGAAGAAAGTATCTCGAGTCGCTAGCTTGCACTCTATGAAGTCATGAGATTTGATGTGTTTGCTAGGGGCGGCTTTGGCGCCTAATCTCAACAAAAAAATCCCCCGCAAGTTAAGGTACTACTTCATATATATAACTTGTAATTTATTTATGGAACACTACATTGATGCCCATATTGATGGATTAATTATTGGTCAAAACCTTAATGCTTAGCGACTCAAAATAGGCCTTACGTTTTGATACGGATGGAGTTGCCTCACATATATAACTTGTGATTTCTTTGCGGAATTTGTACTGCTGATGACAAAGTGGTGCAACTTGCAAATGGGCAGGAATCAAATCAAATCGAATCAGCTCTGATATTTGTGTGTATCGGGAGCACGTAAGAAACCTCGTACGGTGCACACGAGAAACACCCATTTGCAAGAAAAATATTTTTGCCCTTTCACAGGTTCTAGAGATGGCAGCAAGTTGCATGATATATTTAATTAAGGAAATGACCGAGCTCATCGATCAGCATGCACTTTGCCTCCTTAATTTTCTACTAATTACATTAGTTAATCTGCAAGTTGCATATTTGGATCAGCTTACCTTACTTCAGTTCATTCATATATATAGGAGCCTACAGGGGCAGTACATGCTCACACACAACCATCTATTAATTGGACCACTGGAGCCAAGATCTAGCTAGCTAACTAGCTAGCAGATAATTAAGGGGTTGAGTGAATATTGAAGGAAATATGCCCTAAAGGCAATAATAAAGTTATTATTTATTTCCTTATATCATGATAAATGTTTATTATTCATGCTAGAATTGTATTAACCGGAAACATACTACTTGTGTGAATACATAGACAAACAGAGTGTCATTAGTATGCCTCTACTTGACTAGCTCGTTGATCAAAGATGGTTATGTTTCCTAGCCATAGACATGAGTTGTCATTTGATTAACGGGATCACATCAGTAGGAGAATGATGTGATTGACTTGACCCATTCCGCTAGCTTAGCACTTGATCATTTAGTATTCTGCTATTGCTTTCTTCATGACTTATACATGTTCCTATGACTATGAGATTATGCAACTCCCGTTTACCGGAGGAACACTTTGTGTGCTACCAAACGTCACAACGTAACTGGGTGATTATAAAGGTGCTCTACAGGTTTCTCCGAAGGTACTTATTGGGTTGGCATATTTCAAGATTAGGATTTGTCACTCCGATTGTCGGAGAGGTATCTCTGGGCCCACTCGGTAATGCACATCACTATAAGCCTTGCAAGCATTGTAACTAATGAGTTAGTTGCGGGATGATGTATTACGGAACGAGTAAAGAGACTTGCCGGTAACGAGATTGAACTAGGTATTGAGATACCGACGATCGAATCTCGGGCAAGTAACATACCGATGACAATGGGAACAAACGTATGTTGTTATGCGGTTTGACCGATAAAGATCTTCGTAGAATATGTAGGAGCCAATATGGCATCCAGGTTCCGCTATTGGTTATTGACCAGAGAAGTGTCTCGGTCATGTCTACATAGTTCTCGAACCCGTAGGGTCCGCACGCTTAACGTTCGTTGATGATATAGTATTATATGAGTTATGTATGTTGGTGACCGAATGTTGTTCGGAGTCCCGGATGAGATCACGGACATGACGAGGAGCTCTGGAATGGTCCGGAGGTAAAGATTCATATATTGGATGATATGGTTAGGCCAAGGGGTCAGGCCCGCGGGGCTATAAGTCGGTGCAAAAGGAGTTTTGCGGAGGCCAGGGGGCCAAACGCCGGAGACCCTGGCGTCTAGCCCTGGGCCAGACGCCAAGGATTGTGGCGTTTGGTCCTGGAGTCCGAGTGGGACTCTTGCCTTTCGGGTAAAATGACTTTGAGGAGGCTTTTGCTCCAAGTTTCGACCCAGGGCTCAACATATAAATAGAGGGGCAGGGCTAGCACCAAGGACACATCAAGAAACACCAAGCCGTGTGCCGGCAACCCTGTCCCTTCTAGTTTATCCTCCGCTATAGTCTCTGTAGTGCTTGGCAAAGCCCTGCGGAAATTGTTCTTCACCAACACCGACACCACGCCGTCGTGCTGCCAGAACTCATCTACTACTTCGCCCGTCTTGCTGGATCAAGAAGGCGAGGACGTCATCGAGCTGAACGTGTGCAGAACTCGGAGGTGCCGTGCGTTCGGTACTTGGATCGGTCGGATTGTGAAGACGTACGACTACATCAACCGCGTTGATATAACGCTTCCGCTTACGGTCTATGAGGGTACGTAGACAACACTCTCCCTTCTCGTTGCTATGCATCACCATGATCTTGCGTGTGCGTAGTAAAATTCTTGAAATTACTACGTTCCCCAACAGTGGTATCAGAGCCTGGTTTTATGCATAGATGTTATATGCATGGGTAGAACACAAGTGAGTTGTGGGCGATACAAGTCATACTGCTTACCAGCATGTCATACTTTGGTTCGGCGGTATTGTTGGATGAAGCGGCCCGGACCGACATTACGTGTACGCTTACGCGAGACTGGTTCTACCGACGTGCTTTGCACACAGGTGGCTGGCGGGTGTCAGTTTCTCCAACTTTAGTTGAACCGAGTGTGGCTACGCCCGGTCCTTGAGAAGGTTAAAACATCACTAACTTGACGAACTATCATTGTGGTTTTGATGCGTAGGTAAAAACGGTTCTTGCTCAACCCATAGCAGCCACGTAAAACTTGCAACAACAAAGTAGAGGACGTCTAACTTGTTTTTGCAGGGCATGTTGTGATGTGATATGGTCAAGACGTGATGCTATATTTTATTGTATGAGATGATCATGTTTTGTAACCGAGTTATCGGCAACTGGCAGGAGCCATATGGTTGTCGCTTTATTGTATGCAATGCAATCGCCCTGTAATGCTTTACTTTATCACTAAGCGGTAGCAATAGTCGTAGAAGCATAAGTTGGCGAGACGACAACGATGCTACGATGGAGATCAAGGTGTCTCGCCGATGACGATGGTGATCATGACGGTGCTTCGGAGATGGAGATCACAAGCACAAGATGATGATGGCCATATCATATCACTTATATTGATTGCATGTGATGTTTATATTTTATGCATCTTATCTTGCTTTGTTTGACGGTAGCATTATAAGATGATCTCTCACTAAATTTCAAGGTATAAGTGTTCTCCCTGAGTATGCACCGTTGCCAAAGTTCGTCGTGCCCAGACACCACGTGATGATCGGGTGTGATAAGCTCTACGTCCATCTACAACGGGTGCAAGCCAGTTTTGCACACGCAGAATACTCAGGTTAAACTTGACGAGCCTAGCATATGCAGATATGGCCTCGGAACACTGAGACCGAAAGGTCGAGTGTGAATCATATAGTAGATATGATCAACATAGTGATGTTCACCATTGAAAACTACTCCATTTCACGTGATGATCGGTTATGGTTTAGTTGATTTGGATCACGTGATCACTTAGACGATTAGAGGGATGTCTATCTAAGTGGGAGTTCTTAAGTAATATGATTAATTGAACTTTAATTTATCATGAACTTAGTCCTGGTAGTATTAGCATATCTATGTTGTAGATCAATAGCTCGTGTTTAGCTCCCCTATTTTATTTTTGATATGTTCCTAGAGAAAACTAAGTTGAAAGATGTTAGTAGCAATGATGCGGATTGGATCCGTGATCTGAGGATTATCCTCATTGCTGCACAGAAGAATTATGTCCTTGATGCACCGCTAGGTGACAGACCTATTGCAGGAGCAGATGCAGACGTTATGAACGTTTGAGAAAGCTCGGTATGATAACTACTTGATAGTTTAGTGCACCATGCTTTACGGCTTAGAACCGGGACTTCAAAAATGTTTTGAACGCCACGGAGCATATAAGATGTTCCAAGAGTTGAAATTGGTATTTCATACTCATGCCCATGTGGAGAGGTATGAGACCTCTGACAGTACTTTGCCTACAAGATGGAGGAGAATTGCTCAACTAGTGAGCA
Organism: Triticum aestivum; assembly: GCF_018294505.1. Taxonomy (NCBI): domain Eukaryota; kingdom Viridiplantae; phylum Streptophyta; class Magnoliopsida; order Poales; family Poaceae; genus Triticum; species Triticum aestivum. Next base: position 66,236,814 of record NC_057814.1, on the reverse strand, counting down.
TGTGCTCAGAATGTCTGAGTACTACAATCACTTGAATCACGTTGGAGTTAATCTTCCAGATAAGATAGTGATTGACAGAATTCTCTAGTCACTATCACCAAGTTACTAGAACTTCGTGATGAACTATAATATGCAAGGGATAATGGAAACGATTCCCAAGCTCTTCGTGATGCTGAAATCGACGAAGGTAGAAATCAAGAAAGAGCATCAAGTGTTGATGGTTAACAAGACCACTAGTTTCAAGAAAAGGGCAAAGGGATAGAAGGGGAACTTCAAGAAGAACGGCAAGCAAGTTGCTGCTCAAGTGAAGAAGCTCAAGTGAAGAAGCCCAAGTCTGGACCTAAGCCTGAGACTAAGTGCTTCTACTACAAAGGAAGTGGTCACTGGAAGCAGAACTGCCCCAAGTATTTGGCGGATAAGAAGGATGGCAAAGTGAACAAGGGTATATTTGATATACAGGTTATTGATGTGTACCTTACTAGTGTTTATAGTAGCCCCTGGGTATTTGATACTTGTCCGGTTGCTAAAAATTAGTAACTCGAAACAGGAGTTACAAAATAAACAGAGACTAGGTGAGGGTGAAGTGACGATGTGTGTTGGAAGTGGTTCCAAGAATGATATGATCATCATCGCACACTCCCTATACTTTCAGGATTAGTGTTGAACCAAAATAAATGTTATTTGGTGTTTGCGTTGAGCATGAATATGCTTTGATCATGTTTATTGCAATACGGTTATTCATTTAAGTTAGAGAATAATTGTTATTCTGTTTACATGAATAAAACCTTCTATGGTTATACACCCAATGAAAATGGTTTGTTGGATCTCGATCGTAGTGATACACATATTCATAATATTGAAGTCAAAAGATGCAAAATTAATAATGATAGTGCAACTTATTTGTGGCACTACCGTTTAGGTCATATTGGTGTAAAGCGCATGAAGAAACTCCATGCTGATGGGCTTTTGGAATCACTTGATTATGAATCACTTGATGCTTGTGAACCATGCCTCTTGGGCAAGATGACTAAAACGCCGTTCTCCGGAACAATGGAGCGAGCAACTAACTTATTGGAAATAATACATATTGATGTATGCAATCCGATGAGTGTTGAGGCTCACAGCGGGTATCGTTATTTTCTGACCTTCACAGATAATTTGAGCAGATATGGGTATATCTACTTGATGAAACATACTGAAACAGTTGAAAAGTTCAAAGAATTTCAGAGTGAAGTGGAGAATCATTGTAACAAGAAAATAAAGTTTTTCTGCGATTTGATCGTGGAGACGAATATTTGAGTTACAAGTTTGGCCTTCAATTAAAACAATGTGGAATAGTTTCACAAACTCATGCCACCTGGAACACCACAACATAATGGTGTGTCCAAACGTCATAACCGTACTTTATTGGATATAATAGTGCAATCTATGATGTCTCTTACCGATTTACCACTATTGTTTTGGGGTTATGCATTAGAGACAGCTGCATTCACGTTAAATAGGGCACCGTCTAATCCATTGAGACAACACCGTATGAACTATGGTTTAGCAAGAAACCTAAGCTGTCGTTTCTTAAAGTTTGGGGTTGCGATGCTTATGTGAAAAGTTTCATCCTGATAAGCTCAAACCCAAATCGGAGAAATGTGTCTTCATAGGATACCCAAAGGAGACAGTTGGGTACACCTTCTATCACAGATCCGAAGGCAAGACATTCATTGCTAAGAATGGATCCTTTCTAGAGAAGGAGTTTCTCTCGAAAGAAGTGAGTGGGAGGAAAGTAGAACTTGATGAGGTAACTGTACCTGCTCCCTAATGATGATGATCATGTAACTTCAGATCAAGTTACTACCAAACCTCGTAGGTCAACCAGAGTGAGATCCACACCAGAGTGGTACGGTAATCCTGTTCTGGAGGTCATGTTACTAGACCATGACGAACCTACGAACTATGAGGAAGCGATGATGAGCCCAGATTCTGCAAAATGGCTTGAGGCCATGAAATCTGAGATAGGATCCATGTATGGAAACAAAGTATGGACTTTGGTTGACTTGCCCGATGATCGGCAAGCCATAGAAAATAAATGGATCTTCAAGAGGAAGACGGACGCTGATAGTAATGTTACTATCTACAAAACTAGACTTGTTGAAAAAGGTTTTTGACAAAGTTCAAGGTGTTGACTACGATGAGATTTTCTCACTCATAGCGATGCTTAAAGTTTGTCCGAATCATGTTAGCGAATTGCCACATTTTATGAAATCTGGCAAATGGATGTCAAAACTACACTCCTTAATGGATTTCTTAAAGAAGAGTTGTATATGATGCAACCAGAAGGTTTTGTTGATCCTAAAGGTGCTAACAAAATATGCAAGCTCCAGCGATCCATCTATGGACTGGTGCAAGCATCTCGAAGTTGGAATATACGCTTTGATGAGTTGATCAAAGCAGATAGTTTTATACAGACTTGCGGTGAAGCCTGTATTTACAAGAAAGTGAGTGGGAGCACTACAACATTTCTGATAAGTATATGTGAATGACATATTGTTGATCGGAAATAATGTATAATTTTCTGGAAAGCATAAAGGAGTATTTGAAAGGAGTTTTTCAAAGAAAGACCTCGGTGAAGCTGCTTACATATTGAGCATCAAGATCTATAGAGATATGTCAAGACGCTTGATAAGTTTTTTCAATGAGTACATACCTTGACAAGATTTTGAAGTAGTTCAAAATGGAACAGTCAAAGAAAGAGTTCTTGCCTATGTTACAAGGAGTGAAATTGAGTAAGACTCAAAGCCCGACCACGGCAGAAGATAGAAAGAGAATGAAAGTCATTCACTATGCCTCAGCCATAGGTTCTATAAAGTATGCCATGCTGTGTACCAGATCTATTGTATACCCTACACTGAGTTTAGCAAGGAAGTACAATAGTGATCTAGGAGTAGATCACTGGACAGCGGTCAAAATTATCCTTAGTGGAATAAGGATATGTTTCTCGATTATGGAGGTGACAAAAGGATCGTCGTAAAGGGTTACGTCGATGCAAGTTTTGACACTGATCCAGATGACTCTAAGTCTCAATATGGATACATATTGAAAGTGGGAGCAATTAGCTAGAGTAGCTCCGTGCAGAGCATTGTTGACATAGAAATTTGCAAAATACATATGGATCTGAATATTGCAGACCCGTTGACTAAACTTCTCTCACAAGCAAAACATGATCACACCTTAGTACTCTTTGGGTGTTAATCACATAGCGATGTGAACTAGATTATTGACTCTAGTAAACCCTTTGGGTGTTGGTCACATGACGATGTGAACTATGGGTGTTAATCACATGGTGATGTGAACTATTCGTGTTAAATCACATGGCGATGTGAACTAGATTGTTGACTCTAGTGCAAGTGGGAGACTGAAGGAAATATGCCCTAGAGGCAATAATAAAGTTATTATTTATTTCCTTATATCATGATAAATATTTATTATTCATGCTAGAATTGTATTAACCGGAAACATACTACTTGTGTGAATACATAGACAAACAGAGTGTCATTAGTATGCCTCTACTTGACTAGCTCATTGATCAAAGATGGTTATGTTTCCTAGCCATAGACATGAGTTGTCATTTGATTAACGAGATCCCATCATTAGGAGAATGATGTGATTGACTTGACCCATTCCGTTAGCTTAGCACTTGATCGTTTAGTATTCTGCTATTGCTTTCTTCATGACTTATACATGTTCCTATGACTATGAGATTATGCAACTCCCGTTTACCGGAGGAACACTTTGTGTGCTACCAAACGTCACAACGTAATTGGGTGATTATAAAGGTGCTCTACAGTGTCTCCGAAGGTACTTATTGGGTTGGCATATTTCGAGATTAGGATTTGTCACTCCGATTGTCGGAGAGGTATCTCTGGGCCCACTCGGTAATGCACATCACTATAAGCCTTGCAAGCATTGTAACTAATGAGTTAGTTGCGGGATGATGTATTACGGAACGAGTAAAGAGACTTGCCGGTAACGAGATTGAACTAGGTATTGAGATACCGACGATCGAATCTCGGGCAAGTAACATACCGATGACAAAGGGAACAAAGTATGTTGTTATGCGGTTTGACCGATAAAGATCTTCGTAGAATATGTAGGAGCCAATATGGGCATCCAGGTTCCGCTATTGGTTATTGACCAGAGAAGTGTCTCGGTCATGTCTACATAGTTCTCGAACCCGTAGGGTCCGCATGCTTAACGTTCGTTGACGATATAGTATTATATGAGTTATGTATGTTGGTGACCGAATGTTGTTCGGAGTCCCGGATGAGATCACGGACATGACGAGGAGCTCTGGAATGGTCTGGAGGTAAAGATTGATATATTGGATGATATGGTTAGGCCAAGGGGTCAGGCCCGCGGGGCTATAAGTCGGTGCAAAAGGAGTTTTGCGGAGGCCAGCGGGCCAAACGCCGGAGACCCTGGCGTCTGGCCCTGGGCCAGACGCCGAGGCCCATGGCGTCTGGGCCAGACGCCAAGGATTGTGGCGTTTGGTCCTGGAGTCCGAGTGGGACTCTTGCCTTTCGGGCAAAACCGACTTTGAGGAGGCTTTTGCTCCAAGTTTCGACCCCAGGGCTCAACATATAAATAAAGGGGCAGGGCTAGCACCAAGGACACATCAAGAAACACCAAGCCGTGTGCCGGCAACCCTGTCCCCTCTAGTGTATGCTCCGTCATAGTTTCTGTAGTGCTTGGCGAAGCCCTGCGGAAATTGTTCTTCACCAACACCGACACCACGCCGTCGTGCTGCCGGAACTCATCTACTACTTCGCCCGTCTTGCTGGATCAAGAAGGCGAGGACGTCATCGAGCTGAACGTGTGCAGAACTCGGAGGTGCCGTGCGTTCGGTACTTGGATCGGTCGGATCGTGAAGACGTACGACTACATCAACCGCGTTGATATAACGCTTCCGCTTACGGTCTACGAGGGTACGTAGACAACACTCTCCCCTCTCGTTGCTATGCATCACCATGATCTTGCGTGTGCGTAGGAATTTTTTTGAAATTACTACGTTCCCCAACAAATATATGCTTAATTAAGGAGATCGAAGAGTTATCATGGTGAGGGGCAAGATTGTGATTAGGAGGATTGAGAACATGAGAAGCAGGCAAGTCACCTTCTCCAAGCGGCGTCGTGGCCTGCTGAAGAAAGCACGTGAGCTGGCCATCCTCTGCGATGTCCAGGTCGGTGTCATCATCTTCTCCTCCACTGGTCGCCTCTACGAGTATGCCAACTCCACCGCCACCACCACCATGGGCACGACCATGCCTTACATCATTCAAAACTACCAATCTGCACAAGAGCAACATCAACTATTGAATCCATTGTCACAAGTCATGGTATGCATCCATTCCTTGTAACCTTTTTTTTACTCTTAACGTTCCAAACTACATGATGTTTTTTACCTGTAGACATGCAGTTTGCATGATGGCGTGATGCAACTTTCACTGCTAATTTTTTTATACAAATAAGTTGGTAAAATTACATAGTTATAAAAGAAGTTTTCAGAAAAAAAAAGTAATGATGTTATGCTCATGTGACCAATCTCAGTAAAAATGTACATATTGATAGTCAAATTAGAGAGGTTTGGTTCTTACGGTATGCATACACTTTTAGCACTACACTGTAAGCCTAAAACAATGCTTATTTGGCAAACACCCATAATAGTACCACTTCTTATTTTATTTTATTTTGCACAAAAGTTGTGACACTCATTTGTAACAATTTACAGTAACTTAAAGTTTCTGATAATAGAATGTTTTTCTAGTATTGGCAAGGGGAAGTCTGGAAATTACAGCAGGAAATGCAGATGCTTCAAGAACATCATAGATACAATTCTTAATTCAGTTCCTTCAAATGCTACCTACCTTATTTAAATAAGTTTGAGTAAAGACTGGAAAATGTATTCACGTCATCCCGTTATATTGTTTGAATGTCAGGAAGCTAATGGGGGAGAGATTCTCAAACTTAGGAGCCAAAGACTTATGTTTAATGGAAAATCAGCTGGAGAAGGGCTTACACCGTATTAGAGAAAAGAAGGTATAGCTGATCTCCCTCAGTTTGTTCTTATTTATGCTAATCATTGTACCCTCTTCCATAATCATGACGCCAATAGTTTTATCGGAATGATAATAACTATGTGTCACCTGATACCTGTTTAGGAACAATGTTTTGCCAACCATATTCTACAACTCAACGAGAAGGTTCGCCAATATTTCTATCACATGCGTGTACAATTTTACTTAGTTGCCATTATCGTGTAAAGTTTACATCATGATAATTCAGTAAAGTGACATTGTAGGGATACATCTTTCATCAAGAGAATATTCGACTCTCTGGGAAATAAAGCTTATCCATGAACAAAACTTGGAATTAAAGAACAAGGTGACTGTCTGACTTGACTATGTATTCAAATCATTGTGGGGGTTGAGATTAATAGTGCTGATATTGGTTGCAGCTTTGTGTATTGAATGGATATTCTAAGGGTGCAACATATTATCCTCCAAGTCAGAATATATAAATGAAAAGTATTAGGGAGCAGTAATTCTGCCAATTATATATAACATGGCAGACTCTTCTGGTATTTGAGTTTACAGCTTCATAAAGATGCAGAAGCTGGGAGTTGAACTTTTTTAATAGTTGTATCGTCTTGATATGGTGCGGATAATCAATAAAATGAAGCTAATACAGACAGGTTTTTCATTTGCAAGCGTGTGAGATATTGTGTTGGCTATTGATTCGTCATATATATGTGCACGTAAGTTGTTACGCCAAGCTTTCACCTATTGCGGAGAATTCTCCAGTACTGTCTCCCGTACGAGTCTAGGCAGTGACTCATTTCATTTGTGGCTGATCATCCTCTAGAATATGACTGTTGCATATAGTTGTCTTGATCATCTATAACTAGGTTGTTCAAAATGTTTTCACCATGTATGTTCAATCTTTAATTTTGGATTTATACCCATGAAGAACCTGAAGTATTATTTTTCAAGTGCTAATAACTGATCAGCCAACTGGAGTCTCTGCTGAGCTCTTCTGTTTGCCGAGTCTGCTACCCTGCAAACTGGTTGTTCGCCGTGATCCCGTGGAGTAGATCTTGGCAAACACAAATGAACTTGGTAAAGACCGATTTTCCAGTAGTTTGACCTGGGAAAATAAAAATACTTTACTTAATTAATTTAGCTAGAGAAGCAATAAAACAGCAGGGAGAATCAGTACCTCCGTCTTTCTCCACTCATCCCCAAACACCTGAACGTACATACAGCTGTGATGCAAGAGCAAAAAGAAAGAATCAAACCAGATCAGATCAGAGTGGTTGCATCATTAAGGACTGCGTACTAAAGATCAAGTGGTGGTGGCATAACTCAGAGCACCAAATCTGGAAGGAAATCATCTTTACTCTAATCTAATCCATTACTAGCTCAAATCAAGATCGGAACGTCGCCACTCGCGTGGACTGCACATTTTTTGCATCGTGCTCTGTGGCCACTTTACTTCTAACCTTAAAACTGTCCTTTTTTGGATGAGCCAAGTGGAAAGCTAGCTAGTACATATGTGTGCTCATAATCTAGCACCCTTAAACAACATGGTACTACTAGCTAACTTTTTATACTTGGATGTTTACCTTTAGCACCCAAATGCCAATGTTCCTGCCACACCCACCTCAATAAATACGGCTATAATTATTATCCGTTAAAAATCACAACAACAAACCTTTGCTAGGTGTCTAAATACAAACTTCAGGCAATATTGTAACCACCATAAGCGAGAAATTGATTGAAAAGAAACTGGAATTCAGGTATTTATGCGCAAACAAAGGTTGCGCCGACGTGGCCGATTCGTACCAAAGACGTAACCGGGTTTATTGGTTGTGGTGGATCTATGACTTCTTAATCCACAAGATATGGAATCTTACACGTTAGAGCATCATACGTTTGATATTAGCATCAAAAGTCGTACCTCGATTGCCGAGAAAAAGTCATGCCGTTTGTCGCCTTCCATATCAACCGTGTTAATATACAATTGGACAGTTGTACCAAGATATAAGTACACTGTTATGAGGAAAGTGTACTACCAACATGTTATATGGTAGCCGAGATACAATTGATGGCTCCAAGACATGAGCACACAAACTTTTTTGCAGGCATGAGAATGTTAGACATAATCTTGACATGCATAAGTTTGTTAGCCGGGCCATGCATGATTGTTGGTTAGTAGCTTGGTCAAGTCGTGTGTGGCTGTTAGAGAGTTTCCAGTAGAAGATAAGGTCAGTGATTAGTGCGTCCAGGTTTTTACGTTAGGTGACTGCATGGTGGTTGTTGCCGTGCATGTAGCTAGCTCAGTGCGTGTGTGTGCGTGGAGTTAGTGGCCGGTGGGGTGGGAGGGTCGTGTGTGTGCGCCCATGTATAATACCCCATGTACTGATCAACCGGAGGCGTCGGTATGAGCTGAGTGTAGCCATGTAGCCACTGTAAGGAAGAAAAGGATTGGAGCATTCGTGTGCCCGTGGCGGCGTTCGTGCGCCGGCCGAAAAATCTTGTGTCCACTGTTCTTCTTCTTTCACCTCCGTTCGAGTGAGAAGAGAGGTAGCTAGAGGGCTGCGGTTCCAACAGAGAACACAACTTTTAATAAATTAAGTGTATCATTCGTAAGTTACATGGTAAAGTGTGGAGACTCAGTTGGATAGCTCTACCCAGATTTAAGCACACAGTTGTGAAGAAAGTGTGTACCACTACCCTCCACATATACGTTGCAAGATGGATTAATTAAGGAGATCTAAGAGATATCATGGCGAGGGGCAAGATTGTGATTAGGAGGATTGAGAACATGAGCAGCAGGAAGGCCACCTTCTCCAAGCGGCGTCATGGCCTGTTGATGAAATCACGTGAGCTAGCCATCCTCTGCGATGTCCAGGTCAGCGTCATGGTCTTCTCCTCCACCAGTCGCCTCTACGAATATGCCAGCTCCATCGCCGCCACCACCATGGGCATGGCCATGCCTTCCATCATTCAAAACTACCAATCTGCACAAGAGCACCATCACCTGTTGAATTCAGTTTCACAAGTCATGGTATGCGCGCATGCATTCCTTGAAACCTTTTTTACTCTCAACGTTCCATACATGATGTTTTTAACACGCAGACATGCAGTTTGCATGATGAAACTTTGAATGCTAGTTTGTTTTATACAAAAAGGTTGGTAAAATTACAGACTTGTAAAAAAGGTGTAATAATGTTAGGGCATCTCCAACGCCAACTCTCAAACCGTCCGCATACGTATGGACTGTGAGGTCCGCACGTGTTTTGCCATCCAACATCGGCATGTATCGGTCTGCCGACCGGTCCGGGCGCATTTCCCCCCGTAAATTGGAAGCAAAGTTGGGGGCGGAGTTGGGGGCGGGGGGGGGGGGGGGGGGGGCTTTGCCGGAGTCCGAACAACGGCCACTAGGACTCTGACACTCCCGCCCCACAAAAATCCCCCTTCTTGGTCCCATTCTTTTTCAATCCGCCCCTTCTCCCCCTTGCTTTGCATCCGTACCCTCCTCCTCCGTCGTTGCCGATGTACCACTCCGGTCGCCGCATAGGCATTGCCGGACGTCCGTAACCAGCACCGACGCGCCCGCTCGCCTTTTACGATGGCACACTCCACCCAGGACCCGTCCGTAGACAGGTACACTCCGCCCCTGTCCAGGACGTCCATGGTGGACACCACGCCCTATAGGTGTTCGGTCAAATGCCGTTGAACTTATTTTCGAAAGCCATGTTGTTCTTTTAGAGTACGAAGGATGGTGGGGTACTCGATGATGGATGATGAGTTGTTGTGATATGCGTGGTTGGTCGTATCCGTGGATTTCATAGGCAGGAGCAGAAGGGGGCTCTTCTGGCAGCGTGTGCATGATTCGTTTCACGCGCGAAAGCACATTTCGGCTCTACAACATGCACATCATCCATCATCGAAATGTGAAGTCATTATCATGTCGATGATACGCCATCAAGACCACCATCACCAAGTTTTGTGGCGCGGTTGATATGCTGGAGGCAAGGTGGCCATTGCACGCGGCTACCAAGGAGACCGTAAGTTTTGTTTCTTCTTGCTCAACTTATCGATTGATTGATTGATTCAATTAATGTTTCTCTACACATTGTGTAGTCTGTATGTGCTGCCATGGTGTATCACAAGCTAGAGGGAAGACCATTTACGCACATACATTGTTGGATGAAACTCCAGGGGCAGCATGTGTGTGGACGACAATGATCCGTTCATTAAAATCTTGTTGAACATCTGGTTAATCTAGTTGATTGAACTATTTCTAGTTGAGTTTGAACTATTGTTGTACTAGACTTATTTGCATGCTATGTATGGATGATTTATGCTATTTTCTATATGAACTTTAATGAATTTCGTCCGGTATGTTGAAACCCGGCTTGAAATGTATGTGAATATCGTTGGATGACCAGCTCCCGCATCCGTGTCTGTAGACTGTTCCCCCGTCCGCGGATGGATGCGGGGGGAAATTTGCGTGTCAGCGTTGGAGATGCCCTTATGCTCATTTGAAAAATCTCAGTAAAAATGTACAAATTGATAGTCAAAATAGAGATGTTTAAGTCTTATATTGTATGCATATACTTTTAGCACTACAACTTAAGCCAACAAAGTTATGCTTGTTTGGCAAATACCCATAATAGTGCCAGTTCTTATATTTTTGACAAAAGTTGTGACACTCACTTGTAACAGTTTACGGTAACTTAAAATTTCTGTTTTTATAACAGAAAAATGTCTTTTTTTTTCTAGCTTTGGGAAGGGGAAGTCCGGAAATTACATCAGGAAATACAGATGCTTCAAGAACATCATGGGTACAAGTTCTTAATTCAGTTCCTTCCAGTACCCGATATCGAGCTCCGGGGTGAAAGCCCAGATCTGAAGTCTGGCAATGGCGATGGTTATACATCATTACCTTGTTGAAAGCATTGCTCGGATATGCTCTGACTGTCAGGGTGAAAACTAAGGTTCTGGCCTTGACTGGCTGGATCCGGTGACAGTGGCGATTGAGCGCCGCTCCCTTCCTGAAGGTGTTGTTGTTGAAGAACCTCGTCACCCATATGGTGTGTCAAGATGGTTGTGCGAGTATGGTCTTTCCTGTAGTTTGCCGACCATGGATCCGAGCACTTTGGATTTTCTTTTGTTTTCTTTATTTATTTTTTTCGTCATGCATAGCTTTGGTCTTATATGACATTGCTACTTGCAGGCGTGTTTTTGTGTGTGTTGGTGTTGGCTGTGTGCATCCTAGTTATGCAGAGGCCGGGTGTGTGCTCATCGTGTTTGTATTCTCTTAATGCTTTATCTTGAGCTAATAATATCCACCATTTTTAAAAAATAATCAATAAAATGAAGCTAATACATGCTTTTCATTTGCAAACGCATTAAATGTTGTCCTGGGTGTTGATTCATTATATATGTCCACTTAAGTTGTTACGCCATGCTTTCATCTATCACAGAAAATTCGCCGCTGCTGCCTCCCGTAGGAGTCTAGGCCGTGTCTCAGTCCAAGTTTGGCTGATCATCCTCTAGAATATGGTTCCTGCATATAGTTGTCTTGAACTCTTGATCATGTTCTGCCTAGCTTGTTCAAAATGTTTTCACGATGTATGTATATTCTTTAATTTGGGCTTGTATGCATCACCCGATCCAGAGTCCAGGGGTTATCCTCCTTTTTGATTTTTTTGAAGAACTTGAAGTATTTTGTCTAGTGCTAATAATTGAGATGGGAAAAGAAAGATGCTTTAATTAATTAATTTAACTGGAGAAGCAAGAAAGTAGCAGGGAGAATCAGTGACTCCAGCTTTGTCCACTCATCCCAAAACACCTGATGGTACACACAACTGAGCTGATGCAAGAGCAAAAAGAAAGAATCAAACCAGATCATATCAGAGTGGCAGCATCATTAAGGACTACATACTAAATATCAAGTGGTGCCATGACTCAGAGCACCAAATCTGGAAGGAAATCATCTTTACTCTAATATAATCCGTTACTGGCTCTAATCGAGATCGGAGTGCCGTCACCCGTGTGGACTGCACATTTTTTGCATCGTGCTCTGTGGCCACTTTACTTACTAACCTTAAAATTGTCCTTTTTTGAATGAGCCAAGTGGAAAGCTAGCTAGTACATATGTGTGCTCATCAATCTAGCAACCTTAAACAACATGGTACTACTAGCTTACCTTTTATAACTTGGATGTTACCTTTAGCACCCAAATGCCAATGTTCCTGCCACACACACCTCAATAAGTACTCCTACAATTATTATCTGTTAAAAATCACAACCAACAAAGTTTTCCCAGATGTCTGAAATACAAACTTCAGGCAATATTGTAACCACTATAAGTGAGAAATTGATTGAAAAGAAACTGAAATTCAGGTATTTATGCGCGAACAAAGGTTTCGCTGATGCAGTTGATTCGTGCCAAAGACGCAACGAGGTTTATTGGTTGTGGTGGATCTATGACTTCTTAATCCGTAAGATTTGGAATCTTACACGTTAGAGCATTGGGCGTGCGATATTGGCATCAAAAGTCGTACCTCGATTGTCGAGAAAAATGCCGTTTGTCACCTTCCATATCAATCGTGTTAATATACAATTGGACAGTTGTACCAAGATATAACTACACGTTACATGGTAACATGACGACATACAATTGGATAGCTCCATTGAGCACATTTTTTTCTTTTGGTATGAGCACACAACTTTTAATAAATTAAGTGTACCATTTGCAAGTTACATGGTAAAGTGTCGAGATTCAATTGGATAGCTCTACCCAGATATAAGCACACAGTTCCCGAAGAAAGTGTACCACCCACATATACATTGCAAGATATGGACACACCGTTTTCATGAAAGTGTACGCCCACATACTAAGAGGTATGAGCACACGGTTTTGAAGAAACCAGAAACCACTTGCCTCTCAAGACGAAATTAGAAACAAATCTACAACTTTGAATAGGCACCTACCGCAAGTGCTAGTCTGTTTCAACGGTTCGAACAAAAAGAGGCTGGCTTGGTAGCTGACGCCATATTGTACGGCACAATTTATGGCTACACGTCAGAAGCCAATAGGCTATCCTCGTATATATATATATATATATATATATATATATATATATATATATATATATATATATATATATATATATATATATATATATATATTATGGATGTCCTTGTCGCAACCACCGAGGAAAATAGTACGTCGTGGGCCATTCATTAACCTAATTTACAATCACAACGAAATTTAGCCAGTTGTTTAAGCCTAGCTTAGTGTTGTCAGCACATGGCCTCTCGATCCCTTTTGGTTTGCAGTCCATTACAAGCAAACCAACAATACAAAAATAGCTAGCTGGATCAGGTAGCAGCTGGGGGGAAAAGCTTCAACTAGCTAGCTTAGACTTGTCGATTGTCACCCAGATAGCAGAGAAGAAACAATTAGCAGCCTCTAGCTTAGCTCCATTTTGATCGGTTCTTAATTACTTTTGTCAATCGGCCGGCCAGCCGGCAGGAGAGAGATCTAGAGAAGAAGAAGAACAAGAACAAGAGGAGGAGGTGGAAGAAGAAGAAGAAGATGGGGAGGGGGAAGATTGCGATTGAGAGGATCGACAACACGACGAACCGTCAGGTGACCTTCTCCAAGCGGCGCGGAGGGCTGATGAAGAAGGCCCGTGAGCTCGCCATACTCTGTGACGCTGATCTTGCTCTCATCGTCTTCTCCAGCACCGGTCGCCTCTACGACTTCACGAGCTCCAGGTCTGTTAGTTAAATAATTAGTTCCTGTACCCTCCAAATACTCTATCAGTTACTTAATTTCATCCTCTCATAACATGGATGTGTTTCTAATTTTTTTGTCTTCATCAGTGGAATGGAGGCAATACTAGAGCGGTACCAGGAGGCAAAAGAGGAGCACTCCGGAGTGTTGAATCCATCATCTGAGGCAAAGGTATGTAACTATGTATGCATAGTAGCTTTTCCATGCCACACATATATTCACCAAAGAAAAGGAAGTGGTGAAACAAATAGAAATCAAGCTTGGATGATGATCTAGCAATATAAGATCTCTGATTATCCGTGTTTGAGTGGAATTTTGTCTTTTATTTTGTAATGTTTCAAACTATGCAATAAAAATGACTGCATGCGCCAATCGGTGCAGAACCCGGAGGTATTCCTCCTTTTCGAAAAAATATCAATCAAGCTGGCAAAATATGTACGTGTATATATAGTCATTTCCATGCACTAATTAACTGAAGTGGCTAATCATTCAGTTGAACAGTTAACACCTGCTCCCTCTGTAAAGAAATATGAAAGCGTTTAGATCACTATTTTAATAATCTAAGCGCTTTTATGTTTCTTTACAGAGGGAGTCGTACCTGTTAGTAGTTGTCGTACGTTGACTCCTAATGAATCTAAATCTCTAATCAAAGTTTGAAACGCAAACAAATTAGGGGATCACCATCTTTATTGATTAATTTAGTAGGTTAGGGTCTTGGTCAGGTGAATGATGCACATTTCTCCTGACGTTTCTTGGTCTCATGAATGATTGAATGATGCCAAATGGAAAGTGTGTCACATCTTTGCAGCTTCAGTCTATCTTGGCCTTCACGGCCATCATTGGAAATGCTCAGGCCCATAAATTTTTAATGGCTAGCGGATGGGCCAAATATGATTTACAACTAATGATACGGGCATATGGTAGAGTAGTTAATGAAAACAAAGAATCACCAAATGCTCTGCTGTTCAAAGGAATTCCATACGTTTTTTCAGGATTTGGATCCTTAGGAAAAATTCCTAAGGTTGCTTTTGGTTCACAAATAAGTTTAGGTTTCTTACCACGTATTACCCGTGGTACCTAAGGTTTGCTTTGGACAAAAGTTTCCATGCACTCAAACCTCTTCGTATAATTCATCTATTTTACCTGCAGCATCAGACACTCTTTGATCCAAATTCCTATGTTTTTTAAGTCTTATAGGATCAGTGGCGGAGCGTGACCAAAACAAAAGGGGGGGCCAAATATATATAAGAAGGCACAATATGCATGAAAAAAGCAAAGTCATAGAACAGAGATAAGAGATAGTTTTGGACCAGTAAATTTGTTCACACAAATACAACTTATGACAAATTAAATTTTGGAAATCTAAATGAATAAATTACCACCACATCTCAATTCCCAGGGTGCACTTGGGGATTCAGGTCCAGGGAGTAGAGGCACGCCGGCGTCGACGTGCGGCTCCAGGGAGCATAGCGCTTGTGATTTGTGAAGGACATTGATGATTTGAGGTTCAGGCAGTCCGCCGCCGCCGGCGTCGACGTGCAGCTCCGGGAGCAGCCCTTGTGATCTGTGAAGGACAATGAGGATTTAAGGTTCAGGTTGTCCGGCGGACATGCCGCCGTCATCACCGTGGGCAGTCGTCGATTGCAGACTTGCAGTGATTAAGGTGTGCGATGGAGACAGTAACGTACATGAGAGAACGGTTGTTTTGATCTCGTGTGTGGTGCAAGCTGCAACTGCGCTACGTTGTGAACGGCTGGGCCAAAGTGGTGTGTATTATACTAGTACTAATTACCATTTTGCAATTTTCAAAGGGGGGGTCGTGACCCCGTTTGATCTCCACGTAGCTCCGCCAGTGTATAGGATTGAAGAAAAAAAAGTAATTGCAATCACGTGTTATTCCTTTTTCCTGCATTTTGAGAATCGTGTGAATCAAATGGGACCTAACGGCCTCTTTGGTTCGGTATTATAAAAATACAAGAACAGAAAAAACATCAAAGTGGATGACATGTCATATTAATTCCTACATAAATTTAGTACACATCATTGTATAATAGAACCTGTTTGGTTGCACTATAGTAAACATGAGAATTTTGTTTGAAAGGATTGCAAACATGCATAGTTGTCAAAGAAATAAAGAAAAACTCCATGAGGTTGCTCAATGGGAATTTCCCATTTGAACTACATGTAGAGGAGACAATATAAAAATGTTCCTACGGTTTTCTAATCCTACAAACTAAAATAGTCTAATGAAATTTGTTTAAACCGATGAGGCCCCTAAAAATGCTATCATATAGGGGTGGGGGTGTATTTAATTAGAAAACTGTTGCTATCACATCACTATCTAATCCACTCAATTTGTCTTCTAAATATCCCCTCATGGCTATTACATGACTCATCCATAGCCCGATGGCTTGTAACTCCATGCATGTTTTCTTGTCTTAAGTGTGACCCAAGTTACCTAAGATTGGGATATCTTATGCATGAAACTCAAATCATTCCTACAAATATCTATCTAGAAATATTGTAGAAATATACCGACCACTAGAAAACCTCCAAAACATACTATTTGTAGCTAGATTGTCCAATTCTGCCACTAGGCTGTGCCACATTTTGTTCCATTCTCCATTTCAGGAAATATATGTAATACTCTTCCCCATGTAGATATTTTTGGATAATCTTAGCTTTTGCTAAACCCCCTGCATCCTAAGATGCATATGGACAACCTTATTACATCGCCTCATTACAAAGGTATCAACTTTATCTTGTTGCCAAAAGGAGGGGAAAATAAAATAACATGGACCAGCAAAGACTAACATGCCAAACAAGATCACTCCCAACATCCATAAGCCCACCATTGGCTCACTGTCCAAAACATGACATAAACTCCCTAGTGCTTCACTCGGGCTTCTTTGGGCAAGATCCATCGACTTTCTATGTTGCACCATCTGCAATAACACATATGACTATGACCAATTGGTACACGAGAGTATCACCTACATACAAGAATGAACTTCCTTGTTGTTAAACATGACATCACTCTGCATAATCAGATAGACCAAAACATCGCTGTGTGGCCTGACCAAAAAGAGAGATCTTAAGATTTATAATCTCTATTGGGATCAAGGTCTAAGGACTAGAGGGAGGGGGTTAAAAAGCCCAATTAAACAACGCTACTCCAATTTTTAGGGTTGAAAGTTTTAGGACAAGGCAATGATGACTAGAGAACTAAAAGTACATAGGGCATTTCCAGCGCCCACCCCCAAAACGACCCTGTATTCATCCGCGGACCGGTCCGGAATAGTCCGCGAACACTAATTTTTTTCTAAGACCGCAACACTCAAAATAATTAGGACATTTCCAGCGCCATCCAACCATGTTCCCCAACTACCCGCCTCCTGTTTTTTTGTAAGACCGCAACACTAAAAATAATTATAGAAAATAGCACAATTCATCCATAAATAACATTAAAATATATCTAGTACAACAATAGTTCAAATGTAAATATTACATCTAAGATATAACTGGATGTTGAACAAGCTTTTCGAATTCATACAGCTCCTTGACCTCCATCCAATGATATATGTGCGTGAATGGCCTGCCCTCGGTCCAGTAGTACATCACAACAGCTGTTCAAGCGATACAACATGTAGAGAAACATTGAGTGAATGAATGAATTAACTAACAAATAGATTAACAGGAAGCAAAACTTAGAATTTCCATGGTGTTGTCGACCCTGATGGCCACATTGTCTCTACTCATGCAACCGCACCGCAACTTCATGAATAGTTGCAGATGGTGTACCACCGATACAATATCAACTTCACATTGCGTTCATGGATGACGTGCATCTCGTAGAGCGTGAAGTCCTTTCGCGCATGAAATGAATCATGCGCGCTGTCAAAAGATCGAGCCCCTTGAGTTCCTGCCTACAAAATCTGCAGATACGGCCAATCACGCATCGCACAACAACTCATCCTCAATCACTAAGTACCCTCCACTGTGCTTAATCTTGAAAACAACAAGAAGTTCAACAAAAAAAGCTCAATGGCATTTGACTAAAGACCTGCTGGGCGTGGTGTCCACCATGGACGTCGTCAGAAGGGGGTGGAGGGTATCTGACCACGAAGGGATCTTGGATGGATGGTGGCGTAGTCCGAGGAGGGAAGGCATGTTTGTGGGGGCTGCGAGTGTCCTATAATGCCTGGGCGGCGGCCGGAGAGGTACGATGATAGCGGCGGACGAGGAGGATGCGGATGCAAAGGAAGGGCAGGGGCGGAGTGGAAGAAAAATGGACTGGGATGGGGCTTTGAATGGGTTGGGGGTGTTAGAGTCCTACGTGGCGGTAGTACGGACTCCTGCAAAGCACCCTAGTTTTATTTTGGTTTTCATGAAAACGGAGGCCTAGACTAGTCCGTGGACCAATGGGGTATCGTATTGGATGGCAAAATGGTTTGTACAACTCGGTCCAGATGGATGCGGGCGTTTTGAGGGTCAGCGTTGGAGATTCCCATAGCAAGAAAGTAAACAAGCATATTGAGAAGCAGAAAATAATAACTTGCAAGTAAGTAGGAGGTAGGGTAAAGGGAATGCAAACACTCTTGACGGTAGGATGTTTTTCCCGTGGTTTGGATGGCTGGCGATATCCTATATCTACGTTGATGGAGGCTTTTGAACCAATGGTTCTAGGATCACAAGGATCTCGATTGCATTTCCCACCAAGCGCCCCACCTAAGGCAGTAAACCTATTTCATCATGGCTTGCACTTAGAAGCCCCTCTAAGGGAAGATCTTCACCAAGTGGGCAGTCTTAAGTAACTCCTAATTTTCTAGGATGCGCCCACTATCCAAGAGTAACAAGCTGAGGAAAGTCAATTGATGAGAACTCCTTGAATGACCTTCAATCAAAGCTTCTGTCAAGAATACAAAGGATCACTCTCCCACAAGGATAGGATTCCAGTTAAAGAGATGAACTTAAGTAGGGATTCAAGAATGGATTTCTTGACCTTCAAATAATCAATAAGTGAACATGCAATCACCCAACACTTCTTCTCTTCTCTTCTTGCCTTGGACCTCTCTTCCTCTACGGTGGAGATAGATGGATGGAGTGGAGTGTAGTGTCTTGCAATGGGTGGAACGAGTGAGTGGAATGACTAAGGATGGAATGGAATAGTTGCGCCCACGAATGGGTATGAGGATATTTATAGAGAGGATCCAAGATCTGACCATTACTTCAAAAATAACTTGGCTCAGAAGTGCCGAAAGAAAATTAGTGGAATTGTAGATACAATTCAAATAATTCAAATGACTAGGACAATGCTAGGAGCTAGATGAAATACATACTCATAACTATTTTATGAAAAGAATGAGTTGTGGTTCCGAACCAAAAAGGCAACCCTTTTTTGCAAACATGGAATGGCTTCAGAGTACCAGGTAAAACCAATTGATGCTCGGTAGTACCGTAGTAGACATAAAAAAAATTCAAAATGAGAATTAGCAGAAAAAGTCTAAGTCACAGCTCGAAAGTACAGGTAGCGGAGGTGCCAAAATTATACTGTGACTCACAAGTATAAATCGAAATGGATGAAGTGCCAATGAAAATGTTATGCTCAGAAGTGTCAGAGCGAATGAAGAATATTTCAAGGTGGATTGGTTTGACAATTCCAAAAAAAGAATGATTCTGAACTATGGAAACTGGGCATATCTCTGAGTATCAAAATATATATCTCCGGATGTACCAGGGCTTTGAAAGGTTCATAAAAGTGGGCTAGGGGTGGATTATCATGACTTCCTCTTACGATCTATTTCTTAGAGTTCAAATAGAGTACTTTGCTTGTGCCTCTCTGCATACTACGATTATCCTACACTCAATGTGAATCTTAGATTAACCAGAAAAACTCTAAATACATGCTAAAAGCTTGAGGTAAACAACAACTTCAAAAATTGTATGTAGGAGTCATAAATGATATTCCACTTATATTCAGGGACTTGTATAAGAAAATTAGTCCTAGTCCCTAAAAAACTCATTAAAAACATTAGTACCCTCAAATGGTTTTGTCATATATCACTAAAACCATGTAGGGTATCTTGGAGATGCACTTTCAACTTCCATAGTCAAGACCCAAAAATATGCAAAACACTACAAGGCTTGGTAATATTAATGTCTAAATACATAAGTCCCCATGTAGTAAATGCTAAATAACAACAGATGTTGAATGGTTTCTTGTTCATAACAACAGCTACAAAGAGTATCCCCTGGACATATTAATTTGACCAAATTATTTGTAGTTAGTATAACTGTTTAAGTGATAATCAAGCGATAACTTTTATCTCCAAAGTAATTTAAGATGCGACAAATTTTTAGACCTAAAATTGGCCCTCTTGTTGCTAAGATGAACACATCAAGTGAACAAGGAAAACTCCACAAGTGCGATGATATCATTTAAGCAAGTCATGGTCCATGGCTAGCCACATATCTGCAATCTCTGGGATAGTCTCTCATTCCAGCCTGCTAAATGCTGGCCAATGACAACCCTACTAAAATCCACATGTGGGTACTCAGTTCCAATAATCGCAGAAACATTGGCATTTCTATGACAAACAATACTAAATATTGAGGGGTTAGAAGCAAAAGAGGCTTATCCTTGATGTACCTATCCTCTCAAAGACGAATTGATTGACCATTTCCACATCAAGCGATCAAAACTGAACGAAAATATTCTTAACCTTCAGGAGGTCCATTCAAAAGTGGGAGCCTACTGGTTTGACATTAAGCACTAAGAGTGTTTTTGCCCCCCAAGTACTTGTACTATGTAAGAGAAACTAGTACAATTCATCCTTGCTTAGCAACTTAAGCAACCATTTACTAAGATAACACATATTTTTTACTTCCAGACCATGAGTCTCAGGGCTACACCCATCGTTAGGGATACATAAAATATCTCAGGCCTACGCCCATCATGTATGTAATTAAACAAGTTTGGAATCCTTCTGCAATTATCTATATTGTTTCACTTGCTCAACCGGTGCTCGCCCATGATTTGGAGAAGGAGGGGAATGACGCGGGAGAGAAGAAGGGGATCTCCAGGACGCGGGTACGTGAATGGCATGTGAGGGTCGAAGGAACGAGGGCCTATATGACAAGATGCTACATGGGTTGTGTCCGGTGAGGCTGGTGGCACCAAACTCCATGACATATGGGGCTGTGGACCCACCTATCTGATATTTTGCTTTTTTCTAGAAATCTAAAACTCATTCGTATGTCTAGGTACTCAGTCATTTTTTCATATATATCTTTTTGTAGTACTATTTACTTTATATATGTTGATGTGTAAAAGTTTCACAAATTTTAGGATAATTTTACTATATATTATATATTAAATGAATTTCTGTGCACTTACTGAAAGTGATCCCATTTCTAACTATAGGTGTATCAAATAAGCTATAAAATTTTAATAAAAATGTATTTAAGGAAATACATGCAATTAGCAGTCATGTGGTGGAAAAGGATGAAATATTCAAACTTTGTGCTATGATAAATGTACCCAAAGCTTTGCATGATTTCAGAGAATTGATAGATATCTTAATGAAGTAAAAAAAACTAAAACTTCTTATGATATCCTGATATAGGCGCATGACCCTGTGATAACAATTTGAGAAGAATACACAAAATAAAAATAGTAGGTTGTTCAGAAAATGGACTATCTCCAATGATGTTTCGTAAGATTCGTCCAAAATCTCCAACTTTTTACCACCCAAACCAATTTCAGTGGCCATTTGAGCTCTTTTTCACTTCAAACTTTTTCTATGACTTGCTTTAACATCTATAATGACAAGTGTGAATTAAAATCAAAACATTTTACAAAATAATATTTTTAGCATTAGGTTTCAAGTCTAAAAATGAAAGAATATCTAAAATGTTGTGCAAAATTACTAAAAATTGGCAAGGAGTCTTTACCAGGTGAACTATCTCCCATAACATCCAATGCAAATATCCAGACAACCCTTCTGAAGTGACCGGTTGCAATCATTTTAAGTTCAAAATTGGTGTACACTCCACTTTAATATTTTTAATAAAAATGTGAATGAAAATCAACATTGATTACGTAACTATTAACATTTGTCATTTTGGACAAAAAAAGAGAAGAAAAATAAAGAATAAAAATAGAAGTTGTCAAAAAATAGTCAAACTTGGCACTGTCCCCTAATATTGGTACATGAGGTTGTCACTAAATCTCACATGATTTATGGATGTTGGAAAAAACACTTCCTTAGAAATGACCGTTTGGCCTACTTATGTCACCATTTTGCAAAACTACCAGAAAAACAAGTTTCTCCAAATAATCTTAAAATATTTTAATAATTCCAAATGCACATACTAGAAAAACCGGCAAAGTATCAACTTAGTTGGCCCTTTAGTTAGTACATCTTAAATAACCAATTTTCATACAGAAAGACATATCATAGAAAAATGAAATCGAAAATATTCCGAGATGGCAAATATTCGGAGATGACTATGAAAACACCTCTCTGGGTCCTCGAATTGAAAGACAAATTGAGAGGGATCAAGAATCCTAATTAAAATGTGAGCGGATTTTTTTAATCTAGGAAAAAATTGACAAAAAAGTTACATATTTAATTTATAAAAATCACAATACAAATACCATCTTACACACTAATACGTCACATTTTTATTACAGGTC
Organism: Triticum aestivum; assembly: GCF_018294505.1. Taxonomy (NCBI): domain Eukaryota; kingdom Viridiplantae; phylum Streptophyta; class Magnoliopsida; order Poales; family Poaceae; genus Triticum; species Triticum aestivum. The sequence goes on along the minus strand of NC_057814.1, from coordinate 66,214,253 downwards.
ATAGACTACAAACATCAGACTACCTAAACATATAAATACATTTTCCAAACTGCAAACCTACCTGACCCAGCTGGTGCACCTCTTCTCTTCTTCTCCTCCGTTTGAAGCAGGCCCTTATTGAAGTTGACAATGCACGTCCATATCTTATATGCTCCGTACATTGGAAGCATACTCCACCTACTTGTCGGACAATGACATGTCTGCCCATTGTTAGTGCTCCTTCTCTCCGAAGCCTTTCTTCGTGTTAGCATAGTACTTGTCCATGATAGCGGCGGTGGCGTCCACCAACAAATCCTTATCCTTGGTGCTGTATGGCTACGGCGCCCCGCACTCCATTTAGATGACGACAAGTTTTGGACCCATGGGCCGCTGCAGTCAAGCATTTCCTTGCCCCCTCGATGCTGAAGCCGAAAACATATATACTTCTCATTGCGCAAGAAGTGGTAGAACCTATCACTTGGACTGATAGCCCTACAGACTTGGTACACCAGACAATGATCACAAACGTATAACTGAATGACGGCGGCCTTCTGCGTGGAATGAGACCATGTGTACTCCACGACAATGCCAACGATCTTCTCCCGATCATTGTCGAGCCACCGCTCGAGCTTGTACATGCAGTTCTCCCGGCCCCAATGACGTTATGCCCTGGGAAGAGCTTGCGCTGGTCGGACGCCATAGCTGAAAGAGATTCCATACTTTCTATGTGGTTTTTTAAGGAACAACCTTGTACTCCATTACAAAGTTAGACTGGCTAAATCGCCAGCTACAGAGTTTACAACAAACTCAGGGAAATGGCCTAGCCATGTTTCATATTCGCCATCTCCTAGTCTTACACCATGTGCTGCTAGGCTGTGAGCTACTACATTACAAGATCTTGGACAAACACTAACATTTACATCATCAAAAGCCACCTTCAAATGAAATTTGATTTCCTAAAACACAACACCTGAAGTCGACAAGTCATACTCCTCGCTTGAGATCGCCTGCTTCAACACCACAAAATCTGTTTTAAATATCACACGGTGATATCCCATTTGCGTAGTTGTGCTGATTGCATATAACATGGCCAGGGCTTCGGTGTGGATAGCATTGGATACATGTTCCAGATTTCCTGCTCCCGCAGCCATAAGCACACCACTATCATTTCTGACAGTAAAACCCCATCCACCAGACAATGAAGATTCATGAAAAGCACCATCTGTATTTATTTTAAGGATCCCACTTGGGGGAGGAGACCAACACGTGGTGGAAGCTTGTTTCTGGGTGCTCCTCTGGTTCTTAAGGTTGCTGCATTCACAAACATGATAGTTAACAGAAGCAATTATATCATCTGGAGATTCCATCAGATATTCGGCATTGGCCTTGTTTATCTCATGCCACCACACCTAGAGCAGAATACACACCTTCGTACGACTTGATCAGGCGAAATATCTCATCAAACATTCTTAGTGGGTCACTGCACTGTAGAAGTTTCTCTCTAGTTTCTTCCATTTGGGCTAGCCACCAAAGCCTCCTCACCTTCTTGCATTTCAAAAAGCATTACGTATCTGTTACAAACTGGACATCTAATATCCACCACGATACCTCTATTCCTCAATTTCATTCTTAAAGGTAAGCTGCATGTTGCCAAACGCCATATGAAGTGCAGAATTTTATTCGGGAGAGGTAAGGCCCATATTTTCTTCCATTCAAAATCAGTTATTTCTCCACTGCTTGCAGGGCTAGATTGCTGGCCATATCTTGATTCCCTTTCTGTGCAGTCTACTCCTACTTTGTATGCCGACTTCGTGAAAAAAAAAAATCCCTTTCTTGTCAAAGTGCCATGCCACACAGTCCTTTGTATGCTCATAAATGGGGATTTGTAGGATTATCTTAGCATCTTCTACATTGAAAGTTTGGCACACTAGGTCCTTATCCCAACCATTAGTTACTGGATCAATATGCTCTGCCACCCTTGAGACTAAATTTCGTCCTTGCAGTGTGGTAAATCTTATGGTGATGCCTCTTGGAAGCCATGGGTCTTTCCAAATATTAACTTCCATCTCCGACTCGCCAAATTATGCCTTTCTCCAGGAGTTGTACACTCTTCGAAATAATGCGCCATGCATAAGATATCCCATCTTTAGCGTATCTTCAATTATGTTGTGGCCAGGATGATATTTCGCTTCAAGTGCTCTCGTGCACAAAAATAGGAAGGGTTTTGGAGTAGCCGCGATCCTTGTCATGCAAGCATGGCCATACTAAAAGGGTGCAGGTCTCTGAATCCTAGACCTCCCACTCTCTTTGGTTTACATAGTTTCTCCCAACTCGTCCAGTGGATTTTATTGACCTTATCCATATGGCTCCACCAAAATTTGCATATAATGGAATTAAGGTCATCACATAAGGACTTGGTTAGGTCGAAACAAGCCATAGCATACACTGGGATTGCCTGCGTTACTGCTTTGATTAAGATCTCTTTTCCCGCTTTCCATAATAATTTCTGTTTCCAACCTTGGATTCTCTTCCACACTTTTTCCTTTATACACTGGAAAGCCCTTGATTTTTCCTTGAGAGAGGGAGAAGAGAGACTATACAAATGAAGTTCGAGGTTGACAAAGGCCATGGGAGTGCAGTTAACTTTCCATCGGATTAGCCACTCATACGAGACAGTGTAACTGGCCTATGAAAACAAACTACCCCCAAGCATTTCCCCACCCTCACTCGGCTCTAAACAGTCGTCATGCAAATAGTGGGACAAATTGTGAGGCAATGGCGCGCACCGGGAGAGTACTCAGCAGCAAGCCGGAGGCAACAAAGTCGGAGGAGCAGCGTGAGGATGTGAGTGGAAGTGGCGAGAAGAGAAGGGGCTCTATGCGCCAAGAAAATATGTGTATGTGCCATGCTGCATGTGGACCCCACATAGGCAGGATTGGTCAAACGGGTCCCCTCTTTGTTGTGCTTGACATGGCGAAGTTGTGGGGCCCACATTGAAAGGACCCATCAAACAAGTCTCCTCCTCCGTATTGGTGGGCCCAAATCAGAGTGAAAAAAAGGAATTATGGTCTCAACAGTGGGCCCCCACATCATTTGAAATTGACAACCAATTCTCCTCCGCAGTATTGGCAGGCCCACATCAAAGTGGAAAAATGAAAGTTATGGCCTCAACGGTTGGCCCCACACCAGGCAAAAATTAATATCAATCTGGTCTCATCGTAGCTGCAGTTGACGTAGCCAAGTGGTGGGTCCCAATGTAAGGGAACAACCGAAACGAGAAGACTCGTAACGACAACTCACCATGATGGCGCGCATGGGTATGTGATGTCTACTACACAACCTTCTTCTTGTAGACGTTGTTGGGCCTCCAAGTGTAGAGGTTTGTAGGACAGTAGCAAGTTTCGCTCAAGTGGATGACCTAAGGTTTATCAACCCGTGGGAAGCGTAGGATCAAGATGGTCTCTCTCTAGCAACCTGTCAACCAAATAACAAAGAGTCTCTTGTGTCCCCAACATACCCAATACAATGGTAAGTTGTATAGGTGCACTAGTTCGGCGAAGAGATGGTGCTACAAGTGCAATATGGATGGTAGATATAGGTATTTGTAATCTGAAAATATAAAAACAGCAAGGTAACTAATGATAAAAGTGAGCACAAACGATATTGCAATGCGTTGAAACAAGGCCTAGGGTTCATACTTTCACTAGTGCAAGTTCTCTCAACAATAATAACATAACTGGATCATATAACTATCCCTCAACATGCAACAAAGAGTCACTCCAAAGTCACTAATAGCGGAGAACAAACGAAGAGATTATGGAAGGGTACGAAACCACCTCAAAGTTACCCTTTCTGATCGATCTATTCAAGAGTCTGTAGTAAAATAACACGAAGCTATTCTTTCCGTTTGATCTATCCTAGAGTTTGTACTAGAATAACACCTTAAGACACATATCAACCAAAACCCTAATGTCACCTAGATACTCCAATGTCACCTCAAGTGTCTGTGGGTATGATTATACGATATGCATCACACAATCTCAGATTTCATCTATTCGAACCAACACAAAGTACTTCAAAGAGTGCCCCAAAGTTTCTACCGGAGAGTCAAGACGAAAACGTGTGCCAACCCCTATGCATAAGTTCACGAGGTCACGGAACCCGCAAGTTGATCACCAAAACATACATCAAGTAGATCACGTGATATCCCATTGTCACCACAGATAAGCACATGCAAGACATACATCAAGTGTTCTCAAATCCTTAAAGACTCAATCCGATAAGATAACTTCAAAGGCAAAACTCAATCCATTACAAGAGAGTAGAGGGGGGAAACATCATAAGATCCAACTATAATAGCAAAGCTCGCGATACATCAAGATCGTGCCGAATCAAGAAGACGAGAGAGAGAGATCAAACACATAGCTACTGGTACATACCCTCAGCCCCGAGGGTGAACTAGTCCCTCCTCGTCATGGAGAGTGCCGGGATGATGAAGATGGCCACCGATGAGGGTTCCCCCCTCCGGCAGGGTGCCGGAACAGGGTCCCGATTGGTTTTTGGTGGCTACATAGGCTTGCGGCGGTAGAACTCCCGATCTATTCTGTTCCTCGATGTTTTTAGGGTATATGGACATATATAGGCGAAAGAAGTCGGTTAGGGGAGCCACGAGGGTGGGGGCACGCCCAGGGGGGTAGGGCGCGCCTCCCTGCCTCGTGGCTTCCTCGAAGCTTCCCTGACGTCTACTCCAAGTCTCCTGGATTGCTTCCGTTCCAAAAATAACTCTCCCGAAGGTTTCATTCCGTTTGGACTCCGTTTGATATTCCTTTTCTTCGACACACTGAAATAGGCAAGAAAACAGCAGTTTGGGCTGGGCCTCCGGTTAATAGGTTAGTCCCAAAAATAATATAAAAGTGTTTAGTAAAGCCCATAAACATCCAAAATAGATAATATAATAGCATGAATACTTCATAAATTATAGATACGTTGGAGACGTATCAGTATGCAAGTAATTTCTTTGCAATCCCTAGTGGCACAAATCAAAATACAGAAGTTTGAGTGGCAGGACTCCAATACGCAATTTAGCAGTGGCACAAACCGATTTTTCTCTATTGTAGACTATCGGTGGCGAGTTCTATGCCACACGTGGGCCCTTATTTTTGGTTCATCACTGGTCTCGGCCGTCGCCTATAGCAATTTATTACTGAGGGGCATCAGGGTGACTTTTCAGCTGCATTTTTTATATGTTCCCTTATGGGCTCATCTGTCACCTATAGAAATTCATCAACGGGCCCATCAGTGGTGACCATTTTAGCTAAAAACATTGTATGTCCACTTATGGGCCACAAGGTGCCCATCAATAGAGGGGATTCAACATAGGGTCAACTAGATGATACCCCCGCGCGTTGCTGCGGGAACGGTTGCAATATATTTCAATGAGATTTGATTGTGTGAAATATGGATATTTAGATTAATAACACGTGAACCAAATTTAGAAATACATATGATTTATTATATTTGATTATGTATAGTTGTAAAATATTTATTGAATATAAGTAGAATAACAAAATGAAATATATTTTCCCATGCATGGTTGCATGTGGTGGTGGGTCTTTTCTCATGCATGCTCGCAGGTTGAGATAAATAAGTTAGTAGGATCACTCGCTTAGGTATATACGATGTCCACTAGTAGACCACACAAGAGGAAGCACGGTTATGCATCTCCTAATTAATTTGGTGTGCTTGTAGTTAGTATATTATTTCATTTCTATTTGTTGGACAGTTATGGCAGAGGGAGGTTACAACCTTGAGGCAGCAAGTGCAGAACTTACAACATAATAATAGGTAATATTAATGTTCTTTAGTTTGTATCACCCATGCATTGAAATAAAATGTCAATTAGTGTAGCTATCCAGAAGTTGTTGTTTGAGTGGTTTCATATGCAAATTAATTGAATGAAATTACTGTGCCATACTGTTATGAATGTCAAGATCTCTCAGTTGAAGACTATGCCGGTGAAAATCCATGTATTTAGTTGCAATGAATGGAGAAGCTAGCTAGGTAGCTACTAGCCAGTTATACTGTTAAACCATGTGCCCTCATATGATGTTAGGCAACTATTGGGAGAGGAGCTATCTGGTACCAACATTCGAGATCTGCAGTTTCTAGTGAACCAAGTTGAGATGAGCTTGCATTCTGTAAGAAAGAGGAAGGTACCCTTTTGTTTGCTCTTCCCTTTCCTTTTTTTTGTTTCAAACATACTTTACTTACAATTGATTTCTTTAGGAGCAAGTTATGGCTGCGGAGATCCACGGACTCAACCAAAAGGTTCACTACATCCTCTTAATGTTCTTGCTTCTGCTACTGTTAGTGTTGAAGTAGCTCTGTTAGCATCGATTATCGTATATGCGTCTGTTATTAACAGATGAGGTGTGATGAGATGGTATTTGCTTTCACAGGGATTTCTTATTCAGAAGGAAAATATAGAGCTTGGCAAGAAGTTGAGCATTGCTCATGAGCACAACATAGAGCTGCAGAAGAAGGTAAGAAATGCTAGTAGCTAATATATCCTAGCTTGTCATGTGAAGGTCCAGATATACTTTGAACATATAATCACTGATGAACCACATGCTATAACATATGGATTAGCAAGTCATTGAAAGACATGATGGATTTTATTCAATACTTCACATCCTATATAGCATATTACCGTGTCTAACAGATTCAGGTAAAAATATAAATCTTTCAGAAAACGTTCGTAATATGTTGGACAAACTAGAAACGCGATGCAATCGCATAGTCTTTTTTTTAGAAAATTATTGGAACTGGTCGCAAATTATATATGAGCCCTGGCTAATATAACATTGATCATATTAGCTTCTCCCTCGCAAAAAAAAAAAGAGAGAGAAGAAGATCATATTAGCTTCAGTTTTTTTATCGCAAGCATCGAATGAAGCTGATACTGGACAAACTATTAATGTGTGTTAATTAGCTTTCCGGGTCCATGGTATCGAGTGAGCAGCAAGCCAGCGGAAGCAGCTCAAAAGCTGCTGCTGGGTTATTGTTCTCGACTAGAGTACGTGAACCAAATATCGACCTTGAGTTGCGCCAGCAGGAGCATGAGGATGAATAACACTACCTCGTCCACTGCATGCAGTAAGTACTGTAATTCATGTGTCAGCTAAATTATTAAGAAGTTCCATGTGGTCAATCGCATACCAAACAAGTCGCAGTTAATTACATTTCTAAATTCAAGTTTGTTGTTTTGCACCAGACAGCGTCAACAGTATTTTCAGTCCATGTGTAGACGATTGAAGCTCTTTCGTGTGCAATTTGAAGCATAGACCTGCTTAGAACCATTTTTTTTGGTGTTGTCACAAACATGTTATATAGCAGCAGCAGATGCAGTCTGTATGTGAATCTAATTACTCGATATTAACAAGGATGCAAGAGCAAGAGAAGATCAAGTATAGTATGAACGAACATGTAAACTTAATTATGTTTTTGGTTACTTGTATATGTTGATCACAATTCAGAACCTAATTAATGAGCTTTTTTTTGCGTGGAACCTAATTAATGAGTTGAATATGGCAGCTACTAAGTTTGTGTTCCGAGTCAGATTATCGTCCGTTTACAGAAATTTGCACAACTTTGCATGTCACAGTGTATTATGTGTTTAGGAATGGATGAGATTATCCCCATTTCCATGTGCTTCAGATTATTAACCACCAGCAGTATAGCCAACCCTACCCTATCACCTTCCCATAAGCCCTTCTTTTACTCCGATGGTATTGCGGATCACAATTGATGCAAAGAAAATGAATACATTTTCATATTATAATAAAAAGGCAAGTGTAATAAATAGAAAATTCGATCATGTCACAAGACTTATTATTTCAATTTCTACTCTATGAGATCTTACGGAGTCTGTTCATGGATGACATGGTTGAGGTATGATCATACAAAATATTCTCCTCAACTGAACATGGTTGACATGGTAAAAGACCCACCCCAACGTGCGGGCATGCATAGAAAATGACTCATACATTTCCATTATATTATGATACTTACATTCAATAATTATTCTATAACTATACAATAAATCATGTGTACTATATTTTAGTTTTAGTTCCCATATTCATGTTCCACACAATCAAATTTCAAAAATATATGGCAACCCAATACGTACCCATAACAATGCGCAGGGTATGATCTAGTTTGAGGAGTGATTGCGCCAATATACAATTGATCGATGCCCTAGATGGAATTAGTTGGCTTCTTAGTGCTAAAAGATTTTCAGTGAAGGCTTTTTTTAGCGTGCTCTTAACTGGAATAGACTAATTGGTTTGACATATTTTATTTTTTGTAAAATCAAGATACCTTCTAAATGCCAGAGTTTTTATTTGATTGGTTCTGAAAGATAGTATTTTAACCAAGGGTGTGGTTAGAAAAAGAGAATGTGAGGTGATGATATTTGTCTCTTTTGTGGGCCATGTGGAAGCATATACCACCATTTTCTTTAATTGCCCGATAGAATATATCTAGAATGTGGCTTGACGTGTTGGTGGCCACTTTTAGCACGCCCCCCGCCCTGGTTGTATTGTTTGCCACGAGAGGCTAGGTCGATTTCCTTTTCTTCTGCATTCTTTTTTAATTTCCTAAACGAACTTCCCCGTGTGGTTTCTTCAATAGAAATCAGGGTACATCCCCTTGTTAAGAAACATCACTACTCCATCAATCATATCTTAATTATCTCATATATCTTCCAATGTAGTGCTTCAGCATCTACCCCCAGCCCTGCCTTTTTTTTGCTCGGCCTTCCACCATCACCATGGCTAGGTGCCACGTGACAATCTTTCCACCCTTGGTCATCATGGCGGGCCACCATGCCAGCCATCGCAGCCATGAGCTGCTAGTCACCCGGGGATGTAACGAAGGGCTTGAGAGATCTAGCCAAATGTAGGATTTACGATGTCACACTTAGCCATACGATCTCCCATAACTTGTCTAAAGTAGTTTGATAAATTATATCCATGTGTTAGCATGCTTAAGAAAATCTTGCCACTCTCACTTCGCTAAAAAAAACCGTGTTCTTTCCTTTATGTCTTTGTGTTAGAGCCACATTAGATTCTCTTGCACGAGCTTTTGATAGGGCCCATCTCGAAAGTCCTATTCTAGTAGTTGCGTCCCCGCTTGATGTGTGCGTTGACTTTATGTGAGTGCGCAAACTTGGGACCTCCTCTCCAGCGCCTTAAGTGCTAGTTAGCTAACCGACGCTCATGGGTGGCTAGCGTGGGCTGTAGCCCAAATAAGGAGGTCGCTGGGTTGCACTAGTGAGCTCAAAAGACCATCCAGAAAAACCAGTAGTTGTTGATTCCGAAAAATCCGACTTCTGGTTTTTTATCGATAACGAAATGCATATATTAAAAAGGTATTCACAAATATTTTTAAAGTTCATGAATTAGATTCTTTTTTCATGAATTTCAATACTGCTTCTGATTTAAAAAAATCATGAATTAGAAAAATGTTCATGAATTTGAAAATAGTATGCGAATTTGAAACTATTGATAAATTTGAAAAGGATCACGAGTTTGAAAATATATCATGAATTTGAAAAAGTTGAACAATTTGAAAGTCATTCATGAATTTCAAAAACTGTTCATTAATTGTAAAATAAAAAAGAAAAATAGAAAACAAACAAAATGAAAAAAATGAAAAGGCGAACAAAACCGGTAGAAAACCCATAAAGGTGCAGAAAGAAATAAAGGAAAAAACAAACCCAAGGCATCTAGAATCTTTTCAAAACCGAAACTAGCAGAAGGGTTAGAATGGTTGGCTCAATGGGGGAACGCGCGTGAGCGATGGGTACAAAGATTGGAGTAATCAATGGATTGATGCTAAGGATGGTCATAGTGGAGAGTAACTTAATATAGTATCATGCATATGATACTAGTCTATATTACTACCTTTATAGTGCAAAAATATCATAGATGGTTGCATTCATCAGGTTGTAGACCATTTTGCTTTAGACTATGTTATGTTACCATAAATATCTCTTTCCTCATTAACTATTTGCCACATAAGCAAACATGCCTTGATGTGCATCATGTTACTTGCTCAGTTACTCCCACTAACCTAAGCGTCGAATAGAAAATGCCAGCTACCACGTTATCCATGCCTCAACTTTGGGCAAGCGCGCGAGCTGTCATGTCGTTGGGCCTGGCCCATGTGTTGAGTGCTTCATCGGGCTCTCGTGAGGCGGCATATAGAAGCGCCCAAAATAAACTTGGGAGCCCCTATGTGACGCTCTCTGCGTCAAACTGGTTATGTTCCGCACATGCGCCCTCCAACTAGGTCGGCACATCTAGCATATAGTGACCCGGTTCTTGTAGCGAGCTGGCTACTGTAGCGGCTCTGGTTATGGTTGTGGCATTTATTTTTGTTTTCATTTGGTATTTGAAGAAAACAAATTTTTTTGAAAAGTTTGATTTGTTGAAAACACAAACATTTTTTTAAACAATGAACATTATCAAAAACACAAACTATTTTTTAAATGAACTTTTTTTGGAAACACGAATACTTTTTTGAATTTGTGAAGAGACTTTTAAAGCATGGATATTTTTTTTAAATGCGAAATGTTTTCAAGTTTGCAATTTTAAAAAACCATAGACTTAAAAAGTGAATGTTTTCAATATTTTAACCAATTGTTTGCATACAAACTTGTTTTCGAATTTACGTTTTTATAAACAGGTACATTTTATTAAAAAGTGAACATTTTCAGAATTTGCGACTATTTTTTCGAAATTCCATTTTTTTGATTTTAAAAAAAAATCTAAATGAAAAGAAAAACCTGAAATAAACCTGTAAAGAAGAAAAAGAAAAACATATAAACGGCCCGGCCAGCCGTTCGGGAGGAGCGTTGAAGCCTTACACGAGCTTCGGATAAGAGTCCGTCTCTAAAGTCCGACCCGGCCCACTAGCTGCATCCACCGCTCCAAACCCTGGTTGATCCCCTTTCTCTTCTCTCGCTCCGGCCAACGCCGCCACCCCCCGGCATCATCTGCCGGCGCCATTCCAACGCACCCCCAACATTCCTCTCCTCTCTCTCCCACATGGAGCCGATCAAACCCACGCCCACCCTAACAAGCAAGATCTGCATCCAACACGAACCCGCCGACGGCGGAGATGCCGCGAGCGGAACCATCGGCGGCCTCCCTTTCCACCTCACGGAGGAGATCCTCCGCTGCGTCAGCCCGCTCGATTCGGTGCGCCTCGCCACCGTTTGCAGGTCCTGGGCGGCGACCATCTCCGAGCGGCTAGCGAGACCCACCCCGCACCTGTTCGCACTCGAGGTCCTCCACGAGCACCCCCGCGGGGCGATCTTCTCCGTGCCGGTCGATGACAACGAGGAGGACTCGCCAGCGCCGGCCATGCCGGCCATGGGCTGGCACGCGGAATGTTTCGAGCTGTGTGGCGCCTCTTCCAGCGGCAGCCTCTCCTTCGTGAACGGCAGCCATGTCCTCCTCGTAAACCCTGTCACCGGCGCGTCCGGGAGCGTTCAGATTTCTGCGAGCATCTCTCGGACCGGACCTAAGGTGTGTGGAAAGTTACATGAAGTGGATTGATTTTTTGTTCTGGTACACTTGCATCCTGTCGATCATCTGACTGAGAACTCTGTACGCTAGCTTTGCACCGGCGCCGAGGCGTTCTTCATTACTGAGTTCCATAGGGGTGTCTCTCTCTGGTGGTGGTGCTCGGACGAGTGGAGCGAGCAGAAGCTGCTTCTGCCTCAAGGGTTCGAAATCTACCATGCCATTGCTCTGTCGGCCTACAGCGGCGGTGTCTTGTATGCTCTGGAATTCTCTGGTTTGGTGTACACCATGGATACCCAGGCACCGCTGCCTTGGCGCCTGACAAGGCTCCGTGCGCCGAGCATTCTCGAGCAGTACTCCCCAATCTTCGGGTACCGCTTCATTCGGAACTGCCACCTGCTCGAGTCAGAAGACGAGGTCATGTTTGTTGGTCCTGTGTTCGCAACAAAAGAGCCCGGATGCCCCAAATCCATCTGTGGCTTCGAGGTGTACAGGCTGGATGTTCATGGGGCACGGTGGGTGAAGGTGGAGAGGCTCGCCGGCGAACAGGCGCTTTTCGTGAGCGATCAATCATCGTTCGCGCTGCATGCTTCAGAGGTGCCAGGGTGCATGAGCAACTGCATCTACTTTGTAGGTGATGTTGACGAGTGCTCATTCAGCACTTGGGGCATCTACTCCATGGTGGAGCGGAAGGTGCTGTTTCAGAGCCCTGTTGGCGGTTTGCCGGGGAAGTACAAAGCTGCCCGGTGGTTCTTCCCTGGTGTTGTGATGCCACTTGCGCGACAATGTACAAACTTGGGACAAAGGAGAAAAATCAATGGCCTTTAGGTATAATCTAGTTCATCATATTATGAGAATGCAGTAGCAGTTCTTTAAATGTTACCACGGACTGCTCCTTTTATGCTGATAGAAGGAGAGGCGCGCGGTATTGCTATGATGTGACAGTAAGGTCTATAAACCTCCAAGGGCTACTATGCCGCCGATGTGATGGCCTCTGTGGCATACCTGAAGGTTGCGGTTCAGTTTGGCATGGCTCAAATTATTCTAGGGTCAGATTCTCAGAAACTGTACGAAGCGCTGTTCGTGAAATTTCAGACAATCCGACGAAGTTTATGGATTGATTGTACTTGTAGTACAGTTGTGCATGAACTCGCTAAGTTTGACACTCCTTTGGGTTTCTCAGATGTATTACTGGGGATTTACCTTAGTTTGTGTGTGACATGGTGATCGAAGTTTATGTTGCGTCGTCGATGAGATAGAATACCTCTGAATGCAGTAGAATTTATTGTGTCTGTGGTGTCCTTCAATTTTGTCATGCATTGAACTTGTAGATGGAGCTGTTTCGCTTACAAAGGGGGCCATCCAATGTTGAACCCCAAAAGTCCGTGGATACATCCGGTGTCCAGTTTTGGGAGACGCTTGCCGAAGTCCAGACACCCTAAATCGAGCCGGAGTCACAGAAACCCTAAATCCCCAAATCCCCAAATCGAAACCTAACTCGAAGTACTGACCCTAACAGTGGCATCGCAAGAGGAAATGTACTGGCAGGCGGAGTCCTTGTTGTTTTCACCGTCGTTCCATGACACCATGGTGGCCGGCGGCGAGCAGCTGGGTCAGTGACGGCGACGATACCAGAGAAGAGAGCATGTGCGCGAGGGAGAGAGGGAAAGGGGGAGGGGGAGAGGGAGGGAGGGAGCGTGTCCGTTTGACCGACCAGGTCGACCGGGACGTTTTGACTAGACGACGCCAAACTGTGCCGTTCGCCAGGCCGTTAGGGCACGTTTGCATTTTTGGGCCCCACCTGTCGGAAAAGTGCTCAAAGGCCGCAAAGCAAGTGATCAGTTCTTCTTGCAAAAAAGTTTACCAGAAACGTAGTGGCTTCTGCAAAAATATAAATTAGAGACTACATAGTTTTTTGCAAACCTAGCCGTGGTAATTTTCTGCTTTTAACTCAAACATTTGGATGTTGAGACGGACAAAGGCAGACTCGGAATTGCTATAATATGGCCTCCAAATTTCATCTACCTAGTGGGACTCTATCGTTAGTGGGATATCCTTTCCCCACTCTCCCTTCCATCCTCACCGTGAGGGTGGGGACTACATGAAGTTCTGTTCGTGCCACCATTTTTGCCGGATAGAGTGAGCTTCAAAAGTTGGCCTCGAGATGCCAAATAAGGAGGCTGGGAGGCCAGATATGGATGGTCCTCCATAGTGCATGGCGAAATTGACTCGTATGGCGTTAGAGCTGTTTTTTCTGCATGCGCTCAGTTATTATGGAGTTTTGATGTTGTCGACTTCTCTACTGGAGTCTTTTTTGCGAGGAAAAGGAAATGCATTCATCAAGTGGCGACCAAATCAGCATTACAAAGGTCAAGTACCTCATCCGGTCCTCAACAAAGCCACATCACTGCGCTTCTTTATTCTACTAGTTGTTCTAAGATTTAATTGCATGCAATGATGCCGTGCAGAGTTAATTGCATGTTGGTACCACACTTCAGCACCTACTCACGGATTGGTACCACTACTTAAAAGTTTTGCACATCAGTACCAACTCAGGGCTTAAGTGTTACAAAGTTCTAAGTTGCATATAAAGACGTATTGACGGCGTATCTGACCTGGGACCCGTGTGTAAGGAGCCAACTTGGCATATTTTTTTGCAGAAAACACCTTTGTTTTAAATTTAATCACTCCCAGCCGCCTCCCTTGTGCCCCGCCGCCTCGACCTTGCCGGGCTTGCTCGCCGGAGCCCCATCGCCGGGTCGCCGGGTCGCCGGAGCCCAGTCGCTGGCTCGCCAGTGCACGGTGCCCCTCTCCCATCTCCTTCACTTCCTCTCTTGTTCGCTGGCTCGCCGGGGCGGTGGTGCTCGGCGACGCTGGTGGGGCGCACGGTTGGGTGATGGTGGCGGTTGGGCGACGAGGGCTCAGGGCGGCGTGGTCGCCGGTGGCCGAACGGGAACAGCCGCTGGAGTCAAACCCCGCCGCCCGTGTGGCTCGTCCACGAATTCCAGATCCGATCGAGCTAGAAGATGCAGCTTCGCATGGGCTCCAGGACGGCCCAACCGCGGCCATGACCACATGCATATATTCCTAAAAAGGATAATTCTTATCAGCTTTTTTTGCAATTATATGTTAGTACTATTTAGTGACAAGCACCGCACTAGAACCCACGCACGGCAAAATTTTATGTGGGTTAGTATTATTTAGTGCCAAGCATGAACTTTTTTCTAAAATTTATGTGGATTGAAAAAACAAATGTAAGAATATGTGTCTTCACTCAGGACCACATGCATGCACAATTATTATCCATCCTCATTGTAATTTTCAAATACACAGTTAAAAATATTATATGCCCAACTCAGAGTTACTGCGAATATTTGTTGTATTTTTTAATGCACAGTTACTCGAAAAATTGATAACATGTACTAAAAATTATCGTCTTATCGTAAAAAAAATTATAATGCATGATGAACATTTTTAGAAAATACATTTTACAACTTTTAAATACGTGTTCAACTTTTCCCAAAAATGTTCTGAACATTTTTTTGCAAATGCACAAGTATTTTTCAACTTTTCCCCAAAACGATAAAATTTCTATAATACGAAATCATATATTTAAATAAGATCATTGTATATTAATAAATGTTTAATATATATATATTAAAAGATGTGGTGAACGTATTTTAATATACGATACGCTTTTATACGATGAACTTTTGATATATGATGCAATGAGCATATTTTTAATTATACGACGCCCTGAATTTTTTTTAATGTCATATAATGTTTTTATATCGTATAAAAACCGGAACTGTTCAGAGTTTAAAGACTAAACGAGCGAGTTGACGCATAGGATGCCGTGGGGCAGAGGCAGCAAACATTTCGACTCAGCGCGGATCGATTTCCGGCGGACGGGCGCGCGTTTTTATTCTTCGTAGAAAAATCGAACGTCGCAAGGTATACAAACATTTCGGCGTGCCTCTTATAGTAGTAGGCGCAGTAGTGCAGCGGCAGCGAGCTAACGCTTCCAAAAGCGCGGCGTGGGTTCGAAACGCGCGGCAGCAAGCGCGCGCTTGTGGTTATTTCTGAAAAACATAGTTTTTGCAGAAGACCTTTTTTTGACAAACAGAGGATATATGCGTGATTAAATAAAAAATAAGGTTCTTTTTGTAAAAGAGCATCCAAATCAAGGTGTGCTCATGCCGAGACAACGCTACACCTACGTAATCTTCTTTACGTAGCTTACGAACGAGCTTAGTTGGAAAGGTTTGATTGGAAAAGAAAAGGGAGGGGGCCCCACTCAGGGCTAGTTTGGTAGTCCGTGATCTCAGGGGGATCCTCGTCAAAAACCAGGGCACATAGCCCACAAGGCAAACTTGGCTCGTGGAAAACCGCCGCGACATTTGGTCGCTCGCTCGCTGGGATATTCTGCCCCGATCCCCTTCCTTTCCCCGGGAGAGAGATCCATGCGTACATATGTCAGGGAGAAAAGCCACGACTGGCGCAGGCGCATCTAGCGATCTCCTCACCTAGCGTTTTTTCTGGACGTCATCTTGTGTTCTCTCCACTGTCCTCCAAACTGCCTAGGTGATCTCTCCGTGATAGGAGAGGATCCTCCATGGCCATGGAAACACCCCGGTGGAGGATTAGAGCCCTGGGATACTCTCCCCTTGCAACCAAATTAGGCCTCAGTGAAATTCAGCGGGGATTGATTAGTTAGGCATGGGAGGTTTGGTAGCTTTACGTATCCCACCCGTAGGTGTAACATTTTTTGGCTCATGCCGTCCTGCTTCATGCATACAGCATGCCTATAGCGACGTAACGTGCGAGGACCATGCATATATGCCCTAGTCCTCCTCTACGTGTTGTCTTATTTTTTGTTCCGCAACTCCGCCGGCGAGTCCGGTCCGATGTTGCGGAGCGAGGGCGAGCGTCGTAGACGAAGTAGTCGAACACGCGAAAGTAAATGAGACAGAGAGATATGGAGGAGACCAGCTTTATTAATCAATGATCAGGGATTACAATGATGGCTCCTCGTTGCTTTATATAGGGGGTAAAGGGTCAAGGGATAAGTACCCACTTAACGTAAAGTGGGGGAAACGGGAGGGGCTAGCCCGTGCGATACGCACGAGGCCGCCGCCACCCCTGGTGGCCCTGGTTTCCCAACACTCCCCCTTGGGTAATTATCCGTATATCCATGCCTCAAAACTCCGAAAAACCCAGTGGGAAAAAATATGGAGAAAGAGCACACGATATACATTGTTGTATTGCACGAATTGCCTCGTCAAAAACCTCGTGTGAGAAACATCAGGAAAACTCACTCAAGGGAAAAAGAGTACAATCCACTCAACCATCAAGTTGAGTACTCGATCATCAGGATTGAGATTTTAGCAATGAGTTTGTGAAGTTTCTCCCCCTGAACCTTGCATCTCTCTAAGTCTCATCATACCGATTCCACGCACACACCTCTCTAAGGTTGATGCCGGTAATGATTTAGTGAACATATCAGCAAGATTGTCACAGGACTTAGAATGCAAAACTCTCACCTCGTTCAACTGTTGCAGCTCATGTGCATAGAAGAACTTGGGACTAATATGCTTTGTGAGGTTACTCTTTACATAACCCATCTGGACTTGTGCAACACAAGCAGCATTATCTTCATAGATAATGGTAGGGGTTTGTACGGTGTTCAGCCCACATGTCTGCTGAATGTGGCCGATCATCCGCCGAAGCGATACACACTCTTTTGACGCTTGGAATAGTGCCATGATTTCCGAGTGGTTCGTGGAAGTCGACACAAGTGTTTGCTTGGACGATTTCCAGGAAAACGCAGTTCCACCACAAAGGAAAACATATCCAGTCTGCGATTTGCAATCATGCGGGTCCGATAGGTACCCAGCATCGGCATAGCCTATAATAGATAGGCCTTGATTTCTTTTATAAAACAGGCCAAGATCTTTGGTCCCTTGCAGGTAACGGAAGACGTCCTTGACACCTTTCCAATGCCTCTTGGTAGGTTCAGAACTGTACCGAGCAAGCAAACTGACGGCGAACGCAATGTCTGGCTGTGTACAATTTGCGAGGTACATGAGTGCTCCAACTGCACTCAGGTAAGGAACCTCTGGTCCCAGAGTTTCCTCCCCCTCTTCCTTTGGCCTGAACGGGTCCTTGTCTAGCTGTAAAGATCTTCCGACCATCGGGGTCTTAGAAGGATATGCCTTATCAAATCCAAATCTCTCCAACACCTTCTGGGTGTAGGCCGATTGGTGCACTAGAATCCCATCAGGGGAATGTTCAAGTTGCAGACCTAGACAGAACTTGGTTTTACCCAAATCCTTCATCTCAAATTCCGACATCAGGTAGGAACTCGCTTCCTCAATATCCTCAGGCGTACCGATTATGTTTAAATCGTCCACGTACACCGAGATTATACAGAATCCATCTTGGGATCGCCGTATAAAAACACATGGGCAATCTTTATTGCTCGTGTAGCCCTTCTCGTGAAGGAAATCACTTAAGCGATTGTACCACATTCTACCAGACTGTCTGAGTCCGTACAGTGCCTTTTGAAGTTGAACACTGTATAGACCCCTGTTTGCTCTATCATGGTTCGGAACAGGGATACCTTCTGGAACCTTCATGTATATGTTCGAATCCAAGTTACCATATAGGTAAGCAGTGACAACATCCATTAGTTTCATTTTCAAGCCCATGTTTACTGCCATCGAGATCAAGTATCTAAAGGTAACTCCATCCATGACTGGGGAATAAGTCTCCTCAAAATCGACACCTGGTCGTTGAGTGAACCCTTGAGCAACGAGCCTTGCTTTGTACCGTACTACCTTATTATTTTCATCTCTCTTTCGAACAAAAACCCACCTATGGCCAACAGGGCGAATGTGGGGAGGAGTTCGACAAACTGGTCCGAACACCTTCCTTTTGTTGAGAGATAATAATTCGGCAGTAATTGCCTGCTGCCAATCTTTCCAATCCGACCTTTTCTTGCAATCAACGAGCGTGTTAGGCTCAGGGTCAAGATCTATGATTGAGGCAATTTTCGTAGCAAAGTTGATGTCGACAATCACCGTTGCTCGGTTCAGGGACTCCCCCGTATAAATATAATTTATGGCATTTCGTCATGGAGCGCATCCGGCGCAAACACTTGCTCTACCAAATTTCCCATTATGGGAGCAAGGTCCTTTAGATTTCCCGCGCCGATGTGTGCGCTCACAACTCCGCTGGGTGTTTCCCCTATGGGAAAGTTTAAGTCCGGAATTTCGTGCACCGAATTTTCCGTACTTGTGCCAGGTCTCGACTGGCTCCCCGTTTCAATTTGGGGTACTTTGGCGACAGGCTGTGATAAATCTCTCTTATCCTTTTTCGTCAGGCGTCCCCGAGTACTTGGGATTTGAGAAGCCGGATTTCTCGTCCTTTTAGGCCTTTGGACGGGAGCGGGTATACCATCATTTTTCTTCGGTATTTCAACCCTTTCCGGTGCATTGCGCGCGTGCACATGCGATTTTGTCACAGTCTTTAAGTCACTAAAGTGGTCGGGCTGTTGATTTGCTAAAGACTGCAAATCTATTATCTTTTGGACTTCTCTCTCAGTCTCAGCAGTGCGCGGGTCATGAGCGTGGATCCCCGTGGCTTGCCACGTGATTTCTCGACTTTTAGCATCAAGGGGTTGATTCTCTCCCCCTAAAGTCGGGAAAAGATCCTCGTCAAAAATGCAATCAGCAAAACGAGCCGTGTGACAGTCACCTGTCATGGGGTCCAGATACCTGATTATGGACACAGTCTCATAACCAACGTATATCCCCGACTTACGGAGCGGGCCCATCGCCGATTGCTGAGGGGGTGGTATTGGTACATATACCTGGCAACCGAACCTACGAAGGTGGGAAATTTCCGGTGCCGACCCTTGCGCA
Organism: Triticum aestivum; assembly: GCF_018294505.1. Taxonomy (NCBI): domain Eukaryota; kingdom Viridiplantae; phylum Streptophyta; class Magnoliopsida; order Poales; family Poaceae; genus Triticum; species Triticum aestivum. Next base: position 66,194,758 of record NC_057814.1, on the reverse strand, counting down.
AGTTGAACAGGAGAGTGGATGTTGTAGGCCGACGGTCGAAAGTTGATGAGATTAGCCGCGTGTAACACCGCGTGGCCCCAACATGTAGTTGGTAAATTACAACCCTGAAGGAGCGGTCGGGCAATGAATTTAATTCTTTTAATCAATGCCTCGGCAAGTCCATTTTGTGTATGAACATGTGGTACCGAGTGCTCAACTTTGATTCCCATTGCCATGCAATAATCATCGAACGCCTTTGAAGTAAATTCTCCGGCGTTGTCCATTCGAATAGACTTTATACGATAATCCGGGAAATTATTCCTCATTTGTATGATCTGTGAGATCAATTTTGCAAAGGCATGGTTCCTTGTTGACAGCAGGCAAACATTGGACCATTTAGAGGAAGCATCAATGAGCACCATGAAGTACCGAAACGGCCCCGTGAGGGGCTGAATTGGACCGCATATGTCCCCTTGGATACGTTCCAAGAACGCGGGGATTTCATCCCTCACCTTGAGGGGCGATGGCCTAATGACTAACTTCCCCTTAGCGCATGCGGAGCACACAAAATCATCGGGATTCGGGAAGTTCTTCACGATAACATTATGGCCATGTGAGTTGTTAATTATATTTCTCATCATCCTAAGTCCGCGGTGGCCTAACCTATCGTGCCAAAGGCAGAAGTGTTCAGAGCTTCTAAAAACGGTCTTGAGGGTAGTGTACACGGGCGGTGCTACTATCTTAGTGTAGTATAGCCCTATGTCAAACGAAGGAAGCCTTTCGATAACATGTTTACCACCTGCATCCCGCTTTGTGATGAGTAGGCACTCTTTGCCGTTTTCATCATCGGTCTCAGCATGGAAACCATTAGCGCGGATGTCTCTAAAGCTCAAAAGAGTACGAGTCGACTCCGGGTACAACAACGCATCATTAATGATCAAAGTTGTTCCCATGGGGAGTATAATAGTGGCTCGTCCGGAGCCAACTATGTGAGAACCGCAGCCGGCGATTGTCATAATACTTTCCGGAGATTTTTTAATGGACTCAAAATACTTAGTTTCTCGTAAAATGGTATGAGTGGTGGCGCTATCGGCAAGGCACATTTCCTCCATTCGGGCGCCACACGCGTTCTAAAATATGACATCTAATTAATGTAATGAGGAAGAAAATACATTAAAAATAAATGCACACATCTCAGAACATAACATGCTATCATGTATAAATAATGGAATAAATGAATAAATGTCATCCAATCGCCAAAGTAAAGAATAAGTTTATGCTCTCATAGAGCTTACAACCAAATCGAATTTATTCAATTTTATTGTATCAAATCACGGAATCATGATAACCAAAGAGGTACGCTAAGTGGACTCGGTGAAGAAGCCATTCACTTCCGCCGCAATCTCCATACTAGTGAGCTGATCCTCCTTAGAAATCATCTTGGAGGCAGCATCAATGTCTAGTGGCGCCGCCGCCGAGGCGACCATGTGGTCAACCTCCATGGTGACGTGGGCGTCGGTAGAGACCGCCAAAGCTGCCGCAATGGGCACCACGGGGGTCGCCTCTATGGGCGCAGCAGGGGGAGTAGCGATCATCACGGGTGCCGCCATGGGCGCCGGTGGTGCTCCCTCCTGAACCAAGGCGAGGTGCGTCTCACGCGCCTTCCGAGCCTTATATGCACCAACGACCTCCTGTGGTGCGCGGCACTGGCGGGAGAAATGTTGCACCGAGCCACAACGGAAGCAGTCCCGAGGCCTTTGCCCTCCCTTGCCCGGCTTGTTCTGCTTAGCCGGGGCGGGGGGTGAGGGCCCTTCTTCTTGCCCTTCCGGCCCCTCTTCTTCTGTTGAGGCTTGCGGACTTTGAGAGCGTTCACCACCTGGCGAGAACTCCCCCCAAGTGGTTGCGCGACAAAGTTCTTTTTGAGAACCTCGTCCTGCGCCTCCACCACCTGGAGGACGTCAATCAACTTTGAATACCTCATGTAGTTCCCCTGGCGGTAGTTCCGTGAGGACTGGACCGCGTCGGGGTGGAAAGTGGATAGGGTTTTCTCAATCTTCTGGGAGTCGGTAATCTCAGTACCACACAACCGAAGAGTCGTACAAATCCGGTGCAGAGCCGAATTGTACTCCCCAACCGTCTTGAAGTCCGCAAACCTCAGACGGATCCACTCTGCCTCTGCACGTGGCTTCACAGTGTACTTCAGCCGCTCAAACTGCTGCTTAAGAGCGGTCCAAAGGCCAGAAGCACTGCGCTCAGCCATATACTCATCTTTCAGAGTAGGTGACAGGTGATGACGGAGAAAGTGCAGAGCCTGCGCATTCTCAGTTTCGAACTTGGGATCAGTGACGGCCAGCTGGGCCCCCTTACCGATCGCCCTCAGGAGGGTTTTGCCCTGGAGAAAGATCTCGCAGTCCGAGGACCATGACAGGTAGTTCAGCCCTGTCTGGGCCAACTTAGGAAACTCCTTGTTGACAATTCCGGCCATCTGCGATTTATGCAAAAATCATGAGATTACAGCAGGTAATCTTTTGCACAAAGTGATGTTGATAAACTTATTCAATAAAAAGGCGTTCCAATATTTAAAACATGCTATTATATGACTTACTAAATGATTAAGAGTGCTAAACAATTAATCTACAGTAGTAAAATCATACAATAATATCATGTTACAAAAGATAGCATGTTAAGCGCATCTAGTATGTTAAAACTAGCCCAAAAATTGAATTCCCGAAGCATTTTTAAGCCCAAATACGCATTTTCAGGGAAAACAGACAGTTCTAGGGGCTTCTACGCGAAATATTATAGCAGGAATAAAACTTGCGTAAAATCTGGAAACCACGGGGGCTAAAAACGCAAAAATCCCGCGCTGCAGCCGGCGCGCCCCTTTTTTTATGTAGGAATCCATGGCCGCGGCCCATCCGGCCCAACAGCCAGCGGGCCGGCCCAGCCGCCAGCGGCCTGGCGCGTAGCGACGCTAGGGTTTCCCCTAGCGCCCGCATCGGGGTGCGGCGGCGGCCAGGGGGATCGCGCGGCGGCGGCGCGTACGCGGGCGCGGCCGGGGCTGGCCAGGCGCGCGCGGCTCGCCGGAGCGGCGACCAGAGCCGGCCAGAGCGGCCACGGCGCGGGGCGGTGCAGCCAACGGCGCGGGGCGGCGAGGCGCGCGGCCCGCGTGGCCAGCGGCCACCACGCGGCACGGCTATGGCGCGGCCAGCGCGGCGCGGTTGGCACGGCTACGGCGCGGCCAGCGTGGCGCGGTTGGCGCGGCCAGCAGCCACGGCGCGGCGCGGCCGGCGCGGCCAGCGCGTGGTGCGGCTACGTCTCGCGGCGGCGGCGGCTGCCAGGCCGGCCAGCGGGGCGGGCGGCAGCACGCTGCAGGGGCGGCGGCCAGGCCGGCCATCGGGGCTCGGCGACGAGCCGGCCAGCGGGACGGCTGCGGCGGCGGTGTCAGCAGGACGCGACGGGGCGCGTGCGACCAGTAGGGCCGCGGCCAGCGCGGCGTCATCCGGACGCCGGCCTCGGGATGCGTTCTTCGTCGCGTTCATCCGGAAAAACGACGGCGCATGACACATCTGGTTCTTTTGCGGCGGTACCACGATCATCTGGATCGCGATCTGTACCGACTCCCTATAGTGCGGTCAACAAGTTCCTCTTAGTCCAAGAACATCGACATTGGTCGGCGACGTGTTCCTCCGCTCGGTTCTTGGGAGGAAAATCCACACCATAGGTAGATCAAATCCGAAAAATAATCTAATCGCAAAAACGGAATCGTAGTAACGAGAGGAATCCATTTTTGCAAAAGTGGGGATCGAATCTTATACCTCCGCGGGATCGACGAAAGCCTGCGTGATGCAGGCTTGACGCAGGCTTGACGGAGAGTTGATGGAGCGAAGCGTGCTGATAACGTGTTCCGCAACTCCGCCGGCGAGTCCGGTCCGAGGTTGCGGAGCGAGGGCGAGCGTCATAGACGAAGTAGTCGAACACACGAAAGTAAATAAGACAGAGAGATATGGAGGAGACCAGCTTTATTAATCAATGATCAGGGATTACAATGATGGCTCCTCGTTGCTTTATATAGGGGGTAAAGGGTCAAGGGATAAGTACCCACTTAACGTAAAGTTGGGGAAACGGGAGGGGCTAGCCCGTGCGATACGCACGAGGCCGCCGCCACCCCTGGTGGCCCCGGTTTCCCAACATTTTTAAGCGAGAGAGATTGCTATTTGTTTTGCATGCTTGCTTTGTGACAGACATTACTTGTTTTCTTTTGTAATCCTTTATATCGTTTAGCCAAGAAGATCGATACCGTGTTTCAACTTTCCACATCAGTGTGAAACCTGGGAAACAATATGTGGGCCTACCACCAGACCTATGTCTTGACTTTGATCTGAAGTTTGGGACGTATTGAACATCTTATATTTTGCCCACAAAAAAAGAACATCTTATATTTGTGCACGGAGGAAGAACTAAGTTTGTATTTTACATGCAGACTTGACCATCATAAACTAATTATTAAAATTATATACTACGTATATTGACCAATTTATTCATGGCAAATCAATCCCTTCAATGGAGGTGTCCTGCTTGTTCTTGAGTAGCCATCTCAACTCGTTAAACCAAGTTCAACAGCTCTCTGTCGAGGAGATAATTAAAGGAAAATCACCATTGTTTGTGTAGCAGCAGCCACCAAAGGCCAGGCCGAAGCCGCCGCCACAGCCATGGCCATTCCCACTGCCTGGCTGGATGGCACTGTCAGTGGACAGCTCCTTTTGTCAAGAGGACGGTTCAGCGGGCTCTAGCATGATTTTGAGAGACGATAAGGGCTCTGTTATCTTTGCGGCATACAAATGTCTTTTCTACTGTAACGATGCTACGGAGTCCAAGTTAGATCCAATCAGGGAAGGAATTGACTTGGCGATGCATCGGACTCCCCTGCCAATTTTAATCCAGTCTGGCTGCTCCAATGTTTTATCAGCGATTATGGACGGATCTTTGGACAAGTCAGCGTATGGTCATTTGATTTCTGAGATCAAACTCTTGATGGAAGATAGGGTGTTTACTCCTGTTAAGATTACTCGTGAACAAAATAGGGTTGCTGATTGTTTAGCGAACTTTTGGCGTAGCGGGGATAGCACTGCGTGCTGGCTTAACCAACGCCCTACCTGTGATGTGGAACTTGTCGCTTCCGACTGTAATCATGTGATTATGGAATAAATATCCTAAATTCCCCTGCAAAAAGGATGAAGTTCTATGGTTAATTACTCCCTACCTTCAATAAAGTGCAAGTGATTTCTTTTAGGGTTGTGTGGTTAGTGAACATTCGTCTAATTGATTATCTTTGTTTTGCGGGATCGTCTAATTGATTATCATTTGATCAGACCACTTGAAGGAATGCATAAGAATCTATTAGCCCCAAAAGGTAAATTAAGAAAAAATAATATCAGGTAATTAAACTATGTCACCTGTAAATCTAAGCTGCCAAAAAAATTTATGATCTTGTATACTGATCATAGTGGTCTACCTTTATCAAAGAACCATGAACTTTGATGATATATAATCAAGGTGCGAAACCTGAAAAATAATATGTGAGCTTACAGCCAAACTTGCGCCTTGACTTGATTGTAGTTTGGGACATATTGCTAAGTTTTGTATCTTTCCTGGAGATGTGAACACCATAAATTAATCAAAACTGTATACACTATTGACCAATTTGTTCATGGTGCATGTTTAATTTTACTAATATTCATGAACTTTGCCCCTTAGTGTTACCCATCCCCACAACAGTGCAATTGAAATTCTTTCAGCATTTGTAGGAAACCAAACGGCCCCTAATCGCCCTTGGGTCACATGCGGGCACCAAGGGACCTATCTGCTTAGTAGTGCCGTTTGAAGTCATGTAGCCTCCTTTAAGTGCAATCCATTAATGACATTATTTCCATTGTTTCAATTGGCCTGGTAGTGCTAATATGAATACGTTTCGACCTACCCAGGACACTAGAGGGGCGACTCGGGTGGAAGCCTAGCGCAGCCGCCACCCCTTCCCCCTCCGATCATGCCCCTCCCCCCCCCCCCCCCCCCCCCCCCGCGCCGCCGCCAAAGGACGCCTCCGGTCAAAGGCCATGAGACTGACGGCGGTGGCGGGTCCTCATCCTCCTCGCGCAATTGATGGCGTTGGGGGACCCATCCTTTGTCGCGTTGCGGGGTCTTCGGCCGGAACTTCACAGCGGCCCTGGACGACATGATTCGTTGGCGGAGATGGGCACCGAGGCAGCGGCCCCGGATTTCTTCGGCGGCCTCGACTGCCGCTGTGGTCGCGAGCGCGGCATGACGACTGGTTCGGGTGCTCAGTGCGGCTCGGCTACTCATATCCGCGTGGTGCGGGTGGTGGCGGTGGTGCCCACCAAGATCTCCGGCCTACTGTTGGGAGCCGGCGGGTGGCGCGCTCCTTGGGTTCTTTTTGCTCTCAGATGGTGTTCTGCCGGTTGCTGGCCCCCATGGATCTGGCCGTTGACGAGTTCCAAAATGCTCCACTGGAGATCTTCATTGGGTGCTTAACATGTGTAGATTGCTGGATCGGATGGGATTCGGTCGTGTGCGCCCCTATTTCAGTCCGAGCTTCAGGAGGGTGTGACATAAAGCTTCGTTGTATGTTGAGATTATGGGACACGTTGGTATTTCGATTTCCACTGTGAATACAGTGGCGGAGAACGTCATGGTGGCTGAGGTCTAAGGCCTTGTAATGGCAGATCCAGTCTTCGTGGCGATGAGGACTTTGCTTAGTGATTCGTGACTCGTAGCAGTGGCATTGGCAAGTGGGGGCGGCAGCACAGGCGGAGTACAGAGTCTTAGCTTTCAGCGTGAAAACCCAAGGTCTGTCCTTAATTGGTTGTATCTGGCAATAACCTTGTTGAAGGCATTTTTTTTAGAGCGCAGATGACGGTGCTTGTGCACTGTTTCCTTTTTGGAGGCGTCACTTTTGGAGTATTTGGACTTCGGGTGTTGTCTAGGTGGTGTTCGTGCTGCAACTACAAGGAATTGATCACTATAGCGCGATCTTTTTTTTATCTTCTTCCTCCTTTTGTCTTTTAGCTGTGTGCATCCGTAATATCTTTACGACATTGCATTGTTGCAGAGCTGGGCGTAATTGGTATCTCCATGATATTTATATATTCCCTTTGTCGAAAATAGAGGACACTGATTTTTTTATGTATGATCAACTGATAATTTGGCAATGGATATTCTATATACCTTACAGATGAATGCGTGCAGCCCCTACCCTGCCTGCGTCGATCAAGGTGGCTTCTTTGAGCTACCTCTCTATAACCACACAACCACAGAAGAGCTCATGTGCTCATCACGCATGTGTGGAACGATTTTCAAATCCATTGTATGACTAAAGATATTCTCCACTAGGAATTATCAATCCATACTCTACAAATAGAGTTTCTCAGTGCTTGTGACCCTACCTATAATATATCTATGATTATGTTCAGTCAGAAGAACAAGATGCACATATATCCTCATATGTGGTGTTTTCAGGCACTCAGTTGTTCTATTTCTGACCAAACTTCTGTCCTTACCACTTGGTATATAAGTGTGCAATTGGACAAAAAAATCAAGCGGCGAAAGTATCTCGACTCGCTAGCTTGCGCTCCATGAAGTCATGAGAATTTGATGTGTTTGCTAGGGGCAGCTCTGGCGCCTAATCTCAGCAAACAAATCCACCACAAGTTAAGGTATTACTTCATATATATAACTTGTAATTTATCTATAGAACACTACATTGTTGCCAATATTGATGGATTATGGTCAAAACCTTAATGCTTAATGACGCAAAATTGGTCTTATGTTTTGAAATGGATGGAGTTGCCCTACATATAACTTCTGATTTCTTTGTGGAATTTGTACTGCTGATGACAAAGTGGTGCTACTTGCACATGGGCAGGAATCAAATCGAATCGAATCAGCTCCGATATTTGCGTGGATCGGGAGCTAACCTGTGAAAACTAGTACAAGGCATGGCGTTTACCGGATTCCAAAACCTCGTACGGTGCACACAAGAAATACCCATTTGCAAGAAAAATATTGTTGCCCTTTCACAGGTTCCAGAGATAGCAGCAAGTTGCATGATATATTTAGTTAAGGAAATGACCGAGCTCATCGATCAGCATGCACTTTGCCTCCTTAAATTGCTAATATTTAGATTAGTTAATCTGCAAGTTGCATATTTGGATGAGTAGCTAACTATACTTTCCTTATTTCAGTTCATCCATATATAGGGGCCTGCAGGGGCAGTACATGCTCACACACAACCATCTATTAATTGGACGACTGGAGTGAAGATCTAGATAGCTAGCTAGCAGATGATTAAGGGGTTGAGTGAATATAGTGCTTAATTAAGGAGATCGAAGAGCTATCCTGGTGCGGAGCAAGATTGTGATTAGGAGGATTGAGAACATGAGCAGCAGGCAGGTCACCTCCTCCAAGCGGCGTCGTAGCCTGCTGAAGAAAGCACGTGAGCTGGCCATCCTCTGCGATGTCCAGGTCGGCGTCATCGTCTTCTCTTCCACTGGTTGCCTCTACGAATATGCCAATCCACCGCCACCATCACCATGGGCATGGCCATGCCTTCCATCATTCAAAACTACCAATCTGCACAAGAGCACCATTAGCTGTTAAATCCAGTCTCACAAGTCATGGTATGCGCGCATGCATTCCTTGCAACCTTTTATTTACTCCTAACTTTCCATACATGATCTTTTTGACATGTAGACATGCAGTTTGCATGATGCAACTTTGAATGCTGATATTTTTATACAAAATTGTTGGTTAAATTACAGACTTATAATAAAAAATATAATGATGTTAAGCTTTTGAACAATCTCAGTAAAAATGTACATATTTATAGTCAAATTAAAGAAGCTTAAGTCTTACTGTATACATATACTTTTAGCACTACACCGTAAGCCAATAAAAGTAATGCTTCTTTGGCAAATACCCATAATAGTACCACTTCTTATTTTATTTTATTTTCAAAAAAGTCGTGCAACTCGGTTTACAGTGACTTAAAGTTTCTGATAACAGAAAAATGTCTTTTTTTCTAGTTTTGGAAAGGGGGAGTCAGGAAATTATAGAAGGAAATAGACATGTTTCAAGAACATCATCAGTACACGTTCTTAATTATGTTCCTTCCAATGCTATCTATCTAGTTTAAATAAGTTAGAGTAAAGACAGGAAAGTCCACTCAAGTAATCACATTATTGTTAGGAAGCTAATGGAGGAGAGATTATCAAACTTAGGAGTCATAGACTTATGTTTAATGGAAAATCAACTGGAGAAGAGCTTACACTGTATTAGAGAAAAGAAGGTAGCTGACCTCCCTCAGTTTGTTCTTATTTCTGCTAATCATTGTACCAACTTCCATAATCACGGCGCTAACATTTTCTATAAGAATGATAATAACTATGTGTCTCCTGATACCCGTTTTATGAACAAAGTTTCTCCAAATATATTCTACAACTGAACGAGAAGGTTCAGCAATATTTCTATCACTCTGTGTGCAATTTTACTTAGTTTCCCATTATCGTGTAAAGTTTACATAATACATATTTGAAAATGTTATATTACATACGTGATAAATCAATGAAGTGACCAAAACTGACTGACTTGGAATTACATACATATTTCATCAAGATAATATTTCATCAAGATAATATTCGACTCTCCGGGGAAATAAAGCTTATCCATGAACAAAACTTGGAATTAAAGAACAAGGTAACTCTTTTTTTACTGTGCTGTCAAAAAAAACTGACTGACTTGACTATGTACCAAGGCCTTTTGGGAGTTTGAGATTAATGGTGCTGCTTGACATTGTTTTCAGCTTTTTATATTGAATGGCTCTACTAAGGGTGCAACATGGTAGTTGACTTAACAGTTTCATAAAGATGCAAAATCCGGGAGTTGAACTTTTTTGTAGTTGTATCATCTTGTTGCGGTGCAAATGATCAATAAAATGACGCTGATACAGGATTTTCATTTGCAAATGCATGAGATGTATTCGGTATTGATTTGTCATATATATGTGCACTTAAGTTGTTACACCAGGCTTTCAACTATCATGGAAAATCGACCACTGCTGCCTCCTGTAGGAGTTTAGGCCGTGTCCTCGTGTGTCAGTCCAAGTGTGGCTAATCATCCTCTAGAATATGACTCCTGCATATAATTGTCTTAATCATATACTGCTAGCTTGATCAAAATGTTTTCACCATGTATGTGAAGAACTTGAAGTAATTTTCAAGTGCTAATGTAACTGAGATGGGAAAAGAAAGATGGTTTAATTAATAATTTAACTGGAGAAGCAAGAAAGCAGCAGGGAGAATCAGTGCCTCCAGCTTTGTCCAGTCATCCCAAAACACTTGAAGTACATACAGCTGAGCTGATGCAAGAGCAAAAAGAAAGAATCAAACCAGATCAGATCAGAGTGGTTGCATCATTAAGGACTACAAACTAAAGATCAAGTGGTGCCATACTGCCATGACTCAGAGCACCAAATCTGGAAGGAAATCATCTTTACTCGGATCTAATTCATTACTGGCTCCAATCGAGGTCGAAACGCCGTCACTCACGTGGACTGCACATTTTTGCATCGTGCTCTGTGGCCACTTTACTTACTAACCTTAAAACTGTCCTTTTTTGGATGAGCCAAGTGGACAGCTAGCTAGCTGGTACATATGTGTGCTCATGAATCTAGAAACCTTAAACAACATGGTACTACTACCTAACGCTTTATAACTTGGATGTTACCAATAGCACCCAAATGCCAATGTTCCTGGCGCACCCACCTCAATAAGTATGGCTATAGTTATTATATCCGTCAAAAATGACAACCAACAAGGTTTCCCCAAGTGTGAAATACAAACTTAAACATATAATACTGTAGTCACCATATGCAAGAAATGAATTTAAAAAGAAACTGAAATTCAGGTATTTTTCCGCACATAAAGGTTTCGCCGACGTGGCCAACTCGTACGAAAGACGCAACCGGGTCTATTGGTTGTGGTGGATCTACGACTTCTTAATCCGTAAGATTTGGCATCTTACACGTAAGAGCATCAGATGCGCGATATTGGCATAAAAAATCGTACCTCTATTGTTGAGAAAAAGTCATGCCATTTGTCGCCTTCTACATCGACCGTGTTAATACGCAATTGGACAACTATACGAAGATATAGGTACACGCTTATGAAGAAAGTGTATTACCCACATGTTACATGGTAACATGACGAGATACAATTGGATGGCTCCACCAAGATATGAGCCCACAATTTTCAATAAATTAAGTGCCACTTACAAATCACGTCGTAATGTGTCGAGATACACCCACATATTACAAGATAGGAGCGCACCATTTCCAGGAACGAGGTATGACCACACGGTTTTGAAGAAAGTGACAAACCAGAAACCACTTGCCTCTGAACGAAATGGAGCAGGTCTTACCACTCCAACCTCAGTTAGAAACAAATCTACAACTTTGAATAGGTAGCTAACACAACGCTAGTCTGTTTCAACGGTTCGAAGAAAAAGCGTCTGGCTTGGTAGCTGACGCCATATTCTATGGCAATGGCATGTCCAAAGCCCATAGGCTATCCTCGTACAAAAAATTTAAACTATGAACAGTCGCAACAATATATATATTAGGGATGTCCTTGTCGCAACCACCGAGGAAAATAGTATGTAGTGGGCCATTCATTAACCTAATTTACAATTAAAATAGTATTGAGCAGTTGTTTAAGCGTAGCTAGTGTTGTCAGCACATGGCCATCTCGATCCCTTTTCGTTTGTAGACCATTACAAGCAAACCCAACAATACAAAGATAGCTAGCTGGATCAGAAACAATAGCAGCTGGGGGGGGGGGGGGGGGGGGAGCTTCAACTAGCTAGATTAGATTTCACCCAGATAGTGGAGAAGAAACAATTAGCAGCCTCTAGCTTAGCTCCATTTCCATCGGTTGTTAATTACTTTCCTCAATCGGCCGGCCAGCCGGCAGGAGAAAGATCTAGAGAAGAAGAAGAAGAAGAAGAAGAGGATGGGGAGGGGGAAGATTGCGATTGAGAGGATCGACAACACAACGAACCGTCAGGTGACCTTCTCCAAGCGGCGTGGAGGGCTGATGAAGAAGGCCCGGGAGCTTGCCATCCTTTGTGACGCCGATCTCGCACTCATCGTCTTCTCTAGCACGGGTCGCCTCTATGACTTCGCGAGCTCCAGGTCTGTTAGTTAAACAATTTGTTCCCGCACCCTCCCAATACTCTACTGATCAGTTACTTAATTTCATCCTCTCATAGTTTGGATGTGTTTCTATTTTATTTTTCTGCCTTCATCAGTGGAATGGAGGCAATACTAGAGCGGTACCAGGAGGCAAAAGAGGAGCACTGCGGAGTGTTGAATCCAACATCTGAGGCAAAGGTATGTAAGTATGTATGCATAGTAGCTTTTCCACGCCACATATATATTTACCGAAGGAAAGAGAACGGTGAAACGAATAGCAAACAAGCTTGGATGACGATCTAGCAATATGATCTCTGATGGTCCGCCTTTGAGTGGAATTTTGTCTTATATTTCGTAATGCTTCAAACTATGAAATAAAGATGACAGCATGTATGATTGATGCAGAAACATAACCCAGAGGTATTCCTCTCCCTTTGTTAAAAAAAATAGCAATCAAGCTAGCTAGATGTGCATATAGCTCATTTCCATGAACTAATTAACTGAAGTGGTTAATCATTCAGTTGAACGGTTCTAAATTCCACGCAAAAATAAAAAAGTTGAACGGTTCTAAACAGATTTTCGCCATGGTGGTGAAGGAGGTAAATAGTCTCATGGGTGAAAGAGAGTCTTTGTTTGCTCATATTTCTAGGGAGCAAAATAAAATTAGCCGTGTTTTTTTTTCAAACCATGCAGGAGAGCTGCATGTATTATATTAAAGAAAGAGGGATAAACAACACGATCAATCCAAAACAACTCAGAAAAAAATAGAAAGAGGGAAAAATTAGCCATGTTCTTGCAAACTTTGGTTGTCAGGAGGATCACGCTGCTGTTTGGATCCAATCTAGACAGGACAATATCCTTAAGTGTAGTAATGAACTTCTTTGCTCTTCAGTACCCTTTTTACCACCGTAAAAAATAAAAGCAAACCACCAAGTCCAAACAACAAGTGCAAGTGTCAGAAGAAAATAATAATAACTCCTACCTATTAGTAATTGTCGTACATTAGTGTCTCCTCACGGAAATAAATATCTAATCACAAAATTTAACGCCAAACGAATTAGGGAATCACAATTGTTATTGATTAATTAGTAGGTTAGAGCATCTACATCTGGGCTAATATGAGCCGCTATATGTCACGGAGGCGCGTTTGGAAGCGTACGTGGAAAGGACAAATACACCCCCTATATGTTCTCCCGTGCAACCACATCCCCACTTCTAAAACCTCAAATGCATGCAATGACATGCACATCCATCATTTGACCATACAAGTACACGTAACAATGAATTTAACACACAAATAAAATTTATTTGGAGAGCAGAATACATGGTTCAATTATAAATTATCCAGAGTGCATAATTTAAATGTAAAATTACATGATTTCCATTGTGGAATCACATATGCTCCGCAAGGTCATTCGGTTGTTGCACATGTATCTATTGATTACAAAGTTTGTCGATGCATTTTTAGAAAGTTCACAACATGCTCTGCATCTTGTTTCAAGAGGCAGACATGTACTCCACACGTTTGAAAATCTTGTGTGTGTGTGTGAGAGAGAGAGAGAGAGAGAGAGAGAGAGAGAGAGAAAGAGTAAGAGAGAGAGAGAGAGAGATAGATAGAGTGTGTGTATGTGCGTTGCCCCTTAGCCCTCATGCTCCACAATCATGTTATGCAAGACTACACAACACATCTCATCAACTGCCACAATGTCTTTGGTCGCACATCATTGCAACTCCACAAACAATACCCACTGAGCTTGGATCACTCCAAATGCCCTCTCCGCATCCTTCCTACCACCTTCTTGCATTTTTGCAAAGAGACGTCATTTTTTACCTTGGGACTTGGATATAGTCTTCACGAACGCCGCTCATCAGGTAATAAATGTTATCAACAAGGTAGTATTCCATTGTGTAGTTATGCCCGTTGATGGTGTAGTTGCAGCCCAGGGAACAACTATCTTGCCCTTTATCGAACCCTTGAAGTTCAAAACATGCTCCACTTGCCTCTCCATTTCTTCCTGGATGCTCATCATCAACATAATGTCAGCACCTTCGACGTCTAGATCCGATGAATCCGCAAAATCCGTGTAAATGAATTGATCAAGCTTCTTGTTCTCAAATTCATCATCCTGCTCATACATTGTTTGCCTACAAATGAGCAAAAGAATCAAAAAAATAGTTCAAACATTTTGTCGAACACAAAGATGGCGAGGTGTATGTCCGGAGGAGTAGGATGTAGCAGGATAGCGTCCAGGGTGCCAAGGACGGACGAGAGGCATTTGGGATCGATGGTGGCGGCGCCATGGGTCGGGGACAGCGGCCGAGCTAGTGATTGGGTAGCACAAACAAAGTAGGCGAGGAAGATGGCAGGTCGACAGAGGGTTGTGGATGATATGAAGAGATTTGGTATGGGTCCGCCTATCGGATCCGACATGGAGGACACGTTCGGGTGTCTTCGTATCTGCACAGTGGTGTTAAATAGCCCGAGCATATGGGAAGACTTGGGGGGGATTCTGCTTGGGTGGCGTCTTTGGGTCCAGCAGATGGTGTTCGTAATATCCGTCCGGACGTTTTTTTTGGGGGGGGGGGGGGGGGGGGGGTACGGTTGTAGATGCTCTTAGGTCTTACTGTCTTAGTCACGTGAGTGATGCACATTACACATGATGTTACTTTATCGCATGAATGATGCCAAAGGGCAAGTATGTCACATCTTTATATCTTCATTTAGGAATTCATGGCCATTACCGGAAATGCTCGGGTCGGAATTTATTATGGCTAGGTGGATGGGCCAAATGTGATATACAACTAATGATTGGGGTCTGGTAGAGTAGTTAATGCATATTATTGTTCAAAGAATTTCATATTATTGTTTGAGGATTTGGATCCTTAGGTAAAAAGCCGAAGGATTTCTTTGGGGAAAAAAATTCCATGCATTCAAACCTCTTTGTATAACTACTTTGTTTTATCAGTACCATCTGACACTCTTTGATCCAAATTCCTATGTTTTTCTAGTCATACAGGATTCAAGAGAAAAAAATATAATTCCGATCACGTGTTTTTCTCTTCTTTTCCTTGCATTTTGAGAATCATGCAAATCAAAGAGGACCTAAGGGCCTCTATGGCTCGGATTATAAAAATATTTGAACAGCAAAAGGACATCAAAATGGCTGTCATGTTATATTAATTCCTACATAAATTGAATACACGTCATACTATAATAGAGCATGTTTGGTCGTACCATAGTAAGAAAATGCAAAAAAAATATCTGAAAAGATTGTGAACATGGCATACTTGTCAAATAAATACAGAAATTCCATGAAGTTGCTCAATGGGAATTTCATTTTGACCTACATGGAGACAATATGAAACATTCTTATGGTTTTTAATCCTACAAACTAAAAAGTCCAATGAAATTCGTTTAAACAAGTGCCCTGAAAATGTTATCATATAGGAGGGGGTGGGGGTATTTAGAAAATTGTGGCTATCACATGACTATACAGATATCCATTGAGTCTTCTAAATAACTCCTCATGGCTATCACATGACTCCTCCATGGCCAGATGGCTTGTAACCCCATGCATGTTTTCTTGTCTCAAGTGTGACCAAGCTACCATAGATTATCTTATGCACGCCACTACAAATGATTCCTACAAATATCTATCTATAAATATTTTAGAAAAGTAATGACAACTAGAAAACCTCCAAAACATCTTGGTTGTAGCTAGATAGTCCAATGATGTCATTAGATTGTGCCACAGTTCTTCGTTTCTTCATTTCTAGAAATACACAGCTACAAAACCTCCAAAACATTTTGGTTGTAGCTAGATAGTACAATGATGTCATTAGATTGTGCCACATTTCTCCATTCTTCATTTCTAGAAACACACACACACACACACACATCCTACCACCCCGGGATAGTTACCCTCATGTCTCATATACTACCATGTGGTGATATATATACTACTTTATCATTCTAAGTATGTTCATATACTATATATAAGATACTTCAAAGCAAGTAAACCGAAAAGACTACATGTAAGTCCATAGTTTTTTATATTTTAAAAATACCTTCATATTTATACGTATAAACAATATCGAAATCTTCCCCATGTAGGTGTTCTTGGATAATGTTATCTTTTGTTAAACCACCTCCATCCTTAATTACATGCATATGGTCAACCTTATTACACCGTCTCATTACGAAAATATCAAGCTTTGTACTTGTTCTCAAAAGGACAGACAGACAAAAATAACATGGACCAACAAAGACTAGCATGCCAAAAAGACAACTCTAAACATTCATAAGCCAATCACTAGTCAACCGTCCAAAAATTAGACATAAACTGCCCACTAATTCACTCAGGCTTCTTTGGGCAAGCTCCATCGACTCTTTGTGCCGGACCTTCTGTAGTAACACATATGACTGCAACAAAATTGTAGATGAGAGTATCACCTACATACAAGAATAGGCCTTCTTTTTGTCAAACATGAAACCATTTTTGTATCATCAGATAGATCGGAACATCATTGTTCACCCACGACCAACATGAGAAATCTTAAGATTTATCATCTCCAGTTGGGATCAACTTCTAAGGGCTAGAGGGCATTACAAGGATCTGGATTGCATTGCCCACCAAGTGGTCGACCCAGTGCAATCAACCTATTTCATCATGGCTTGCACATAGAAGCCTCCACTAAGGACATATCTTCACCAAGCGGGTAATCTTAGAGCTCGTATAAACTCTTGATTCATTCACACATAGAACTTGATAGGATCGCAACTGACTCCTAACCATCTAGGATGCACTCACTATCCAAGAGTAACAAGCAAAGTAGATTCACTTGATAAGAACTCCTTGAATGATCTTTGATCAAAGCTTCTCCCAATAATCCAAAAGAACACTCTCTCATAAGGATATGAGTGTGGTTAAAGTGATGAACTTAAGGTGAGTAGGGATTCAAGAAGGGAGTTATTGGACTTGAAAGAATCAAGAAGTGAAAATGGAATCACCCAACACCTTTTCTCTTCTATTCTTGCCTTGGACCTCTCTTCATCTATGGAGCTTTCAACTTCCATAGTCAAGAGCCAAAAATATGCAAAATACTACAAAGTAGGGTGATATTAAAGGCCAAATACATAGCTCGCCATGCAACAAATGCTAGATAACAATAAAAAATGTTGAATGGTTTCTTGTTAATAACAACAACTAAAATGAGTGTCCCCTACCATATTCATTTAACTATGGTGCCCTTTGTTAGTATAACTTTTGGACCAAGAACTGAAGAAAATCTTTATCTCTAAAGGTAATTTAAGACTCAACAATTTTTAGACGTAAAATTGAACCTTTTATCTATTAAAGCCGAGCAAGTGCACGGGGCAAACTCCACAAGTGTGAAAATCCGATTTAAGCAACTCATGGTCCGTGGTTAGCCCTGGATGCACAATCTTAGGGAAAGTCTCATTCGAGTCTGCTAAATGTCGGCCAATGAAAACTCTACTAAGTTCCACATGTGGGTTCTCAGCTCCAATAATCACAGAAGCACTGGCATTCCTACGACGAACAATACTAAATATCCCATGGTTATAGCCGAAAGAAGCCTATCCATGATGTACCTATCCTCTCAAAATCAAATTGACTTACCATTCCCACACTAAATGCTTAAAATTTAACAGAAGTATCATTAACCTTCATGTGTCCCTTTCAAAAGTAGGAGTATGTTGATTTCACTTTAATCGCTGAGAGTTTTTTACCCCAAAATAGTTAGTACTATGTAAGAGAAACTACCACACTTTATCCTTGCTTATCAACTTCAAAAATGATTTTACTCATATCTCACATGTTTTTGACTTCTAGGTCATGAATCCCAAGGCTACATTCGTCGTTAGGGATACATAAAATATTCAACCATGCAAAATGGTACTTTTTCTTCTATTCCTTAGATTGTCAAATGAATTAAGACCGATAATAGTCTAGCCTCTCCCGAAACCTCCCACGATCTCCAAAAAAGATATCATAAGGGTGGGGAGACTCCTTATCACAAAATTAATCAAGACCAAGCACCCTCACCAGGAACGATTCTTGGACTTCCCAATACTAAGACACTCCTCAAAGTGGTCTTCGATGACCTTCCAATCTCATCGCAAATCTTGTGGCAATTTATTAGAGTACCAAGGTATTTAAAGGGGAAGAACACATCATGTAACCAAAAGGTTGCATATACTCAAGTCCATGCTCCTTGGCTTTTCCAAAATAATACAGCTCCCTCTTATGGAAGTTAATCTTAAACCGAAAGACCTACTCAAACATGCAAAGGATTAGCTACACATTGGCAGCTTTAGCCAAGTCAAGATCCATAAAAAGGATCGTGTCATCAGCTTTCCCCATGTAAGTATGTAATCCATTACACTCAATTGTTTCAAGGTACCACTACAGTAGAATGACTCTATACTGACCAACACTAAAACACAGTACTAATAGGTTTGATCGTCTATGAGTAAACAAATGCTAATGGGACCGGTGGTGACCATGACAAAACCCAAAAGAATTGAGCTATGCCAGTAGACCTTCATAGTAGGTCATCGTTGGCATGACCTGGTATCACTGTCTCCCCTAAACTCGCCTTACGTACTATCTCCTCACAGTCTCGATTACATCCTTCCGACCAATGGTGACAAGATCCCACAGCTCCTGCCTTGGATGGCGGGGAGGAGGCCCACCATTTATGTCGTGGGCGAGCACAATGGCATTCTGGAGGGGCAACACGGGGTGGGCACATTGGAGGGACGTTGCAAGGTAGGATAATAGTTGCGCAAAGCAGAGACAGGAGATGGCACTACACCCACAAGTTAGAGTGCGGAGGCAGGGGTGGATCAAGGAAGAAGGTGAAGAAGGGAGGGATTGGGGAGAAAGTGGGTCATGTGGGAGAAATCAAGGGATCAGTAAGAGAGAAGTTCAACTGTTGCATGAGATGGATGGAGGGTAGGGGGCGCAAAATAAGGGTTGGGGTTGGTGGTTTTATATGTGCTACAAGAACAACACATGCTTTGGGTTTTTCCATTAGGTCGATTTTCCCACTGACATGCCCTTAGTGTAAACTATTGACGGTGAGTTATATGCCACAAACGGCCCTTGCTTTTGGTCCATCACTGGTCTCGTCCATTACCTAAATAAATTTATCATTGACGGGCCACATATTTGCCATGGCCCATCAGTGGTGACCCTTTCAGTTGAATTTTCTACGCGTCCGCTTACGGATCACAAGGAGCCCATCAGTGGAAGAGGGGTCAATAGTGTGTCATTATATGTAGTAGTACAGTACGCAAGGAAGCACGGTCATGGGTCTCCTAATTAATTTGGTGTTCTTATAGTTAGTATCTTATTTCATTTCTATTTGTTGGGCAGTTATGGCAGAGGGAGGTTACAACCTTGAGGCGGCAAGTGCAGAACTTACACCACAATAATAGGTAATATTAATGTTCAAATAAAATTAGGTGATTTCTCCGCATGTTGTTGCGACAATTTCAAGATTAATTTTTGACGAATTATGTATGAACGAAATGACCTAAATCAAAACTATTATTTTCAGAAGTAATTGTGTGTGAACAAATAGTATGCATGTATGTTGGACCACTCGAGTTGCAACTATTAAATTGGGGCATGCATGTGCTGCAAAATGGTGTTAGTGGATGATGATGTGTCACATTTGGTGATGTGGAAGGCTGCATGTTAAGAGAATTGAAGTTAGTGGGGATCAATTATTTAGGTATATAGGATAGGATATAGGATGCCAATAATATAGCTATCCAGAAGTTTGAGTGGTTTCATGTGCAAATTGATTGAACGAAAAGAGTGTGCCATACTGCTATGCGTGCAAGATCTCTAACTTGAAGACTAGGCGGGTGAAATCCATGGATTTAGTAGCATCTTTTGTTGTAATGAATGGAGAAGCTAGATTTTTTTCGAAAAGGAGGAATACCCCCGCCTCTGCATCAATCGATGCATGCAGCCATATTATTAAATAAAAACGTAACAAGGTCATAAGGTCTAAAGAAGATCATAAACTGAGCAGTAGTCAAAAGCAATAGATAGGTACACTGTTAAACCATGTGACCTCTGATGTTAGGCAATTGTTGGGAGAGGAGCTATCTGGTACCACTGTTCGAGATCTGCAGTTTCTGGTGAACCAGGTTGAGATGAGCCTTCATTCCATAAGAAAGAGGAAGGTACCCTTTTATTTCACCTTCCGTTACCTTCTTTTTATTTTTTATTTCCTCATACATACTTTACTTATAATTGCTTTCTTTAGGAGCAAGTTATGGCTGCGGAGATCCACGAACTCAACCAAAAGGTTCACTACATCTTCTTCATGTTCTTGCTTCTACTGTTGCTGGTGTTGAAATAGCTCAGTTAGCGTTGATTCTCGTATATGCGTCTGTTATTAACAGCTGAGGTATGATGAGATGGAATTTGCTTCTGCAGGGATTGCTTGTTCAGAAGGAAAATATCGAACTTGACAAGAAGCTGAGTATTGCTCATGAGCAGAACATAGAGCTGCGGAAGCAGGTAAGAAGTGCCATGGATTCTCATGTACTAAACGAATGCTAGTAGATATAGCTAATATATCCTAGCTTGTCATCTGATAGCCCAGATATACTTAGAAATTAAAATAATTATTTATAAACCACATTTTATAACGTATGCATTAGCAAGTCATCGAAAGAATTAAAAGTTAAATTTGACTTGAAGTTCACATATAGATGATTAGTATATGATCTGAAAAAGAAGAGACAAATTTGACAGATCAGTATAGAACCCATACATATATTATTGGGTGGGTTTTATTCAATATTTCACATCCCAGATAGTGTATTAGCATGACTAACGCAGATTCAAGAAAAATAATTCTTTCCTAAAAAAGTCATAATGTGTTGACAAATTAGAAATGCGATGCACCCCTTTAATTTAAACAAAAATATGTGTTGGAATTGGTTGCAAATTATATAGCAGCTCTAGCTAATATAACATTGACCATATATATTAGCTTCAGTTTTTTTTTTTACTGCAAGGATAGAAGGAAGCTGGCAATTGACAAACTATTAATGTGTGTTAATTAGCTTTCCGCGGCCATGAAATCGAGTGAGCAGCAAGCCTGCGGAAGCAGCTCAAAAGCTGCTGCCGGATTATTGTTGTCTACTAGAGTACGTGAACCAAATATTGACCTTGAGTTGCGCCAGCAGGAGCATGAGGATGAATAACATCTACTATACGTCCACTGCATGCAGTAAGTACTGTAATCCATGTGCTCAATCGCATGCCAAACAAGTCGCAGCTAATTACATTTCTAACTTCATGTTTATTGTTTTGCATGAGACAGCGTCAAGCCGTTAACTGTATTTTCAGTGCATGCGTGACCGAACGAAGCTCTTTCGTGTGCAATTTGCACCTGGTATGTAGAAACAATCTTGAAGCACACACCTGCTTAGAGCCATATATATTTTTTGGTGTAATATATAGAAGCAGCAGACGTAGTATGTATGTGAGTCTAATTACTCGATATACACAAGGAGGCAAGAGAAGATCAAGTATATTATGAACGGACATGTTTCCCAAACTTAATCATGTTTTTGGTTACTTGTATATGTTGATCACAATTCAGAACCTAATTAATGAGCTTCTGTTTTTTGCGTGGGACCTAATTAATGAGTTGAATATGGAGCTACTAAGTTTTTGTTGCGAGTCAGATATCGGCCGTCTACAGATATTTGCACAACTTTGGAGGTCACGGTGTATTATGTGTTTAGGAATGGATGAGAGTATCCCCATTTCCATGCGTTTGAGATTATTAGCCACTAGCAGTATAGTCAATCCTACCCTATCATGTTCTCATAAGCCCTTCTTTTACTCCGATAGTATTCGGATAACAATTGATGCAAAGAAAATGGATACATTTTCATATTATGATGAAAAGGCAAGTGTAATAAATAGAGAATCCGATTGTGTCATGACTTATTGTTCCATTTCTACTCTATGAGATCTTACGGAATCTGTTCATGGATGACATGGTTGAGGTATGATCATAAAAAATATTCTCCTCCAGTGAACAAGGCTATCCTACGTAGGTAGGGGGGACTTGCGTGTTGACATGGTAAAAGACCCACCCTAACATGCGGCCATGTAGAGAAAATGGCTCATACATTTCCGTTATATTATGATACTTACATCCAATAATTATTTTGCAACTATACAATAAATCATATGTATTTTAGTTTTAGCTCTCATATTCATGTTCCACACAATCAAAATTCAAAAAATATATTGCAATACCCATAACAATGCACAGGGTATGATCCAGTTTGAGGAGTGATTGTGCCGATATACAATTGATCGATGCCCCAGATGGAATTAGCTGGCTTCATAATGCTAAAAGATTTTCAGTGAAGGTTCTTTTTAATCATGCTCTTACGTTGAATGGAGTAATTGGCTTGTCATGTTTTTTGGGGTTTTTTATTTGGTTGGTTCTAGAAGATAGTATTTTAACCAAGGGTGTGGTTAGGAAAAGAGGATGTAAGGTGATGATCTTTGTCTCTTTTTTGGGCCACACAAAAGCAAATACCACCATTTTCTTTCATTGCCCGATTGCAAAATATATCTGGAATGTGGTTTGACGTGTTGGTGGCTACTTTTTGCAAGTCTTAAGCGCCAGTTAACTAACTGACGCTCATGCGTGGCTAGCACGGGCCATAGCCCAAATAACGAGCGAACGGCTCGGTCACTGGGTTGCACTAGCAAGCTAAAAAGATCATCTAGAAAAACCAGTAATTGTTGGTTTAGAAAAATCTGACATCTGGTCTTTTATAGATGACAAAATGCATATATTTAAAAAATATTAGCAGATTTTCTAGGAGTTCATGAATTAGTTTTTTTCAATGAACTTCAATACTGCTCGTGAATTTGAAAAAAATCATGAATTGGAAACAATGTTCATGAATTTGAAAAGAATTTGAATTAGAAAAAGGTCAACAACTTAAAAGTTGTTCATGAATTTTAAAAATTGTTCATTAATTTAAAAATAAAAGAAAAATAGTAAACAAACAGAAAAGATAAAAAAATGAAAAAAGCGAACAAAACAGGTAGAAAACCCATCGAAAGGCGCGGAAAGAAATAAAGGAAAAGAAAAACCCAAAGTATTTAGAATCTTCTCAAACCCGAGACTAGCAGAAGGGTTAGGATGATTGGCCCAATGGGGGAACGCGCGCGAGCAATGCGTACAAAGATTGAAGTAATCGATCACTCGATGCTAAGACTAGTCATAAAAAAGAGTAACTTTGAGTAGTGTCATGTATACGACACTAGTCTATGACTCTATATTATTATTTTTATAGTGCAAAGTATCATATAATTGGTATCATAGATATCAGATTGTATACTCATTTTCCCTTGGTTATGTTACGATAACATATTAGAGCATGGATAATAGTATAGCCAGCTGCAGCCTATATGATGGTGTCATGTCTTCTATTGCCAAGTTTATAGCCGGTAATTACAATAGTTGGATATAAATATGTACTGCTTTATTGATGTATGGCCCCTCTCACTCTCTCACAGAGTCTCTAGGAGCACATGTTACAGTTGACTATTAATTAGTAACCCGCACCTTCTCTTTCCGCTTCCCTCTTTTCCAACTCAGCAAAAATATAATATTTAAAGTCTTACAACTCGCCTACATCATATTATTGTACTTGATCTTATGTTACTACAAACACATCTCTCTTTATTAACTACTTGCCACATAAGCAAACTTGTCTTAGTGTGCGTTCTGTTACTACCTAAGTTGCTCCCACTATGGCTAGTCTAAGCGTTGAATAGAAAATTGCGCCGGATGAACCACCGGTTACTGGTTGTTACTCCCGGTGGGATCTATACTGGCTCCACAGATTAACAATAGTCTTTCATGCGCACTTTCCCCTCACTCATGCTTAACTTTGCAGTTCTTTCCGAATGGGCTCGCAAAAAAGAAGGAATTTCTTGATGATATGAGTAGTCTGTCATCTCTATTAAGCCAAACTCTCACATACACCACCACTCGAAAGAATCGAGATCCTCGTCGGCCCACAGGAACGTCCCCTCTTGGCACATGTTTGTGCGTCCAGTCCAACACATGTGCCATGATGTGTGCCACGAAGGTTCGCAAACATCATGCACAACATGACCGCGCACCTGACCCGCAAACATCCGTGTAACCGCAAGGGTCGGCTCTGATAACAACTTATAACGCCCCGGACACACCCGTCGGTTACTGACCGTTGCTCCTGACACAGATGAACACTAGTCTTTCTGCGTATTTTGTCCTCGCTCGTGCGAACCTTGAACCAACTTCTCAATCGGTCACCCATCCTAAAATTGCTCAAGTTGAGCATGCTTAACTTTGAATTTCTTTCCGAATGGGCTCCATGAAAAAAAAAGAATTTCTTAGTGATATGAGTAGTTTATCATCCCTATTAAGCCAAGCTCACCAGTCTAAGCGCCGAATAGAAAATGCAGACTACCATACCATCCGTGCCTCAACTTTGAGCGGGCGCCCGAGCTGTTGTGTTGTTTGGCCTGACCCATGTGTTGAGTGATTGAAGCGCCCAAAATAAACTTGGGAGCCCCAATGTGACTCTCCATGTGTCAAATTAGTTATGATTCCCACAGGCTCCCTCCAACTAGGTCGGCCCATTTAGCGTATAGTGACATGGTTCTTGTAGTGAGCTGGCTACTGTAACGGCTCAGGTTAAGGTAGTGGCCTTATTTTTTCATTTGGTTTTCGAAGAAAACAGAAAAACATAAATTGTTGTAAATTTTAAAGTTTTAAAAATACGAACATTTTTTGAAACAATGAACATTGCGGGAAACACTAATATTTTCTAAAAGGAATTGAACTTTTTTTCTGAAAACGCGAGAGTTTTTCAAATTTGTTGAGTTTCTGAACATACTTTTAAAGCATGGACTATTTTTTTCCAAATACTCAAATATTTTTTGAAAAATCATTGATTTAAAAAGTGAATACAATATTTTGAAAGCACAAACTTGTTTTCAAATTTACTTTTTTATAAACGTGTACATTTTATAAAAAATGAACATTGTTTAAAAAGCATGATTTTTTTTCAAATTTGCAAATATCTTTTCAAACTTTTGAAAAAGGAAACCCCAAAATAAACCTGTAAAGAAGAAACAGACAAAAATTAATATAAACGGCGCGGCCAGCCATTCACGCGGAGCGTTGAAGCCTTACATGAGCTTCCAATAAGAGTCCGTCTCCAATCTGATCCCCTTTCTCTCCTCTAGCTCCGGCCAACGCGGCCTCAATCTGATCCACACTATGTTGTCGCCTACGTGCACCCACATTCCTCTCATCTCTCGCCCACATGGAGCCGATCAAACCCACCGCCATCCTAACAAGCAAGACCCTTCTCCAACACGAACCCGCTGACGGTGGAGATGCTGCGAGCAGAACCATCAGCAGCCTCCCTTTCCACCTCACGGAGAAGATCCTCCACTGCATCAGCCCGCTCGAGTTGGTGCGCCTTGCCACCGTCTGCAAGCGTCTGCATGTCCTAGGCGGCGACCATCTCCAAGGTGGACACCGGCGGCAGCTCTGGATCTAGAGCGTCGCCGCAGCTCCTGCGCCGCCACAGCGCGGACGCCGGAGCTGGACCCTTCCGACCCGCGCGCAGCTCCGCTAGGACAGTGCAGTCTGCACCGCCCCCGCATTGTCTCCTTCCCCCGCTGGCCGCTCCTCCACGCTGCACTCACCGCTGGCCTGCATGGGCACTCCAGAATCGGAGGCGCGCGCCGCGCGCAGCGAGAGACAGCGGGCACGAAAGAGGGACGCGATGAAGCAGTCCGTGCGCCACCGCTGCGGGATGCAGGCGGAGCCCGACCAAGACGAGTGGCTCCTCGCATGGGTCTACCGCCGATCCCTTACGACGGCAGAGACAGCCGCTCGCCGTCGCCCGCGGAAGAACGCCAAGACACTCCGGCTTGCTATTGAGCAGTCGAAGCAGGAGGCGAAGGAGGTAGCGGCGGAGCAGGCTCACGTCGCGAAGATCCAGGGCGAGACGGCATGCGCTTTCTTTAGTAGTGGAGACGGATGACACTGCGATGTTGCTCACCAACTGGGAACAAACAAAGGCGCGATATCTTTCTCCGGTGGTGTGACTCTCTTCAGGACTTTGCCTGAGCCTCGACGTTGTAGCTGTTTTTCTTCTTTGTTCATTGCATGCTAGCTTTTCTTCAGCACCATGCATTGGTCATTGCGGGTTTCATCCACGGTTTATTTGTACGTTGTTGCTCATTGTAATCCTGATCAGTTGATGACATTGTTAATTCAAAACCTGCTCGTATGGAGCCTCATTTTTTTTAAACCAGGAAAACCTTGGTACTCCCTGAATGTGATATAAGTTTTTCCACTGAAGTGACAAATATAGCTTGAGAAAAACGAGTCACGGAAACATGAAATAAAAATAAGGCCTCCTTTGGTTCATAGAAATTTTGTAAGAATTGTGAAGGATAGGAACTTCATAGGAAAAATTCTTTTGAAGCCCTTTGGTTTGTAGGAATGCATTCCTATTCATGTGTAGGATAGGATTCAAACCTTCACATTTCAAAGGGAAAAAACATTAGCCTAGACTCAATAAAAAAATTCCTGCCATATGCATCAAATGACATGTCTTTCTCTGTAGGAATTGAGATGCATGCCATCTCACTTCCTATGATTTTCCTATTTCTATACTATTCTTATCCTATGAACCAAAGAAGGCCTACAAATAAACCAATTAACCGTCATAGAGTAGTAGACCTTAATTTGGAGCTTGGATTTCAGAAAATAGTAACAATCGCCAAGCATCAGGGCCGGCCCTGGCGGGGGGCAGCAGGGGCGGCCGCCCCGGGCCCCAGAAATCCAGGGGCCCCCAGCTAGCCCAGCCCAGGCCCCAAGGAGAGAAGGACCAGGACTAAAAAACATCTCTACTCCTAATGGACGACTTGATGAATAGTCTTCGCGGTTTATTTTCGCTGGTTTTTTCGTCATCCTCCCACCTCCGTTAACTCGCAACCCTCCCGCGAAAAAAACCCATGCCAAAAAAACCCTACGATCGATGCCTCGTGCCCATAGCAGATCGTTCTCCGCCGCCACCCCGCAGTCCCGCACGACCTTGCCTCCTCGATCCCACCTTGACATCCATCTCACCGCTACCTCTTGCTCCGCCCTGCCGTGCGCCGCTCGCCGCCACCGTGCCCGCGCTGTCATCCCCCGTATCAACTCCGCTGTCCGAATCCCGCCGCCGCCGCGCCTGCGCCGCCGTCCCCAGTATCCACTCCGCTGTCTGAATCATGCCGCCGCGCCCGTCTCGCGGTCCGTGGCCGATGATCGCGTCGACCGGGACCGCGTCCCTCCCCAAACGGCGGCCATGATGAAGGGCGCTGCTCGGCTATGGAGGCGGCGGAAGATGTAGGCGACGCCGGCGGCGGCCGCTCCACCGGCCACCGCCCGGAAGCTGGTGTCGTGGTCGAGCTAGGCGGAGTGGCGCTTCGTCTGCGAGGCCATCTTCTCCCCATACCCCGACCCTGGCGCCGCTCTTCGCAGGGTAGGTATCCTCTTCCTGAAGCCCCCCCCCCCCCCCAAAAAAAGTATCAGGTGAATCGTGAGAAATCTCTTACTGTTTCATTGGTGCAGACCGCGGCGTGGCGGAGCAGGGGCTGCCTCCTGATCCCCGTGGAGGTCACTGCGGCCCTCTTCGAGATAAGGCTGCGGGATCCCTTCTTCCGGTACGTTGTTTGGATGCACAGTTCCAACCTTTTTCTATTGCGTGTGGATTGATTTGGGACGAAGTTATATATGTGATAGAAAATTTTCCTCTAGGACTGGAGTGGCTTCGGATGATAAGCTGGAGTCGGACGAGATGCTCGCCTTGCTATACAGTATGGCAATCATCAGGTGAGGAAATTCCTGGTGCTATTTTCGCCTGATGTGTGGAAATTGAATAGTATTGTTGATTTACTTAGGGAAAATGGGCCAGTGGTTCTATCACGGTGCCAAAGGCAAAACACCGCCTTTTATCAGTGTTAGAAATTTATGATTTTTGGTCTACCCCATATTTATCTGCGCTTATCCGTGGTGCCGCTCACAATTCACATCTCTGAGGTTAGGGGGTAGGGACCTTCTTATACTGTCTTTCCTGACCGACGGACTGACTCGCCGGGTCCCCGCTCCTCGGGGCCAGCCCCTCCTCCGTGCCGGATCGCGCATCGGCTTGGAGGCCCCTTGGGGCTGCCGCCAGTGCGGGAGTCCTGTGTGGCCGTGCGGGCTGGGGACCGAGCGGCGGGGCCCGTGTGCGTTCCTGGCGAGGGCTTGCTGGGGCTGGCCGGGATCTGAGGTTGGTTGATATGTTCATGTAAAGAGTGACACTCCCTCCTTTTCCTTTTTATCCTCATCCCAGTTCACGTGCAGGGACTAGATTGCTGGCTAGATCTTCCTAACTCAACCACTTGATATTAAACTCTGTACGTGTATAGCTAGATTGCTTGCTAGATCTTGCTTTATAACTTATTCATTGCCTGCCATACAAAGGTTCCGGTTTTGAATTTTGTTTCAGATTTTAATTTTTGTTCTAGCTCTTTTTTGTACAGACAATGTGTATGGCGTTTAAACGATGATTATGACATTGCGAGGCCTGGTATAGATTGTATTTATCATTTGTTTATTTTCAGTTTTGGTTAAGAGTTGTTACTTGATACACCTACGTGCTTTTAAATTGCAGGTCCATGATGCAGTTCTACCTCTCTATGTGCTTTTATAATCATGTGTTTGTTTTAATTTGATTTTCTCATATATACATTGTAGGTGTTCCTATTTATGTTTCTTGCTGTCACAAAAACGCTATCTTTGTTGTGGCCAAATAATAAGGAGAGATAAACATTGCCGCTACATTATGTGCTTATTCCATCATATGTAAATATTAAATTAATACGCGATCATCCCTCACAGTAAGTGACACCTTTTATTTCGTATATCTGATGTACAATGCACAATCATCTCTCGCTGTACATGAGGACCATCAAAAGGTTTGCTAAAGTTTAAAAAGTGCCCAATTGATAGGTCACGTCAGGATTGGGCGTGCATCTCTAGAACAGAAGGAGTGGAGTAGAAGGCATCAGGTATGTGGTTACGGCTTGCTGTGTTCGCCGGGCTCTCTCGAACAAGAAGATGTGCTACCATGAATTCCACATCTTGCCGCTTGTTGTTTAATGGTATTCACTTTGAGTAGTGATGCTGTGGCTATGTGGATTTGTCGGTGAATTGCCAGCTTTGATCTGTTCGGGTTGGTGATGAAGTGAGATGGTTTGTCGGTGCAGGTGTACCGATGACATATGTGCTGAGGTGCTGAGGCTTAAGGGTGCGTCAACCAGCATCTGGCCCCATGACCTCAACAGTGACGGAGCCAGGTACACAGCCAACCATTCACTTTCCTCTGAATTGGGACATATGCTTTCAACAATGAGGCTGGCCTGTGTGTGTGGTAGAAGTCCACGATGCTCAATCTCTCGTTGCTTCTTTCTCTAAATCCTCTACATGCGTGGTAGAAGTCGTTCGAGCATGCACAAATCAATACCAAAATTTACCTGTTTCTTTCTATATGTGTGTACAACTTTCTCTTTAAGGAGCGAGTAGGTGGAGCACAAGGGCAATTTGATACGCCAAATTCCCACTAATTGCATAGTTAATGATTCAAATCTTAGCATCTCATAATGGATGTCCAATTACTTAAAACTAATTTTATTTGTATATGGAGTATGGCGATCTGTTGTAATGTACATATCGTTTTTCGTATATCATGACCTCTTTGTAATGTTTGCTTCGAGCACTTTTTTCTGCTATCCCTTGAGATTAACTTTCGGAAAACTAATTCGCCTTATTTTGAAATATAGATATTAATTGTTGGGATCATATCCATGTACCATCATCTAAAACCCATGTATTCATGAGGTGTGGCGTTAATTTCGACTAATCTGCCCCATGGACGGAATCTCAAGACCATGATTGGCAGACCAACCCACATACAATTCCTTGAGACTAACATCTACCCAAAGTTCTGTTGGGTAACGTAGCAGAAATTCAAAATTTTCTACGCATCACCAAGATCAACCTATGGAGTAATCTAGCACCGAGGGGAAGGGGAGTGCATCTACATACCATTGAAGATCGTGATGCGGAAGCGTTGCAAGAACGCGGATGAAGGAGTCGTACTCGTAGCGATTCAGATCACGGTTGATTCCAATCTAAGCGCCGAACCACGGTGCCTCCGCGTTCAACACACGTGCAGCCCGGTGACGTCTCCCACGCCTTGATCCAGCAAGGAGAGAGGGAGAGGTTGGGGAAGACTCCGTCCAGCAGCAGCACAACGGCATGGTGGTGATGGAGGAGCGTGGCACTCCAGCAGGGCTTCGCCAAGCACTGCGAGAGACGAGGAGGGAGAGGGGTAGGGCTGCACCAAGAGAGAGATGTTCTCATGTCTATGGCAGCCCCAAAACCCCCACTATATATAGGGGAGGGGGAGGGTTGCGCCCCCATCTAGGGTCCCCCCCCCCAAGGGGTGCGGCCAGCCCTAGATGGGACTTGGAGGGGCGGCCAAGGGGGGGAGAGAGGGGGGCGCACCACTAGGTGGGCCTTAGGCCCATCTGAGCCTAGGGTTTCCCCCTTCCCCCTTCCCCTGCGCCTTGGGCCCCTTGTGGGAGGCGCACTAGCCCACCTGGGGGCTGGTCCCTTCCCACACTTGGCCCACGCAGCCCACTGGGGCCGGTGGCCCCACCTGGTGGACCCCCGGGACCCTCCCGGTGGTCCCGGTACGTTACCGATAGCACCCGAAACTTTTCCGGTGACCAAAACAGGACTTCCCATATATAAATCTTTACCTCCGGACCATTCCGGAACTCCTCGTGACGTCCGGGATCTCATCCGGGACTCCGAACGACATTCAGTAACCACGTATATCTATTTCCTATAACCCTAGCGTCATCGAACCTTAAGTGTGTAGACCCTACGGGTTCGGGAACCATGCAGACATGACCGAGACGTTCTCCGGTCAATAACCAACAGCGGGATCTGGATACCCATGTTGGCTCCCACATGTTCCACGATGATCTCATCGGATGAACCACGATGTCGGGGATTCAATCAATCCCGTATACAATTCCCTTTGTCTACCGGTATAGTACTTGCCCGAGATTCGATTGTCGGTATCCCGATACCTTGTTCAATCTCGTTACCGGCAAGTCTCTTTACTCATTCCGTAACACATCATCCCGTGATCAACTCCTTGGTCACATTGTGCACATTATGATGATGTCCTATCGAGTGGGCCCAGAGATACCTCTCCGTTTACACGGAGTGACAAATCCCAGTCTCGATTCATGCCAACCCAACAGACACTTTCGGAGATACCTGTAGTGCACCTTTATAGCCACCCAGTTACGTTGTGACGTTTGGTACACCCAAAGCATTCCTACGGTATCCGGGAGTTGCATAATCTCATGGTCTAAGGAAATGATACTTGACATTAGAAAAGCTCTTAGCAAATGAACTACACGATCTTGTGCTAGGCTTATGATTGGGTCTTGTCCATCACATCATTCTCCTAATGATGTGATCCCGTTATCAACGACATCCAATGTCCATGGTCAGGAAACCGTAACCATCTATTGATCAACGAGCTAGTCAACAAGAGGCTTACTAGGGACATGGTGTTGTCTATGTATCCACACATGTATCTGAGTTTCCTATCAATACAATTTTAGCATGGATAATAAACGATTATCATGAACAAGGAGATATAATAATAACCAATTTATTATTGCCTCTAGGGCATATTTCTAACAGTCTCCCACTTGCACTAGAGTCAATAATCTAGTTCACATCGCCATGTGATTAATACCCAAGAGTTTACTAGAGTCAATAATCCAGTTCACATCACCATGTGAATGTAATGAATCCAACACCCATGGGGTTTGTTCATATCTCGCTTGTGAGAGAGGTTATTTGTCAACGGGTCTGAACCTTTCAGATCCGTGTGTGCTTTACGAATATCTATGTCATCTTGTGGATGCTACCACGCGCTACTTGGAGCCATTTCAAATAACTGCTCTACTATACGAATCCGGTTTACTACTCAGAGTCATCCGGATTAGTGTCAAAGTTCGCATCGATGTAACCCTTTACGACGAACTCCTTTTCACCTCCATAATCGAGAAAATTCCTTAGTCCACTAGATACTAAGGATAAGTTCGACCGCTGTCATGTGATCCATTCCCGGATCACTATTGTACCCTTGACCAACTCATGGCAAGGCACACTTCATGTGCGGTACACAGCATAGCATACTTAGAGCCTACGTCTAAAGCATAGGGGACGACCTTCGTCCTTTCTCTCTCTTCTGCTGTGGTCAGGTCTTGAGTCTTACTCAATACTCACACCTTGTAACACAGCCAAGAACTCCTTCTTTGCTGATCTATTTTGAACTCTTTCAAAATCATGTCAAGGTGTGCGTTCTTTGAAAGTATCATCAGGCGTCTTGATCTATCTCTATAGATCTTGATGCCCAATATGTAAGTAGCTTTATCCAGGTCTTCCTTTGAAAAAACTCCTTTCAAACAACCCTTTATGCTTTCCAGAATTTTACATCATTTCGGATCAACAATATGTCATTCACATATACTTATCAGAAATGTTGTAGCGCTCCCACTCACTTTATTGTAAATACAAGTTTCTCATAAACTTTGTATAAACCCAAAATCTTTGATCATCTCATCAAAGCGTACATTCCAACTCCGAGATGCTTGCTCTAGTCCTTAGGAAGGATCGCTGGAGCTAGCATACCTTTTAGCATCCTTAGGATCGACAAAACCTTTCTGATTGTATCACATACAACCTTTCCTTACGAAAACTGGTAAGGAAACTTGTTTTGACATCCATCTGCCAGATTTCATAAATGCAGCTAATGCTAACATGATTCCGACGGACTTAAGCATCGCTACGGATGAGAAAATCTCATCGTAGTCAACTCCTTGAACTTGTGGAAATACTCTTTGCCACAAGTCAAGCTTCATAGACGGTAACATTACCGTCCATGTCCGTCTTCTTCTTAAAGATCCATTTATCTCGGATTTCATGGCTTCTAACTATTTGTCGGAATATGGGCCCACCATCGCTTCTCCATAGCTCGTAGGTTCATTGTTGTCTAACAACATGACTTCAAGACAGGATCACGTACCACTCTGAAGTAGTACGCATCCTCGTCGTCCTACGAGGTTTGGTAGTGACTTGATCCGAAGTTTCATGATCACTATCATAAGCTTCCACTTCAATTGGTGTAGGTGCCACAGGAACAACTTCCTGTGCCCTGCTACACACTAGTTGAAGTGACGGTTCAATAACCTTATCAAGTCTCCACCATCCTCCCACTCAATTCTTTCGAGAGAAACTTTTCCTCGAGAAAGGACCTGTTTCTAGAAGCAATTACTTTTGCTTCCAGATCTGAAATAGGAGGTATACCCAACTGTTTTGGGTATTCTATGAAGATGCATTTATCCGCTTTGGGTTCGAGCTTATCAGCCTGAAACTTTTTCACATAAGCATCGCAGCCCCAAACTTTTAAGAAACGACAACTTAGGTTTCTCTAAACGGTGTCGTCTCAACGGAATTGCGTGGTGCCCTTTTAAAGTGAATGCGGTTGTCTCTAATGCCTAACCCATAAACGATAGTTGTAATTTGATAAGAGACATCATGGTATGCACCATATCCAATAGGGTGCAGTTATGATTTTCGGACACACCATCACACTATGGTGCTCCAAGCGGTATTAGTCGTGAAACAATTTCCACAATTTCTTAATTGTGTGCCAAACTCGTAACTCAGATATCTCTATGATCATATCATAGACATTTTACCCTCTTGTCACGACGATCTTCAACTTCACTCTGAAATTACTTGAACCTTTTAATAATTCAGACTTGTGTTTCATCAAGTAAATATTCTCAGCATCTACTCAAATCATCTATGAAGTAAAACATATCGATATCCACTGCGTGCCTCAGCACTCACTGGACTGCACACATCAAATGTATTACTTCCAACAAGTTGCTCTCTTGTTCCATCTTACTAAAAACGAGGCCTTTCAGTCATCTTGCCCATGTGGTATGATTTGCATGTCTCAAGTGATTCAAAATCAAGTGAGCAAACGATCCATCTGCATGGAGTTTCTTCATGCATATATACCAATAGACATGGTTCGCATGTCTCAATCTTTTCAAAAACGAGTGAGTCCAAAGATCCATCTACATGGAGCTTCTTCATGCGTTCTATACCAATATGACTCAAATGGCAGTGCCACAAGTATGTGGTACTATCATTATTATTTTATATCTTTTGGCACGAACATGTGTATCACTGCGATCGAGATTCATTTTAGGTGCAAGACCATTGAAGGTATTATTCAAATAAACAGAGTAACCATTATTCTCCTTAAATGAATAACCGTATTGCGATAAACATAATCCAATCATGTTATGCTCAACGCAAACACCAAAAATTTTACCATCGATGGTAGAGGGAGCATGCGATGCTTGATCACATCAACCTTGGAAACACTTCCAACACATATCGTCATCTCACCTTTAGCTGGTCTTCGTTTATTCCGCAGCTTTTATTTCGAGTTACTGACACTTAGCAACCGAACCGGTATCTAATACCCTGGTGCTGCTAGGAGTACTAGAAAAGTACACATTCATATAATGTATATCCAATATACTTCTGTCGACCTTGCCTGCCTTCTCATCTACCAAGTATCTAGGGTAGTTCTGCTTCAGTGACCGTTCCCCTCATTACAGAAGCACTTAGTCTCGGGTTTGGGTTCAACCTTTGGGATTCTTCACTAGAGCAGCAAATGATTTGCTGTTTCATGAAGTATCCCTTTTGCCCTTCTTGAAACTAGTGGTTTTACTAACCATCAACAATTGATACTCCTATTTGATTTCTACTTTCGCGGTGTCAAACATTGCGAATAGCTCAAGGATCATCATATCTATCCCTGATATGTTATAGTTCATCACGAAGCTCTAATAGCTTGGTGGCAGTGACTATGGAGAACCATCACTATCATCTGGAAGATTAACTCCCACTCGATTCAAGTGATTGTAGTACTCAGACAATCTGAGCACATGCTCAACGATTGAGCTTTTCTCCCTTAGTTTGCAGGCTTAAGAAACTTGTCAGAGGTCTCATACCTCTTGACGTGGGCACTAGTCTGAAATCCCAATTTCAGTCTTCGGAACATCTCATATGTTCTGTGACGTTTCAAAACGTCTTTGGTGCCACAATTTTAAACCGTTAGCATTACGCACTGAACTATCACGTAGTCATCAAAACATGTATGCCAGATGTTTCGCAACATCTACAGACGACGCTGAGGTTCAACACACCGAGCGGTGCATTAAGGACGTAAGCCTTCTGTGCAGCAATGAGGACAATCCTCAGTTTACGGACCCAGTCCGCATAATTGCTACTATCAACTTTCAACTAAATTTTCTCTAGGAACATATCTTAAACAGTAGAACTAAAGCGTAAGCTATGACATAATTTGCAAAGACCTTTTGACTATGTTCATGATAATTAAGTTCATCTGATTATATAATGAACTCCCACTCAGATAGACATCCCTCTAGTCATCTAAGTGATACATGATCCGAGTCAAACTAGGCCGTGTCCGATCATCACGTGAGACGGACTAGTCATCATCGATGAACATCTCCATGTTGATCGCATCTACTATACGACTCATGTTCGACCTTTCGATCTCTTGTGTTCCGAGGCCATGTCTGTACATGCTAGGCTCGTCAAGTCAACCTAAGTGTTTCGCATGTGTTCCGAGGCCATGTCTGTACATGCTAGGCTCGTCAACACCCGTTGTATTCGAACGTTAGAATCTATCACACCCGATCATCACGTGGTGCTTCGAAACAACGAACCTTCGCAACGGTGCACAGTTAGGGGGAACACGTCTCTTGAAATTTTAGTGAGGGATCATCTTATTTATGCTACCGTCGTTCTAAGCAAATAAGATGTAAACATGACAAACATCACATGCAAATCATAAAGTGACGTGATATGGCCAATATCATCTTGCGCCTTTGATCTCCATCTTCGAGGCGCGGCATGATCACCTTCGTCACCGGCATGACACCATGATCTCCATCATGATCTCCATCGTGTCTTCATGAAGTTGTCTCGCCAACTATTACTTCTACTACTATGGCTAACGGTTAGCAATAAAGTAAAGTAATTACATGGCGTTTTCATTGACACGCAGGTCATACAATAAATTAAGACAACTCCTATGGCTCCTGCCGGTTGTCATACTCATCGACATGCAAGTCGTGATTCCTATTACAAGAACATGATCAATCTCATACATCACATATATCATTCATCACATCCTTTTGGCCATATCACATCACATAGCATACCCTGCAAAAACAAGTTAGACGTCCTCTAATTGTTGTTGCATGTTTTACGTGGCTGCTATGGGTTTCTAGCAAGAACGTTTCTTACCTACGCAAAAGCCACAACGTGATATGCCAATTTCTATTTACCCTTCATAAGGACCCTTTTCATCGAATCCGATCCGACTAAAGTGGGAGAGACAGACACCCGCTAGCCACCTTATGCAACTAGTGCATGTCAGTCGGTGGAACCTGTCTCACGTAAGTGTACGTGTAAGGTCGGTCCGGGCCGCTTCATCCTACAATGCCGCCGAAACAAGATAAGACTAGTAGCGGCAAGAAGAATTGGCAAACTCAACGCCCACAACTTCTTTTGTGTTCTACTCGTGCATAGTAACTACGCATAGACCTGGCTCATGATGCCACTGTTGGGGAACGTAGCAGAAATTCAAAATTTTCTACGCATCACCAAGACCAATCTATGGAGTAATCTAGCAACGAGGGGAAGGGAGTGCATCTACATACCCTTGTAGATCGGAGCGGAAGCGTTCAAGAGAACGGGGTTGATGGAGTCGTACTCGTCGTGATCCAAATCACCGATGATCCTAGCGCCGAACGGACGGCACCTCCGCGTTCAACACACGTACGGAGCAGCGACGTCTCCTCCTTCTTGATCCAGCAAGGGGGAGGAGAGGTTGATGGAGATCCAGCAGCACGACGGCGTGGTGGTGGAAGTAGCGGGATCCCGGCAGGGCTTCGCCAAGCGCAAGCGGGAGGAGGAGGTGTCACGGGAGGGAGAGGGAGGCGCCAGGGCTTAGGTATTGCTGCCCTCCCTCCCCCCACTATATATAGGGCCAAGGGAGAGGGGGGGGGGGCGCAGCCTTGGCCCTTCCTCCAAGGAAGGGTGCGGCCAGGGAGGAGTCCTTCCTCCCCAAGGCACCTCGGAGGTGCCTTCCCCCTTTAGGACTCTCCTTTTTTCTTATCTCTTGGCGCATGGGCCTCTTGGGGCTGGTGCCCTTGGCCCATATAGGCCAAGGCGCACCCCCTACAGCCCATGTGGCCCCCCGGGGCTGGTGGACCCCCTTGGTGGACCCCCGGACCCCTTTCGGCACTCCCGGTACAATACCGATAAAGTGCGAAACTTTTCCGGCGACCAAAATAAGACTTCCCATATATAAATCTTTACCTCCGGACCATTCCGGAACTCCTCGTGACGTCCGGGATCTCATCCGGGACTCCGAACAACATTCGGTAACCACGTATATCTATTCCCTATAACCCTAGCGTCATCGAACCTTAAGTGTGTAGACCCTACGGGTTCGGGAACCATGCAGACATGACCGAGACGTTCTCCGGTCAATAACCAACAGCGGGATCTGGATACCCATGTTGGCTCCCACATGTTCCACGATGATCTCATCGGATGAACCACGATGTCGGGGATTCAATCAATCCCGTATACAATTCCCTTTGTCTACCGGTATAGTACTTGCCCAAGATTCGATCGTCGGTATCCCGATACCTTGTTCAATCTCGTTACCGGCAAGTCTCTTTACTCGTTCCGTAACACATCATCCCGTGATCAACTCCTTGGTCACATTGTGCACATTATGATGATGTCCTACCGAGTGGGCCCAGAGATACCTCTCCGTTTACACGGAGTGACAAATCCCAGTCTCGATTCGTGCCAACCCAACAGACACTTTCGGAGATACCCGTAGTGCACCTTTATAGCCACCCAGTTACGTTGTGACGTTTGGTACACCCAAAGCATTCCTACGGTATCCGGGAGTTGCACAATCTCATGGTCTAAGGAAATAATACTTGACATTAGAAAAGCTCTTAGCAAACGAACTACACGATCTTGTGCTAGGCTTAGGATTGGGTCTTGTCCATCACATCATTCTCCTAATGATGTGATCCCGTTATCAACGACATCCAATGTCCATGGTCAGGAAACCGTAACCATCTATTGATCAACGAGCTAGTCAACTAGAGGCTTACTAGGGACATGGTGTTGTCTATGTATCCACACATGTATCTGGAGTTCCTATCAATACAATTCTAGCCATGGATAATAAACGATTATCAGTACGACATCAAGTTCCAAACCAAACCAAACTTGGCAGCACTACTTACCAATAAATTAAGATAACTTTTGCAAAAAGGTTTTGTCGTAATTTGTCATATCAAGATGAGTAGCACTATATTGTTTCCTAGCAGTAAGCTTTTGCCAGCTGCTTAGATTTGATCTGTATGAATACTTGATTAGTTCATTTTCATTTATAGCATTGTAGATGTTCGCCTCTGCTACTCGATTTCCATAATGGAACATCCAGTTTAGGTGGGCCAAACAGCCGGTAAGCTTAAGAATTGGTGGTAAGCTCTTGCAAGAACTTGCAAGCTTCTTGTGTTAAATTTCATTTATGTGCCTATATTTGTTCTTGAATCCTTGTTCTTTTTGTGTACTTTATACGGAGGTTGCAGTAACTCACAACACTACGGTTTTCTTTCCCTGTACTTTGTAACATATAGCTGTACATAGTTACTGTTATTTGCGTTTTGATTAAAATGAGAACATAATTCTTATGATCTACAATGTCCATATAGTGTATCTCTTCTAGATGGAAAGGTATGCGGAAGGGATTTGTACCAATTGACCGAGTAGCAATTGAACAGGAAGAGGCTTAGTAAGGTAATCTATTGCTAACTACAGCTGGAATGCAAAATTTTATGCTGTAGATTAATATAAGTTGTTTTGTGTTACTAGGATAAAATAGTAGAAGAGCACTAGAGGATGCTTGAAGGAATTGTAAAGCGGGATCAGAAGTGTCGCAAAAGAATCAATTCTGTTGGTATCGATTACGAGTGTCTAGCCCCTGTAAGTAACACTTGATGCTGTTCATTGATTTAATAAATTGATCTTACTTCATCAGATTTGAATTAGCTCAGCAATTTGCCACATAATTGTAATTGTATTAAGAAAATTTCAACTTTTTGTTGACCTGGAGCAAAAGGCATGCAATTGTAGTGCCCTAGAGCCAAATTTGCATGAGTTACTGTGTAGGTCCTTGATATTTATAGTATTGGTTGTTTATTCTTATCTACATTTGCTTACTGAAATAATTTATGTATTGGCACCAAGGTTTGTCCCAGGCTTTGCTTAACCATATTTTGAGTTGTGCTTCAATTGTTTTTCGTTTCATGCCGTATGTGGCAGTTACTCTCTGGAGATAAGTTGTACCGAATAAACAGTTCATAATTGATCACTACATTAGCTCCATGTAATCTCATGTAAAACTGCAGCTCCATGACCCGCTTGAAAGAGAGGAGAAGGGTTGCCTCCCGTCCGTCTCATCCCATCCCCTTGTGCCAGCCATGAAAGAGAGGAGGGAGAGCAGAAATGAGCGTGGTGGCAATGCGCCGATGCTGGCCGGTTGAGGCATGGTCGACGTGTCAGTCAAGGGGTCCCTGCATTTGTGATCTATGATGGTCGGCTCGCTGTGGCGGTCGGCCATGGAATAGTTGTGAGGGAGAGCACCCCTTTAGCGCCTCTCCGCATAGTTCTTCCTTCCCCTACCGCCGGTCAACAGTTCGATATCCTTGTCCAAGGCCGGCGTGTACAGTTTCAGCCTCGTTCCCATGGATGGCAAAGTCTGTCTTGTCATGATGCGCAGGTACACACATAGGCATACCAAAATCGTTATTGATTTATCCATACAGTTTCATGTCCAGATTGACATTTATTTGGGGGAAGTGCTGTTGATTTATTTTATTCAGCGCCACGAGTGTTCAGTGTTGATTTTGTGGGCAGGCGTTTTAGTGAGCTAGCAAGGGGGCGTAGTGGATTTGTCATCATTTTGTTTAAAATGGTTGAAAGATGTTCAACGTTGGCTCTATACTCAAGTCTGATATGTCTTGTATTTATTCTATAGTTAAGTACAGTAGTTTCAGATTCTTTTACAAGTGCTTCATGATTTTACCCTGTGTGCAGAAATCTTCTAAGTTGCCACTGAAGGGAGAAGACATGGGGTCGGAAAAATGTTAAGATTGACTTGATGTGTGGTAAGGAAAAGCCAGTCGAAAAGTTTTTGATGCTTGAGCATTCACTACTCAGTTATTCTTTTAGGTACGCATAATCTTCCAAGTTATAATCAATTCCTTTTATTTGGGCACGCATAATGACCATTCCTCGGCATCAAGTTCTTCTGGTTAGTAATTAATACTCCCTTCCCATATGGATTTTCATGATGGTTGTTCATTTTTTGGGATAGCTTACCAGGCTTATGCCTTGAAAACGGAGCTACCTCCATGATTATGCTTCTGGTCTCAGTAGAATTGTTGTTTCGCCAAAATTCAGATGCGAAGAGGAGTTCCTGATACTAGATGAACATACCAGCCTACTTGCCTACAACCAAGGTAGAATTATCAGCGGAGACACCACAGTCAGAGCTGGTGACTGAAGAAAGCCTGCAGATAGCTACCATCAATGTCTTTTTTTTAGCCAAGATCTTGCACGTGACCGTTGTTTTTGAAGCCTTATCTGCAGTTGAGAATATAAGGCGAGAAGACGCAGGTGCACGATACATTGGATACTACAAAGTAGACACGTTTCTACAAACGACATGGCAGAATATCTATACCATAGTTGAAGCAAAGCACCCTATATCCATGAAAATAAATAGTATACGGATTCCGACGTCAAGGAAGAAAATGAGACAATAACATTTGATGAATATTCAAGTTCTTGGTAGAAAGTAGGAGTGCTTATGAGGGGTGCTGCTATAAGGGGATGGCGGTAATCAGAAGAAATTTGCAATTTGGTGAAATAACTACCTCATAGAAGAGTTAATTGGTTTCGATGTAGGAAAAATCTGCAGGCTGGTTAAGCTTTGATGTATAAATAGTAGCACTTCGCTTTGTGTAAAAAAAGTTCTTGCTAAGGTTATTCAATGGGCTAAGTTTTCTAAACAGTGTTGACTTGATATTACAGTACTAAAATCTCGAGAATCCTTGATGGACCAAGGCAAGTAGTGTTTGTAATGACTTGGTTTATGATAGTCATTGCCATCAAATATTTTAAACTTGCAAATATTCCCATTCATATCATGACATCCACAATAACTGAACTATCCTGCTTACAATGCTTCACACAAATAGATAAAAAATATAAGTTTTCTTATCAGAAACAGAAAAATTACACCACCATATGTGTGGAGTGTGTTGTAGTGCTCCACAAAAATATTTTGCCATGACTCCTGAAAACTTTTAAGGATAGAGCAAATTGCCCACAACAATTTCCATGAAATTCCTTCTATTGTGGTGGCAAGTATAATACTTAATCCTGAAAAATATTATTTTGTGTATAATCGAACACTTAAATAACTAATTGAGGGAATTTGAGAGGATGGAGAAGATGGGGGCACAATAGGGAAATGGATGGAGAGAGAGAAAGAAGAGAGTGGAGATGAGAGACAGGGTGAGAAAGAGGGTCTTTACATAAAAAAAAGGTCGACAATGATGGGTAAGCATGATTAGTACGAGGGTAAAGTATATATCATACAACCATTGTCATATACAAGGAGCCCATAGCAACGCACGGGCATTATACTAGTAGCGATAACGCACCATGTTTTCTTTCCAAACGAGTAAATTGAGTAGTTCGCGATGATTGCGTGGCTGATTTCTTTGTCGCCCAGATCGTGAGTCGCAAGCTGGCAACTCCGGCCGCACATCCAAGTCGTCCCCACCATCTACCCCAAGTGCCGCCTCCGGTGGACTGTTGAACTCCATGACCGATTTGTCGACGTTGTCGCGCTCGGGCAGCTTGAAGGCTAGACAGTGCCGAGATCGATCCATTCTTGAAGGCCAGATGGTGATAATTTGTTGAGTTTTCTGTTTCCTGGTAATTTTGCTTCATGGCAGCGACGGGAGTCAAGGGTGAAGGCTGAAGGGCTTCACGATTTACCATCTGAAGGGTCATCTTCAGGTGTGTATGCATGGGTAGAATTAGGTTTCCGTTTGAGTTTCTCCCTCCCTCTCATGTGTGTGATCTGATCTATGATTATATTTAATTATCTCATAAATTCGTGCAGGGGAGTAGCACCAGGAGTTTGGTTATCACTCCATCAGCTGGGTCTGGCATGGTAAAACTATAATATATATCTAGTTCGTACTTATTAAAATTGATGTGCATATTCTTGCGTATGTTCTTATATCATCTTAGTAAATTGTTTTAGAATATCATGATTGGTTCTTTGAGAACCATATCTATTTTAGTTAAGTAGACTTTGTGATACAAAGAAGCGAAGCTGTTCGACCTCATCTCATAGCGAAGAGATCGTTAGCATGTGTGCCTCTTTATATGAAGATATTCACCCGTAAAGAAAAGGAGATATCTTCAAATGCTTTGCTTCTTGCCGTAATCTCCTTTGTGGTCTGCCATTATGGCACACTGAACCATCTTGGCGGTATTGATGACCCGGAGCCAAGAGAGGGTATTAGCGATTCTCGCTTTATGAACGAGCAAATACGTCGCCATCAAAATCACTTCCTGCCATGGTAGCGCTGCCGCTGTCCGAGGGTTCCGGATGTCAACAAAGATGACACTTGATGCTCCCATGAAATCAAAGCTCATGGATCCTTGTGGTCGATGCCTTCATAGCCTTGCAACCTTGCTGGCCCAACATGGCGTTTACGTTCACCTTAATAGTACAACTAACAGGAGGATGGATTGAGGATGAGACCATTATAAGTGAATTTGCATCAACGATCGCTGGTAGAAAATTTTAAGAGGCCCCAAATTATAATTTCGCCCCGGGCCCCCAAAATCTCAGGACCGGCCCTGCCAAGCATATGCGCAGCAGGGTTTTTGGTAA
The DNA here is from genome assembly GCF_018294505.1 of Triticum aestivum. Lineage (NCBI taxonomy): Eukaryota > Viridiplantae > Streptophyta > Magnoliopsida > Poales > Poaceae > Triticum > Triticum aestivum. Next base: position 66,151,106 of record NC_057814.1, on the reverse strand, counting down.
CGAGTATATTTGCGGAATTCAGAGTTTAATTTAATAATAATGCTAGAAAAGAATCCAGCGTACCGAACAGTGCACTAGTGCAACTCAAGGTACGGCATCCGGAGGTCCTTGATGGTGCAGCTTCGTATCCTCGTTTTTATAGGCTCTACCCAGTCACAGAACTTGGGCCGACATTCACGGGCATCCAGCAGCACAAGACGTGGGCAGTGGTCGATGAGGGCATCGAGTAGCTCTTTCTGGAAACAGCCGCTCGACAGCACCAGGCACTCCAGCAGAGGGAGCTTCCTGATAATCTCCGTGACGAGTTTTCCGTCACGGATGTAAGGCCAGCCTGTGACATAGAGGTTCCTCAGCAATGGCGCACTGCAGGCGATCAATTAGGATTTAATTAGGAGAGGTGGTCAATTCAGATAGATTTACTGAAATGTGGCCGCTTCAACAGATATATGCATGCATGTCATTATGTCAATGAATTAGACTCGATGAAGCGCGCGAGATGGAAGTAGGTCAGGAGTACGTGCCTGTCGGCGAGGTGGACCAGGACATCGGCGTCGACGTGGCCGCTGAACGATTCGCACCGGCCGTCGCTGCGCTCCACGGCAGCGCGCGCCATCGCCTTCCATCCTGTCGGGGGCGCTGAAAGCCAAAGAGGGTTAGGAGACAGATCGATGTGCCGCCATAGCAGGGGCTCGACCTTGGCTACCCGCCGCCAGGGCGGGCACGCGAGTCCTGCGCCGTTGAGGATGTCGGTCTGCCGGAGTCGGCTGAGGATGATGTATAGGACGTCGTGGGGCAGCGACGCCCAGTCCCTCCACTCGTCCGGCGAGGCAACATGGTCCGGCTCGTGGCGGCGTGAAGGCGAAGGGGCGGTTGCGTAGGTTAGGGTTTCGCTTTTCCTCTTCTTCGTATCCATCTTATTACTGTGGAGAGGTCTGTTCCCACTTCCCCTAACGGAAGAGGAACGCAAAGTTCGGCCATGGCCCAAAAGGGCACTAATGTTCCGGGTTTTTTTTCCTGGTGAAAATATTCCGATTTGCAGTGTCTGGATAGTTTGCAAACTGCATCGTTTGCCTCGTATATTTTGCTCG